>NC_083513.1:10000000-10668333 GCF_032362555.1 Amyelois transitella | reverse complement strand
CGATCTAATTGTGCCTCCGTGCTTCGCCTTCCATTAGTGCCTTCCGTAACTTTAAAGTGACAGACAATTTAGATTCAGTTCCATTCCATTGACTCGTTTCCAGCAATAGGTGTTTTTGTTGACGCCTGAATTCACGAAATGGAAATCACTTTGTTCACCCGCAAATGTTTTTAGTGGATGTTTGGAATATGTAGTAAAATTTTATAGTATGTTGTTTAGATTCGTCAAACGCTTGTAAATCTTATGTGCAGAGTTTCAATATCATACTCGTAGAAACTTAAAAATGGCTTATTCTAGAACTCAAGAAATTTCACTTGCACGTCATCACGTTAGGGATAATTATTAAGATTTTTTCATATAATACTTAAATACTTTTCAGATGTAGGTACATAAAATAACCTGTCGAAAAACAAAATCGTAAAACGTTTTATTATGATCGATTTCGAGCTCATATTTCTATAGGTATAAATTCTTTAACAATTTAACTTTTGAAGTTTACCTCAGGTTTGTCTTAAAATACAAATGATTTCATACTTGGAAAGACTTATCAAATCGTCCGATCCATTCGTCGACGAAGGGTTAGCGTACATAATGTAACCACTTAACATAAGTCGAGGCATAGTAACTCATAGTAACTCCCGAGAGATGCAATATCTGTCGATTTGAACCTCGATAAAAAGGGAACTTCTCATTTTTCGGATGTGGATCAAAAATGTTCTATTCGTAAGTTACAGAAAATACTTGTGAGTGTGTGAATCTGTATTTCTTTACATAACTAATGTGGCTTTGGATTGTTTGGTTTCATGGTTAAGGTAAGAGCTGCTTTAGTGTATTTGTTTTATCCGAGACGAATGGCGAATTTTAATGAGGTTTCTTACAAATATGAACATAATATTCTTTCGCATTTATTATTGGTTTGTTTTCAACTCATATTTCGGAGCATCGATTTTATTTATCAACTATTTAATTACCTTTAGCATATTCTTCAATTTTAAGCTAATATTCTTAATTACAGATTATTGTCTCTAATGCTGATGATGGAGATATCACAAACTTTCAAAAACGATGTGAACTTAAATCCTTTAGAGCATTCATATGTAGTTAGCATAGAAGGGTTTAATACTGCTTAATTAAAAGGGATTACGAAAGAAATGATAAGATACTGTACAGGATCACTAATTTCCCGTCGTTGGGTTGTCACAGCGTCGCGTTGTCTTTTACCAGATTTGCAAACAGTAAGATGCAGCAAAGAAACAGCGCTTGCTTATAATGAAACGCAATGTTATTCAAGTATTTTAAAACAAATTCGTCATCCATCCTCGCAAATTAGCATTGTTAATTCTATTAAAGATAAAATAAGTGCTAAGTGTGTTAACGATATTGGCCTACTTAATATAGAAGGCATATTCATAGAAAAATTCGGGAGATTTCATGGAGCCGACTATAAATCTTTCTTAGGCAGAAAAGTGTATTCAGCGGGTTACGGCAAAGCATTTATTTCGCCAAACGATGTGATAACTAAGAAAAAAGTCGACGACTATTTGAAATTTAAATCGGCTCCTTTGAAGTTAACTGAAGGAGTCATATTTACTCATGATAGTAATCAATTAGCGTCTAGAATTAGAAATAACGCTTGCGAACCAAGTTTAATAGTTGCACCAACATGTGATAATGTAGACATTTCGTGTGTTAACGGTGAAGCGGGTGCACCGCTTATAGCCGATGAACGAATTATCGGCGTTCTTGGAATGCGTTCAAGTTTCTCGAATGATAGAGAAGATTTGCCATCGTCATGTTTTTATATACCCGTCAGTCCGTATTTAGACTGGATGGCAATAATTGTAGAAAACATATTATGATAAAATTATAACAAGGTAGTAGTAGAAACATTCTATAGTGTAGTTCCCGACACCAATATGAAAAATAATAGGACCACTCCATTTCTTTCCAATGGATGTAGTAAAAGGCGACTAAGGGATAGGCTTATAAGCTTGGGATTCTTCTTTAAGGCGATGGGCAACCTGTCACTGTTTGAATTTCAATTTCATCACATAGCCAAACTGCTGAACGTGGCTTGTCAGTCTTTTCGGGACTGTTTGCTTTTTGTGATTGTATGTATGTATGTATTTCAGAAGTTGAAAACCTTTTAATTGACTGATGGGTATAAGGAAATGAACATCTTTATACCCAGATTTCATGATGACGAGGTGGGAAATATTTATCGAGTAGATTTATATACATAGGTGTTGGACCTACTGTTCCTATAGGCATGAAACATGTTTATGGAAGAGGACACTTATAAGTAAAATGTATGAACATTAAGCAGGTGAAGGCATGTACATATAAATTTATTTATTTTAATGCATTTGTGTAATCAATTTCTCAAATGTTGAAATGTTACAGTTTGTAATAATATTTTTACAACCAGTACACAAAGCAATTTTATGAAGCAACAGAAAATAAAAAAGACGTTAAAAGTTGAAAAATTCATAGAAGTAAAAAAATACTGCTGTGTGCAATGTAAATTTATCAGGGGTCATCTGGCTGACTCAGATTGTTAGGCTACGAATCCATTGATACTAAAAAATTTTTAGTTTTTCAATTTTTAACTATAAAAATTATTCCACTTTTGCTTCGATTTTTTTTTACTGTAATCTTGTTTTGTACTGATAATTGAATAAAGAAATGTTGTTATATTTGATAAATAATTTGATTTTAACGGAAAAAAAATCATTAGCCTTATCTTCCCTCTTTCTCTTACTCTGCGGTTAACTCCAATCTTACATACCTAAAATTTCATTAAAATCAGACCAGCGGTTTGAAAGTTATCGCGTTAAAATCACACTTTTTTTGCCTCTCTTTTGCCATCCGCCCAAGTTGATTGTATGTATTTATATACCTCTACCACTTTGCTCGCTCGATCGGTAAACGACCTGGAAATTCTTTCAAATTCAAAATTTTTATTTATTATTTTATATACTTCATATCACTTAATAATTGCTATATTATAATTGATATATCTTTTATCTATCATAAAAATATGGACGAGAGAATACATTGTTATGATTAAAATCGTATGCAACAGTGGAACTGCACCTTTAACCTTTTGCTTTGCAAGCGGTAATCTCGAAGGTACATCTTGCAGTTGCCGGAATCTCATTAACAATGTTAATTTAGAAGAAAAATATAACATTTTGCTGGTGGCTTTGTTCGAGAATATTGTAGTTTCAAATCCAGGCTTTACCGGTTTCGCATAAAAATAGGACTACGCCTTTTTTCATAATAAGCTGATTCATCTAGTGACAATTTCCATATTGGTGTGTTAGCGAATAGAATTTAAAAGCATTAACTTTGGATATTTTTTAAGGTGATGAGCTACCAGCATGTCTTTTTCTTGTAATTAATTTCGGTATTTGTGCTATGTGGTTCCCGGCACCAATACAAAAAAGGAATAGGACCACTCCATCTCTTTCCCATGGATGTTGTAAAAGGCGTCTAAGGGATAGGCTAGCAACCTGTCACTATTTGAATCTCAATACTATCAAAGCCAAATAGCTGAACGTGGCCTATCAGTCTTTTCAAGACTGTTGGCTCTGTCTACCCCACAAGACGTGACCATATGTTTGTATGTATGTAATTTCGGATAGTGTTTAAATTACTTACATACATACATACATAACATCACGCCTCTTTCCCGGAGGGGTAGGCAGAGACTACCTCTTTCCACTTGCCACGATTTCTGCATACTTCCTTCGCTTCATCCACATTCATAACTCTCTTCATGCAAGCTCGGCGGTTTCGTTTACTTTATGAACTGAATTGTACATAATGTAAAAGCAGTCAATCGTAAGAGGCTTAGCGGACAGCGCAGAGTTATTGTATCTGTTCTGTGTGTGACACTGCTTGTATTTTATCACGAGTGTCGGACACTGAATGCGAATGTCGAGAGACTAGTTGCAAGTATTCGGGGCAAGTTTGTTGTGTTTATGGATGGTGGACTTTATTTTTACAGAGGTCCCTCCCCTCCCTCAAAAAAAAAGACATTCAAAAGTATAATTTATAGTGAAAAAATTTACATATGTACATCATGAACCAAATAAATGAATATGAACCTAATGCAATGTATAAAACAAACGGTAGTAGAATAAATTGCTTTTCTATTTTATTTCCCGAAACCCACAAACTTTCATGAATAGAGTTATGATTATTTATGTTTTTATCTTTGGATGATCGTGGATGAAGCGCAAAAATATGCAGAGATCGTGGCAAGTGAAAAGATAAAGTCTCTGCCTAGTCCTCCGGGCAAGGACGTGATTTTACGTATGTATTTATGTATGTATGTAGGTATTTTTTTATTCTTAAACTTGTCTAACCGGTTCATTCCACTGTGTCTGGTTGGAATCACCCTGTGTTCACTGCTTCATGTAATCTTACTATGTAAGAGTCTCCTAAGTGACTTAGTAAATAGAACTGAAGAAATATGTCCGGTGTCAAGTATCCTTAGTCGCGTTTTACGTGACTCACGAGATCGATATAGTCCTATTGCAGTTACAGTCGATAGGAATGGTCTTTTCATCAAAATTATTTTAATTTTAACATACATACATATGGTCACGTCTTTATCCCTTGCGGGGTAGACAGAGCCAACAGTCTTGAAAAGACCGATAGGCCACGCTAAGCTATTTGGCTCAATGATAGACATATTGCTAGCCCGTCGCCTAAAAAAAGAATCCCGAGTTTGTAAGCCTATCCCTTAGTCGCCTTTTACGACATCCATGGGGACGAGATGGAGTGGTCCTATTCTTTTTGTACCGGTGCCGGGAACCACACGGCATTTATTTGAATTAATCAAAATTGATTGTTATGAATGTGGACGAAGCGAAAGAAGTATGCAGAGATCGTGGCAAGTGGAAAGAGGTAGTCTCTGCCTACCCCTCCGGGAAAGAGGCGTGATTTTATGTATGTATGTATGATTGTGAAAAAAAAACTTACATAATCACTCTGCACTCCAATTTCCTTCTGTTCCAGGGCCTTGTAATTTTAAAATACTCACATTTTTAGGGTTCGTCTAGTGTTTGGGAAAACTTAAATATACCTATTTAAAAGTTAAAACTATTTTTTGACTGATGTGAATGAAAGTTTTAAGGCAGTTCGTAATTTAGTTTAATCTCCTTTAACGAAATAAAAAAGATGTAGATGTAAAAGAATATGTCAGTCAGAAGGAATTGAGCGAGCGACACAAGCGTTATTTGCTAGAACGAATGGTATTAGTATTTTTTTTTGCTGTGAATGCCCGTTTATTAGGCACTTCGTAATTAAGTGTTAACTTCTTTAATTAAAAAAAAAGATGTAACTCTCAGCTTTGCTCAGTTAAGACTAAGACTAATCGTGTATCCTATCACAAAAGCATATATGTAGGTCTAGAGTAATGAAAAGAAGAAGCCAGTTAACTCGATTTCTCTAAAAGTATTTTAGCACAGAAGTTAATAGTATTTTAGAAACACACGTTCAAAAAAATCAAGCTGTTAATTTTTCATCCTCCTGTCTTAAGTCCGAAGAGCCCAGGGTGCGCCTTTGACCATGGATCCTGGACTCACCTTGAGTCAAGTTAGCCTCCTGACAAGGCGACTCCCATCAGACATCCGTAACATCGCAGATAAACTTAAAGTGTTAAGAATTATGGTTTCCTCACGAAATCAAGCTGCCCATTATAGGATACATAGTATTCCAGAGGAATACAGAATAAGGGCGAGGGAAAACATCGTGAGGAAACCTGTACATTCAGGAAACTGGATGTGTTACCACGTGATCCAATACGGGTTAGGTTTACTTGAAAATTTCAGACGGGAATCGCTTCGTGTAAAAACCTGACTTACCCAATCTAGGATCTATAGTCAAAGGCATATCTCACTCTCCTTTCCAGAATGGTGAGGATGCAATAGGGACTAAAGCCAGAAGAAAAAGAAAGAAGAAGTATACCAGAGAAACAAAACAGTCAACCATTGCCCATCTGCCCATCAGCTTTTCCGATAATTGCCGAAAAACCTGATTGAGGTATCTCGTGGTCGGAGAGCTGGAAATTATCTGGCTCAGAGAATCAGCATTGCCATTCAAATTGGCAATGCTGCTAGTCTTCTGGGCACACTCCCGCATGTTGATGCTATGCAGGGACTGTACAATTTGTAAATAATTTTTATTCTTTCTTATTATTTATTAAACCTAAATAAAACTTTATTTAAGTCAACCATTTAAAAAAGCGATCCATGGCGGTATTCCTTAAAGTAAACGGCCAGAGAGACATCACACCGCACTACATACATGTACAGAACCCTCAAAAAGAACCCGACTCGCGCTTGCCCAGTACTTTTTGCATTAAAATAGGAGTGAAGATGGGAGCTATTACGTTTCGACGTAACGAGAAAAATGAATTTGCGCGCTGCATTACTATGAAACTCCATCTAACAATTTCACGATGTCGCCGTCGCATTTTTGTAAGAGCCGTCTTATTGGATTCCGGCGCTAATGCGTTTTTGAATTCCCTGCACTTGGGTAAGAAATTGTTATTTCATTTATTTCTGAACGTGTTCACTTCGCGCTTGTGGCTTAACTTCTATATTTACTTCATTTAGGTTTAACAGCCTCTGTGGCGCAACGGTAGTACGCTTGTCTGTGACTTCGGAGGTTCCGGGTTCGAATCGCGGCCAGGGCATGATGAGAATATAACTTTTTCTGATTGTCCGGGTCTTGGATGTTTATTTATATAAGTATTTATTATAAAATATAGTATCGTTGAGTAAGAATCTCGTAACACAAGTCTCGAACTTACTTCGAGGGTAACTCAATCGGTGTAATTTGTCTCGTATATATTTATTTATTTTATTTTAGGTATATCCTTTTCATTGACTAAATAATATATACGTGATGACATGAATGTATATTCATGTAATATACATTCATGTAATCACGTCTATATCCTTTGCGGGGTAGACAGAGCTAAATAGTGACAGGTTGCTAGCTCATCGCCTACAAAAATAATCCTAAGTTCATAAGCCTTTCCCTTAGCCGCTCTAATTCTAACGTGCTGGAAACCTATTTCATATCACTTTGCATTCCTTTCTAGTAAGATAATACTAGTTTTAGTTCTCTAACTTGGGTAAGTCGAAAAAGAATAACATGTGTACCTACATACGTTCACTGTTGATCGAATCTGGATACTTCGAAACGGGTACATTTCCATGTCGGACACCTTAACCAAGATTGGTTCTTTACAATGGACCCTTTCAATGTCAATCTTCTTAATAGATAGATACCTACAGCAATTCCACGTCACAATAGACGTATTAATGCCCCACGGAGACAAAGTCCCGTCTAGATGAATGACTTAATGATGATATTGAGATTCAGATAGTGGCAAAAGAGGAATCTCAACAACATTATGCTGATATATTTGTCATAAGAAAATTCATACATACATTGTCAAGTCTATATCCCTTGCGGGGTAGACAGAGCCAACAGCCTTGAAAAGACCGAATGGCCACGCTCAGCTATTTGGCTTAATGATAGAATTGAGATTCAAATAGTGACAGGTTGCTAGCCCATCGCTTTAAAAAAGAATCCCAAGTTTGTAAACCTATGCCTTAGTCGCCATTTACAACATCCATGGGAAAGAGATGGGGTGGTCCTATTCTTTTTTGTATTGGTGCCCGGAACCACATGGCACTAAGATAATTAAGAAAATTACTATTTCATTATTTGTTATTCGTAACTAAGTAAATCTGTTTTAGGATGCTGCCACACTGATGGATTGCTAGCGTTTTTGAAGCGGAATAGTCACGAAGCGAAGTCGTCGCGGACGCGCAGCGGATACGTCGCGGGCGCACAACGATTGTGCCGTAGAAAAAAAAACATGGACTCTTTCATACTAAGTGCTCACTTGAGGTGGAAACGTTGCACATTCGCGACACGAAATGTTCGGCAACATTCACATGAACAGCATTTTGCTGCCGTCCAGTCGGAACAACTAACTACAAGCTTGTCAAAGCAACAAACTGCAGCTGTCGACGCGGCAAACTACGGCTATCGACGGCAGCAGTCCATTAATGTGTAAAAAGTAAGTAAAAGTAAAAAGAAGTTATTTAAAGAACACCATAACAAAAAGACAAAAATTAAACAAAACTATGTACAAAAATAAACATGTAGTATGGCGCTGTGTTGCTTTGTTTAGTACAAGACGGAGCATCGCACGCGCATGCCGTGGCTAGCTCTCACCATTGGTCTACGCGAAATTGATTGATTGATTGATTGCTGTCGAATACAAAACATCGTGGACAGCTGCATTATTTGGTACTGTGTGGCAGAGCACGATAACAATGCTGTTAGAGTGTACGGTGCCTTCGCTGAGTGACCGCTCCACTTTTGAAAACGCTTCCAATCCGCTAATATAGCAGCGCCCTTATTACGCCTTAACGCTATTATATCGATAAAAAAAGAATTGCTCTTCCATACAAAAACCCGTGTCAAAGCATTTAGAGATAAAATCTGAACGTATCTCGGATGTAACGGTTTGACCCGACCAGAACACTCAATTTCCTTTGAGGAAGTGAAATAAATAGAGTCATTTCGACACATTACGATGGCTTCGTGTAAAGGAACAGCGTCTTTGAGAGCCTTTAAAGGAATAATGTTACGTGGGGAGACACTTTCATACGAACATTGAATATATAGGACGGCGTTTTATTACAGTTTTTTCCCTGATATTTTTTGAATAGTCAGACGAAAGTTTATATATATACGTTTATATATCACGTCACTTCCCGGAGGGTTAGACTCGATATATTGAATAATTATGTATTACATTTCAGAGGCACCTTAAATGAAAACCGCTTAAACGTTTCATAGCATAATTCTCATTGGCCATAATTGTACAAGTTTAAATCTTATCAAGACCAAACACTTAAATAAAAAAAAAATAAAAATAGATACATTAACTTTATCTCTCTCTCATATCTGCTTGTTCCCGGTCGCACCCTCCACAGAAGTGTTTCGGGGCCCTGGGTCCTCCTTCCGACTTTTCTCTCTCCTCTCTACATTAGCTTTATCAAAGGGACATAATATAGTTAGGGATCGGGTAATGGACGCAGAAAGTCGGGGTGAACAACTAGTTGATTTGATCTACAGTCTGAGATGCGACCTCCTGGGGGTAATGATGTTACTTCAATAATGAATTTATTTCTTTAGCTATTGTTAGGGGCTGTATAGTGTTGGTGTTTACGTAGAAAGTCATCAGTTATTATTTATATATATGTATATACTAGCTTTTACCCGCGGCTTCGCCCGCGTAGCATCCTATGGAAACAGTTTTTTCTCCATATTAGAATGGGATTGGGATAACTTGTTATGAGAGTATAAAAGTGGTTGTTCCGTGTGGTTCCCGGCACCAATACAAAAAGAATAGGACCACTCCATCTCTTTCCTATGGATGTCGTAAAAGGCGACTAAAGGATTGGCTTATAATCTTGGGACTCTTTTTTAGGCGATGGGCTAGCAACCTGTCACTATTTGAATCTCAATTCTATCATTAAGCTAAATAGCAAAACTGTTGGCTCTGTCTACCCCGCAAGGGATATAGACGTGACCATATGTATGTATGTAAATCGAGAATTATTTCAGTACGCTGCTATACACAACATTGTTTGTTCTTCCATTTGGTGCCAAAATAAACAAATTTTTTGGGCTGGATACACGCGAACAGGCTACATATAGCTGCCCATGGGAAAAACATGGCTTTTCCAGATGCACTCCCGCAACTTGCAATGTTTGCCCTTGAGCTTTGTTTATGGTTATGGCGAAACTTAGCTTTATGGGAAACTGTACCCTTTTAAAATAGTGGCGCCAATTATATTTTGCCCTAATTGAATTACCCTAAGCCTAGATCCATTGCATGATAGGTACACCTACCTTTAAATTTATCTTATGCGATGGAACACCTGAAAGTTCAAGCGAGTTCAAAAACTCAGCTGGATACGACGTGCTCTGTTCTGGGTCGATGATTGTGTCAATGGACAAATATACTTTTGATTCACTTTGAATCTCATTTAAGATATTGACATTGACTATGTTCACAGTGTCGTTTGTTGGCGCAAGAATAGCTCTTGCACATAGCCAGGCATCGTCAAGTAAATTTTGTTGCAGATCCGGATAAACTTTGGCAATGAGCTCCTCCACATTTTCTACCAACCTGCAGAAATCCTGAGTGAGCGAAATGTAACCTTCACTATCTGTATAAATGAGTCCATCGCCAAATTTTATTAGATTATCTGCATAATGTCTCGCATCTGCGTCATTATAGAGGTGTACTCTCATATTCGTTGTAAGACTGAATTTTTTAACTGCTGGCCATAATCTGAACGATTTTAGACAGACTTTGATTTCGTCTGCCGGTGTACCCCTTTGGATCACTGGCAAAGTCTGCCTAAAGTCACCTGCAAGCAAAACTACCATTCCTCCCATAATATCTGTACTGTCTCTCAAATCCTGAAGAGTCCTGTTTATGGCCTCTACAGCTTTTTGTTAGCCGTCGTGCTTTCATCCCATACTAATAGCTTGCATTGTTTCAGCATTATACCGCGTGAGCTGTTTTTGCTGAAATTGCAGATAGGGGATTCTTCTTGTGCAAGATTTTAAGGCAAATCTAATACAGAATGTGCAGTGCGGCCGCCATTAAGTAATGTGGCGGCGATGCCAGAAGAAGCAACAGCAACAGCAATTTTTTGGTCTTTTCTAATGGACGCTAATAAAAGATTTAATAAAAAGGTTTTTCCAGTGCCTCCTGGAGCATCGAGAAAAAAGAGTGCACCATTTCCTGATTCGATTTGATTTAACACTCGTTGATAAATTTGACTCTGTTCTAGAAGTAGTTGAGGGACTAACTCGTTGACTTGCTGTTGTAATACTGTAATATCCTAGTTTAATTCCCGAACTGTATCGTCGTCTAAGTCTTTTTCATATACTCTTTGTGGGCTTACCATTCCAAAATCTTGTAGTTTCTTTCCCGACATTGCTATAACCTTGTTTTCAATTTTAATCAGTGCTTCATTATGAATGTGGTCATTAAAACGAATATCTGTATGTGTCTGCTGTAGTCGTCTTAAAGCAGGTGCCATCTAGTGATTATGTTGCAAAGTTATAAATTCTTAGCACACGTCTCCAAGTCATAATCTTACATTCTGCCAAATTGTATCTCCATTGATTCAAAATTCACTCCGCGCATTTAGCGCCATCTAGTGATTATGTTGCAAAGTTTTAAATTCTAAGCAGACGTCTCCAAGTCATTATCTGACATTCTTCCAAATTGTATCTCCATTGATTCAAAATTCACTCCGCGCATTTAGCGCCACCTATGTAAGAGAGCACAGGTTTTTCGCTAATCCCACGGGAATGATAGTTTTTTTTCAGAATGAAAGGTACCCTATGTCCTTCTCCATACTCTGAACTATATATATGCGAAATTTCAAGAAGATTGGTTGTGTAGATATCGCGTGAAAAGAAAACAAACAAACAAACAAACAAACTTACTTTCGCATTTATAATATTAGTATGATATATTTTATACAAATATAAAACGCAAAGTTGACTGATTGACTGATCTTTCAACGCATAGCGTAGTTTGGACCGATTCAGCTTAAAAAAAGCTTGAAATTTCCGCGGGAACGAGAGATAACGAGATTTTTTGTTTAACGCGAGCAAAGCCGCGTGTGCCGTGTAGTCTTAGTCAATGGTAAATTGTTTTATAATCCGGAATATACTGGGTAGTTTTTTTATAAGGCAAATAGTAGGTACATAGGATAGTAAATGTCATAGAAATAAGAAAAGAAAAGCAAAACGAGGATAAAAAATACAATATTCTTTTTCTAAAGAAAAATCCACACGCACGAAATCAAAGCCTCTATCCCGAAAGGGTAGACAGAGACTACATCTGTCCACTTGCGCACGAGCTCGAGATTATTAGTGTAATTATTTGTTCTATTTTTAGTTCTGTGTTTGTATTTAATTAATGAACTAAGTGCTAAAATATGTAGCTATATAATAAAGTTTATAATAGAGTTTAGATAGATAGATAGATAAAACTCTTTATTGCACCATAAGAGTAAAAAATACAAAACAACACAAAGCAGATATAGATGGTACAAAGGCGGACTTATCGCTAAAGCAATCTCTTCCAGTCAACCTTTGGGTGGAAGGAAACCAAACAGGAGATCAAGAGTTTAGTATGTTTATTACAAATCTGTGCTTAACCCAATGGAAGACTGTTAAATAATGCTATTAGCATTAAGTCCGCCTATTGTACTTTACAAATTGTAAATGTTACAATAAAGAATAAATAAATATATTATTTAAAAAAATAATAATAATAAAACGTGTGCCATTTAGTTTTGTATTTTGGTCTGTGTTAAAAAAAAATCATTTCAACATTTGCAAACATACAATTCTCGACTGCCGGTCGGTTTGTTCGTCAGTCTGACAGAACTAATTGGATCGCCTGGATGCGATTGATAGAGTTTTACTTACTGAATTACTGGCTCAATAAAATAACGAATAGTTTTGACTGAGTCTGTTTTGGATATTTAATACATATGTACATACATACAAAAATCACGTCCACATCACCTGCGGGGAAGATAAAGAAACACACGCTTAGCTGTTTGGCTTGATGATAGAATTGAGATTCAAATAATGACAGGTTAAAGAGGAATCCCAAGTTTATAGGCCCATCCTTTCGTCGCCTTTTACGACATTCATGGGAACAGATAGAGTGGTGCTATTCTTATTGGTGCCGGGAAGCACATGGCACATTAAATGAAAATTTAATTTAAAGGATTTTTTCAAGACTGTTGGCTCTGTCTACCCCGCAAAGGACATAGACGTGACCATATGTATGTAATTTAAAGGAATATTAACCGAGACTCGATTGAAGAGCGCTGAAGATGTACAACTCATAAGCTGAGGTAGTATGATTCAAATTCTGATTTCTTTAAGGTAAGTTCGTTTTGGCTTGGAGGGTATTGAGATTCAAATAGTGACAGGTTGCTAGCCCATCGCCTGCACGATAAATCCCAAGTTTAGAAACCTATTCCTTAGTCTTATCTTATTATCTTAGTTAGTTTGTTACCGCTTCTTCTGCACTGACGCCTTGGAAGCGGCTGTAAACTTAGTTTCAAGTAATTTATTTGACGTCAACCAATGTTGTTAAACCATACGTTTTGACAATTATTAAGTGATATGAAGTATCCTATAACAATGAATAAAAATTTTGAATTTGAATTTGAGTCGCCATTTACGAAATGCATGTGAGATAAGTAGTGGTTCTACTCTAAAGTACCAGTTTTTTAAGCAATTCGAAAAATCACAATTGCAAAACATATTTGCAAGAACTTAGGTATATATTAGTTAAGCAACGTACAGCACACCAAAGTGCCTCTATACATTTAACCTTATACCCTTTCAGTCAGTCTACCTGTTAAGTGCATTTCTATGAAACTCGATCTAACAATTTCACGGTGCGAAGTAGCGTTGCAGGTCTATCGATAGTTCGAGTATCGGTGATTAACCTTAAAATGGTTATAATAAACTATTTTATTGATTTTAAACTTTCGCGTTACATTACACTATTCATCTATACTAATATTATAAAGCTGAAGAGATTGTTTGTTTGTTTGAACGCGCTAATCTCAGGAACTACTGGTTCGAATTGAAAAATTATTTTTGCGTTGAATAGACCATTTATTGAGGAAGGCTTTAGGTTATATAACATCACGCTGCAACTATAAGGAGCAAAGAAAAATGGAATAAGTGTAATAAACGGGGAAACATGATTTATCCTTGAGGGCTTGAATGATGCCCAAAATAACTATTCCACGCGGACGAAGTCGCGGGCACTGCTTGTATGTATTTAGTCTCCGATTCCATCAACGATGGCACCTATTTATATCCTTAACCACAGAACACGGAACCGTCCGGTTCTCAGCTCATACATACATACATATAGTCACGTCTATTCCCTTACGGGGTAGACAGAGCCAATAGTACCGAAAAGACTGAATGGCCACGTTCAGCTGCTCGGCTTAATGATGGAATTGAGATCCAAATAGTGACAGGTTGCTAGCCCATCGCCTAAAAAAGAGGATCGCAATTTTATAAGCCTTAGTCGCCTTTTACAACATCCATGGGAAAGAGATGGAGTGGTCCTATTATTTTTTGCATTGGTGCCGGGGACCACACGGCACTTCCTCACGTTCTCAGCTCTGTGTTCTTAATAGTACCTAGTAGGTACCTAGTGAGAAATTCAGTCAGTGTTTATATAGCAAGCTTATCGTAAATACAGTCGCTGGAGCCAGTAACTGCCCATTTGACGGTCACGCCCTAGTGTTGGATACGGATATAAATGGCTAGATGTGATAAGAAATTATCAATCAGTATAAAAAAAGCTTATGAGTATTCTCCAATAATGTATTCAGATAAATAGTGGAACGTGACTAATTAGGATTTTCAAGACTGTCGACTTTGTCTATCCCGTAAGGGATGTAGATGTGAATATATGTGTGTATGTGTTTACCGCCAAAGAGGACGTCCCTAGAAATTATTATCTGTTTATTATTAAGAAACACAAATTGTCAATGGAGCTAACTCCAATTAACTCCACGAAAAGCTCTTAAAATTTAAGAAGAAGACAAATAAACATTATCTAATTGTTTTCTATAAAACTGTCTATAAATTTCTTTAAGAGATTTTGTTCAGTGTTTTCTTTGAAGTATTATAAGTTCAGAATTTTCATTATAATGTACTCATTTCTTCATAAAATTTATTTTAATAACGATCACAAAAATTTTGAACAACCAAATTTCATACAAACATACATACAAAATATCTGTAGGCAGAGCAGACCACATCTTTCCTCTTGCCACGATTTCTGCATACTTCTTTCACTCATCTACCTCTTCCTAGTCCTACCCTTCCATCCATACTCGTACATTTGCTTAGTCAACAAAATCAAACCAGACGAGATCCATTGAAGCAATATTCTTATCTATACTAATATTATAAAGCTGAAGAGTTTGTTTGTTTGTTTCTTTGTTTAAACGCGCTAATCTCAGGAATTACTAGTTCGAATTGAAAAATTCTTTTTGTGTTGAATGGACCATTTATCGAGGAAGGCTTTAGGCTATATAACATCACGCTGCAACTATTAGGAACGAAGAAATAATGGAAAATGTGAAAAAAAGAACGGGGTAAATTATTAGACTTCTTTGGCTTCAATGATGCTCAAAATAACTATTGCACGCGGACGAAGTTGCGGGCATAGCTAGTAAACAATAACGAGAATTCAATTTAAGTAGCAATATATTACCGTTTAAACTCATTGTTCTCACGATAAGCCACGGAAATACGTCAATGTCTCGCCTTAGCTCGTCTGACGGAGAGACAGTCAAAATATTATGAAGAACCAACCATTGATCAACGCGTGCATAGAGACCGAATACAAAATGTTTAATCTACACTAATCTACACTAATATTATAAAGAGGAAAACTTTGTTTGTTTGTTTGGTTGTAATGAATAGGCTCAAAAACTACTGGACCGATTTTAAAAATTCTTTCACCATTCGAAAGCTACATTATCCACGAGTAACATAGACTATATTTTATTTTGGAAAAAAAGGTTTCGTAATAATATATAAAAATAATTGGCAAAACAGCGTTTGCCGGATCAGCGAGTATAATAATAAAAAATGGGAAGGTCATGTCAGTTGGTTCCCGGCACTAATAAAAAAATAATAGGACCACTACATCTCTTTCCCATGGATGTCGTAATAGGCTTATAAACTTGGGATGATATGTAACGCTTGTAGAAATATACGCCGTATATTGCCGTGTGGTTCCCGGCACAAATAGAAAAAAGAATAGGATTTACTTCATCTCTTGTCCACGGATTTCTTAAAAGGCGATTAAGGGATTGGCTTACAAACTTGGGATTCTTCTTTATGCCGATGGGCTAGCAACCTGTCACTATTTGAACCTAAATTCTATCATTAACCCAAATAGCTGAACGTGGCCTATCAGTCCTTTCAAGACTGTTGGCTCTGTCTACCCCGCAAGGGATATAGACGTGATTATATGTGAAATGTGTAATTTTTTTTACGCGACTCATTTAACAAACCAGTGACATTACAAAATAATGAGCGTTTTTTTTTGTACAATAATGTGTTATTCCGCTATCTATCAGTATGTATGTCTATGAAAACCACTAACTTCTCGTGCTATTAATCATTACACAAAGGAACTGGAGAATCTAATCTAAAAGACATTATGATGCTTCACAAAAATATGGACTTTAAAAGAGTCACATCGGAAGACAGTGGTGGTGTAATAAAATTCTGAACGCTCTTTGAAAAATCTTATTCTAAGATGATGAAATATATGTAAAAGTATTATCTATTTGGTTGCTAGATTGACTATCTTTGAAGTTGTTTTTTTTTTAATTGATAGCATGTATAGAAAGAGTGCCGTGTAGTTCCCGGCAAAAATATAAAACAGAATAGAACCACGCCATCTCTTTCTGTCGTAAGTAGCGACTAAGGGATAGGTTTTTAAACTTGGGATTCTTATTTTAGGCGATGGGCTAGCAACCTGTCACTTTATATGAATCTCAATTCTATCATAAAGCCAAACAGCTGAACGTGGCCTGTCAGTCTCTTCAGGACTGTTGGCCTTGTCTACCCCGCAAGGGCATTTCCAAACTGATGGTCTCATCTAGTACTTAACCCTCTTTGAAACAGTCCGGGACGTTTTGGCCGTCCACCAAAACATTCGGACCGCTCCGCTCGATGCATACACCGCCTCTGTTTAATTTGCACCAAGCACCTTTCATTTTATCTCCGTTATTTAGTACTGTGAGCGAACGCCCTTCCACCAATTTTATCAACTTCATGAATCTTGTGTAGAATAGAATAGATTTATTTTTAAAATTGGATACAAGGTATCACTTATTGACGTCTCATTACTTAAATCTAATTTTAAGTAAGTACTACCGCTACCAAAGCGCGTGTGTAGAAGAAGCGGCGGAACAAACTACACCGCAGCATTTTCACCGGACGTCAATTTTCAAATATAGATCTCATAAATCTAAATGGTGGACGAATACACATTGTCTACATAAAAAAAAAAACATGAATGAATGTAAAACTAATTATTTCAATATGAATATTTCGTCAAATAAATAAAGATAAAGATAATGTTTACAGGTCAGGTCAAGAGTGCCGTGTGGTACCCGGCACCAATACAAAAAAGAATAGGACCACTCCATCTCTTTCACATGGATGTTGTAAAAGGCGACTAAGAGATAGGCCTACAAACTTGGGATTCTTTTTAGGCGATGTGCTAACACCCTGTCACTATTTGAATCTCAATTCTATCATTAACCCAAATAGCTGAATGTGGCCCATCAGTCCTTTCAAGACTGTTGGCTCTGTCTACACCGCAAAGGATTATACATACATATGTTTGCACATGCGTTATAATGAGAGTTCTCAAAATCTAAATTACACATGTGTAAATGGTGCAGGTAACAAGCATTAGGCTCTGCTGTTGACAGCGGCCGTCAATCAACGCGGCAAACAGGAGGATTATAACATTGCAATTTGTGGATGTGAAATATGTACTGAATATTCGTTGATACTTTGCATTTACAAGTACCTACGTATTATTATGATCTTTGACATCTATCTCCCTCCCTCGTGCCGTGTGGTTCCCGGCAGTGCCGTGTGGTTCCCGGCACCAATACAAAAAAGAATAGGACCACTCCATCTCTTTCCCATGGATGTCGTAAAAGGCGACTATGGGATAGGCTTACAAACTTGGGATTCTTTTTTGGGCGATGGGCTAGGAACCTGTCACTATTTGAATCTCAATTCTATCATTAAGCCAAATAGCTGAACGTGGCCATTCAGTCTTTTCAAGACTGTTGGCTCTGTCTACCCCGCAAGGGATATAGACGTGACCATATGTATGTATGTATCTCCCTTACGAGGTAGTCAGTCAATAATCGTTAATTATAGTATCGTTGAGTTAGTATCTCGTAACACAAGTCTCGAACTTACTTCGAGACTAACTCAATCAGTGTAATTTGTCCCGTATATATTTATATTTATTTACCCACCGCCTTATTCACTCTAAGACACACACGCTCACTGTACCTACGTTACATCATGAAGTTTGAATGTCTTCATACATACATACATAAAATCACGCCTCTTTCCCGGAGGGGTAGGTAGAGACTACCTCATTCGCTTGCCACGATCTCTGCATACTTCCTTCGCTTCATCCACATTCATAACTCTCTTCATGCAAGCTCGGCGGTTTCGGGTACTTTTGACCTGACCCTTTACCAGGACGTCTTTAATTGAATTGAATGTCTTCAATCCTCTAAAACCCAAGGGTAGACCAGAAACAAGCCCAACAGGTTTATTGCATGCATACATCCACTCCTCTTATCCTGAGAGGTAAATAGAGACTACATCTTTTTGTTGCAATGATATCATTTCTTTCGCATCAATCACATGTATCTCTCTCTATATGTTATTTCGTGGGAAGGGTTTATTTTTTTTAATCTGTAAAATATTCTTTTTGCTGCAAAGATATCTTTTCTTTTACATCAATCACATATATCTCTATGTGTTATTTCGTGGGAAGGGTTTTTTTTTAATGTGTAATGGCACTAAATATACAAATATAAAATATTCTATAGCATAATTGGCATATTTAATATTAAAAGTATTTTATTAGTCAACGAATTTAGGGTTTTTTTCAATTATTTATTATCTAATACTAACTCTATATAGGTTTTTAAACCTGAAATAAATGATTTTTATTTTTTTATTAATTTATGGAATAAGCAAAATTAAAACTAAATCTAAAAAATATTGTTTCTTTTTTGTTTTTATATTGTTTATTGTTTTTGATTAGGGCGGACCGCAGGCAGGTGCCGAAACACTACTGTGAAGGGTACAACCGGGAACACGCAGATATAAGGGAGATACTTTAAACTAATTTAGAGAGATTTTTGTAAGGGAGAGACTTTAAATTTCTTAGTAATACTGAGATTCTTAGACGAAAACCAAACGGCGAATAACCCAGCTGTTAACTGTAATAAATATCGTTCAAACAACTCACATTATCGGCCGTCACTTATACACCGAGAGATCGGGTGACCATTTCGTAAACACCACTTAGGGAAAGGATTCGGTGACTGATGATTGGATGGCGTTTTAACCGATTTAGAAAAGGATAAGGTTGTTTTTTTTTATATTGGTAAAACAAAAAAGAACAGTACCACTCCATCTCCTTCCCATTGATGTGGTAATAGGCGACTAAGGGATAGACTTATAGAGTTGGGATTCCTCTCTGACGCGATGGGCTAGCAACCCCCATTATTTGACCTTATGTTGACCTTCTGAATCTCAATTCCATCAATAAGCTGTGATCTTGTAATCTTTACGAGACTGTTGGCTCTGTCAACCCCGTAGGGGATAAAGACGTGATTATATGTATTATATTTTTATATATTTAAGAAAAATAAGAATAAAATGTTTTTATTTCAGATTTGCATCCATAGTATTAGTATATATGTTTTGCACCTTTAAATCTTATAAGGAATCTATGAATCTATGTGCCAAGATTTCAAATCTCTATAGCCGCTTGGGCTGGGCGGTGTATACATACATACATACACAATATCACGCCTCTCTCCTTGAGAGGTAGGCGGAGACTACATATTTCATCCACATGTTTAACTCTTTTAATACAAACTTGTCGGGATATGGTACTCTTGACCCTTTTTTTCGTAACGGAGGGGAAATCCTTTTTACGGACGACCCCCCTTTTCTTCGCCAAGGGGAGTGTGGGACTCCTAGCATCTAAGGCCAGACTACCGGACTAAAATGCCTCCGACGCTGCCTTCCTGCCATTTTGAAGGCATCATGTGATTCTACCATACTTCTATTCTAAGTTTAATTGATATTGTGAAGTTGACGTTGTTGAAGAAAATGCTGCAGTGCAGTTTGTTACCGCTTCTTCTGCACTGACGCCTTGGAAGCGGCAGTAAAATTAGTTTTAAGTAATTCATTTGACGTCAACGTCATACATTTTGACAATTATTAAGCGATATGAAGTATCCTATAATAATGAATAAAAATTTTGATTTTGAATTTGAATTTTGATGCCTACTGGCCCCCCGGCGCGATATGGTACTCTTGACCTGACCTTTCGCGAATATGTCCCAGTAAATAATACAATTCAAAACCGCCACTACGGTTAACCGCCCGGAGATCAAAGACCGGATTCGTTCAACTAATTAGTTATGAAAATGCCGGAACAATAGCAATAAATAAAGAGAATTTAACCGATTGAATTGTCGATAACTTATTTGCGGTAATTACTGTGTTTTCATTTATATAGTACAAATAGCGAAAGGATAAAGGTGTAACTTGAGTTTGGATAATATTTTCTTTTAATTTTCAACAAATATGTTTTTAGTTGTTTAGAAAAATTACGATTATATTTTTAACTAGCTTTCCGCCCGCGGCTTCGCCCACGTGTAATTCGGTTATATATAGCGTTTTTTAATGATCTCGACAGGGCTTTTTCTTCCACAGGCTGAAATCTTGTTACAACTGGAATTAAATATAGCCTGTGTTACTCAGGGATGATGTAGCCTCGTGATAGTTAATAGAAAATAAAATTCGGGTGTTTTATTTATGCATACCGATTACGCCGAGATTTATGGACCGATTTACGTGATTCTTTTTTTGTTCGGTAGAGTATACTTTAAAGTTGGTCCCGTTGTTACCTAGTCAGAATCTGATGATGGTATTCCAGGGAAATCAAGGGCAAACCTCAAATTTACAGGCAATTACGTTTTTGACAATTTCATAGATCTGTTTAAGTATTTGCGTCTGATAGTCATCATCCCATGTGAATGAGCTGATGATGGAAGGTACAACTCCTCAACGGTTAGGAGTTGAAAGAAAATTCTTACGAAGTTATACGTACATGTGAGGCTATTAGGTTGACCTGATAATAAAAAGTAAATCTCATTAATGTTAACAATTTAGGTGAAAATGGATGCGGACAAATTTCGTCTCTTCACTTGTTTCTTTTTAGCTGTTTGTATGGGTAGTGTTAACACAAAATAGGGATTTAAAGGCGTGATGTTATTAATGTTATGCATGTATGTACATAATTATGTATGTTATTATGTATGTTAAAGAGACGACTGAAAGTTGTCATACAAAGTCTTTTTTTTTAAGGATGGGAAATCATCAAATGACCTCTCCCGCTCTGGGTGGAACGGAAGGGAGTGTCAGACTTTTACTGACTAAAACCCACCTCGTTCCTTCAGTTGCCCTTTGCGTTCCGGGGCCACGGTATCTCGTTAGAACTTTCCCGCAGCCCCGGCTCAGTTTATCCCGTTTCCCCCCCTTGGGGGTTGACATTTCAAAAATCCCTTCTTAGTGCTCACTTATGTTACTAAAGGAACCTCTGTTCAAATTCTCAGACTCCTATACCGAGCGGTTTCGGCTGTGCGTTAATAAATCAGTCACCCAATCGCACCCCCTAAATCACGATTGGAAGGTAGTTTGAAAAAACTTATAATGTCAAACATATTTACTTGCCTATGTACGTGTTCATGCCAAGTTTCAAGTTTATAAACCCAAGGAATAAGATTTTTCATAGAAACGTTTTTACCCCTTTTCCCCCCCTTGGGGGTTGAATTTCCAAAAATCCTTTCTTAGTGCTCCCCTACATATCCCAAGGAACCTACATTCCAAATTTCAGCTGTCTACGACCAGTAGTTTCGACTGTGCGTTGTCTGTCAGTCAGTCACTCAGTAACGGAAGAGTTTTATATATATAGATCTTCTTTGACAGGCCAGATTGGTAGGTAGACTGAGATAATTCATAGAATTGACATTTAGACGGTCAACATAAGATCACTGAAAGGTTATGTTCAGACGTATGGCTAAATGATGTAATTAATATTAAAATTTTGACAGACTCCCAAGTTTGTTAGAATATCCCTAGAATAGTCGCCTTTTACGATATCCAAGGGAAAGATATGGGGTGGTCCTATTTTTTTGTGTTGGAAACCACACGGCAGATTATCTAAAGTTACAAATCTATTTACTATTTATTTTGCATCCAAATTTTCATGATTGTATTACGATTATGAATATATGTACAGATTTGAAGCGAAACCAATGGTTGGATATTTTGGTGTGACCAATTCTATCGTTATTTAAACATTTGGAATGATGTTGAGATTAAATTGTTTCAACTGAATTTCGGATGTAGCATAAGAATTTATGGTGAATTTACATTTTACGCCATCAGCCAATAATATTAGTTTGCCGTGTGGTTCCCGGCACCAGTACAAAAAAGAATAGAACCACGCGCGACTAAGGGATAGGCTTACTAACTTAGGATTCTCCTTTTAGGCGATGGGCTAGCAACCTGTCACTATTTAATTCTCAATTATTTCACTAAGCCAAATAGCTGAGCGTGGCCTATCAGTCTTTTCAAGACTGTTGGCTCTATCTACCCCACAAGGGATATAGACCATATGTATGTAGCCAATAATAGCAAAGTATGCAACGCCATCAGCCAATAGCAACGAAGATTTAAGAGAGCTTTCATAAAGAAGTATAGTTAATGTGAACCTACACTCATGTCTCTTCTAATTCTAAGTTTGGGTAACTGTGTGTTGACGTTACTAAAGAAAATGCTGCAGTGTAGTGTGTTACCGCTTCTTCTGCACTAACGCTTTGGAAGCGGCAGTAAACTTAGTTTTAAGTAATTGATTTGACGTTACCCAATGTTGTGAAATCAAAAGATATGACAATTATTAAGTGATATTTGAAATGTTCCTTAATCTATACTAATATTATAAAGATGAAGAGTTTGTTTATTTGTTTGTTTGAACGCGCTTTTCTCAGAAACTACTGGTTCGAATTGAAAAATTCTTTTTGCGTCTAATAGACCATTTATCAAGGAAGGCTTAAGGTTATATAACATCACGCTGCAACTATAAGGAGCAAAGTAATAATGGAAAATGTGAAAAAAAAAACGGGGAAAATTATTCATCCTTGCGGGCTTCAATGATGCCCAAAATAACAATTCCACGCGGACGAATTCGCGGGCATAGCAAGTATTGAATAAAAATTTGGAATTTGAATTTGAGATATCGCGATTTATATTTTCATGTTTAATGTTTGTTTAATGAAATACAAATAACTTTTGCCTGAGAATAAAGGAAAATAGAAGTCATAAAGTATTTCACAGCGCGTATTAAAGCAGTAGAACCAAGTGTTAATGGATGTTGGTAAGTCATTTCTTGCGACTGCCGTGCGTTCCTCGTGCACAAACTAGGAATTCTCGTGTGACTTCAATTACATAGAACAGTTTTGTTGAACAAAAAAATCATTTATGCATCTTTTTTGTTACAAAAAATTTATACATATAATCATGTCTACATATATCTATTGCGAGGTAGAAAGCTGTCGGTCCACCTACCCCGCAAGCGATACATATAAAAATCATAAATATTATCATGTCTACATATATCTATTGCGGGGTAGAGATCTGTTGGTCCCATTACCCCGCAAGCGATACATATCACGTCTTTATCCTTTTTAGGGTGGACAAAACCTGTCAGTCAAAAAGCCTAAATGTCAAAAAGCCTCACTAACATTTAATTTTGGATTCTGAAATCTCAACTTACATTTTAAACGGAAAAGTTTGTTTGTTTTTTACCTCTTCACAATTTAACTGCTAAATCAACTTTGATGAAACTTAGCTTCAATGTTGCTTAAACTTACCTGTTTATTTTGGCAATTCCCACAGGCCCGGAAAAAGATCAAAATTTTAGTTTATTATGGGGTGATAGCTAGCAGATGTATAACAGAACATAGGTAATATATTATATTTCAAAAGGCTTTGTCAGGTTGCTATATCAATCTCAATTCCACCTTAAGTCTAACAGCTGAACGTGGCCTTTCAGTCTTTTGACGACTGTTGGCGCTGTCTACCCCACAAGGTACAAAGACATGATTATAAGTATGTTTGTGCATCACCTTAGACAGATTAAAGTCAAACGCATTCAAAATTAGAATTAAAATAAAATATAAATATAAAAAAATATAATTCCATTTATTAACATTTCGGTGTAACAGTCATCCGCCTAGGTAGCGCAAATAATTGGCTCCATACTGCACTCTCCTTAAAAACCTCAATTAAGGCACAATACGGCTCCAGTACTGCCTGGAGATGTTTTAGCTTTTAATAGGCTGAATATTGCGTTACCCAGAAATTTCTAGCGGGAATAATGATGTTAGTTTCAGCATTTTTCGTGCTCTGAGGAAAGGGAGGAATGGTTGAAACCGTGTGTGTGCCGGAAAATACATATACAAATACATATGCTGTAGTGTAGTTTGTTACCGCTTCTTCTGCACTGACGCCTTGGAAGCGAACTAAACTTACTTTTAAGTAATTTATTTGACGTCAACCAATGTTGTAAAACCATACGTTTTGACAATTATTTAGCGATACGTAGTATCCTATAATAATGAATAAAAATTTTGAATTTTTCGTACATACTACATAGATAGATAGATAAAACTCTTTATTGCACCATAAGAGTAAAACAGACAAATTAACACAAGACAGACGGAGATGGTACAAAGGCGGACTTATCGCTAATGCAATCTCTTCCAGTCAACCTTTGGGTGGAAGGAACAGGAAATTGGCGTTGGCGCAGAGCAAGATAAGTAAATGTTTAAACATAATAAAATACACATATATTCACGTCTATGTCCCTTGCTGAGTAGACAGTCTTGAAAAGACTGAAAGAACTTTCAGCTGTATGGCATTGAGATTCAAATATTGTTATATTGCTAGCCCATCGCTTAAAAGAAGAATTTTTACCAAAATTGTGAATATCTCTAAAATTGCTTAACCGATTTTGATGTCTTACGAACTTAAAAATTCTATTTACCGATCCTACACACGTTATAAATTTTATCGAAATCAGACCATCGGTTTGAATGTTATTGCGTTACAAACATACATACAAGAAATGTATTTTCGCCCTAAGTTAATTGATGGCCTCACTCGCTTTGCTGTTATCAATATCTTTCATCATCAAAATACATTTTACTGCATAGTTTGTTTAAATACCATGAAAACCCACATTATTTGCTAGCGAATGCTAACAAAAGGGCACTGTCCATTAACGAAATGAGTTCCAAGGAGTAATTAAATTAAAAAACCACGTAACGATGTTGACAACTGCCATTTTATAGGCTATAAAACACAGAACAAAGTACACCAGAGGGTACGGCAGTTCTGTGCTGTAAAATAATCTAACCACAAGCAGTCGGAAAATATTATAGAGTTCCCCCGCGTCCCTGTACCCCGATCTAACAAAACAAGTGATTTTTACGGTAAGGATGAATAGGAATTATTTTAAGCTTGCGTAAACCACTTTAGATCTCATTTCGCATCACATCAAGCCGATCTAGGTTAAATACACAGAAATATTCTACTTCTTCACTAAATATAAAAGAAAAATATATAAATTTTAAAAACGAAATAAAAAACAGTTTCAGCAAATATTGTATTTCTCGCACATTTGTAACATCGGAAGTAACAAGGGGACCTGGTGACCCAAGATACAGGTTCCGGCTTAGTTTGAGTCTCCAGGACTCCAACATGTTTTTGTAATTGTTTTCTCTTTTTTACTATTAATGTGTTATCTATTATGTAACTTGTGGAGTTAAATAAAATATTTTTGAATTTGAATTGAATTTTTGCGGCTACACCACACAAAATTGGGGTCGCGGGCCAATGTATTTATTTAAGAACCTCATGGACACGCACAATAATCTAACTGATTAAAAAAAGAAATGATCTATCTTACAAATTCAGCACCTTAAAATACCTGGCCACTAAATTAAAAAAAAAAATTGTTTTCTAAAACAAAACAAAAAATCTCAGTAAGTATTGTATTTCCCGCACATTTTTGCGGCCACACCACACAAATCGCGGTCGCGGGCCAATGTATTTGTTTACTGAGCTCAGGGACTCACAATTATGCTTTTTTTTACGTTCCTGTATCGGCCAGGGCTGCTAACTGATATGACTGTATTCGTTAAAATTGGAGAAAATTGTTACATTTTCTAAATTAAATAATAATAATTAATTATAATCATTTATTATAGGGTAACGTGGCCTTTCGGTCTTTACGAGACTGTTGGTTCTAGTCCGTTAGGGAAAAATGAGATTTAATATATGTTAACAAAGATTTTGAAAGTAATCAAAATACTATATGTACATAATGTATATTCAAAAATATTTTTTGAAGTACTTTTAAATTATTGTATTTTTATCGACCAAATGCAGAATTCAAAATATAAATACTTATAAAAATGAACTTATCCTAAAATTTTGAATATTAACCTTCATTGAATTGAAGGACAATAACACCAGAAGATAGTGAAAAAAATTTAGGATCAAGTTTGCAAAGATCAGAATACGAAATCTAGAAAATTTAAATAAAAAATTCAATAAATTAGCAAAATAAAAAAAAAAGAATTATCATAATAAAATGTATTTATTTACAAACAATATTTAAGACAGCCCTGTCCAAAAAGTACGTTAACTTTACGGCATGCAATTTTCCAAATGGCCTTTTTTTCGGTCAACATTGTAGTGTAATTTCATTTATAAGAAATTCGCCAGAGTTCAGTGGATACGTAGCCTGTTAAGAGTTCTTTTCGTTTGTTCAAGTAATTTGTAAACAAGCTATTTAGAACTTTATTGTTTTTGAAATTGATGCTTAATTGCAAAGATTTTGCATGGATAACTAACAAGTGTATTCTCACCGAATTTTTATAGGCTAATAGTTGCCTTAATAAAATAATAAAATTTGTTGGAATATTGAATTTACGTTAGTTTCTTTTGACATTTTCACGAAATTTTCCGCGGGGCTTTGCAGAAATTTTCTTGAAAAAGTAGCCCATGGTATTGATAATTTCGTCAAACTTTATAAAAACAGAAATCTTTCTTTTATATAACTTGTAAAACTCACTACTAAAGAAGCATTCCTCTTCTGTATTCAATCATCACCTCGAGATACTCAAGATATACATGTTACTGGTAATTTAGTCAAAATCTGTATATTTTCACTTTATACGTTACAAAAACAGAAATCTTTCCTTTTTATCTGTACTAATATTATAAAGCGAAGAGTTTGTTGGTTTGAACTCGCTAATCCCAGGAACTTACTGGTTCGAATTTGAAAAAATCTTTTTACGTTTATCGAGGAAGGCTTTAGGCTATATAACATCACGCTGCAACTATAAGAAGCAAAGAAATAATGGAAAATGTGAAAAAAGCGGGTAAAATTTTTCATCCTCGAGGGCTTCAATGATGCCCAAAATAACTATTCCACGCGGACGAAGTTGCGGGCACAGCATAATATATGTTTGAAGTTTTAAGAAAGATGTAAATAAAAACCAGCCTAATACGAATATCCTCTTTTACAATAAGCAAATAAAGTACAAAAAAATAAAAATATCCCCTCATTTCCAAAGATGGACGATGATATTTTTTTGTATCACGTTACACGGTCACTTGGCATAGAAAGGAGACAAAAAATGACATGTCATGAAGTGACAGTGACGGACTGTGTGATTAAGGCGTTATGTTATGTATACAGACTGAAAGCTTTATTATAATTATTATGATCAATTTCAAATTTTGATAGAAAACATGGTACCTACATATCTATTTGACATAATATTCTTATTGAAATAGTATAGTTATTCACCGATTTTTTTTCAATGTAGGTAATGTTCATTCGTCTACGATTTAGATTTAAGATTATTTATTTCATAATTGACATCCGCTAAAAATGCTGCAGTGTAGTATGTTCCGCCGCTCCTTCTACACATGCGCTTTGGAAGCGATAAAAGATATAATTAGATATAAGTGATGTGACTTCAATAAGTGATACCTTGTGTCCAATTTTGAAAATATATTTGTTCTATTTTTAAAAATGTTTTATTTTTTTAAGCAGTATTTATAAGCAGTAACTGTAATACAACTGATGTACTTTTGTTGGGTTTGGTTGGACCTCGAGATTTGAAACTTTGCATGTAGAGGTTCATTGTGTGGTCGAGAGATGCACTGAAAGAAGATTTCTCAAAATCATCGTGGAAACGAAAATTAACAGTGTTTTTAGTTTCATGCCGGCGGTGCCGCAAAGGTGCTTTAGTGTGTTAACAAATTTCTAAACAAAACTAAAAAATGTAATATAGATAGATAGATAAATAGATAGACTCTTTATTGCACCAAAAGAAAAAGAATATATAACGAGTATAATTCAAGTATTCATTTATATTATTTTTTAAATTTTGTACGTAACCTTTTGTTGGTGATTTATTAACTTATACAATTCATGTACATGAAAATCCGATAACAAAAGCGTAGCAAAATAAAGTGCCTTACGTCAAAGTCAACTTAAAATTATTAGGGCGTCTTCACACATAAACCTCAATTATCATTACGTGAAAACTAACCTAACTTTTTCGGGGTTTCACCACTAAAGTACATCCAGGGGCGTGTTATAGTGTAATTGACTTGACAGTAAAAGTTATGAGAGAACGGCGACGCGGCGGCGCCGCCGGATATCAGCCCCTCCACTTTTCTGAACCCCCCCTCCTACTTTCTTGCGCCGGATATGGGCGTACGGTACGCAAAATAGATGTTGCGATTTTGTTTTGATTCAGTTCGAAGTTGTCTTTGTGTATGTATGTAGATATAAATATATATGTATGTTTATGTTTGCATACACGATTCACGTGTAATATATATCTTAAACTTATTATACAATTAGTTTTAACTATTTTAAATTGAGATTTGGTTTATTTTCAAAAAGGTATTTAATTATTTATTTTAAAAGACTTGGTCCATAATATTTCAACTTACAGATATTTTTTTTATGATTTTTATTTACACGACAACAACGACGCCCATCGCCTAAAAGTGTAATCCCAAGTTTATAAGCCTATCCCTTAGTTGCCTTTATATGGAGTGGTTCTATTCTAAAGTGACGGAAACCACACGGCACGGTAATTGAATATCTTATATTATTATATCTGAATAACAGCAACGAATAATTAATTAATATAATAGCCTACCTAAGCAAAATATGGCATTTTATTATTACATCAAATACTAATTAACTTACCATCGCTGCAGACTGTACAACAAGAGTAACTCATTGTAAAGATCTTCCGATGAACTCACAAAAACTTATTCGTAGAAGAAGCCAGTCATTTATTTTTATACGCCACTATTGTTTAGTCATTTCTCATTCAGCCTCGGTTTCCCTTGTGTGGTAGTAAACTCTAATCAGAAGGTTGACTATTGCTTTAATAATTTTTAAAGCAAACAATTTACATGCTTTGAATTTAAGCTCCGCAGCTTCGAATCTTTCAGTCGTTGTCAGTAATTTATAATTTATCAATATAGCTTACATGCTCCTGTTGTCTGTGTTTGTAGTTTTAAATTTACCAAAGTCGGCTCACCCATAGTCATACAATGCGAATCAGGGAATAGACGCATTCATCTAGTACAAGGTCTTCTTAAAGCAAAAGAAAAAAAAACATATTGTATGCCAGTTGCTTCTCTTTCCATACAATAGTCATAGTTAAATTCAATCAAATAAAAAGGGAATTGTACTTTGGGATTTTTTTTCAGGCGATGAGTTAGCAAACTGTCGCTTAAATCTGAATTCCCAAGTAAGTCAAACGTGATCTTTCAGTCTTTTCGAGACCATTGTTTTTGTCTTCCTCATAACAGATAGACTTGATAAACGTCTTCGTCTTCCTCCTGCCGTATGTTCCTGTTACAACCTCATCACTCTGGAGAGGAGCTTGATGTGCGCATTGTTCATACAATGATCCAGGAGTCGGTGACTCAGGTTTTAACACAAAGCGACTTCCATGTGACCACCTCCGTAACCTTTGCAGGAGAACCTAGCTAGTGTTGAATCTAGACATGATAACTGTATAATATGCATGTTAATGCCAACTGTTTTAACCTTCTGGTTGTCGGTATTTCCTACTATGGTCGTAGTTTCGCGTCCACACCTATTATCTGCAAAAGTACGTATTTATTGTTTTACGCTACGATTTTTATTTGTTTTCTTTTATTTTGCTTTTTTTATTTAGTAAAAGTTTGTGATGTGATTATAGTTACATCGTTCGGAAATGAATTCTGCTTATACTTAGTTCAAAAGGGTTGATAGCTTTTTTATTTGTTTTTATTTCGTATGCTCTGAGAAAAAGGTAATAACTGGTTTTCGAAGCAAAATTCGACTGATAGAAAAATCGATACGTAATCAGATATTTCTTATTAATATATCATACATACCATACACACATATAATCACGTCTTTAAACCAAACGGGAAAGACAGTACCAACCAACTCGTAAAGACTCCAAACTGTTAGCATATCTATAGGTACTACCTATTTAAGATTTAAGTCATTGGTCAAATTACTTATCCATTAACGGCTTTGTACAATAAAAAAACATTAATAACATAACATATAATCACGGCTTCATGAGAGAGTTGAGATTCAAATAGGTTGCTAGTCCTTCGCCTATCACTATTTGAATAAAAATCCTATTACTATAAAGAGGAACCAAATTAAATAAGCCTACTTAACAAATTATATAATCCAAAAAGTTTAAATAAAAATTTCTAAAAGAAAATAAACTAGCATTTATCCGGTCCGTTTTCACAGAAAGGACAACAATAATTTCGACGGCAAAAATATGTGTCCAATATAAAAAGATAGGAGGATATTCTAGGTACCTTCCCACCGCTAATGAAACATCGTTTATCATTGTGACTGCCAAATAAAAGCTCGAATTTAAGATGTGCTCCAAACTGATAAGCGGTAGCGTGATTTTAATTACGATACGATGTGTGAAGTGAAGATGATGAAGTTAGAATAGAACCACTCCATATAATGTAATGCGAAAGTTTAAATATATAAATATAAATATATACGGGACAAATTACACAGATTGAGTTAGCCTCGAAGTAAGTTCGAGACTTGTGTTACGAGATATTTACTCAACGATACTATATTTTATAATAAATACTTAGATAGATAAACATCCAAGACCCAGACCAATCAGAGAAAGTTCGTTTCTCATCATGCCCTGACCGGGATTCGAACCCGGGACCTCCGGTGTCACTGACAAGCGTATTACTGCTGCGCCATAGAGGCCGTCAAAGTCGATCGCTACAAATCTTTAGCTTTTCATCTTTACTCTTTCTGAGGAGGAGTCTGGATTACGTCTGTGACTAAGAATTCTATTGAGTGAATAAGTTGTCTTAGTTAAACACGTCCCGTTTGTCATTTGATAATACATACATACATACATAAAATCACGCCTCTTTCCCGGAAGGGTAGGCAGAGACTACCTCTTTCCACTTGCCACGATCTCAGCATACTTCCTTCGCTTCATCCAAATTCATAACTCTCTTCATACAAGCTCGGCGGTTTCGGGTACTTTTGACCTTTGATAATCTATTTATATATTTTTTTTCATCGTGTTCACTTGTTCGCTCGTTCGCTCTTCCGCTCGTCCGCTCGTTCGCTCATTCACTTATCCATATAAAGCTATATAAATTACTTTCGCTTTTAACTCGCGCCGGGCATCAAACCTCGATCCGAGTGCTCGCTATAACTTTAATTAGAGCAGCGCAAAGAAAACAAACGGACGAGGTGGACTTTTAGAAAAATAGCCGAGTTTCCACGGAATAACTTGATAAAGAGAAAACTATTCGTATCATGACAGCGGTTTATGACGATTTAATAGTCGTGCCAGTTATTTTAAGGACAAATATGAACGTTATTTATTTATTTATAGAATCGATAATCCATACAAATAAGAAGTAGTAAATGGCCTATGATTGGTACTTGAAAGATACTGCAAAAAAATCGATATGGTGGATTTATATTTGTTCAACTGAAGTAAAAAATGATTGAACACTATAACGTATTTGTGGTCAAAGATCGCTGGTCAAACGTTTATCCCAGGCTCCTCTACAGAGTAATGCGGTTGTAACAGAGACTAAAGGAGGAGGGCTATTAGGTAATTGTGGGCAGGTACCTACTAAACATTTATAAAAAAGAGTTGTCGAAAAGGAACCGAATGGACCACTGTCATTTTCAGGTTAAACAGATGATAATAACATTACATTTCCATCTAAAGCTGAATCGAACGTAGCCTATCAGTCTAGACTATTGGCTCTGTCTACCCGGCAAGGGATAAAGACGTGATAATATGTATGAATTAGTTGGAAAATAAAACGAAAATTTCCATTATTTTCCTTCCTCAATCCTTAAAAATGCCTCGTAATAATAGTGGGAAAATAGGCTCTATTCTAAATAGGTAATAGGCACGTTAGTTCACGAGAAGGGGTCACGATCGAAGCGGCATCTGGAGCACACGTGATGTTGCCAAATTGGAAACTGATAATATGTTTTATCGCAAATAACCCTTTTTAGGGGTATCCTTCGATAAACAGCTTATTGAGATAGATAATTTTTGATAAAGGAGATTCAATTTAAAATTGTGAATCATTTAATTCAAAGTGCCGTGTGGTTCCCGGCACCAATACAAAAAAGAATAGGACCACTCCATCTCTTTCCCATGGATGTCGTATAAGGCGACTAAGGGATAGGCTTACAAACTTGGGATTCTTTTTTAGGCGATGGGTTAGCAACCTGTCACTATTTAATCTCAATTCAATCATTTAGCCAAATAGCTGAACGTGGCCATTCAGTCTTTTCAAAACTATGGCTCTGTCTACCCCGCAAGGGATATAGCCGTGACCGTATGTATGTATGTATGTATTTAATTCATTTATTTGAATTGACATGCATACACACATACATGTAGTCACGTCTATATATCGTAGCAAAACTATTGCGTCGTAGCTCAGTCGTAGCATTTCGTAGCTATGCTACGAACACGTTACCCGACGTGCTACGAAAGGGTTCTGGCATAAAATTTCCGTAGTTTTGTATAATGTTATAGCAAATTGAAATAAATATTGTTTGTTGACATATAAATTTGCTATTCTTGTACATAGATATAGAAATGTACCTACATTAATTTTATAGTTGGTGAAACATTTTTTTAGTTTAGAAACTTGATAAGAATGATGTCTGTGTATTTCAAAGAACGGAATAAGCCACGCTTACCTTATACTCACCTTTTGATGAACTTAATTGCAAGTGCGTATCAAATGTAATTTAACTTAAAATAAATGTTACCATTTTTCCTGTTTCTTTATCTACGTATCAATTTCTATGTTTTGTTTGTTTGTTTGTTTGTTTGTAAACTCTTTATAGCACATAAAAATGAATATAACAAATTACAAAACAGTCATTGGATTTAGAAGAATATGTACAATGGCGGACTTATCCCAATTGGAATTTCTTCCAGTCAACCAAAATATAAAGGGTAATCCATAATTTAATTTTTTTAATACTTTTCTTAGGAAACTTAATCTATATGATTTGGTCATAAACATTATATCAGGCATTCACAAAGCATCGACGGCTGATATTAAAAATATATTTTGAAAAATAAGGATTCATTTCAGCATTTTTTTTCTATCCTTTTCCTGATAAACACTAACAAGTTAGTATCAAAAGAGTTCATTAATATCCCATTGCTAATCATGAGCGTAGTCTGTGATTACTTTCGTCGTATTAAAAGGAAAATTTGCTGCAAATATTGATTAAGAAGTCTTTGGAAGATTAGGGCGTCGATGGTCGAATCGGTAAAATGCGCGATGCGTAAAAAGGTACAGGTTCAAATCCAACGGGATGAGGTGTACCATTGACTATTTTCAAAGTTATGTACATTAGTTTGAATACTTACTGATGCTCTTACGGGGAAAACATCGTGAGGAAATTTGCACATTCAGGCAACTAAATGTGTAACCATCGATATAATACGTAAGGTTTACCTGCAAAGGTTGCGGAGGTCAGATTTGAGTATCTTCGTGTAAAACCTGACTCACTCAATCCTGGTTGGTGTATATATTTTAACATGGTTCCCCGGATAGAAGAAGATATACCACGGACTCCTCTTCTGAGAGGTGAGGATGCAACTGGGACTAAAGCTAGGAGGAAGATTGATTAAGAAGTCTGTTTATAATCACTATCACTACATAATACAAAGTCGCTTCTCGCGTCTGTCTCTTTGTCTACATGTATGCTTAGATCTTTAAAACTACAACATCGGATTTAGATGCAGTTTTTTAATAGATAGAGTGATTAAAAAGGAAGGTTTATATGCATAAATGCTACTCGTGCGAAGCTGGGGCGGGTCGCTAGTTCTTCAAAAACCATTTCGATAAAAAATGTGCGGTAAATGATCAAAAGACGAGTAAACATTTTGTTTTTAAACTTTGAACAAAAGAAGTTATTTTATTTCTAAAGAAATTACTTCCAGTTGAATACTTGATTCTTAAATAATTTACACTTTAAAAATATTTCGGAAATAGATTCTGGAATTAATAAATGTATTTATTGTCATGAATGGAAAAATTAACCCGGTGGATTAAATTATTCTTATCACCTTTTCTGTATCTTTTGACAGTTATTTGAATGCTCACAATTTTTTAAATGAGATTTTTTTTTAATCATTGATTGTTACAGAAATGAATTTTAACTTAGCAAATCCGAGTACATAAGAATACCAGTGGAATGAACATAAAACACGAATCTTGATACCATAACTTTCTCATATCGGACACCGACAAAAAATGAGAAAATAATGTGGGCGTGTAGAAGTGAACTAACTCTTGTTACAAAAATCATTCTGCGAACTCACACAATTCCGAGCGAAAAAAGTGGGGAACTAAAAAGTTGCCAGTTCGACGTCAAAAAAAAAAAAACTATATCGAATGTAAACGAGATCTCATAAATAAACATGTGAAAACTTTCCGAGTCGTGTTTTTATGGTACGGTTCCACTGATGTATTGGATATGCTATGCTGTCTTCTTCCTACTGGTTTTAGTCCCGGTTGCATCCTCACCTCTCTGAAAAGAAAAGGCTGAAAGGCCACGCTCAACTGTTTGGCTTAATGATAGGTAGCCCATGGCCAAAATAAAAATACCAAGTTTATAAACCTATCCCTTAGTCGCCTATTACGACATCCGTGGGAAAGAGATGGAGTGGTCCTATTTTTTTCTTGGTCACGGAAATCACAATGCATCTTTATAAAAAATGCCTTAAAAAAGCGTGTTGTCTGTTGGCTAAGCTATATGTCATAGCATGCACTGGATAGCCGCTATATAACTCCAGCAAGTCGAGTTTGTTGAGTTCACATCGGCATATGATTCTCGGCTGAGTAAGCAATCAAAAGTTAGTCGGCGTCTTCGTGAAATATAGGATTGTACACTTGATGCAAAAAACGCGGCGTTTACGCATTTTCTGGACTAAATTTTGTTTGCAACTCTAGTCTTGTGAATTTAAAAAAGGAATACTAAATATGCTCACAAAGGGATTACGGGGTAGTCTCGCCTTAAGAAGATTGAAAGGATGTAGTATAGCTTGATGATAAAATTGGGATTCAAATAGTGACAGGTTGCTAGCACATCGTCTAAATGAAGAATCCTAAGTTTATGCTTTAGTCGCCTTTTACAACATCCATAAGAAAGAGATGTAGTGATCCTATTCGAAACCCCATGGTCCTCATTATTGCCCGCCTTTTGTACTTTACAAATTGTAATTGTTACAGTAAAGAATAAATAAATAAATAATGTCTAGTAAGACATTATTTATTTATTTATTGTCTAGTAAGACATTATTTATTTATTTATTCTTTACTGTTTAAAATAAGTATATTTTATTATCTGAAAGAAGAATCATGGAGAGTGTGGAGGGAAAGGTCGGGGTGGGAAGACCTAGACGAACATATCTTGATCAAATTAAGGGCGTCCTGGTAAAGGGTCAGGTCAAAAGTACCCGAAACCGCCGAGCTTGCATGAAGAGAGTTATGAATGTGGATGAAGCAAAGGAAGTATGCAGAGATCGTGGCAAGTGGAAAGAGGTAATCGCTGCCTACCCCTCCGGGAAAGAGGCGTGATTTTATGTATGTATGTAAGAAGGAAAACCAAGTATTAATTTTCAGGGTTCATTCGCGTCCTCAAGAGAAAAAGCCGTCCCAAGTTTTTAGACGCCAGTGCGAAAGTTATCGAACTCCAAACACAATAGGCCACAAAAACAGGGCGATGGGCAAAAAAAAAAATCAAAATGGTTGTCATGCAAAAAGTCTACGTTGTACAGCGATTTCCTGCGGGAGCGATTCCAACTATGGACAACTTTATTTTTTGCGAGCTGACTTGACCGAACTGTTCCTTTTTTGATGGATCGAACGTTCGTTTCTGTTGATAATATATGACTGGCTGGTTTGTATTTTAGTTTTTAACTTGTTTCAAATTTCGATTTTGGACGACATAAGTTTAGAAACAAACCGGCGTTGTGTGCCAATAATGCAGAATTTTGAATTTAGAAACGAATTCTTCACATTTAAAAGTTTTTGTTGATTTTCTATTTATTTTTTTAATCTTTTTATACAAAATACAAATGTATAGCACATTTGGCGGACCTAATGCTAGAAGCATTACCTACCATTATTATGTCTGATAAAGTACATTATATAGCTTTGGTTTAATTTTGGCTATAGTGTAGGTCAAATTGACGTTAGAAGTTAATAACGTTAGCTGTAGCAAGCATTTTTTTAAATGCGACACAAATTCGTCAGTTTGTTATAAGGTAGTTTGGTAACGTTATAGTAATTTAAATTAACTTAACAAACTCAACATCATTACATCAATATGCGATATAGGTATTAAAAATTCATAAAGAATAATGATTTATTGTTATTTTACGTTATTACGATACGTTACGTACACAGAATCCACGAAATTAATTTATTGTGTGCCAACATTATGTATTTAACTTTTACATACATACATATGATCACGTCTATACCCCTTGCGGGGTAGACAGAGCCACCAGTCTTGAAAAGACTGATAGGCCACGCTCAGCTGTTTGGCTTAGTGATAGAATTGAGATTCAAATAGTGACAGGTTGCTAGCCCATGTTCCTAAGGAATCCCAAGTTTATAAGCCTATCCCTTAGTCGCCTTTTACGACATCCGTGGGAAAGAGATGGAACGGTCCTATTCTTTTTGTAATGGTGCCGGGAACCACACGGCACAATATTAAACTTTTTAATATCAATATCATACTTATAATCCTGCCTTGTCTGCACGAATACAGTTTTACTGCGAAAAAATTAAAAACAACACATTATTTCAACAAACATAACGTTGTAAGCGATTATCAGCCGAAAGCAGACGTATTACGCACACAAATGACCTGCAGGTCGAAATTTAACTTTTACAAAATTAATAAAACACTTTGTTCACACGAAAACAATCTCTAGGGCTTTGTGTTAACGTGTTATGCGAGTGAATGTGTAATTTTGAATATACGTTGCTAGAATTTCCCACGTTCGAGCTATCTTGTTCGTGCCTCGGCATAACAGCTGTAAGTTGGTAGTGGGGGTAAGTATTAGCTATTTGTGGTAGCACTTAGTTAAAAGGGATCACTTGGACCTAAAACAGGAAAAAGGTCGTGTAAGCATTCTAAATTCAAATTAAAAAAAGAAAAAGATGTAGGCATGCAGAGGATGAAGAAATGTGAAAGTTTATTTGTGTGTCTGTTTGTTTGTCTTTCACTCTTGGCTCTGTCTATCCCGCGAAGGATATAAACGAAGAATTAGAATAAGAAGAACTAGACTAACATACTTTGATAAAATCGGGGGCCACCTCGTTAAAGTTTTGTTTATTTTGAACTTGAATGAAGTAAAAAACAAATGTAAAGATCGTGGGAATTCGATAAATAAAGTGTCTGTGTCCCCCTTCGGGAAAGTAGCATGGTTGTATGTACGTATGATAATAGTATGATAATTGACACAGTATGATAACTATATAAAAATTTATAAAAAAAGTAACATGCAATATAAAACCATTAAATTAAATTGTAAGTCAATATTTTATGATATTTTATTGCAAAAATTCATAACAGCTAATAACATAGAAAGGAGTAAAAAGCAATGAATTTTAGCGACTAGTAGATACGGCGTATGCTTTTAAATTACTTATTTCTTCAAAAAAAATGTGTAAAAAGAAACAAGATACTTTGAAAACTTCGTGAAATCAAAATTAACGTCGTCGGGTATATTGATCTCCAAATTACGTTTTACTACGATTTTATTGAGAAAGTTAAGCCATACTGATAACATGATACTCACGGATTTTTAAAACTAACAACTTTTTGATGCGTTGTATTCAACAAATACACGTAAATATACAAGGGATCTTTTCCTTATATATTTACGTGTTTACTTTATACGTGTATAAAGTATACTGCCGGGAACCACACGGAACAACCAATTTTATACTCTCATAACAAATTATCCCAATCCTTCTATTCATTTCTTCCTGTCAAATTATAAAGTGGGTCTACACTTGAAACTACTGGTCATCTTATAACATTTCCAAAATTTGGATATTTTTCCAAAATTTGGTAAACTCTCAACTAGGTAAATTATCGTTTAAGCCAAAAACGGTATTATACATATAGTACTTTATAAATTACTAGCTGTGCCCGCGACTTCGTTCGCGTGGAATAGCTCTTTTGGGCATAATTGAAGCCCTCAGTGGTGAATAATTTTCCCCGTTTTTTCACATTTTCCATTATTTCTTCTCTCCTAATAGTTTCTAAAGCCTTCCTCTTTAAATGACCTATTCATTACAAAAATAATTTTTCAATTTGAACCAGTTGTTCCTGAGATTAGCGCGTTCAAACAAACAAACTCTTCAGCTTTATAATAATAGTATAGATATAAGATGTGATATTGGCCATCCTACACGGCTGTGTGTACTATAAGAAACGATAGAACCGAGAGCTCAAATTTTTTCCATCCGTCCTGTTTCTTTTATTGACTTCTGAAGTTTATTAGTGAAATTCCACCTGGGGAGGCGGGGCGAATCGGGGGTGATTTTATTTCCATTATATTTTCCAGTGTTTTTTGTGTTTCTAACCTTAAAATATGAGACTAAAAAGCTAGATAGATAGGATAGATTAGGCCAGATGAAACACCAACCAACGCAGACGGACAAAAATTTTTACTGATTGCATTTTTGCCATCAGTATCGATCACTAAAATCACCCCCTGACAGTTATTTTGAAAATATATTCCATGTACAGAATTGACCTCTCTACAGATTTATTATAAGTATAGAAAAGATTGGCATTTATTATTGCAACGGATAAACTTAAAAATCACTAGCTCAGTTTCATTTAAACTTTGGCGCAAAGAAAGACAAAACATTCCGAAGTAACATAGGCTATTTTTTCTTGTAATTTCTTACGGAAATGACGCCGCGCGAAAAATACAATCTTTAACAATTACACGTAATGGTTATATTCTCTTTGTTGCAATTATATCAAAATATCAATTCTTTCATAACCATCCAACTAAACATCGCTTTAAAATTTTATGTTAATGGCTCTGTCTATCCCTTATGTGATAAAATATGAGGTAACACACATACCATATTCGGAAAATCTCCTCTGACTTCCTTTATACTCTTTACGTATTCTTGCCACGATTCGAAATTTCAACCTCCTTGGCAGTGGTTTTAAAGCTAAACTTAAATTTACATAATCATTAACTAGTTACAATACCTATCTAGTACTAGTTCTACATTCATTCATGTTTTTTAATGTAGACAATGTGCATTCGTCCATGATTTAGATTTAATAGATCTATATTTGTATACTGACGTTCGATGAAAATGCTGCAGTGTAGTTTGTTCCGCCGCTTCCTCTACACATGGGCTTTGGAAGCGGTAGTAGTTATAATTAGATTTAAGTGATGTGACGTCAATAAGTGGAACCTTGACCTAATGGTATCCAATTTTGAAAATAAATCTATTCTGTTCTATTCTATCACACCCCACATTTCAGACGTGCCCTAAGAAAAGAAACAATATAAAATTCCAATATATAAAGTTGTTGGGTCTAGCCATTTGTTTTTGCTAGCAGCCGGTTCTAACCCGAGTCGCACTTTTTCTTCCAGCCCGCTGATTTATAAACCAACTTCGGAACTTGCTATCAAAGCAAAGTTAGACACTAACACTATAGCTACATACAGATATACGTATAATCACGTCTATATCTCTTGCGGGGTGAGCTGAGCCAACAGTCTTAAAAAGACTGATACGTTCAGCTGTTTGGCTAAATGATACCCGTAGATTGAGATTCAAATAGTGACAGGTTGCTAACCCATCGCCTAAAAGAAGAATTTCAAGTTTATAAGCCTATCCCTTATTAGCCTTTTATGACATCCAATTTTTTTTATAATACAGATATCAAAAGACTACCTGTGCCCGCAACTTCGTCCGCGTGGAATAGTTATTTTGGGCATCATTGAAGCCCTCAAGGATGAATAAATTTCCCCGTTTTTTTTCACATTTTCCATTTTTTGCTTCGGTTCTAATAGTTGCAGCGTGATGTAATATAGCATAAAGCTTTCCTCGATAAATGGTCTATTCAACGCAAAATGAATTTTTCAATTCCGACCAGTAGTTCTTGAGATAAGCGCGTTCAAACAAACAAACTCTTCAGCTTTATAATATTAGTATAGATAAAGACACATTTTAGAAGTCACACACCCAAGTCTTCTCTTCATTAGGCAACCGTAACTCAATCCGGGGTTTGTCCCGTAGCACGGAACGCGCGACGCCGATATTATCGCGCGAATAACTATCGCTGTCCCGTCTCGCGTCATAATAAAAAAGCGAAACAGCGATAGCGAACGGGCGGAGAGTCTGGTGGGTCATACATACATATAATCACGTCCATATCCCTTGCGGGGTAGACAGAGCCTACAGTCTTGTAAAGACTGATAGGCCACGTTCAGCTGTTTGGCTTTAAGATAGGATTGAGATTCAAATAGTGACAGGTTACTAGTCCATGGCCTAAAAGAAGAATCCCAAGTTTATAAGCCTACCCTTTAGTCGCCTTTTACGACATCCATGGGAAAGAGATGGAGTGGTCCTATTCTTTTTTGTATTGGTGCCGGGAACCACACGGCACACGGTGGGTCAGTCGCAATAAAAACCTACCAGCAATTCAGATCTGTGTTCAAGGCGTGTCTGGGCGTCGTTTCAGTCAAATTTATAGTGCTTTATTTCCTAATCTGTCAGTCAGTTTTTTAGTATAATATAGTCAAGTCTAAGAGTCTGTCTGTCTATGTAGGCTGAACGGCCGCAACAATTATTATCGCGCGATGAAAACGGCGTCACGCGGTTTATACAACGGCGCCGATACTCAAACTTCTCGTGTTGTGTACACTTGGGAACCCATAAAAAGTTGCATAACTATGTTATGAGGCTGATATCCTGTAGATGTATTTGTATGGGTTCTTTCAGGACGATATAAATAGATCGCGTAGCTATTACTACCAATAAAGTTTCATTGGCTTTAAAGAGGTTGGTTGTTGAATTTTGTTTATCTATCTATATATATACATACATGTAGCCACGTCTACATCCATTACGGGATAGACAGAGCCAACAGTCTTGAAAAGACTGAATGGCCACGTTCAGCTATTTAACTTAATGATAGAATTGAGATTCAAATAGTGACAGGTTGCTAGCCCATCGCCTAAAAAAGAATCCCAAGTTTGTAAGCTTATTCCTTAGTCGCTTTTTACTACATCCATGGAAACGAGATGGAGCTATAGCTGAACGTGACTTATCAGTCTTTTCAAGACTGTGGGCTCTGTCTACCCCGCAAGGGATAAAGACGTGATTATATGTAATGTATTAGTTAAAAGAAACGACAATAATAGGCTATCCTCGTGTATAATGTATCTCCAATGGCCTATTTCCAGGAAAGCCGGCTAAAAAGCGTAACTATTTTGAAGACAATATAACCGTTTACATTGGAGGGCACGTATTGGTCACCAATCTAATCAACGTTACATCACCGGTTAAGGCATGAGATGTAGCGGTTTTGACGGAGGTGAAACTCCTCTATCTACACACATCTATACTAATACTAGCTGTCCTGGCGAACGTTTTTTAAGTAATTTTATCACCCTTATCACAAAGGGGTATGAAAAATAGATGTTAGCCGATTCTCAGACCTACTGAATATGCATGCAAAATTTGGTTAAAATCGGTAAAGCCGTTTCGGAGGAGTATGGAGACAAACATTGTGACACGAAAATTTTATATATAAGATTATAAAGCTGAAGACTTTTGTTTGTTTGAACGCGCTTATTTCAGGAACTACTAGTTCGAATTGAAAATTCTTTTTGTGTTGAATAGATTATTTATCGGGGAAGGCTCTAGGCTATATACTCATTTCTGGCTGACTCACACTGGCTAATACTCGATTCTGAAAAATAAAGTTCTTTGCTATAATGCATTGCATTGTAAAAAAAACCGCGTGGTTAAGTTTTGAATGCAATGTGAAATATAATTAATATGTTTTTCAGTTTAGAACGATATCAAAGTTGTATGCATATTTTGAACAATGCATGCACAACTGAAATAAAATTGATAAGGCAATCGCAAAATTAAAATGCTGCAGTGCAGTTTGTTACCGCTTCTTCTGCACTGGAAGCTTGGGATGCGGCAGTAAACTTAGTTTTAACTAATTTATTTGACGTCAACCAATTTTGTGAAATCAAAAGATATGTCAATTACTAAGTAATGTTGCATAATAATGAATTAACATTTTGAATTATTCTAATCAGACATATGTAATCAGATACATGCCGTGTGGTTCCCGGCACCAGTACAAAAAGAATAGGACCACTCCATCTCTTTCCTATGGATGCCGTAAAAGGTGACTAAGCTATAGGCTTACAAACTTGGGATTCTTATTTTAGGCGATGGGCTAGCAACCTGTCACTATTTGAATCTCAATTCTATCATTAAGCCAAAAACCTGAGCGTGGCCTATCTGTCTTTTCAAGACTGTTGGCTCTGTCTACCCCGCAAGGGATATAGACGTGACCATATGTATGTATGTAGATATATGTAACGCTAACCACTAAAGCTTATAAATTGAACCAACAGCGCGCTCCTTGGAATACCTCCAAGTGCTTGCCCTGTGCTGCCTCAGAGGTTAAACGTACATAAAATGTGTACACTAGTGATTGCAACGACTATTGCTAACACAGTAATAAAATATAACCAGCCTCGGTCTAGAGTCCGTTAGCCGTTTTACAATTTCCAATCAAAACTTTACCCTGTAGAAATTTTTATTGGTACAAAATTGATGGATTAAAAGTTTGTAGGTAGGTACGTGGAGTTCTTCCCACGACATAGATTGATCGTTTCGCGTTTATGATTTTCTTCAAATAGTTTCCTGTTTATGTAACGCTAGAGTTTTTGCCTTGTAGAAATATACGCCGTATATTGCCGTGTGGTTCCCGGCACCAATAGAAAAAAGAATAGGACATGGATGTCGTAAAAGGCGACTTAGGGATTGACTAATAAAATTGGGATTCCTTTTTTAGGCGATAGGCTAGCAACCTGTCACTATTTGAATCTCAATTTTAACAATAAGCCAAACATCTGAACGTGGCCTTTCAAATTTTTTGTTTAGTTAGCTCCGTCTACCCCGCAAGGGATATAGACGTGATGAATGTAGAAATATACGATACCCAGTTAGATACAAAGTATTGTTACAGGCTAGGTGTGATTGAGTCGGAGGTTGTATTTATGCTCCAATCTGTAAAATCTTTGTAATCGCGAATTAGGAACTTCGCTGCTATTGGCTTCGCGTCAATTTCTTCGCGATGATTGACAGTTGGTCTGTGGCATTAGTGATGACATCCTGCTTTCTTTTCTATTGGTGCCGGGAACCACACGGCGTACACGGAGTAATAAATAAGAATGCGTAAAGTAATAATTAAAATTGGAATACACAATATCTAAAACACATTAGTTAACAACTCGAGACATAAAATACTGGCACGTTCTCGCCGCGAACACAAGCGGCAGACATCAAAGTGATCTCTTCAGTACTTGTGTGAGAATACACTGGCGAGCGAAGAAAATAGATCATTTAATTTTTCAGAGAGATTTTAATTTTTTTTTGTACTTACATCTAATCACGTCTTTATCTCTTACGGTGTAGACAGAGCTAACAGTCTCAACAGAAAATACTAAGAGGGCACGTTCAAGTGTTTGAGTTGAGAGAAAATTACGATTCAGAAAAGTGACATGTTACTAAGCCGTCGTCGTCCAAAAGATGAAACCCAAGTTTGTCAGCCATGCCCTTGGTTTACTTTTCCGATTTGCAAGGAAAAAGGAGCTGCCACACACTATGTTTTTTTTTCTCTATCAGGATAGTATGGAAGCTTTTTTTTCTTTTTTGTGAACAGTCTACATCTGGAAGAACTCTCAAAATTTGGACCCCAGGCTCCGAAGAATTGTGGCGGAGAGTGCAACTGGAAACAAGTAAAGTTGAAAGGGAGAACCAACTAGGACTTTTTTTCTGAAATAGCACAATACACTAGTTAAAAGAAGTATCTTATTAAGACTAAGATATAACATAATTAATTAGTTGCTTCTTTTAACTCGTCAAATAAATTACATAAGACTAAGATATAAAATATTTATGTAATTTATTTGACTGCGTTATTGATCAAGTAATCAAGATAAAATAGTAAAGTTTTGAGTGAGTATTTCATAACACAAGTCTCGAACTTACTTTGGTAGCTGAATCTTAATTTATAAAATTTTAGACAATATTTTTGGCCTCGAGTGTACGGTATTCTTTGATGTCTGCATCACAGTAAGAGAGTGTAAAAAGCGTTTTAAGACAAAAAAAAATCCCTTTGAAAATACGAATCTAAGAATAGAATAATCTTTTTATATGCCGAATAATTATAACAGTTATGTCTTACAGCTTATATCTTATATATAAAATTCTCGTGTCACAATTTTTGTGTCCGTACTCCTCCGAAACGGCTTGACCGATTGTCATTAAATTTTGTGAGCATATTGAGTAGGTCTGAGAATCGGCCAACATTTATTTTTCATACCCCTTAGTGATAAGGGTTGTCCATTCTTAACATTTTTTCTTTAACTAGAAATTACTTAAAAATGATTTATATGGCAAATCAACGTTTGCTGCGAAAGTTAGTATTTTTATAAAATTTTAATATTATTTTTTTGTCCACTGTTTTTCCTCAGACAAGGGGGGCCAACCACAAGCTTTTGTAAAACAATCTTATTTCAAGGAAGTCTTATTATAAGCTTGTAATAACATTACTCATATTTGTACCATGACCTCTATCACGCAATCTTATTTTATTCCTGCTTAGTGTTGCGAAAGAACGAATGATTTATTGACTTTGTCTATTCCCTGCTAAAGGATAAAAAGAAACAGCGCTATGTATAATACATAACGCCATCCCCTTCAATCGCTTTCAATTGTCGTTCCGTATAACGCATTAAGTACGATGATAAAAATTTATAATAATATAAGTATAAAAGTTGCAGTAAATTATTTAAAAGTGTTTTTTTTTACAAAAAATAAGGATATTTACGTAACTTATTATGTAATATAAACTAATATCTCAAACATATGATTTAAAATGTTGATAAATAAGTATAAAACCTAATCTTTATGACGAGGTGAATCGTTAACGGAACGCAAGGTCGCACGCTGTCATAGGCGAAAAAAAAATTTGAAATGTAAACAAACCCAACTCAAGTGTTTCAAACTTTAAATAAGATTTATGTTAGTTTTAAGTGGTAAATAAAAAACTTTCTTCGACTGAGCATGACATAATAGGAGAGGCCTATTTTAATCTTATGGCTCATTTTCATATTCGTCTCTTCAGCGTCACCATGGAAATAAAGTGAGTTTTGTTCAAAACCAATTTCATGAATAAAACTTGAGTTATGTGGTTTGCAATAGTTTTTCTAAATAAGACGACGACCAAGTCCAAATCCATTGCTAAACAATTGCAGTCACTACCTTTAATATACACGTTCACTTTCTAATAAGCTTTTTTCCGAAACTATATAGATTTACTCACTTATTTCAGTAAATAATATTAAATAATGTTGTATCCGTTGCGAAAGAGGAACTTTTTTAAGATTGCTAAATTTGACATTAAAACAATAATGCTATAGGCGTAAAGTCACGTCATGGTACCAATTTGAATGAACGAAATAGAGGTGACGTCACCAAAACTATCTGAAAAAGTAATATTGTTTTAAGCTTGTTTTAAAGACCTCGTGGTGCGAAAAATCAATGTAATATTAAACTAATACTGCTATAAGACGTTGTGGTTGGCCCCAAGAACTATCCGAAAACATTCAAAAATAGAATTAATGGGAAACTCTTGGATAGGTTTGTTACATCTTCGTCTTCATCATCACTTACCATCAGGTGAGGTGCCCTGTGGTTTCCAGCTCCAATTAAAAGAAGAATAGGACCGCTCCTTTACTTTCCCATGGATGTCGTTAAAGGCGACTAAAGGAGAGGCTTATAAACTTGGGATCCTTCTCTTAGGCGATGGACTAGCAATTTGTCACTATTTAAATCTCAATTCTATAATTAAGCCAAAAATCTGAACGTGGTCTATCAGTCTTTTCAAGACTGTTGGTGTCTACCCCGCACGGGATAAAGATGTGATCTGTCAGTATGTATGTATGTATGAGATGGACGACAAATGTTGTTTATTTTGTTACTCAATATTAAGTTTAGTAAACAAAAAAAGGACATATTATATGTTGCAGGGAATAAATTAGGTTTTTGTTATACGGAGGTAAAAACGGGCGCTTCTATATACACACAGAATTATACGGACTTAATAAAATGCAATATGATTTTGTTCAATAGAATAACGTCACAAAGACAGCTTTATCAGTTAATGCTTTGTCTTCTGTTCGATTTAACTAGAATAGAACTGAATGGTTTACTAAGATATCGATTAAAACAGTTCTTGGATAAACCGGACCATTCAATCGACTACGTTTCTTACAGCTTTGGTCATCAAATTTGCTGAAATACCAACAAGATTATTATCAAAGTTTTATCAACATACATACATACATACATATGGTCACGTCTATATCCCTTGCGGGGTAGACAGAGCCAACAGTCCTGAAAAGACTGAATAGACACGTTCAGCTATTTGGGTTAATGATAGTTTTATCAACTAAGTATCTTTTACCGGAAAAAACTATAGTTCCCTTGGGATTTTCGAAAATCCTATATTCTTTTGTAAGTGGCGCTAAATTCGCCGCTTGTTATAATTGTGCATAACATATGATCACGTCTATATCCCTTGCGGGGTAAAGAGAGCCAACAGTCTTCAAAAGACTGAAATATAATAAATATACCTATACGTGACAAATTACACAGATTGAGTTAATGTAAGTTCGAGACTTGTGTTACGAGATACTAACTCAACGATACTATATTTTATAATAAATACTTATATAGATATACATCCAAGACCCAGGCCAATCTGAAAAAGTTCTATTCTCATCATGCCCTGGCCGGGATCGAACCCGGGACCTCCGGTGTCACAGACATCACAGAGGCCGTCAGTCAGAAAGGCCACGTTTAGCTTTTTGGATTAATGATAGAATTGAGATTCAAATAGTGACAGGTAACAGGTTTTGTAATTAGGTGACAGGTGTATAAATTAGGAGGCGTTTAATTCGTTGCTTTTTAGGTAGTGCCAATTTCGTGCTAATTTCGTCGCATTTTTGTTAGATGGCGTTAAATTCATCGCTTTTTATAAATGGCAAACGCTTTTTGTAAAAGCAGTTATTGTAAAATATATAAAGCCGATAACAATAATACTTTTTAGGAAGATATTACTGTTTCCTCAAAGTTGTATTTATTATTATTTAAAAATGTTTTTTTTGAAGGCCCTTTACAAAGCCGAAGAAGTAATCATAAACATACCTACCAATGAGTATAAATTAAAAAAAAAAAGTATTTCCTCTTACAGTACATACCTACATTCCAGTATAAGAGAATAATACAATTATACATACAAACATACAATCCTGTCTATATCCCTTTCGGGGTAGGTTTATTGTAGGAATTGAGATTCAAATAGTGACATGTTGCTTGCCTATCTCCTACAAGGAGAATCTCAAATATATCGGTCATTCCCTTAGTCGCCTATTACAACATCCGTGGGTAAGATATGGAGTGGTTTTTTTTAAAGTGAAAATAGCTACATAATAAATAAATGAAAATAGCTGTTGTTTTTCGTAGCCAAATCTCCAAATCATTGACGTCATCGTCAAAATTTAAGAAATAAAGATTGGCTCTGTATATTGTGCTATTAAAGTGTCGAGTCCCACAACACCATATTAAGTGAAGATAATGTCACACACATTGTATCTCGGTAACTATTTATGCCTTGAAATTTGAGTGCCATAATTATCTTGTTAAGGTACCGATCCATAGTTGTGCATTGTTATGCATTTGTTTAAATTTCGTCATAAAAATATAATAAAGTTTTTTTTCTTCTTTTGGTTGAGACCAATGTCCAGAGATATTGCTTTCAAATGTAACACCACAGTTCTCAATATTTGAATTTTGTAATAATGAGCAGATATATGCATATTTGTGTTACAATTTATTGTAGGTTCAGTTACGAAAAAGAAAGCTATTTACAAAGTTTACAAAGTTTATCTTTATATAAACATTATTTTATTATATTAAACCAACGCAGCTGTAGAATTGCGGTTTTAAGTATGAAATATAGAGCGAGATTACGCGAATAGGCTTACAATTTTGTTGTAGCAGTCTTACAATGTATCTTAAAGTGATTCATATATGGTGAGGGTATTTTGTTTGTACAGCGCTTAGATAATGCGTGCTCATGAAAAATTGGTTTTGTTATTTACGACTATAATATAATACATGGCCGTGTTTATCCTTAAATAATATTTGTTTACATTTTGGGATTGAAATACTAAGAAAAAATATTTTTTTGTATATTTATGTTAAGATACATACATATAATCACGTCTACATATCTTGCGGGGTAGACAGAGACAACAGTCTTGAAAAACTAAAGGGCCACGTTCAGCTGTTTTGGCTTAATTATAGAATTGAGATTCAAATAGTAATAAAGTGTTTTTCATTTGATTATTACTCCTTCTGTCTTCTTTATTGTATTTAGTATATTCCCGAACTACCCATTATACCTAATTTCTACAGAATTTTACTTAAGAGAAATATATTGTTACCATAGTCATATAATTCAAAACGAAGCGAAAGCGACCATCGTGGCATTGTGAACTAGCCGGGTGTTAAACCCAGGCGCGGGTCAAACGGGACCCACCCCTTACCTAATCTCATTTCCCTCCATAGAATTAAGCGGCGATTAAATAAATCAGGCGTAATTACTACCCCTGAGTCCGAAGCGGCATCAAAAATGTGAGACGGAGTGGTGTTAAGGTAAATACGAGTATAATTGAACGGGCCGAGGGTCTGGTATGTTACATACACATAAAATTACGCCTCTTTCCCGGAGGGGTAGGCAGAGACTACCTCTTTCCACTTGCCACGATCTCTGCATACTTCCTTTGCTTCATCCACATTCATAACTCTCTTCATGCAAGCTCGGCGGTTTCGGGTACTTTTGACCTGACCCTTTACCAAGACGTCCTTAATTTGATCATTGGTATGTCAGTCTGAATAAAACCAGATTTACGGATGTTCAAGGCGTCGTGTCTTGTTTTCGTGTTAGTCAAATTTTGATTGTACTTTTTTTCATCAATATGTCAGTCAGTTTTGCTCATCTAAAATGTCAAGTCAAAGTGTCTGTCTCTCCGTCCATGGAGGCTGAACGGCCGCTACAATAATCTTGTTTCGTGATATTTTTCTTTGATTTGTTTCTTAAAATGTCCTTTTTCCCCTGTTTTTATGTACTCCATTCCCATTGTAATGTTTAATATATAGGTGCCCTAATATTATTTGTTTCTTAATATTTTCAACAATTCAATACGATTTTACATAACGTTTATGCGCTCGTAACTGATCGTACTTATACATATAATATTATATATAAAATATTACTAATCTTATTATTATATAAAATAAAATAGCTAAAATATGAACCAATAAAACAAAAAAATTGATTGCTAACTTTTTTTTTATTTTACACTATAATTAGTAATAACTCAAAATTAACTTTCAGAATCTCAATTCCAACTTTTTAAACCTAGCTTATTGTTGCTTTCGATGCCTGTAACTATTAGCTCTGTCTTTTCCGTAACGGAATAATGTGTAGGTTATTTTGCCCTTGCTCAAAATTAAATAAAAAAAAAATAGTAACTTGACGCGTGACGTCTTTAATTATTTTTTTCTTGAAATAAGTTCCACAGAAGATATTGCCTAAGGTCGCTACGATACGCTTTTGCGCGGCCAATTTCTATTCTTTAATTTAAGCTTTGATTGTGTTTACCTTTTCGTTAATTGGTAACGCTTAATTAATAAAAGGGATTGTTTTATTAATTTTTAATTATGATTAACATGAGCTTTTGCCAGAACTTTTAAAGCTCTGTCGTTAAAAGCAGCGCGTAGTTTATATCTTTCAGCAATAGAAACTACAGAGAGCGCAAAGAAAACTCCCGTTATCTTCCTATCCCGCGAGAATTCCCAATAATGCCGTATCCTGTGTAAGAACGCGGGTCTTTAACTATATGCATACCAAATTTCATTCGAATCGGTTAAGCGGTTTAGCTGTGAAAGAGGAACTACGACAGATAGACTTTCGCATTTATAAAATTCGGGTCTGCTGTAAGAGATTTCTTTAGAAATAAACAGAACCTTTGTAATTTTGTTTCTTTCGTTTATCAATCTCAATTTTTTCTGTGTACATACATTAGTAAATAAATATAAGTGAGTGGAAGACCTAGATGAACGTATCTTGATCAAATTAAGGACGTCCTGGTAAAGGGTCAAGATTACCCGAAATCGCCGAGCTTGCATGAAGAGAGTTATGAATGCGGATGAAGCATGCAGAGATCGTGGCAAGTGGAAAGATGTAGTCTCTGCCTACCCCTCCGGGAAAGAAGCGTGATTTTATATTATGTTTATGTTATAAATATAAGTTGAGGATACGCACATATACATTAATTTTATTCTCAGATATATTTAACTAAGGTTACAATAATCACGATCATCAAAAAGATATCCACCATATCTTACACCGAACTAATAATAATTGCGCTTTATATAAGTGTTAGCAAATATTCCATACATTCGGTTGGTATTCATCCCGAACACTTCCCTAGGGAAGCGCTAACGAAGCGGGTGTCTGTTGAAATGTGTTACAGGATAACTATAATAAACGATCGTCAAATTAATACTGTACATTTTACTTATATTATTAATACTGTAGCAGGCTGCCTGCTTTATTTATTGTTTATTTTTTATAATGATATTTTACATACATATGATCACGTCTACATCCCCTGCGGGGTAGACAGAGCCAACAGTTTTGAAAAGACTGATAGGCCACGCTCAGCTATTTGGCTTAATGATAGAATTGAGATTCAAATAATGACAGGTTGCTAGCTCATCGCCTAAAAGAATCCCAAGTTTATAAGCCTATCCCTTAGTCGCTTGTTACGACAACTTACTTATATAATTAAGCACTTTTATATAAGTATTGGCTTTACAGCAAAGTTTCCATTTCGGCTTTGGCCGGTCTCCAAAATAATTATACAAACCGCGATAAGTACGGCAGATAGTCTGTGCTTAGTGCTTACTGCTTACTCTGAATAGCTTTGAGCTTTTCGGGAAGCTTTTAAGTAGGTATGTGGAGTTAAGTAGTATGTTAATTGAACGCAAATAAAGCTTAGTGGATCGAAGTTGAAATTGTGTTATACAATCAGTATTCAAAAATAAGTTTAATAGCTTTATTACATAACATAACATATAATCACGTCTATATCCCTTGCGAGGTAGACAAAACCAATACTTATCGAAAGATTGAAAGGCCACGTCCAACTGTTTGGCTTACTGATAGAATTGAGATTCTGTGACAGTCCATCGACTAGAAGACGAATCCTTAGTCGCCTTTTACGACATCAATGGGAAAGTGATCTTATTCTTTTTTCAATTGGTAACGGGAACCACACGGCGCAGCTTATAGCTTTAATGGCTTAAGTTTTAACTTTTCCTTAATTTATTAGAGAACCTTGGGCCCTGAAGCATTGTTGTGGAGGGTGCAATCGGGAACACAAAAAGATCAGATAGAGTGAATAAAAATTTACTTCTTGTTCGTCAGCATCAATTCATCCACTGCTGGGCATATACTGTTGAATATCTTTCCATCTAGCTCTATCAAAGAATTTTCTGGCAATTTTTATATCGTCGGACCAGCGGGTTAATGATCTACGAGTATATCTCTTTCCAGCTCTTGGTCGTAATTCCAGAACGAATTTTCCTCCATCGATCGTCTCCAGGTCTTCACACACAGCCAGCTCACGTCTTTTACTTATACAACACAACTCACACACAACACATGGTCAAGTCTATATCCCTTGCGGGGTAACAGAGCCAACAGTCTTGAAAAGACTGAATGGCCACGTTCAGCTATTTGACTTAATGATGGAATTGAGATCCAAATAGTGACAGGTTGCTAGCCCATCACCTAAAAAAAAAGAATCACAAGTATGTAAGCCCATCCCTTAGTCGCCTTTTACGACATCCACGGGAAAGAGATGGAGTGGTACCACTCTTTCTCGTATTGGTGCCGGGTACCACACGGCATTATTTTATTATTATTATTACTTATATTATTTACATACTATATACTTATTATTATAAATTTCAATACTATGTGCCTGCGAAAGTCTGGTTGTACGCTTCGCTTAATTCTCACTAAAACTGCTCGAAATTGACTAAATGTGTGAATTACATACATACATAAAACCACGCCTCTTCCCCGGAGGGGTAGGCAGAGACAAAATCTTTTCACTTACCACTATCTCGGCATACTTTCTTCGCTTCATCCATCATATGTGGATTAGTTTGAGTACTATATTTATTACCTTTATTGCTTTTTTGAATTGCTGTAGAGCACTTCTGCTTTATTTAATTTATGTTATGTATTTGAGAAGCTCATGTACGTTGAGTTATTTCAAATGAATCTTTCATCATTTTCATCATAGAGTACCATTTATGATGGTCAAAACTACAGTTCCCGTAGGTTTTGCGTAAAAACCTGTATTCTTTGGCGCTAAATTCGTTGGTTTTTGTGCGTGGCGTTTAATTCGTTAATTTTGTAGATAGCGCTAAGCGTGCATCAGAAATCAAAAAATCCTCAGACACACAAACCTAGTATGCACACAAATGTATGCATAGGAAAGTTTTGAACTCGTAGAATGTGGCACCCATATACTGGAAGCGGAGCGTTGCATACTTCGAGCAAATATTCTCACTGCGCGACAACTATGCGGACAGATTTTGCATTACCCACTGCAATATATTGCTCTAATATCCATATGTACATATGATATATAGATCGATAGAACGATGTCTGTACTTGAAAGATATTGCCAAAAAATCGATATTGGTAATCTATGTGTATATGACTAACAGAAGACAAAAATCACTCATTTACTGATTCACTCATTCCTTATTCACTCACTCACACATTCACTCATTCGATCATTCACTCATTCATTCAGTCATTCACTCACTCACTCGCTCACTTATTCATAATTAGCAAGAAACTATAACTATAGTGTATTTTTATTATGACGTGAAACGTACAGCGATAGTTTATCATGCCACACTTGCCCCGCAAGTTTAAGTAGACCTTGGCAGGACCCAAAATACCTCCTTTTTAACATACATACATACATACATATGGTCACGTCTATATCCCTTGCGGGGTAGACAGAGCTTACAGTCTTGAAAAGACTGAATGGCCACGTTCAGCTATTTGGCTTAATGATAGAATTAAGATTCAAATAGTGACAGGTTGCTAGCCCATCGCCTAAAAAAGAATCCCAAGTTTGTAAGCCTATCCCTTAGTAGCATATTAAGACATCCATGGGAAAGCGATGGAGTGGTCCTATTCTTTTTTTTGGTATTGGTGCCGGGAACCACACGGCACTCCTCTTCAACACCACATATATTCCTTTCCTTGCATAACACGTCAATCCACCCAAAATAACATTAGGCTAATCCATTACCACGGGCAGTCGACATCTCATTATGCAGTCATTACGCCTGCGCCGCTATTCTCTAATCTGGCAATTTACTTGCTTCCCGTGGAAGGATTTACGCGGGCTCGAATTAATGGATTACGTAACTCCTTTTTTCTGTTAAGCCAATCGTATTTTTACGGGCGATGGAGAGGTAACGGTTTGAATAATTGTGACGCGGCGACGGGCGAAGTGAACTGAGGATGGGTGTGTTCGAGGTGATTTATGCGTACATAGGATATAATACATAGATTTATTTTCGTGTCGTGTAGTTCCCGGCACCAGTACAAAATAGAATAGGATGTCGTAAAAAGCGATTAAGGGATGGGTTTGCGGACTCGGGATTCTTTTTTTAGGCAACCTGTCACTATTTGAATCTCAATTCTATTAATAAGCCAAATAGTTGATTGTGGCCTATCAGTCTTTTCAAGACTGTTGGCTCTGTCTACCCCACAAGGGGTATAGACGTGACTATGTATGTTTTATTTTCAAAATTGGATACATCACTTATTGACGTCACATCACTTAAATCTAATTATAACTACTACCGCTTCCGAAGCTCATGTGTAGAAGAAGCGGTGGAACAAACTACACTGCAGCATTTTCACCGGACGTCAATTTACAAATGTAGATCTGTTAAATCTAAATCGTGGACAAATGCACATTGTCTACATAAAAAAAAAGCAGATTTAACTATCGCGTAGGCGACAAGGGTTCATTTCCCAAAAGCATTTTTCCTTTTTTTCTAGAAATAAATACAATTCTTGTCGTGTTTCAGATGTCATCACCGTTTACAAAAAGGTCAGCATTACCTTCATTATAATTTAAACTCTAAAGTACGATTGAGAACCTCCTTATTTTGAAAAGTCGGTTAATAAACTGTCCTCAAAGCTTATGTGATATGATTTAGGTTCTGTTAATCAGCGGAACATTACCTAATGAGATGTCGTGTCCGAAGACATATTGTTATTCCGATAGCTGTGTTAATTGTTATACTAATAGTTATGTTAATTGTTATTGTAGACTGTTATTGTTGTTATAGCCACTTCTGTTCTAAGTTTGGATAGTTTTGAAGTTGACGTTGTTGAAGAAAATGTTGCAGTGCAGTTTGTTACCGCTTCTTCTGCACTGACGCCTCGGAATCGGTAGTAAACTTAGTGTTAAGTAATTCATTTGACGTCATCCAATGTTGTGAAACAAAAAGATTTGACAATTGTTGAGCGATATGAAGTACTATAATAATCTGGCAGGGATTCGAACCCGGGACACAGTATTACAGATTTTCCCCTACAATGTATCTTTAGATTCCAGTCCTTCCAGGTTATCAATATTTTTTTCCAGCCTCTCAAAAAGTTAATTCCATTATTGGAATTAATTTTAATAATAATAATACTTTTTTGATTTGGAACTAACTTATTTATTGAATTTTATTTACATTAAATTCAATAAATACTCAGGTTAAAATCATATCAGATTAGGTTTTACTCGGAAAATCTGCTATTCTCGATTCCAACGATTAATTAATGCTCGCAAGTGGTTTAATATTGGAAATACTCAGAACGGTTTCTCGTTTCGTTAAGCAAATTTTTCATAAATAGCGCTAAGGGAATCCTCACCAATTCTAACAAAAACTTTTTCTATTACAAAACCCTGTTCAATGACTTTAATAAGACTGGACTGAAGATTTTGTATAAAAAAAATTAATTACAATAAAAAAAAATATGTAGATAATATATATTATTTTCATTTGATTTTCGAAGACCAGCAGCGGTCTTTTGTTAATCGTAAATTTTATACATGCCAATTTCATATTAAATCCACATCTCTTGCACGGCGGGGTACGCAGATACTATGATCCCTGCTTGCTTTTGCTTGATCAACATTTCATTACTCTTTCTGATGTTACAAGCTAATTGTTTAACCATCTTTTGACTGACTATTTGCAAGGTAAGGTATGTTGGTCTAGAAATTAACTTATATATAAACTGTTTGTAACTTATATATTGACTTGTATTTTTAGTTACTTTATATATATATCAAAGATACATACATATAGTTACGTCTTTATTCCTTGCGGGGTGACAGAGCCAATTTAATGTACATTGGCGGGAAAAAAATTATTACATTTATAAATTGTCCAGTGATCTATTGAAGTCTATGGACCCATTTAACGAGAATTCACAAGTGGCGTAAAAAAAAGCAGAATCCGATGAAATGTTTTGATATTGAGAAGTTTGATTGAAATAACAAAGAATTATACTTAAAATATTACAACTTCGTTTTATCCTTTCCATTTTTATAATGGAAAGCTCGTTTTCATTATTTTGTTTCTCATTTTCTTGCTTTTGTTTATTTCGATATAAGACCGAATTATCTACAAGGGAAATATCAATTACATACCTAGTGTTTGCATTATATTGTACAGAAATAAATATATGTACAATTGAAATTATTTTTAAATGTTTAAAATTGTAACATAACTGTGTAAATTTATCTGTATTAGTCAGCTTTGGTAGAATTAAATCATTCCAAATTCCAGTCATAATCTTCTTACCTCTATGGAGAGCAGCCAGGGGGTACCTTTTCAACCACAATCCTGAAATGGAAAAGTCAGATTTAAAAGCCGTGTGGTTCCCGGCACCAATACAAAAAAGAATAGGACCACTCCATCTCTTTCCCATGGATGTCGTAAAAGGCGACTAAGGGATATGCTTACACACTTGGGATTCTTTTTTAGGCGATGGGCTAGCAACCTGTCACTATTTGAATCTCAATTCTATCATTAAGCCAAATAGCTGAACGTGGCCATTCAGTCTTTTCAAGACTGTTGGCTCTATCTATCCCGCAAGGGATATAGACGTGACCATTTGTATGTATGTATGCAGATTTAAAAACGAAGCGACCACCATCTTCGAAACCATGCAGGGAAACCTTGCCATATATGATCGTAATTACACATCCAGTTGCCTGAATGAACAAGCATTATTTGACAAAGTAATAGTCGCCACAGTACAATAACCAAAAACTGAATGAATAACTAATGTAGCCCCCGCTTATAACGTCAGATCCTTTTAGGCCAAAACTAAATTGCTCTTTTTAGTTAACAACGGCCGACAATGATAAATACAAAGAAACTAGTAACAGTAGCACTTTTGGCATAATGTTCAGAGGTTTAAAAAGCCTCCGTCATTAGCAATTCATCAGGCGGCTCTCACTGCCAAAGGAAGTACACTGCAGTGAAAAAAAAAAACTAATACTGACCGCATTTCACTGAGAACAAAAATAGTGGACGAAAATAGCGTTGAGTTTCTTGCGTTCATTTATTTCACTGAATTAACATATGTATATGATCATGTTTATATCCCTTGCAGGTAAACACAGACAATAGTTTTGGAATGATTGAAAGTTTTTTTTATATTTTATTTTTATAGTCAACAAAATTTTTCTTTCGATATAAATTTTATTTACCTCTTTGAAATAGATATTAACTAGTTTCCTACTTTTCTTTCGACGAATCGTGAAAAGAAGTAAAGTTCTGTCGTTTATATTTAATTTCTTTGTACCTCACTATCAAGTGAGGTACATTCCTTTTTCTGTTCATATATTGATATGTTTGTTCATCAGTATATAAACTTGTAAGCAGACTCTTGTAAGTTAAAAAAACTGAAGGTACAACATGCAAAAGGAAAACATATAAACTGTCTACGGAAGCTTATAACAAAAAAGAAAAAGAAAAAAAAAATTGCTGTAAAATAATTTCACAAAAAAAAATGCCACGAACTGTACACTGATATTTCAAAATGAATACGCAATAGAAAAAAAATAAAATAAAGCGAAGAATCGCCAGCGCTCATTAACCATTCCTATTGTTTTGTCTTAGTATAAAAGAAAATAATTAATTTGCTTGACCCAGATACGGCCATCTTATGTTCCGTCTTCAACTTTCAATTTTGATGTAGCTACAGGGCGATTTCTTAATTAAATTGATTAATTAATAAGCGTTGAACGTCAGTGACTTTAATCTTTTAATATTGGTGTTGAATTATTTTTTTAATTAATAAATAATAGAAAGGGTTTTCACCATAAAACCTTTAGAGGTTTGTACGTGTGAATCATCATGTTCACACTAATAATGCTTCTTTAATTCTGGATTTTTCTTTTTATTCTGATTGACTGGAAGAAATCCCGATTGGGATTAGTCCGCCGTTGTACATATCCTTCTAAATCCAATGACTGTTTTATATTTTGTTATATTTTTTTTTTGTGCCGTGTGGCTCCCGGCACCAATACAAAAAAGAATAGGACCACTCCATCTCTTTCCCATGGATGTTGTAAAAGGCGACTAAGGGAAAGGCTTACAAACTTGGGATTCTTTTTTAGGCGATGGGCTAGCAACCTGTCACTAGTTGAATTTCAATTCTATCGTTAAGCCAAATAGCTGAACGTGGCCATTCAGTCTTTTCAAGACTGTTGGCTCTGTCTACTCCGCAAGGGATATAGACGTGACCATATGTGTGTATGTATGTATATTTTTTTTATAAGGAGTTTACAAACAAATAATCAATAATAAAGAGAAAAGATTTGTATATTTGTACGTTTGCAACGAACAAACTGAAGAACTAAGATTCACAAAATTTGCCACAGATATAGAATCTGAAATGAAATAGTGAAATTGGGTGAGTCAGGTTTTTACACAAAACGACACCCATCTGCCCTCCGCAACCTTTGCAGGTAAACCTAGTCCGTATTGGATCGATCATAGTTACACATCCAGTTGCCTGAATGTGCAGGTTTCCTCACGATGTTTTTATCTCACCGTAAGAGCATCGATTGGTATTAAAACTAATGTACATAACTTCGATAATAGTCATTGGTACATATACTTACCGGAGGGGTAGGCAGAGACTATATCTTTCCACATACATATACAAAAATAATAGTATAAGACAGGCCACGTTCAGCTGTTAGGCTTAATGATAGAGTTGAGATTCTGACGCTTCACTATTTTAATAATTATTATAACATGATAACTTAATAAACAGAACAAAGTAAATGGAATGAAACTTTGATTAATTTACTTATACGTTTTCAAAATGAAAATACAGTCTCGCAATATTCAATATCATTTAAAATTTAATTTCAATCCGAACACATGAGTCCAGAGTATAATTTTCCTTTATTTTATTTTAAAAATATTAAATAGTGTGTTATGCTTTCAGTATTCCATAGAGGCATTCCATTCCATTAAGGGCATTAAAAGCCCTTAAAATTTCGCCATTTCTATCCTGTCTGTTGACTAGCTATAATTAGCTCTACGTAAATCTGCTCTAACGACACTTTAAACTTTTTTCCACCCACACCCACACTTTTTCCAATGATTTATAAAGTTTTAAATTCACAATTTTATTTTCCGAGCAAATATTGATTTTATTACTTGGTTTTCTTACTGGCAACTAATTTTAATTAATATCGTACCATTATTTAACCTAAATAAAACAAAATCTTAATACTGTACGTAAATGTATAAATAAACTAAATGTAACATTATTAATCTGTAACCTTAAGCTCCGGAAGTAACAGTATCTTTTTTAAATTAAAATCTTAGGTCACAGGATGAAATATATGATGCTGATGAAAATTCAGATTTATTTTGGAGAAAAAAAAAAAAATTAAAAAATAATTTTTCTTCGTTTAAATTAAGTTCAATTATATTTTGGTTTAGTTTATTTTAATAAGGTTTTATTGAACGTTTATATTTTTAAATAGAATTTACATACATAATAACTTAAATCAGCTGTACTATATTTTGCTCACGCCGATAAAAATTACAATGTATTAATTAAAGTTTTTTTTTTACTCCTTTACTCTTACATCGGTTTTACCGTTAAAACCGATTTAAGAGTAAAGGAGTAAAAAAAAACTTCCGTAATTCTCAGAAACAGGAGAAAACTTGTAGGTATCTTCGATATGAAGTCGCAGGCAAAGGCCAGTTATAAAATATATTGTAGAAAAATCACAAATTTCAGAACAAATGGTTTATGTCAGCACGAACATCCAATATTTGAGAGCGAGGGTGGGTGGGCCGAATCAAGATCTTTGGAGGGGAATTAATTTTTTATTGATTCTGTATAGAGTCATTGCCTACTACTGTTTATTTTATATGATTGCCGGAATAAGTGCTCATAATGTTTTTAGGTAACTAACAAAAGTAAAAGTAAGTACAAAACTAAAAGTAAATGGCGACTAAGGGATAGACTAATAAACTTAGGATTCTTCTTCTAGGCGATGGACTAGCAATCTCAATTCTATCTTAAAGCCAAATAGCTGAACGTGGCCTACCAGTCTTTTCATGACTGTTGGCTCTGTCTACCCCGCAAGGGATATAGACGTTATTATATGTATGTATGTAGCTGAATGTGGCATTTCGGTCTTTATGAGACTGTAGATTTTGTCTACCTCGTAAGGGGAAAAGACGAGTAAATATATATGGTGTATGTAATTTAAAAGAAGAAAGACGGATTTCGTCGCTATTTAGTTACTTTATAAATAAACCGGATTTTAATATATTTCTTCATCATACATCTTAATCAAACAGATTTGAATATTCTTCAAAGGTCATAAGTTGATTGCTCTTCTATGTAAATTTACATCTTTTTCAAAACATAATTCTTACTAAGAGGGTTAATATCCGTTGGTTTTTTCAAATTTAGGCCGATAAAAGTAAACTTCATTTTCTTTATGCATAGTTTTTTTTTAAATTCTAATTCTATACTAATGTTATAAAGCTGAAGAATTTGTTTGGTTGAACGCGCTAATCTCAGGAACTTCTGGTTCGAATTGAAAAAATCTTTTTGTGTTGAATAGACCACTTATCGAGAAAGGCTTAAGGCTATATAAACAAAAAAAAAATATAAAATATTCACCCTTGAGGGCTCCAATGATGCCCAAAATAACTATTCCACGCGGTCGGAGTCGTGGGCACAGCTAGATAGGTTTTTACTTAATTATAATTTTTCTAAATTTAGCACGATAAAAGTATAATTCATTTGCTTTAGGAATATTTTTTTTTATTCTATATAATATAACAAACAGTCTTAATAATACTGAATGGCCACGTTCAGCTGTTTGGCTTAATGATAGAATTGAGATTCAAATAGTGACAGGTTGCTAGCCTGTCGCCTAAAATAAAAATCCCAAGTTTATAAGCTATAAATATATAAATATAATTATTATAATGCCTCCTACAGTGTTAAACTCCGGAGATCGGCAAATTATAAAAGTCAAACAACATCAAAGCGCAGTTGTATTTTCTTTGCGATTAAATATTCAGATCTTTAGGAAATGTTATACTTAATTTTGTACATAAGTTATAAACTTCAAGCGATTTCAGCTGTAATAAATTTGCTGATTATTATCTTAAAAAAAAATAAAAAATGTATTTATCTTGTCTTGTAAAAAGATATGTTTATTAATGTTTTATTTACTTGATTAGCAAAATTATGTATCGCACATTTTTGGCGCAAAATAGTCTGAATCTTTAAATCTAATAGATAACTAATGAAAATTTATTGATATAGAATTCATAATATCCATACTACAGGTTACAACAATAAGTAGTCAAAGCTTTAAATACTAAGAATATTAAACTAGAAAAAAATAAAAATAAAAATAATAACTTTTTACGTTAATATTTTCTTGTTCGACGATAAGTTAAAATTAAAATCACAGCTCTAAAAATTTAACTGGTTGTTACTAGAGCCTTCACTCCCGTTGGACTTTCCAGAAAAACCTACGTCTACGTATTAGTTCTAAAAGTCTTTTGTGTCCAATTTTATTACAATCGGTTCAGTATGTACTTTTTTTTAAATCTTTATGTAGGTAATGACATAAATTATATTTTTTTTGCTCTATATAATATTTACATACGTTACGGTAAAATTTAATAGTGTCATTTCCTATAACTTGTTCCATACGCGAAGAAATTATAACGTTGCTCGCTTAAAACGTTTGAGTTAGGTAATCAGCCGTCAAAAAAGTGAAAAAGTAAGAAGTTAACGCGTATATTTTTAACGTTATTTTTATGTTTAACCACGCAGAGAGTTCTTAGATCATACCGCCAGTATGAAATTCTTTTTAACCTTATCTCGATTTTTTGCTTTTATCTTATTCTTTTGAATGTTTAGAAAAGCGTATAAGACCATTTAGACACCATTATCCATTGCGGGTCAGACAGAGCCAAGAGTCACAAGATTCGAAGCCATCCTAAAAGCTAGATACAAATTGAAATTTAAAATGACTGTTATAGTCTTGCTTTTACGGTCAAAAGGTATTCCCTATTTTGAGTCATTAAACTTGGTGAATAAAATAACTAAATTAAATTTATTGATTTACTTACATTTTATCAAATTTAAAATCATACATGCATACATAGATATAATCACGTCTATATCACTCGCGGGGTAGACAGAGGCAACAGTCTCGAAAATACTACGTTAAGTTGCTTTGCTCAACGATAGAATTAAGATTCAAATTAAATTCAGGTTGCTAGCCCATCGCCAAAAAGTAGAATCCCAATTCACTAAGCGTATCCCCTAGTCTTAGTCCCTTTAAAATCATCACCCACCTTTTTTTTTGCAGTTGCGTAAAAATATAACTATTGCAATGACTGTTCAAGCCGTATCGTCGCCAGTCCGGCCACTTAAACTTTTCTCATTACCTTTAAGAAGTAATTCAAGAAGGTGAGAGGCCGTAAATAAAATTAAAAAAAACGAATAAAAAAAAAAAAGAAACTCGACGAAGAATCTAATTAAAAACAAGTTGAGTACCGTTTCCCGAACCAATGTTCAAATGTAATCGGATAAATTCTAAGACTTTTGTTTTTATCGAGTTTAACACGCTAATGATCAATTTACGAATAATGTATTTTTACGTATTTGTATCGAGTTCATTATAGTGCCGTGTTGTTCCTGTCACCTTTTTAAAAATAATATAGGAATAGGAGCACTCCATCACTTGCCTTAATATGTTGTAAAAGGCGACTAAGGGATAGGCTTATAAACCTTTTTTTAGCTTGCTAGCAACCTGTCACTACCTATTTGAATTACAATTCTATCATTAAGCCAAACAGCTGAACGTGGCCTATCAGTCTTATCAATACTGTTGGCTCTGCCTGCCCCGCAAGGGATATAGACGTGATTATATGTATGAACATATGTATCAAAACAAAAACGGTAACACTGAGAATCCAGCGATACCAATCACAATGCGTGTTAGATCCGTGGATTATGAATATGTATGTATGAGGCAGGCTGTCATCAAAAACGTGGGTAACATTGAGTGTTATTTATATAGAGGTGACATTATTTTTGATAAAATGCTTCCAATGGTAGAGAATTTCATTTGTTGTAAATTTGAAATTGGTTCCGTGTAGTGTACTAGAAACGTCTTCTTCCTCCTGGCTTTAGTTTCGGTTGCATCCTCACCACTCTGGAGAGGAGCCCGGGGTATGTCTTTGACCACGGATCCTAGATTGGGTGAGTCAGGTTTTAAAACGAAGCGACTCCGCAACCTATGCAGGTAAACCTAACCCGTATTGGATCAGTGGTAACACATCCAGTTGACTGAATGTGCAGGTTTCCTCACTGTGTTTTTTCCCTCACCATAAGAGCATCGGTTAGTAAGCTTATTCAAACTATTGAAAAAAGTTAAAACATAAAAATATCACGAATAATTCTAATCCATGACAATCATTGTGAAAATTAACAAAAGAAGATCATTATTTTTCTTCAATTTAATATTTTTTTTTTATAAGCGGCCAGTGCGCTATATAATTTTAAACAACCGAAAAAAAAGGTGAACCAACAAATGTTAACTCCTTGCATAACATTCAATATCTACGTGCATGTATCTGTTCTAAAAATTCGCTCTTTTCGATATTTCCCGTGTGCTGTAACCAATTCATTAATATTCGGCCCGCAGCCAGGATCCATGGCTACCAGACAAATCAAAAAGTTGTACGTTTTGTATAGTCGGTTGGGCCGGCGGGCGCGCCTCAATTTAGTACAAATTTATGCCCGGTTTCATGTTGTTTTTTCAATTTTTTTTTTTTTTTTTTGGTGTCTCATTACAGACGATGTATCTGGCAGCCTTTATGGAAAAAAGGCGTTGCCATTTTGGGACTAGATGGACCACGCATAAAGGTTAACAATAAGAGTTCGGATGCTTTTGCCAGTTTGAGAAAATGTGTCGTTCAGTTCAACGTACTATACGTTGAATTGTTTATTCATTCATATAATCACGTCTATATCGCTTCTGGGGTAGACAGAGCCAGCAGCTTCGAAAGACTGACACGCCTCGTTCAGCTTTATGGGTTGGTTGACAGGTCGCTAGCCCATCGTCTACAAGAAGAATCCCAACTATTCTATTAAGGTGCCGGGAACCACATGTCGTTTTTGATGTTTATTCTTGTATTTTTACCAATATGTATCATTAAACATGCATCCTATTATTAAGTGAGAAAGTGTGTTTGTTTGACCATTTTTTATGTCAGAACCACAGAACCGATTTCCATTAATTTTTTGATACATATAATCTGGAGTACAGGGAAGGACATAGAGTACCTACCTTACACGGGCGAAGTCACGGTTAGAAGCTAGTAGGGCAATAAGGAAGCTCTGCATTTACAAACAATATAAACTTACGAAACATTTCAATAAATACCGTTGTCAAAACGAAGACAATACTATCTCTTAATGCGATGACCCTTAAATAGCTGCAATAAAAAAGGAAGCCTTAAAAAGAGTCCGCCTTTTAACCTTGCCAGTAAAATCCGCATTTTTGCCGCCTAACTGTTGGATTTCCTTGCTCCGATCTGAGATTGCAAGGAAACGCGTTACATTGAAAATAACAGTGCTTACCGCAACATTCTGAAACATACTTTAAGGTTGTAAGCTTAAGGTTAAAAATACAGCGGTGCTTATACGCTGTGTTCAAATCTTTGCGTCAAATCGAGGCTCTTTCCGCTTGGCGTGTACTCGGATTTTTACATAAGTGTTTAAAAGAACACCTTTTATCCTTCTATTGTGTGAAGACGTCATAAGATAATCGCGGATAACCCTTTGAGGGCACGCTTAGCGCTGCTTTTGAAAAAGGAACGTTTTTGAAATCTTATAGACAGCGAGAATGAGATTTAAATTTGTTTTCGAATTTAGAATGTTCGCTTATTCTGTACGCGTTTAACAAAAATTTTCTATTTTATTTGGTAGTCTATGGTGCAGGTTTGATGAACTATTGAGTTTTTCTTTTTTTTTTTCAATAGTCTGTGAAGACTTTTCATAGTTCCACACAAAATTTCAAAATGAATCCCGAGACACGTGCCAGCTGACGTCACCGTGACAGTAACAGAGGTCGAGAACGAAGCCTGTTTCAATATTTAATTGCTTAAAGCCTTTTTAAGCCATGCTTTTAAGTCGCGCATTGCTTGAATATTAAAAAGGCCTTTCTCTAGCAGGGCGCGCGCTGGTCACTTTTATTATGTTTGTTTGTGGCCTTTACTGTTCAAAAATGATACATTTATATTTTGTACTTGCTGTCCCGGCAAACGTTGTTTTGTCATATAAATAATTTTAGAGTGATTTCTAGTTAAAAAAAATTTTAAGGTTGGTCAACCCTTATCACTAATGGGTATGAAAAATAGATGTTGGCCGATTCTCAGATCTACTCAATATGCTCACAAAATTTCATGAGAATCGGTCAAGCCGTTTCGGAGGAGTACGAGAATGAACATTGTGACACCAGAATTTTATAAATAAAATATTGGATTAAATTGATTTTAACTCAAATACGTAACAAATGCGAGCTTACCATTAATTTTTTTCTTAAATCTTTAAATTTATTAAGAACAGGAAAAGTAAACTCATTCTGGAAAAAATAATGTTCTAATACTAACTTCTAACGGAAGATGTATATAATATATAATATAATTTTGTGTACATAAATAAATAAATAAAAAATAAATAATTATTCTATGCACGTAAAGGATTTTAAAATATTTGATTAAACATTGTTAAAAAACCGGTGGAATACCTACTAAAGCTGTTTGCTAGTAAATTTTAATTAAATGTTTGACCAAATTTTGTGCTTTGTTTAAATTAGCCCGATGATTGTATTTGATTGTAATTTATCATGCAATACTCGTATTTGAAGAGAATACATGTGTGTTGGAAATAGAACCTACAGAAATGGAGAACTGACTATAATACATATGATATAATCACATTTCTTGCGGGGTAGACAAGGTCTTGAAAAGGCTAATAGGCCACGTTCAACTATTTGGCTTAATGATAGAATTGTGATTCAAATCGTGACTGGTTGCTAGTCCATCAACTAAAAAAGGAATCCCATGTTAGTAAGCCTATCCCTTAGTTGCTTTTTACGACATCCATGTGAAAGAGACGGAGTGGTCCTATTCTTTTTTCTTAAGGGTTGACCTCACGGCACTTTCTTTAATATTTTTCAAAAATGTGTGTGGGAATGTTTTTTGCCAACATCGTGAGGAAACCTGCACATTCATGCAATTGAATTTGTGACCATGATTCATTTCGGTTGCGGTGGTCAGATGAGAGTCGCTTAGTGTAAAAACCTGACTCGTTCGCTTTGTAAAAAAAAAAACAATTAAATGTTGCATTAATGTCTTGTACATGTACATACATACATACATACATATTCATACACATCTATATGCCTTAGCAGGGTAGACAAAGCCAAAAGTCTGGAAGGGCTTTCAGTCCACGTTTTGGCTAAAGATAGAATTGAGATTCACATAACTCATAATATAAATGTGTCTTGTAACGTTCAATTGTTTAATCCGCAAGGGATTTTGACGTTATATATGTCGTAAAAGGCGTCTAAGGGATAGGCTTACAAACTTGGGATTCTTAGTTAGGCGATGGGCTAGCAACCTGTCACTATTTGAATCTCAATTCTATCATTAAGCCAAATAGCTGAACGTGGCCATTCAGTCTATTCAAGCCTGTTGTACAGTAATTTGAAAGTAGTACTGCTGGCCACTAAGAAAAAAAAAGAACAAAAATAGAATTTTACACAAAATATTTAAAATGTCAAGAGAGCGTAACTTACAATGTTAAAATGTATATAATTTAGTTCACTTTTTATAATTTCATGGATGTTAATACCTAATGTATAAACCAAATATAAGTTCAGTGAGTTATATCAGAAAGTGCAGTTTTAATTTCCTTTAAAACAAGTTCCGACAAAGATCATAAAATAGTTCTGTACTTAACACCTGTTGGCTCTGTCTACCCCGCAAGGGATATAGACGTGACCATATGTATGTATGTATGTACATAATTTTTGAGAATATTATATTAACCATTTACCTAGTTTGCTGTAAAATGAATAAAACAGTCAATTACAATCAGCAATTGTAATTACCAAATAAAATATAGCAAAACAATACTGAAATGGAATTGTCATAACACTTGCTGTAAAAAAGGTGCGCTCCCATTGGTTCTCTCTGTTTTGGTCTTGTTTAACTATTATTATCCTAATAAAATTTTGTACTTTACTAATTTTCTTATCAAGTATTATAAATTCTTAGTAAGTAGGATTTGTTTGTGTAATTACATTTTATTTGGTTTCCTGGAATTGGGTAATCTATATTTCTGTTGAATTCTGCTGAAAGGATAGTATCCTAACATTTGTATTATTTTTTCGGGCTCTTAACGACAATACGGATTTATTAAAATCATTTTTATTTTTTAATTTTAGAAATGGTAAAAGAAATTTATTTATAAATATTTCTCATAAATAATCCTATAAAAATTTACACATTTACAGTAATAGTAACGTTAAAAATGACTGAAATTAGAATCTGTTTTTATTAAGACAACTCCCCTAAAGGCGAGGAAAATCAAAACGAATATTCTATGAATCAAAAATTTAAAACAATCTCTTCTTTAATCTTAAAACTGGGATCAAATTTGAATGTACAATAGAAATAAACCAATACCAACCGAATAATCCCATTTGCGTTCGTTTCATCGCATTATGATAGGTTCGAGCCGCGATAAATTTTGAATTTACATTATTCGAAATTGGAACGTTTTAATATTTCCATTTAAAATGTTGATCCTCCCGAAATTGTGGGATATAAGCCAGGCACGAGTGACTCGAAGTACGCTAATGTAATTAATGTTTCTTTTTTGGGTATTTATTGAAGTTATGGAGCATTTATATAAATACATACATATAATCACGTCTATATCCCTTGCGGGGTAGACAGAGCCAACAGTCTTGAAAATACTGATAGGCTACGTTCAGCTATTTGGCTTTATGATGGAATTAAGATTCAAATAGTGACAGGTTGCTAGCCCATCGCCTAAGAGAAGAATCCCAAGTTTATAAGCCTATCCCTTAGTCGCCTTTTACGATATCCATGGCAACGAGATGGAGTGGTCCTATTCTTCTTTTTATTGGTGCCGGGAACCACACGGCATTTATATAAATTACAATTAGAATTAGTGAAAACAGAGAGTGCAGTGAGTACGTTAGTTTATTTCTTGTAGATAAAATCTTAGAAAAAAAAAATGACACAGCTGAAGATAAAAGTGAGTAGTAGTACTTATTTTGAATTTTCTTGTTACTATATAATGGCCAGGGTGTCCGTAATTAAAATCAAAACCATGAAGATTTAACAATTACTAGTTTTCATACCACACCTATGTTATTCTCCGTAATTCACATTATATGTATGCAAAATGTTATGCAGTTCAGTTTAGTGGTATTGTCGTGAAAGACGTAGAAACAAATACACTTTCAGATTGATTATTTTGTATGAATTTTATCATGACTACTATTGACCATGTATATTCGACCCAACATCAGATACTTACAGCTTAAGCTTCATTACAACCTTAACTAAATTGGTAAAAAAAATAATATTTTCCGCCATTTTTATCCTTTAATAATTATGACAGCCGTAATTTGGCGACCTCTGACTGTTTTATCGCGTTTGTTGGGAAATCCCGGGAATAAATAATTCCACATGTTATTTTCTGATGTAGATTGATCGCGCTGTTAAGAGGAAGTCTGTCTTCAGTATTTATTTATTTTCAAAATAGAACGTGTTTTACTCTTTACAAATACTACATGTGTTATTCGCGCACGTAACGTAACTACCTTTATTTTAACTCGTTTCGAATCATGTTAGAATGATCCGTAGTCATATAGCGATTGAAATTCGACATGAACTTTAGTTTTTCAGGATGAATATTACCCCGTATCCTTCTTCAGACTCTAAATTGTACATTTGCGAAATTAATTACTTAAAACTGCCGCTTCTAAAGCGTCAGTGCAGAAGAAGCGGTAACAAACTGCACTGAAGCAATTTCTTCAACAGCGTCAACTTCACAAATAATCTAAGAATAGAAATGTGGACGAGAGAATACATTGTTGTGATAAATTGACTTATATGAAATTAAAATAATAAAAAAATATAGTTTTTATGGATTGAATTTTATGTATGTACCTATAAATATAATGTAAATAAATTAATTCGTTGCTTTTTTGTAGATCCCGCTGATATCTTCGCTTTTTGTAGGTGGCGTTAAATTGTTAAACGAGTATCGTACATACATACATATAATCAAGTATATATCCCTTGCGGGGTAGACAGAGCCAACAGTCCTGAGCGGTCTGATAGGCCACGTTCAGCTATTTGGCTTTAAGATAGAATTGAGATTCGAATAGTGACAAATCCTATCGCCTAAAAAAAGAATCTCAAGTTTGTAAGCCTATCCCTTAGTCGCCTTTTACGACATCCATGGGAAAGAGATGGAGTGGTCCTATTCTTTTTTGTATTGGTGCCGGGAACCACACGGCACGGCACGGCAAACGAGTATCGTATCTACAAAATAAATGAATTGTTTGAAACCGTCGCACAACGTAGCCTTAAGAGATAAGAACTTCAATTTGATACTGGGTTGACCCCCCGGGCTACCATTTTTCCGCCTAAATAAATGTCATTAATGGTGGCATTGATTGATTGTCATATTTATTATTTCGTGTAGGATATCAGATGCAGTAATTACTGCGGATAATATATTACATTTCAGACGAATATTCCGGATCTGCGGAGCTAATGGAGGATTGCCTTAATCTACTCTTCATAATGCTTATTTTTATCCTTTCGTATGGCAAATACAAGGAATTTCAAGTTCGTTAAAGAATTTTTTTTTTGTAGTTTTCAATAGGCTAATTTTTCGTTAAACATAATTATTGTCGCCTTAATTTGCCAAATCATATGAATATTTCCAAAAAAAAATATATATGTTTGGCGTAGGAGAAACAGTTAGTAGTAGTACATATTGAACAGTCCTGACTATGACAAGGCAGGGATTTGAATTTAGGACGTTAGGCACTCCAGAATATTGCTACATAAATATTGGAAAAAATTATATTTGTAAAGGTAAATTTAATGAATTTATGTGCTGTGTGGTTCCCGGCACCAATAGGAAAAAGAATAGGACCACTCCATCTCTTTCTTATAGATTTCGTAAAAGGTGACTAAGGGATAGGTTCATAAACTTGAGATTCTTTTGTTAGGCGATGGGCTAGCAATCTGTCACAATTTGAATCTCAATTCTATCACTAAGAAAAACAGCTGAACGAGGCCTATCAATTTATCTATAATGCTACCCGTGCAAAACCAGGGCGGGTAGCTAGTTTGAACTAAAAAAAAAAACAAATACGTATGTATTTACGCCACCTTAAAACAAGTAAGTATAACTTAATTCGCGCAGTCAATGTCACGGCCAGAAAATTGATAAAAAGAAGCTCTTTGGATCGTCCCTAGAGTAAACTGAATCCTAATGTCAATAGCGAAGTAATAAAAAGAAAAAATAAAAACAACCGTTATGTCAATTTGTCTCTGTAAAAGTTTTTCTTACTTGGCTTTTCACTCTAATGCACAAAGAGACAAACTCTAGCCATTTAAATTCGGAACAAATTGTAATGTATGGTTTATTTTTTTTAAATAGAAAGTGTAAGGTTAAAAAGACGCCAAACAGACAGAGAATCTTTTACATCCATTAATTTAAATACTAAATATGGCGAAATCTTATTAATAATGTTAATACAAAAAAAAAAAAAATTTTTTTTGCTGTTTTGTTATAATAGGATTAATTTTCTCTAATTTATTCCGCTGTTATATGTTCATTCTATTTAGGTATGTTCTATGTATAAGTACTCTTTGTGGGGAGAGGCTGGTGTACTGAGATACAAGCCCTGCTTAGTTCAGACTCCAGTCTCTCACAAACTTACTGTGTATAGTTATAGTTAACTTTTGTATACCTATTTTCATTTGTGTAGAGAAAAATAAAGAAATTTAAATTTGAATTTAAATTTTGAATTTAAATAATAAAATAATTGAATTTGATAGCTCATCGCGAAGGAAAGAAACCCAACTTCATTAGCCATTCCCTTAGTCGCCTTTTAAGATATCTATGGGAAAGAGGTGGAGTGGTCCTATTCTTAAGTGCCGGAAATCACGGCGTTTACGTCATTGTAAGTAATATCTAGACCTTTATGCGAAAAAGACAGATTTTAATGCGCATTACTGAGGTAGAGATGTTGTGTGTGCCTTAACGAATTAACCTAATTATCTAAATTATTATTATCTAGTTCCTTTATTGTTTGCCGGTTGACGTGGAAGAGATCTCTTCACGGGATAAGTCCGCCATTGCAAGTGATTTATTTATTTCATAACTATGTACTATTTCTTGTAACTGTGTAAATTTCTATGCAACAAATATATTACAAACGAACAAACGAATGCACTGAAACATGCCTATCCAAAATTCAAGCTGTTTAATCGTTCTTAGTATCCACTTTTTTTTAATCTAAAGTTATTTACACCAAGCAAAATAACTTTAAATCGGCCTTCCACCGTTTTTTTTTTAGATAAAAACGCATCACACATTACCTATACCGTGTTCGCGGCGATTGGAAAAAGTGGGGCCGTGATTGAAAGTGGTACTTTATCTGGACAATTTATGGTCTGGCCTGCCAATTGATAGGCCGCTAACCGGCACCCAACAGCCAAGATAAGGATTATAGGCTTATATCCCAATGGTTTTACGCAGCGGTAAAACTTTCACGGCGTTACGGAATTTTTATTCGTGTCTTTTTTTTTATAAAATTGATTGGCCATTGTTTTGGTTTATATAGGTACATAATTGATTGTAAGTTTGTGGAGAATGTAGGTGGAATATTTTTTTTTTTAATTATCTATACTAATATTATAAAGCTAAGAGTTTGTTTGGTTGAACGCGCTAATCTCAGGATTTACTGATCCGAATTGTTAAAAGTTTATCGAGGAAGGCTTTAGGCTATATAACATCACGCTGCAACTACAAGGAGCAAAGAAATATTGGAATGTGTAAGAAAAAAGGGAGAAAATTATTTATCCTTGAGGGCTTCAATGATGCCCAAAATAACTATTCCACGTGGACGAAGTCGCAGGCACAGCTAATTGTATTATAATATATAAATTATCTTGCAAGAAAGTTATAGATTAACCCAAACAGCTGATCGTGACCAACTTCAAGCCATAATTACATATTCTTAGTTAATTAGTTTTGAATTTCAAATTTCTGTTCAATAAAGATATTACAAACAAACAAACGACGATAATTGCCACCAAATTATCGACGATAAATAAACAGCAAAGCCAATTTTCCGTCCTATACATTCCGATACAAAAGCTGAATTGAACAATGAGGGTATTTAGTGGGAAAAATGCAATAGAATTTTCCAGAAATGATCAACCGACTGCGGTCGGCTGCACATTAATTAGCGACATCTCAGTTGCCGTTTTATTATTTTCCAGTTGCTACTTTCTTTTTGCCGACCGCCTGCCTGGTTGCGAAATTTGACGCGTTGATATTATGTGGATAAACCCTATTTTTTCATTGATTCATATAGACACGTCTGTATTCCTTGCGGGGTAGACAGAGCCAACAGTCTTGAAAACTGATAGATAACGTCCAGCTGTTAGGCTTTATGATACAATTGGGATTCAAATAGTGACAGGTTGCAAGCCTGTCGCCTAAAAGAAGAATTCCTAGTTTATAAGCATATCCCTTAGTCGCCTTTTACGACATCAATGGGAAAGAGATGGAGTGGTCCAATTCTTCTTTTATTGGTGCCGGGAACCACACAGCATAATAAACCCTATATTATAAGAAATTAAATGAAGGCAAAGTTTCCATGTTGGACTGGTAGCTGGGGGTTGAAATGTGGTGTGACATCTTCTTTCCATGCAGATTGTAAAAGACCCTTGCGTGGTAGACAGAGTCAACAGTCTTGAAAATACTGATAGGCCACATTTAGCTATTTGGCGTAATATAGAATTGAGATTTAAATAGTAGCTATCCCGTCGCCTTAAAGAAGAATCCCAAATTTTTAAGCCCATCCCTTAGTCTCCTTTTACGACATCCATGGGAACGAGATGGAGCGGTCCTATTCTTTTCATTTTTATTGGTGCCGGGAACCACACAGCACGATCTAGTAATCATTCATTAGCGTCTATTCCACACAAATCAGCCGCCGCCGGATGACCAGTTAATATACCCCCCCCCCCCCCCCCCCGTTTTTAATCGCCGCCGCAACCCGCATCGACTTGCTCCACGAATAATTGCGGTTTCATGGGAAAAAGCCGCTGTATTTGTAAACGCATCCGATGCTACGTAGAAATCGTTCAATTCGACGTGATTAATTTTACCTATACACTACCAGGAAGATGAGTTAGTTTCGAATTCAATTTCGAAATTTCTAATAAATAAATATATACGGGACAAATTTTTTCACAGATGAAAGTTCGAAACTTGTGTTATGAGATACTAACTCAACGGTAAGTACTATATTTTATAATAAATACTTATATAGATAAACATCCAATCTCATCATGCCCTGGTTGGGATTCGAACCCGGGACCTGTGTATATGTGTATGTATATGTATGTGGATATATATGTATAGGTATATGTGTAGTTTACATATATTTATCACTTGTTACGTATAATAAGTATGCTTCTAAATCCAGGAGGTGAGGCCTGGTGTCTTGTGTGACAGGCTATTTCAGCCTATTTCAAGCACCAGTCTTCACAAAATATCTAGCTTAAGATAAGATTGATGCTATGTACTAATGTTACTTCTATGTGTATTTTTGTGAAGAAATAAATAAATTTTTTACTTTTTACTTTTACTTTTTTTTACCTCCGGTGCCGCAGACAAACGCACTACCGCTGTACCACAGAAGCCGACAAATTATTCAAATGTCATGAAAAAGGGGGATTTAATAGGAGTACCCGTAATCGTCGAATATGCATGAAAAGAGTAATGAGTGTGGAGGAAGCGGGAGAGGTCTGTCAGCATCGTAGCAAGTGGAAGTCTCTGCCTACCCCAATGGGAGACAGGCATGATGGTATGTATGTAAGATGAGTAAGAACAGGTTATTTTTCTATTCGTGCCGTGTGGTTCTATGCACGAATAGAAAAGAGAATAGGACCCCTCCATCTCTTTTCTATGGATATCGTAAAAGGCAACTAAGGGATAGGCTTTTAAACGTGGGATTCTTTTGAGAGACGATGGGCTAGTAACCTGTTACTATTTGAATCTCAATTCTATCATTAAATCAAATAGCCGAACGTGGCCTATCGGTATTTTCAAGATTGTTGGCTTTGTCTACCCCGCGAGGGATATAGACGTTTCCATATGTATGTATGTAAAATTAGATACTAATACTTAACTTTATAGTAGTTAAGAGTACACGGAACTGACGAGCTTTCATGAAGAGAGTTATGAACGTGGATGAAGCGAAGGATGCAGGGATCGTGCCAAGTGAAAAGATGCTGTCTCTGCCTACCGCTTCGTGACAGAAATGTGATTTAATGCATTGTTAGTATACGCCGAGCTTGCATGAAGAGAGTTATGAATGTGGATGAAGCAAAGGAAGTATGCAGGGATCGTGGCAAGTGGAAAGAGGTAGTCTCTGCCTACCCCTCCGGGAAAGAGGCGTGAGTTTATGTATGTATGTATGTTAGTATACCTAATAGGCACTAGATTAACGCCGCGCCCAAATTCTCCAAATTAGGGCAAATCCTTGTAGTTTGTAAAAGAAATAAAAGAAAATCTATACTGGGATTCTTCATTTAGACAAGGGATCACTTGTCTCTGGTAAGGGATAAAGACGTGATAATAAGTGTGTGTGTGTGTGTGTGTGTGTGTATAGATGTAAGAAATTATTAATTGGCTTTATGTTCGTAGGTAGATACATTATTTATATTTTGATTTTGACACATTGCACATAGAACCGCAACCAGAGATTTTAAATACTAAAATCAGAGGCTTTGTAATCAACCGGTTTTGACTCCAACCTTAATTACAATCCCTTTTTCGGCAAAGAAGAAACAGTAGCAAATAAATTCAAATTAAACACACATCAATATATTTCATCTCAAGCAGCGGGAAAACACCCGTAAAACGATATTTACGGATGGCCGAATAGGAATTAATCCGTTCGAATCATCATAAACCGTTGACTCTTAACACCTGCTTAGATTTTTTATCTATTCTAATATTATGAAGCTGAAGAGTTTGTTTGTTTGAACGCGCTTATGTCAGGAACTACTGGTTCGAATAGAAAAATTGTGCGTTAAATAGACCGTTTATCGAGGAGGGCTTTAGGCTATACAACATCACGCTGCAACTATTAGAAGCGAAGAAATAGTGGAAAATATGAAAAAAAACGGGGGAAAAAATAAAAAAAATTCGCGAAAGATTAATAATCATACATCCACACATCCTTATATTATTAGTAAGAAATTATAAACTAATCCAATAAAATCTCAACTCTATCATTAAGCCAAACAGCTGAACGTGGCCTTTACAAGACTGTTGGCCCTGTCTACACCGCAAGGGATATAAACATGATTATATGTATGTATGTATCAAACATTATTCAGTCCAGAGCATAGAGGTCTATGTAAACGACGTGTAAATATGTAAATCGGGTGTGAAACGACGATTTTGTCATGTAAATATATTTCGACGCCATTTCGGATTTCTTTCGTCGAACTCTCGCCGCCGTTTGGAATCTATTGATTTTGGTTTTTATCATTTTCCTGAACCTACGTGTGAAAAAATACTATAGTTTAGTCAGTTTTACTTAAATTTACTTTGTATTACTTATCTGGCCTTTCGGTCTTTTTGAGACAATTGGCTCTGTCTACTCCGTAAGGCATATAGACGTGGTAATTTTTAACTGTTCTATGCTGGTCTGGAAGCGAAGAAAAATCACCTTGTGTGCCAGCTAAGCCTCTTCCAGGCCATGTTATTAAAGTCGATTAAGGGAATTATAAACTTGGGAAGGATCTTTTTTGCAGGTGCCGGGAACCACACGGCACCTACACATATATGGATAGGGATTCTAAAGGCAGTTGTATCGTCGCTTAAAATAAGATTCCCAAGTTTGTAATTCCCTAATCGATCCTATTCTTTTTTATATAGGTACCTAGGTGCCGGGAACCACACGGCACCTACACATATATAGCACGCAGTTAAATATATAAGATACGGGGGCAGGCTCTTGTTTAAAGAGAGTTTATTATGAACTAGGGATTCTAAAGGCAGTTGTATCGTCCATTAAAATCAACTCCATCTCTTTCCCACGGGTATCGTAGAAGGCGACTAAGGGATAGGCGTATAAACTTGGGATATTTTTATAGGTGATTGGCTAGTAACCTGTAAGTAAGCCAAACAGTTGATTATTATTAGTGTTTCAAGACTGTTGGCTCTGCCTACCCCGCAAGGGTGACTATGTGTATGTATGTACCCATGTATATTTAACTACCCCGTATTTTATCGAGCGAAAAACTATCGCTGTCCCGTTTCGCATCATAATAAAAAGTGAAACAGCAATCGCTTTTCGCGCGGTAAAAATGGCGTCGCGCGTGTTTTGCTACAAGGCTGACCTTCAAATATTTTGATTGTAGTAATTGGCTGTGTCTATTCCATAAATGATAAAGACGTGATACCAATTATATTTGTCTATTTGACTGTATAATCGATGTAGCTATCCGAACTTCTCAGAAATGTCATGTAAGGAAAATATAAATATTAGCTTGATTGATATCACAAATAACTTACAAGGACGAAATATACATAAAACCACTTGATACAGAAATATACAAGTAAAAAAGTTATTAAGATCAGCATTCCGGCCCTTATAAATCATTATAAGAGCATCCTTTATGCGATGTATTTGTCAACGTTTATCCCGAATTCCCTTGACGGATGGTCACTCATTAATGGAGACTCCATCTTGGGCCATTGAGGGTCGCTTCTTAAGATATTTGTCGGTTCTCAGTGATAAATGTGAACGTCCTTATGTATTTGATAACTGTGTTTTTGCTATCTGTGGAGATAGGAAAAATATATGACAAGGATATCTTGCGGGCGGTGGGCTAGCGACCTGTCACTTAACATACATATAATCACGTCTATATCACTAGGGGGTAGACAGAGCCAATAGTCTTGAAAAACTTAAAGGCCACATTGAGCTGTAGAGATTAATGATGGAATTAAGATTAAAATCTCATCTGGCCTTCGCAAACTTTGCATGGGGAGCGAACTCATTTGATCATGGTTACATATCCAGTTGCCTGAAGGTTTCCTCACGAAGTTTTCCCTCACCGTAAGAGCATCGGTAAGCACTCAAACTAATGTAACTTAACTTATAAAAAAGTAATTAGTACATGCCCGCCCGAGGTAGGATTTGAACCAGTGCCGACACGCATTCTAGCCGGCCACCTTAACCTTTCGACCACTGACGTTTGCTAACAGTTAAGTTATATTATCTCTACGTATCTAATACACACATGATCATTGTAACACATTCAGTTACCTGAAATGTGCAAGTTTCCTCGACATTTTACCTCACCGTAATAACAGATTTAGTTACTCCCGTATCTACAATGAATTCTCCTATAACAATAAGTCAATATTTGTACCATTATTATTGTGTATGCTCGACGGGGGAAAAATTTCCTCGGAATTCATATAAATATACAATCAGATATTTGGATTAGGAGAATAATGATAAGGATTGACAAATAATAATTTTCTGCCTTTTATTGACATCTACCATTAATATACATATTTGATTTGGAGCCTTTAACAAAAAGATATAAGTATTCTAAGTTTGTCAGCATACTTAGCAGTAGGTACCTAAATTTTGTAGGCTTATTTCAATTTGGTTTCTTTAATCAAAGCCTTGTGTTTAATACAGAACTATTTGATGATCTTTGTCGTAACTTGTTTTGATAGAAATTAAAACTGCACTTTCTGAAATAACTCACTGAACTTATATTTTTAGTATTTGGTTTACATTAGGTATTAAAATCAATGCCATTATAAAATGTGAACTAAATTATATAGATACCTATCTACAATTAACATTGTAACTTTCACTTTTACTTTTTTAAATATTTTGTGCAATATTCTATTTTTGTTCCTTTTTTTTCTTAGTGGCCAGCAGTACCACTTTCAAATTACTGTACACCTTGTCAGTTGAGATTACCAAACAACTAAAGGAAGTGACGAAATAAGTACTCAAGTAGGTACCTACATAAAATTAAAAAAATAATAATCAGTGCCATGCATACGTTAGTAAAAAAAATATATCTATTCTTTGCACTGTTTCTAACCTTTGTGCTATATTAGTGTAGTATCTTAAAAGTTTAAAATAAATAAGTGCATCTTTCATTGGCATAACGCGAATTTGATACTTACCATAAATAAATATCTTTTCACACGAGTCATGGCGATTTCTTAAGCCAGGCATTACCTACAGATATTACAAAAAATGCATCAGCAGTGTGGATATTCTAACTTCCAACTCCATGGTATGCCACGCGCGACGCCATTTTTAACGCGCGATTAACTATCGCTGTCCCGTTTCACGTCGTAAAAAAAAGCGAAACAGCGATAGCTTTTGCGTCGCGTCGCGCGTTATGCTGCGAGAGTATCTAGCAGCCGTAGCTTGTTAAAAAAAATAGGAAGAGGTCCCAATATTCAAAAACAAAATAAAAATTCAATACTTATTTGGCAACTTGGCACAAGTAGCCATTCTTAGTATACCTATTATATTGCACATTAAAACAATAAATATATCCTAAACTTCAGCTTTTTAGCATGGATTTCGTAAAAGGCGACTAAATGATAGGTTTATAAACTTGAGATTCTTCTTGTAGGCGATGGGCTAGCAACCTGTGACCATTTGAATCTCAATTTGACCATCAAGCCAAACAGTCTTCAAGACTGTTGGTTCTGTCTACCCCGCAAGGGATATATGTATATGTGAGTATATGTACAGATATAAAAGCTTCTGTTAAGGCAATGTACAGAAGGCGGCCTTATCGCACTGTGCAATCTCTTCTAGGCATCCACAAGAAGATTTCGTGAGAGAATTTGTAACGAAGTTGCGAAGAAAATAATGTTAGTAATAAAAAAATATATTAATACATCGTAATCAGCACTTTATTTGGTCCAGCCTACCGCTTTATACAAGAAAATATCAAAATCAATCAATAAAATTACTAATCAAACAATTCAAATGATTGTGTACATTTTATTTACAAAAGCATACAAGATATCACAATAATTATGTTGGCTTCTTACAGTTTTACTTGTGAATAAATAAATTATATACGGACAATAAAACTGAATAGGCTTATAAAATTGGGATTCTCGTTTTAGGCGATGAGTTAGCAACCTAACATTAACTGAATCTCAATTTCATCGTTAAGCCCTTATTCGAGACCAGTGTCTCTGTCTACCCCGTAAGGTATAAGACGCACTATGTATGTATAGTGGCATATCACACAGATTGAGCTAGCCCCAGAGTATCATTTTTCTTCAATTAAATATTTACTTTTTTTTTTCTCAGCGGCCAGCTTTAGTTTTAATAAGTACCTATATCAAGTACAATTCTGAAAAATAATTGAAAACTAACGTGAACAGCCCCCGTAGGTTCCCAATTTTTATGCATAAAATTTTATGTCATAATTTAACACGGCATACTTTTACTTATCCTAATATTAGTTACGCACAATATTAATTTGTCACAACGTTTTAGGCACATAATTTAAGCATACGTACCATAAGCATAACAATAGGTAGAATCATAATATTTTAAAGCCTAAACTTTTTAGGCATAGCAATATCTGAGCATAAATTTTATTAAGGTCTTTTTAATATGTGTTTACATTTAATACTTTTCCTAAAAAAAAAATATACTGGCAGCCCCGCCGCACCTTAACTTACTGCAACACTATACCGCTCTAATACCTGGTCTATCGTTTTACAGATTATAAATTAAAAAAAAATTCATTATGACTTTCATCTTAGAACTTTATGCTATTCAAAATTATAGTAAAAAATAAACTAGAATTATGCTTATAAAAAAGTATGCAAAAGAACAAGTACGTCAAAATAATATTATGTCAAAAAATATATGCCTAAATCGTTATGCAAAATTAAATTAGGATAATAAACTTATGCGAAAAAAAGGGGAAAAGGGCATGGTACGCGCTACGCTGTTTTTATCTCGCGACAAAATATCACTGTTCCCGTGAGAATATCAGAAAATCCTCTCATTTTATGTCCCTAGACCATAATAATTCTACATGCCAGTCAATGTCCTCTTTACATTTATATAATAGATATACAATCAGAAGCCAACAAATAATATGAACATTTTATATAGTACACGTGTAATCGTAACAGGAGGATTGTTCTTGGACCTGATTACGATCCTCAGTGATGCGAATGTTGGAACTCTTGCCCGTCTCCCAGAGCCCTGGAGTCTCGATGATCTAGAGGGGAAAATATTAAAAATTAACAAAATAATAAATGTACCCAATTTTAGACATTTTTTTTTATTCAAGTACTTGGTAGAACGAGTTCATATTTTACAAAATTATGAATAACTCAAAATTATATTTTAATAATAAATTTATTTTGATAGATCCTATATAAATGTCATCAAAATGAGACCAATCGTTCGAAAGTTATAGTAATCGACGCGATAACGTCAGGGCAGAAATTGCGGTAACAAACCGCACTGAAGCATTTTCTTCAATAACGTCAATTTCTATAATAAAACTAAATTGAAAATATAAAGAAACATAAAACTTACCTTTTGAACTAGCTCTTCAAAAGCCAGATTAATTCCGTCCTGAGTTTTAGCACTACTCTCTATGAATAGCATTCTGTGTTTCTGCGCAAACGCTTGTCCCTGCTCGCGTGGTACTGCGCGGGGCTACAGAAAATAAACAATTATATTAAACATACATACATACATATATATAATCACGTCTATATCCCTTGCAGGATAGACATAGCCAACAGTCTTGAGAGACTGCTGCTGTCAGCTACGTATCAAGCTGACATACGTACTGATGTATGTAGCTTTACAATAGTTATAAAATGAAGATTTAAATAGTGACAGGTTGCTAGCACATCGCCTGAAAGAAGAATCCCAAGTTTATAAGCCTATCCCTTAGTCGCCTTTTACGACATCCATGGGAAAGATTACATACATACATAAAATCACGCCTCATTCCCGGAGGGGTAGGCAGAGACTACCTCTTTCCACTTGCCACGATCTCTGCATACTTCATTCGCTTCATCCACATTCATAACTCTCTTCATACAAGCTCGGCGGTTTCGGGTACTTGGTATTTATTATTAAATTCACTCACCTTGTCAATTTTATTGCCTACAACCAAACATACAATATTTTTCTTTGTTGTGTACACTTGCAGCTCCTCCACCCAATCTTTTAGTTTCGCCAGCGTCTTTGGATCTGATGTGTCATAGACTAAAATGGCACCATGTGCATCCCTATAACAAAGATAGATACATACATATTATCGAATCTATATCCCTTGTGGGGTAGACAGAGTGAACAGTCTTGAACAGAACAAAAGCTCACATTCAGCTGAATGACTTGATAAAGGAATTGAGAATAAAATAGTGATAGCTACTAGCCCATCTCCCATAAGGAGAATTCCAAGTTTTTTAGCTATAACGAAGATAAGACATTCTATAACAAAGATAAAGTGTAAAATACTAGATTCAGCCCTTTTCTTCGCATATTTCGCCATACTCCACACTATAGACTAGTTATTGGTTAGTTTTGACGTAAAACAGTTACAGAGAACAGACTGGACTTTGTATTGTGTAAAATCCTGATGGACTTAAAAATCACGAGTAACAAGTATTCCACAGGGCTCTTCTCAAAAGACGTGAAGATCCGTGGACAGTCTCTTTACAGTGTAATTCCATTCACAGCTCCTATGTTATTGGGGTCTTCAAAAGATGGCATATCAAGTGATAGCCTGTTAATATGTTAAATAGAATTATATAGCAGATATACAAGGAGAGTGTGGAGGGAAAGGTCGGAGTGGGAAGACCTAGACGAACGTATCTTGATCAAATTAAGGACGTCCTGGTAAAGGGTCAGGTCAAAAGTACCCGAAACCGCCGAGCTTGTATGAAGAGAGTTATGAATGTGGACGAAGCGAAAGAAGTATGCAGAGATAGTGGCAAGTGGAAAGAGGTAGTCTCTGCCTACCCCTCCGGGAAAGAGGCGTGATTTTATGTATGTATGTATGTATGTAGAATTATAACGAATTATGTGCCGTGTGGTTCCCAGAACCAATACAAAAAAAGAATAGGACCACTCTAATGTCGATGTCGTAAAAGGCGACTAAGGGATAGGCTTACAAACTTGGGATTCTTTTTTAGGCGATGGGCTAGCAACCTGCCACTATTTGAATCTCAATTCTATCATTAAGTCAAATAGCTGATCGTGGCCATTCAGTCTTTTCAAGTCTGTTGGCTCTGTCTACCCCGCAAGGGATATAGACGTGACCATATGTATGTATGTAGAATTACCTAGACCTATTTACCTATAGAAACTTGAGGTCAGCGTCCTGTACCGCTCCTGCCCGGCTGTGTCCCAAATACCAAGTTTCACTTTAACTCCGTTCACATCCATAATCTTGCATTTGTAGTCAACGCCAATTGTAGCTGGGAAGGCAGGGTTGTAGTTGCCAGTTGTGAAGGCAAGGATCATACTGAACGGATGTAAATATTAAAAGATCTGATTAATGAAATATAGTTGCCTTTTTTTAATAAATTTGTCATCATAAAATATCTTTATGATAGAAACACTAAAGAAAAATAATTTGTTATTCTTGGATACATAGGTTACGGTAGGAAGACTTATGTTATAGTAGGCTAAAATGCAAAATAAAAATGATTTAAGATATTAAATCGCAAAACCCAGTGCTAAAAAGTTCACTGTCAGGTCAGTCCATTGTACTTTAGAACTGTATTTGGACAATAATAATGTTTAAATAAATAAATAAAAAGTATAATTTTCACTGGGCCAACAAGACACAGCTCTTATGCGTACTTTAGTTATGTTTACTAAGAAGTGAACTTTGATTTCTACAGTACAGTAGTTTTATTTACATGATTATTTTATTTTTACAATTGTGCAGATCAAGCAAACAAGACCAATTTTCAGGTTACAATAAAAAACTTTATCAGTTAATTATTAAACTTGAAACACGCAAAGAACTACGTTTTATTTTTAACCTCGGAATGAGATCACATTCAATCAAACAAAACAAATTGAAACTATTATGTATATAGAACAAGCAAAAGTTACCTGGATTTGCCTACACCGCTTTCTCCGATCACCAGAATCTTTAAAGTTGTAACATAATCCATTTTTGAGAGTTTATAATTTTACAAATAAAAAATAGATTACAAAAACTCAACAGTGACTCAATCTGTTTGTGACGAAACCACGCAAATGGATGTCGAATGTAATATATATTAACACATACAGTAGCAATGTTGATATTAGATGAATTTAATAATAAATAGGGGCAAAATATTGAACATTGAATTGCAGTTTATTTTTGTAAAAAACCAAAACAATTCATTTGTTCGTGTTGTGATAATGACGTCCAATTTGTCTAACATCTGACATTGGCATTTGACGTTAACGTTTCGTTACACGTCCACAGAGCCTTGAATGAGCCCTGAATTTTACTTTAAAGTTCAAGAGTTGATTTTACTAAGGCGGTTTAATTTTCAATACAAATGGAACGAGAAACAGAAAATAGGTGATATTTTTCTTGTAAAGGTAAGAATCCCTTCTTACTTTTACAAGAAAATATGTAAAATAGTATGTACCTTCAGTTATCGGATATCATGAAATAATTTGATTTTTTGTATCATATTTAAAAACAAGGGATATTTGTTGCGTGGGGTCCCTTGAAAATCTATGTAGTAATGCACCTACTTACGTACATTTTATGCCTTAAACATAATTTCTTTGATTATCAGTAACAGTTTAAGCCTTCAGCTGAAAAGTGATAATATTAAAATCTTATTCACACCGCATTAAAAAAAATATATGGTACCTAAGTTCTTTGCTCCACAATAGGCGGGCATGAATGCGCTCTAATGAAATAGAGAAACGTTGCGTCCGCGCTCGCGGCGGAATACTGAGCTAGATATTTTTATTGAATTTCTAGTATAAGTAGAGAAAGACACGTTCGGATACATTTAATAATTATTTGTCTAGCTGTCTTTACAGGGCAAACCGAGCCAATAGCCTTAAGACACTGAAATGCCACGTTCAGCTTTAAGGTCCATTAATAAAATGAGACTCAAATAGCGACAGGTTGCTGTTTCTAAAAGAAAATAATCCCATGTTTATTAGCTTTCCCTTGATTGAATGCACGCACAAACGAACAATTAAAAAATTTGATTTTTTTTTGGTTACCAGCGTATTTTCTCTCTTACTATAGGCTTTTATTTCCAAGCCGTACCTTTTATCTTTCAAGAGGCTTTCTTTTGATTTACGAACCTAGTGATTGAATTCATTCGGCCCTCTTCCCTGTATTCCTGAAAACATGAAAATCGCATTGAGATTACAAACCTAGGATTCAGCCGTGCAAAATAATGGGCCTACTTCCAAAGAACCGTCGAGGCAACCTTTCTATTCGGTTGCGAGAGGCAATGTCTATAGATAGGGTCAAAGTTTAACTTAAAAAAAAGAGTGACATTGAAGTACAGCCTGCTTAAAAAAAGTCGTGTACACAAACGAATTCATCCGTCCATTCGAAATTGAATCTTAATATTATAGCAAAAAAGCACGCAATCCTCGAATATAGAGATTTATTGGCCGTCTACAAGTCAAATTAGGGTGAAAATACTTGAGTGGACTTAATGCTAGAAACATTATCTTCCAGTCAACCATTGGGTCTGACAGAGAACTTTCTGTGGGGTCAAATATATATATATATACCTACACAATCGTGGCAAGTGGAAAGAGGTAGTCTCTGCCTACCCCTCCTGGAAAGAGGCGTGATTTTATGTATGTATGTATGTATACCTACACAAAATACCTACAACATATTATGTTATTATTCTGATGTAATTCTACTTACATGACGCTTGTGGTGCTATAACTAATAATTAAAAAAATATACAATAATGTTTCCTAATACAATATTTTTTTGATATTGATGGGCTTTTTATAGTCTTACAATATTCCAAGTTCCGGCTAAGTTTTCCATGGGCCCATCCATAAACATCCGAGGTAGGTAGCGAGTTGTTCAACCATTCACCCGTTCATTCATCGGGTCATTTGAAGCGCTGACTCGGCTTCCTCTGTTTGTCTTCGATTCAATCCGTTTAGGGCCCAATGTGTAGGTTGATTGAATGAAACTGTTGTCCTTTGTTTACACCAGTCAGCTTTACCTCATTATTTGATTATAGAACCTCTAAGAAGGTATAGAAGTTAAGATATTTTTCTACTGATTGCATGACATAAAAATTCACCAATTAAGTACTAAACTTATATCTTTTCCATGGATGTCGTAAAAGGCGACTAAGGGAACGACTTATAAACTTGGGATTCTCCTTATAGGCGATCGGTTGGCAACCTGTCACATTTGAAATCACACGGCACTGCCGGGAACCACTCGGCACGTATGTTTTAGATATCTAGTATTAAGTTGTATTAGTAACTACTTAATTTATTTATTTATTCTTTATTGTAACTATTTAAATTAGTAAAGTACAATATATATGTATATAAACCAGGAGCTGACAATCAAAAAAAGATAAGTGAGAAATATAATAAAGAAAAAAAAACTTTATTTCTGTTGTGTAATAAAAAAAATAAGTCTAGCGCTACAAAAGTTGAACTCTCAACACTGACATCCTGGCATGTCTAAATATTGTATGAGTTCAGTGCTCTAGAATAAGGTAACTTGTGTGGCCTAGCCGAGTTAGTACAAAGTTACGAATCATACTGAACTAGGCAACTGAGTTACACAAAAGCTATCTTATTCTATTCAATACTAGGTATGTATTAGTAAATAGAGGAATCTTTATTGGTTTATGCACCATAGTATAAGATAATATTAATAGGCAACCTTCACTGTTTGTTTCCCTAATAAAGATAAAAATAAAATAAAAATAAAATTCTGTTCACTTGTTCTTGTGCCGTGTGGTTCAGGGCACTTTTGAATAGAAACAAAACATATCTTTCCCATGGATGTCGTTAAAAGCGATTAAGGGAAAGGCTAACCTCGATTCCTCTTGTAAGCGATGGGCTGCCAACTTGTCATTATTTGAATATCAATTCCATCATTTAGCAATACGGCTGAATGCGGCCTTTCCATCAGAAAATCGATAGAGATGGTTCAAAGGCGGACTTAACGCTAATGTAATCTCTTCCAGTCAACCTTTGGGTTGAAGGAAACCAAACAGGAGATTGGCGTTGGCGCATGATAAAAAAACCGTTTAAACATAATATAGGTACCTAACTAGTCTCTTTTATTCCATCTTTTTTCTTCTTGTGCCGTGTGGTTCCTGGCACCAATACAAAAAAGAATAGGACCACTCGATCTATGGATGTCGTAAAAGGCGACTAAGGGATAGGCTTACAAACTTGGGATTCTTTTTTTAAGCGATGGTTTAGCAACCTGTCACTATTTAAATCTCAATTCTATCATTAAGCTAAATAGCTGAACGTGGTCATTCAGTCTTTTTAAGACTGTTGGCTATATCTACCCCGCAAGGGATATAGACGTGACCATTTGTATGTATGTATGTATGTTTTTTCTTCTAATACCTTTCTGTCTAATAATAATGTCACGCGACAAGTTATTCAGTGGAGTCAACCATTCGTAATATCAACATTGACGTAGCCGATAAGGCAAGTTAAATTGTCTGCTGCGATTTATGTACTTACTCCCGTATCGCATTAAAATCTTTTACGATTGAAGTTTGGGAATTCAGAAATAAATGGAGTTAGATTGTAGTTTTCAATGCACATGACGTAGGTACAAGATGCATCAACATATTCATACATACATACAATCACGATTATATCCCTTGCGGGGTAGACAGAGCGAACATTCTTGAAAAAACAGACAGGTCACGTTCAGCTGTTTGGCTTAATGATAGAATTAACTTAAATATATAAAATATATACATTCAGTCAGAAAAGTATCGGGAATGGATTATTTATTTATGGTTCAAAATTCAAATTTTTGTTTTTTTTGTTGTTGTTAGATTGGCACAACTGTTTTCCATTTTGGCGCGGAGTTTGAGTTGCATCTGTTGTTTACATTAAATACAGTGCTATTTTTAGTTATATCATATCTAGTGTGTATTGCTAATTTCATAATGGATAAAAACATCGAACAAAGAGTTTGTCTTAAATTTTGCATTGCCAATGGAATATCGTGTTCGGAGTCACTGAAAATGTTACAGAAGACTTACGGTGAATCGACTTTATCAAAAACTCGTGCTTATGAGTGGTACAAAGCGTTCAAAAGCGGTCGAGATGTGATGGAAGATTTGCCTCGCTCTGGTAGGCCATCAACGTCTGCAACTGAAGTTAACATCGCAAAAGTGAAGGAAATAGTGACTGAAAATCCTCATTCAACTTTGAGAGAGATAGCCACCGAACTTTCTGTATCTCACGAGTCGATCCGTACCATTTTAACTAATAATTTGGGTATGAAACATGTTGCCGCTCGGCTAGTCCCAAAAGACCTGATTTTTTTTCAAAAACTCAATCGCATGAGAGTCGCTGAGGACATGCTAGAACGAGTCAATTCCGACCCAACATTCATGAAACGCATTGTTACTGGTGACGAGACGTGGGTTTACGAGTTTGACATGCAAACTAGTCAACAAGCTTCGGAGTGGCGCCTTCCAACTGAACCGAAACCGAAAAAACCACGCCAAAGTCGTTCAAAAGTCAAAGTCATGTTGACTGTTTTCTTTGACTATCGCGGTGTTGTGCACTCGGAATTCTTGCCGGAAGGTCAAACGGTAAATAAGGAATATTATTTGAGTGTTATGCGGCGTTTAAGAGAGCAAATCCGACGAAAAAGGCCAGATTTGTGGAAAGAAAATTCTTGGATTTTGCACCATGATAATGCACCTTCGCACAAGGCCATCATTGTGAACGAATTTTTAACCAAACACTCAACAAATACCATCGAGCAACCACCATATTCACCAGATATGGCTCCAGCCGACTTTTTTCTTTTTCCTAAACTCAAATTACCACTTCGTGGCACCCGTTTTCAATCGGTAGAAGACATAAAAGAGAATTAGCGGCGAGAACTGACCTCAATTCCGGAAACAGCGTTTAAAAAATGTTTTGATGATTGGATTATTCGTTGGCGTAAGTGTATCGTTTCTAAAGGAGCATATTTTGAAGGTGATAAAATAAATTTGGATGAATAACAAACAGTTTGTGTATTATTGATCTTTTCCTGCTACTTTCTTGACAGAGTAGTATATATATAAAATATAAAATCAAACGGGAAAAATTATTCATCCTTGAGGGTTCAATGATGTCCAAAATAACTGTTCCACGCGGACGAAGTCGCGGGCACAGCTAGTAATTAATGTATTAAGTGCTTCTAGCATTAAGTGCACTATTTGTGCCAAACATTTGTATTTTGTGCAAAGAAGTTTTAATAAAAAAAAAACATTTAATTTTTTTTTTATTCAACTTTATGACTACCAGTCACTACTTTTAAATGAAATCTCGAATTGAATCTAAGCATCTCGACAGAAGTGCAATAACTTTTATTATTATCCGGCCGTACTTTTATTGTGTTGGAGTTACGACAGTTATAAATAAAATACTTATCTGGAAAGATTTGGAATTTATGATAGCTGAGTAAATCTTTTAGTTGTTTCTGCGGTAAAAAGTAATTCTATGTGACAATCAACTTTCTAAATAATGTTGAAAATGCGAAAGTAAATTTGTTTATTGTTTGTTCCAGATTTGATCTTCATCTAATTTTGCAATAGGCATTTAAAATAAAAATTAAGATTTATTAGTTCAAGATTCTTCTTTTAGGCGATGGGCTAGAAAACTGTCACTATTTGAATCTCAGCCACACAGCAGATCGTGGCCTATCAGTCTTTCAAGACTATTGTCTGTGGCTGACCCGCAAGGGATATAAACGTTTATATGTATGTTTGTGTTTAAAAGAAAAAGATATAAGGTATTTTTCATCCTGGAAACCATTTGGAGAAACGTGAACGAAGTCCAGAGCTTAAGCTAGTATGTAATTTGTAAAAGCCAGGAGGGAGTAATGTAATATAATAAAATAATACTGGAAATACTAGTCCCGTTGACTTACTGTTCCATATCCTATATATAAAATTCTCGTGTCACAATGTTCGTTCCCGTACTCCTCCGAAACGGCTTGTCCGATTCTCATGAAATGTTGTGGGCATATTGAGTAGGTCTGAGAATCGGCCAACATCTTTTTTTCATACGCCTTAGTAATTAGAGGTGTCCACCCTTAAAATTTTATTTTTAACTAATATTACTTAAAAATATTTATATGGCAAAACAACGTTTGCCGGGACAACTAGTATTCTAAAGGAACTTAAAAGTTATATTCACAAATGTGAGTAATACTTCGCAATGCCACGTACCCTATTTGCTACGCCGTAGTTGCTACGCCGTAGACCGTCTACGATGTGCTACGATGTGCCTAGCGTTGTAGTAGCAGTATGGTGTAAAAATAATGATGATGATATTATAAAATAAGGTCTTAATATATTATTTTATAGCTTTTTGTGATGTTCACAAAGAGGCAATATTTTGTAAATAGCACAAATAACTTGTAATCTACATATACTAAAATTACAAAGCTGAAGAGTTTGTTTGTTTGTTTGAACGCGCTAATCTCAGGAACTACTGCTAATTCTTTTTGCGTTCAATAGACCATTTATCGAGGAAGGCTTTCGGCTATATACGCACGCACGCTGCAACTATAAGGAGCAAAGAAATAATGGAAAATGCGAAAAAAAGGGGAAAATAATTTATCCTTGAGGGCTTCAATAACAATTCAACGCGGACGAAGTCGCGGGCACAGCTAGTGTTTAATATAGAGATATATTCATCATCCTTCCGGTGTTAAGACCCTGTGTTCGTGGATTTTTAAAAAGCTTATGTTGCAGTGGAAATAACTAGGTACACATGTAATGAGCAGTGCTTTGATACAAGCACTAAAATCTATAGGTACTAAAGAATTCAGTGCTTATGTTAGCAGGATTAACGAGGCGTACAGAGAGTATTTTAACGACAGCATCTCTTTGACCGATTTTTAAAATAATATATTGTATAAGGGACAGGCTTACAAACATGGGGTTCTTTTTTAGGCGATGGGCTAGCAACCTGTCACTATTTGAATCTCAATTCTATCATTAAGCCAAATAGCTGAACGTGGCCATTCAGTCTTTTCAAGACTATTGGCTCTGTCTACCCCACAAGGGATATAGATGTGACCATATGTATGTATGTATTTTGTATGAGTATCTTATAAAAGAATAGGACCACTCCATCTCTTTCCCATGGATGTCGTAAAAAGCGACTAAGGGATAGGCTTACAAACTTGGGAACCTCTTTTAGGCGATGGGCTAACAACCTGTCACTATTTTAATCTCAATTCTATCATTAAGCCAAATAGCTGAACGTGGCCATTCAGTCTTTTCAAGACTGTTGGCTCTGTCTAGGTACCCCACAAGGGATATAGATATGACCATATGTAAGTATAGTATCTATGTCTATATCGTCTATGGTATATCTATGTTCCAATTAATAGAGTATTCCGCAAATCCACCGCAGATTTCAAGTAAGTTGGTTCTTCATCCGACCCTTTGGTCATATTTGTATGAAAATCCCAGCTTAGGTACATAATCTCCATAGGTTCTGAATATTCAAGGAGCCGATTAATCCGAAAACCGCAATTTATTGTTACAATTCACTATAATATTCATAGTTAATTGATATTTAATTTTTGTTGATAGGTGAATTTGATATTATGATTACAGTAAGAAGTAGTTATAATTAGATTTAAGTGATGTGACGTCAATAAGTGATACCTTGTATCCAATTTTGAAAATAATTCCATTCCATTCCATTTCATTCCATTCTATCAATTCTGAATATGAATGTCGATGAAGCGAAGGAAGTGTGCAGAGATCGTGGCAAGTGGAAAGATGTAGTCTCTGCCTACCCCTCCGGGAAAAAGGCGTAATTTTATGTATGTATAATATCAATTCTATCTTTAAGTTGTCCGGCAGAGGCTTCTAGTTTTGTGGCTATTGGCTCTGTCTACCCAGAGGGGGTATAAACATTTTATGTGAGACAATAAAGGGTCTTGAGTTAAATTATCAAAGCAAAGAAAAAACATTTAATTAAATCAATTTTGTATGTGATCTTCTTATTGTCAGGTTGGCTGGAAGAGATCCCGCTTAGGGATAAGCCCGTCTTTGTACTGTACTGTTTTATATTTCGTAATGTACTCCTTTAGTGAATGAAAAAGCATTTACTTACTTTAATCATTGTAAAAGAAAAGAAAAAAATGTGTGGATAGATCTAGTGGTTGCATGGCCTTTGAACTTATCGCATATATGTATAAATATAATCACGTCTTGATCCCTTACGGGGTAGACAAATCCGACATAGTGCAATAAGTTACATCGTTCGCTACATTAGCCCATAACACACGGTTTATAACGCCTATTGTCCCATGCCGCTGTTTCGGTCGATAAAACTGTCCTCTCGTGATGAAACGTCTAATTTCACACAAACTATTTTGTGCTCTAGCCACGTTGCAATACGGTTCGTAATTTTTCTTTTGTTTTTAGACGTAGTTATACAGCAATATTTCCATGCGGATGAGATGATCTTTCAGAAGGGATAATAAGGTTAATATTCGTTTGTTCGTAATAGTTTTAAATTTGTTGTCCAATGCAATGTAAGTCGCGGAATGATGCGACAAACTTGCACACGTACCATAATTCTCTCGTTTGTATGGAATTGTTGGAATTATGTGCATTTTATACCGTTGTTTATGACTGTACAGTGATACTGTCCAAATAGCTGTAGGCTATTCATAACTCGTCGTGTTATGGATTAACACTAATAGATTAATGAATAGTTTTACCTATGTATATGTGAATTTGTTTTTTGAATAAAAAAAAATGCCGTACCGTGTGTCTCCCGGCACCAACAAAATAAAGAGTAGTACCACTACATTTCTGTCCCATGGATGTCGTAAAAAGCGACTAAGAAATATGCTTGTAAACATGGGATTCTTTATTTAGGCGATGAGCTAGCAACCCTGCACTATTTGAATCTCAATTCTATCATTAATCCAAACAGATGAACGAACGAAATATAATACGTCTTTATCCCTAACGGGGTAGACATGGCTAATATCTCGTAAACTGAAAGGCCAACTTAATACACGCAAGCTCAAATAATACATTTTCTCTCTGCAGTGAGGTTAAACTCTTACATTTTTAATTCCCTTTCATACGAGAACGTCTTGCCAGTAAAATAATCTTACAAAAACGTTACAATAAACAGAGCACGGCAGCCCCTGTAAACTCGTCGAGTTAGTGGCGTACACGCAGCTGGCGTGAATTTATAGAGACACAAAAAATCTTTACCTTCCCTCTGTGCAGCTGAGCCCGAGTCCGCAAAAAGGGAAATATTATCTTCAAAACTACTGACACGTGACGTTGTACTCTCTTTGAGGCGGTTCAAACTGGTCGAGTTATTTGGCGAGTAAAGTGCGAGTTCGTTGAGGCGAGTAACTGCATATTGTTATTGACTCATTTGGCGTATTTTCTTTATCGTGACGTAATATTTTCTTCGGTAGGTAAAAATTTCAATTACTTACCCCACAAACTTTTTTGAGTATTTATACACTGTTGACGTGATTGCTAAACAAACAGACAATCAAGTGTGGATCACTTGCGGGATAGACGGAGCGAATAACAAACTGAAAGGCCACTTTCAGCTGTATAGCTTAGTGATATAATTGAGATTCAAATAGTGACAGGTTGCTAGCCCATCGCCTAAAAGAAGAATCCCAAGTTTATAAGCTCTGTTGGCTCTGTCTATTTTATTCTATTCTATTCTTATCTCGTCCAGTGTGAACCATCTTAGTATTCACATGAGGCCATGGCCAATAAAAATTCGGCGCTCACAATGTGTGAAGTCCCGTAGATCACATAAAGCTAAGGTTTATGATGGAGCCGGGCATCCAATACAAAGTAGTCGATTGGTTCGACTAATACTGGATTTAACGCTGAATCCGCCATTTTGGTGATGTCTTTTGACGCATCTGACAAATACATGTCACATGTCTTCCGTTCTTTTTCTTGTAGACGATGGTCTAGCAACCTATTTATTATTTATTTATTTAAAACTTTATTGCACAAAACAAAAATGTACAAAAAGCGGACTTAATGCCGTTCAGCATTCCCTACCAGTCAACCAGCTGACCAAACAGAAAAAACTTTAAGTTGGTGGTGCGATAAAGTGTACATGCATACTGAAAAATACATAAATTAAGAAAAAAAATGCATAAATCCATACAAGATACGTAATATACATTAAATATATACGCACATAAAATATCAAATTACCTATCACTATTTGAACCTCATTTCTATCATTAAGCCGAACAGCTGAATGTGGTCCATCAGCCTTTAATGACTGTTGGCTCTGTCTAACCCGCAAGGGATATAGACGTGATAATATGTACGTTTGTCTTGTCTTTAGTATTTTTATCCTGAGAAATCTCATTCATTGAACCTGACCACTTTGGATCACAGTTATAAGTTAGTATTTTAAGCTAGTTTTTGTCTGTGTAAAAAGTATACCTTAAATCCTTTTTTCTACTTCATATTTATAAGTCTCTAAGGGCTTCTTATAACTGAAAAAAATATGTAAATAAATAAGAAATAAAAAAATATATGCAAAATTGAACGGAGTTCGGTTCAGTGAGATTTAATTGTGAAGATTATAATAACATACACACAAACTTTGCGCATTTATAATTTCAGTTACGATTCTTTAATTATGGTTAAAAATTTTCATTTTTCTACACTAATATTATGAAGAGAAAGATTCATACATTGAGTATTATCTTTGAACAACTCAACAGTTGCACCCCACACTTATTGCTACCCAAAAATTTTTATTCAAAATATTTCAAGCATTTTGCATATAGAAATTCTATTAATAATTCTGTGCTAGTATATATTACTACAAACTTAACTTAAAACTTAATAACAACTTGTCATAACACTCGAAAGACAAACTACAAAACACAGCTAATATTACGTATGAGGAATTACCTAGATCACAATAAGCAGAGTTAGATTAATGTTTGCTGTGTTCTAGACTCGGCTATGCCTGGAGTCTAGATCGTAAAATAACCTATGGTAAAGGTATACGTACACTGGACATTCTATTGGATTTGTCGTCTAAGAACATACATATAATCACGTCTATATCCATTGCGGGGTAGACAGAGCCAACAGTCTTGAAAAGATTGATAGGCCACGTTCAGCTAATTGGCTTTAACATAGAATTGAGATTCAAATAATCACAGGTTGCTAGCCCATCGCCTAAAAGAAGAATCTCAAGTTTATAAGCCTATCCCTTATCTAAGAAATGTCATCTAAGAATTAAAAGCAAATATCGTTGAGTAAATTCGGATTACATGGATATCTGCCTTGTGGGGTAGACAGAGCTTTTCTTAAAAAGACTGGCAGGTCACGTTCAGCTATGACTTTTAAATAAATTGGTACTTATCAAAATTTTGCATGATATACGGTAACCCTAAAGCGCTGTTCACATGTCACAAACACGAAACCCCATCTCGAACAATGGCGTATGACGAGTTTAATTATTTCCAACGTGGAATGTACTTAACACTGGAACTTCTTGGGAGGCTTATCGTGTGGGTAGATGCGGATTGAGTACTTCTTAGTACTCTTAGTACGTGTTTGGAACAGGTATAGAGTACGTAGTATGCTATTACTCGTACTTCTGTTGACTGTATTCTTTATAATGACATCTACAAAAGAATACACATTTGTTGTAACTCCCTCTGGGACTTTAGATTTTACCGGGAGGAAAGGAACCTTTTCTGACTCTGACTGATAGGCCACGTTCAGCTGTTTGGCTTAATGATAGAATTGAGATTCAAACAGTGATAGGTGTCTAGCCCAACACCTTAAAAAAATAATCCCAAGTTTATAAGCCTATCCCTTAGTCGCCTTTTACGACATCCATGGGAAAGAGATGGAATGGACTTTTCTTTTAACAACTTATAAAACGTATCTAGATAACTCTAAATAATTATTTGTCGAAAATATCTATTCTAATCTAAAAGATCTCAATGGGGACATCGTACCACAATAAAATAATGATAATATATATATACACATAAAATAAACATATATATAAAATATATATATATATATATATATATATATATATATATAAATATACAAACTCATATATAAATATCATAAACCATTTGCGTCATCACATCACAAAAACATTGGCAACCTGGCTTGAAGATGCATCAAATAGCACACAAACCAGGAAGCTAAACAAATAATCCATTTTACTCAAAGCAAAAACAAACCCAAAGTGAAACAAATAAAAAAAAAAAAAAAAAACTCTAAATAATTTACGTTTCTTTATCCTAATATTATAAAGCTGAAGAGTTTGTTTGTTTGTTTGAACGCGCTAATCTCAGGAACTACTGGTTCGAATTGAAAAATTATTTTTTTGTTGAATAGAAATCAAGGAAAGTTTAAGGCTATATAACATCTATGTATATTACATCACGGAAAATGTGAAAAAAAAAACGGGGTAAATTATTCATCATTGAGGGCTTCAATGATGCCCAAAATAACTATTCCACGCGGACGAAGTCGCGGGCACAGCTAGTTAAAAATAAAAAGACACCTAACATTATACGCAACGCATTTTGCCAGTACTGTGCACCCTCACTGTGTCTGAAAAGCCATTTCAAATCTTATAATACACCCAGTTAAATACCGAACAAAAGTTCCTATACTTCCATACGTGTCATTGTTAACCCCTTAATGCAGAAGGGACCCGTTTCTATTACGTTAGGGTCTCCTGGGCCGCTGCGGGTAACCACTATTTTTGGCGACATGGGCTTTATTAGACCCCTCCTAATAAAGACAACTTATTTACTGCCCCCATAATAAAGGCTTATTTCCGTAGCGCGAAGTAACTTGATTTCAAAGTGTTGAGAAACTAGATTTATTTGCATATTTTACATGTTATTCTCTTCATTGTTAAATAATAATTATTTGTACCACATGATGTAGGTATAATAAATGGAACATTGTTTTTTTAGTATAAAAAAAGACTAACTACTATTTTTTGAACATATTTCTTTATACACGTACATCTGTAAAAAAGAAAAGGACCACTCCATCTCTTTCCCATGGATGTCGTAAATGGCGACTAAGGGACAGAGTTGTAAACTTGGGATTCTTCTTTTAGGCGACGGGCTAGCACCCTGTCACTATATGAGTCTCAATCCCAAACAGCTGAACATGGCCTATCAGTCATTTTAAGACTGTTTGCTTAGACTACCCCGTCTACTGTACATTTATATAATGTACATATATCTATGTACATTTGTAGTGTAAATATTTTCAGAATTCGTTTTCCTCTTCAAGTAAGTATATCTATCCTATTTGATTATGTCTAACATGGTGCTCGTGATTCATTTTAAGCGGACATATGTATATAAAAAAAATTAAAACAAAAATTTTCGTCTCTTCCTATGTAGCTTACAAGCAACGCTCTTACAATTTTTATTGGTGGCATGGGCCGTTATGTCCCGTTTTTATTTTCGGGTTAGCACTTACTGAATAGTGTGTAATAGGCTTTAAATATAACGCCTAGTGGCGAGGCGAGCGCCTTGACGTTCTCGAAAATGATACAGGGTGTTAGACAAAAACTGTTTCCTTGTTTTTTTTGGGATACTCTCTCTGCGGGTTTCTAGTTGCAATCATCACAGAAGTGTTTCGGGACCCGGGCTCCGCCTTTTCTTGGATCAACCCACAGGATCTAATAGTATTTCTTCTCCACTCTTAATCATTATTTAAAATGTTTAAGACAGTATAAGAAGTTTACAAAATTACTATAAGCTTTCTGGCTCGGGGCTGTATTGAAAGGAAAATGTATGTGAAAATGAGGTATAACATCTTCTTTCAACAAAATATTTAGTATCATGTAACAAAATATATACATAATATCTCGTCTGTTTACAGGAGGGATTGGGAGATATTAAATTTTTCCACTTGCCACGATCTCTGCATACTTCTTTCGCTTCATCCACGTTTATAACTTTCTTCACGCATACTCGACGGTAGTTTGGACATACAAACATATAATCACGTCTATATCCCTTGCGGGGTAGACAGAGCCAACAGTCTTGAAAAGACTAATAGGCCATGTTGAGATCCTAATAGCGACAGGATGCTAGCCCATCGCCTAAAAAAAGAATCTCAAATTTAATCAAGCCTATCCCTTAGTTGCCTTTTACGCCATGGAAAAGAGATGGAGTGGTCCTGTTCTTTATTCTATTTATGCCAGTTATCACAAAGCACGGTCGTTTGTAAAGTAAAAAAAAGTAACGAAATAAAGTAACACTTCTCAAATTTGTTTCTCACTACAAAAGCAATCCATTTAAACACATCGCATCATCCTGTAGCGGGGTTTTCCACGTTTATATTTCACGGGCACATAAAGGCGGGTTCACATAATGCCGCGTGTGAGTAGTATCCGCTTCGTAGTTGCTGCTTTCCGCTGTAAATAGTGAATGAGAAACGATATTTTTGACGCACGTAAAATGTGGAGAAAAAAGTTAGAGTTGTTTAAAAAAACTTAACTTATTCGGCCTCTGTGGTGTGCGGTGTTTTGTCAGTTACAACGGAGGTCCCGGGTTCGAATTCCGGTTAGGGCATGACGAGATCGAACTTTCTATATAATCACGTCTGTAAAGTAGACGTTAACAGTCTTGAGAAGACTGAACGGCCACGCTCACCCGTATTAATGATGGAATTGAGATTCAAATAGTGACAGGATGCTAGCCCATACATACATAAAATCACGCCTCTTTCCCGGAGGGGTAGGCAGAGACTACCTCTTTCCAATTGCCACGATCTCTGCGTACTTCCTTCGCATCATCCACAAAAAATTTAGTAGGAGTTCCGGAGATTAGCGTGTCCAAACAAACAGACAGACTTTTTTTCAAATTAATGCTCGATTATTATTTTTATATCGTTATAAATGACTAACTGTGCGTGGAATAGTTATTATGGGCATCATTGATGCCCTCAAGGATGAATAATTTTCCCCGTTTTTTTTTCACATTTTCGATTATATCTTTGCTCCTTATAGATGCAGCGTGATGTTATATAGCCTAAAGCCTTCCTCGATAACTGGTCTATTCAACACAAAAAAAATTTCAATTCGAACCAGTAGTTCCTGAGATTAGCGCGTTCAAACAAACAAACCTTTCAGCTTTATAATATTAATGTAGTAACGTGGCGATTAAGATATCACATTTCATTTCACGATAAAAACGAAATACTAAATTTGAAATTGGATTGGAATTGCGTTCGCGTCAACAATCAGACAGAATTCATAGCGGCCATTGTTTTACAGAACAAAAGCCCAGTCAATTTGTTTGGACTTTGACACGTTTTAAATGTAAAATGTTTCAATGAATATAATATGGGATATTCAACGCACGTGTAAGTTTAAGCAGTAGATAATAGGTAAAGGAATATCAACTCTATTTCGTTAATGTTAAATCGAGTTTTTATTCTTTACTAGCATTATTGTATTGAACGAGTTATTTAAAATGTTTTCTAGTCTGATCTGATTGTACCGTGTGGTTCCCGGCACCAATATAAAAAGATTAGGACTACTCCATCTCTTTCCTGTAGTTGTCGAAAAGGGTGACTAAGGGATGGGTTTATAAACTTGGGATCCTTTTTTCGGCGACGGGTTAGCAACCTGTCAATAGTTGAATCTCAATTCTATCATTAAGCTAAATAGCTAAACATGGCCATTCGGTCTTTCCAAAGACTGTTGGCTCTATCTACTCCGCAAGGGATATAGACGTGATGTATGTATGTATGTATGTTGCACAATTTTTTTTACAAAAGACGGATTTAATGCCGTTTGGCATTCTCTACCAGTCAACCAGCTGACCAAACAGAAAAAATTTTAAGTTGGTGGAGCGATAAAGTGCACATGCATACTGAAAAATACGTACATTACAAAAAAAAAAATGCATAAATACATACAAGATACATAAAATCGTACTAATATTATAAATGTGAAAGTTTGTGAGTATGTCAGTATGGATGTTTGTTACTCTTTCACGCAAAAACTTCTGAACCGATTACGATGAAATTTGCTATGTAGGTAGCTAAAAAAAAGTAAAGTAAAAAATTCATTTATTTTCTCCAACATAATTCTCAAGTACAAAGTATAAACTAAGTATGATTACAACTATTACTAAAATTATGCAGGAGACTGGTGCCTGTATAAGGCGAGGCCTGTGTCACAGTGCACCAGTGCCCTCTCCACTGGATAGAATTAAAAGAAAGTTATACATAACTGTTAACCAGCGGATACACTTATCCTAGAAACAAATACGCTTACTTAGAGTAATAAAATACAAAATAGTAAGTTTTTCATGTTAAAAATAAATGTTTGTCCAAATGTGGGAAGGGATAGCCATGCTAAAATGACTCAGATTGAGCCGGCCCCAAACTAAGTTCGAGACTTGTAGTATGGAATACTAACTCAGCGATACCACGTACATTCTATAACAAATACACATGTAGATAACACCCGTGAACCAGATCAATCAGGAAAAGTACATTTTCCATCATGTCCCGATTTCGACTCGAACCCGTGACCTCGCAAAATCTCGACTCAAAGGCAACGTCGTTACCAACTAGGCATTCGTCAAAAAGCGCGGTAAAACGTTAAAAATCATATAAGTGGAATGAGTAGGTTTTCGGTATCATTATAGTCTAGAGTATGAAGGTATCTAAAGAGAATTAATTTGCACGAGTATTTGGGAAGGGAGAAGATATTGAGCATACCGTGGAGTTTATTATAAAGAAAAGGGCCGAAATAACAAAAGAAGTGATGGGCAAATTCTGTGTTAAAGGCAGAGGAAACAACGACAAGACGGTTTCTTCTCTGCAGATTTCGATTAAAGGTGGTGATGCTGTGTTGCTGAAGGACGACGTTCAAGATAAACAACTGGCGAACTGTGAGCACTTCGCAAAATTGGTAAAGTTCGTGTGTTGGGAATTGAAAATGTTTAAATGTGCATACTTTAAGCAGAGCTCTCTGGGCTCTTTCAAGCTTTAAGAAGGCTGTTTTACTGGTTCCACCCCAAGATGTGATGCAATAGGTTAGTACGGATTGGGCGAGAGCGAGATAAACCATTTTAACTATCCCGGGATCAGCCACATTCCTGAGGCGTTTAAAGATATAAATTAGCTTACGGATTCTACCAGCAGTGACATTTATATGTTGATGAAAATTTAAATTTTTATCTATGATAACGCCCAGATATTTAGCTGTCTCAACAGTTGCTAGGGACGGACAATCACAGGGCGAATTTTCAGTGGTGGAGTGGGTGTGGGCAGTGATGGATAGATTCGTTAGTATAGATTTATTTGCTTGAAAATTGTAAATAGAAAAATTAATTACGTAAGATTTATTAACATTTAGGGTCAGACGATTAAGACGAAGCCAGTTTGAGACTTTATTTACACCGTTTTGAGCTAGTTGGTAAGTCTCATGCCAAGACTTTGCAGAAAATAGTAAGGCGGTGTCGTCGGCGTAAGAAATTATTTTACATTGAGGAATTTTTAAAGAGAGAAGATCGTTGATATAAACTAAAAACAAGGTTGGGCCCAGAATACTTCCCTGAGGTACACCGTGATGAATGGAAAGCTCAGAACTAAAATTGCCATTGATAACAACACGTTGCGTGCGATCTGTTAGAAAGCTCTCGAATAGTTTCAACTGGATACCTCTAACTCCGATAGTTTCAAGTTTTTGAAGGAGTATTTTTGAAGAAACCGTGTCGAAAGCCTTCGCTAGATCGAGGAAGATGGATAGACATTTGTTTCCATCGTCTAAATTGCGGGCAATAAAGTCTGTTAGTTCTAAAACCGCCCCGTTTGTAGATCTTCCGGAGCGGAAACCGTATTGGTTATCCGCTAGGATTGAAAAGGAATCAAGATACGAAGTTAAGCGGGAATTAATAAGACGTTCTAGTATCTTAGAGAGCGCTGGCAAAATGGAAATTGGGCGGTAGTTGTTTGCGTTATTTCGCTCCCCCGCCTTATAAATAGGATGGACAAGCGCTTTTTTGAAGGCAGAAGGAAAAATGCCCGAGGACAAAGAGGTATTACAGATGTGTGTAATTAAGGGAACAAGAATCTTTTTGTTACGCTTGATCAAAGATGTAGAAATGTTGTCCCAACCCATTGCGCAGTCCTCTCGTAAAGAATTTATGATAATTTCAATTTCGTCACAAGTAGCAGGAAGTAAAACGAAAGATTGGCCATTTGATGATTTGATACGTCGCTAAACGGGAACTCAGGTCGTCGTATTTTGCCGACAAGGAGCTAATTGATTTTTCTATCTCAATATTAGTCGCTATTATATCAGAGTTCTGCCGATGGATGTCTTTCATAGATGATTGAATGTCGGACAATTTGCTGTCGGTAGTGTATTTCCATTCAGTGAGGGAATTAATAAAGATATCTAGTTTAGACTCATAGTTAGAACCACAGTCACAACGTCTTCTTTTTGTGGAACGGAGGGTCACCGAATTTACTTCAGGGCTCTCAGATAGTTCACTAATATCAGGGGCTGAACCAAAATTGCCAGGCGATCGTTGCATAGTCGACGATATTATTTATTTCTCGGTGCGTAGGCCTAAAGTAATGTGTCCGTCGGCAAAAAAATATTGCTCAGTGCGCACGTAGATATAGGTGAGTAGATATCGGTCAGTGGGTCAGGTAGTGGGGCCCGCCTACTGTATAGAATCTCCTGCGCTGAGGGCGGGGCGCGCTTCGGCCAATAGTAGTGGTATTTTGCAAAGGTGGGGTGCTGCGCCGGGGCAAGCGAGTAGGCGGCAGAGTGCAGGAATGTATATTTTGTTCACTCACTTTATAATGAGGTCCTTATCTAGTCGAACGAGCAGCTCTTCCGCTGTGCTGCGATCCCGGTACTTTACACTTTTTATTCGAATTAAATTTTGGAAATAAATTGTAATAAAACAATGTGACACACGTCCGTATCAGACAAGGATCCAGGGGGGAGAGGGAGGGAGGGAGGGCTGAAGACCCAGTATAACATATAAGCTACTTTTTATCCCGGAGTTCCCGCGGGATTTATCCCACGCGGACGAAGACGCGGGCGGCCTCTAGTACGTTATAAATACATATACATATGTACATACATAAAATATCTAATAAGGATGACCAATTATTGACCTGCCGAAGAAATAACCCTTTTACAGCATGTTTGAACGTAGAGCGACTAGGATCTCAAACATTGCAATTGCTAAAGTAAGCGATCTAAATCGTGCAGTCGGAGTGCGCAATGGCATCCCCGTATCACGCTGAATACCAGCAATGAATACCGAACACTGCAGAAGTCACACATTACGCAGTTGATCCGGACAATGCAAACATACACTTTTGGGCCGGCTCAAGTGATAGGCGGATACATACATATGGTCACGTCTATATCCCTTGCGGGGTAGACAGAGCCAACAGTCTTGATGATTACCTTAATGATAAAAACATCTGGCTCGAGCTTGGCACAGGAACCTCGTAATTAATTGTAGTTTAATTTGAACTTAAATCAAAATTTCAGTACACTCTGTACATAAATCTTTTTAAAATTGGCAATCCATAAAATATATATATATATATATTTTTCTTTTTTCAATATTAAATCTCATAAATATATAAATCTCCCGTGAACAATGTATTCTCCCGTCCACATTTTATTCTAAGTATAATTTAATATTGTGAAGTTGACGTTGTTGAAGAAAATGCTGCAGTGCAGTTTGTTACCGCTTCTTCTGCACTGACGCCTTGGAAGCGGCAGTAAACTTAGTTTTTAAGTAATTCATTTGACGTCAACCAAGTTGTTAAACCATGATACGACAATTACTAAGCGATATAATAATATCCTATAATAATGAATAAAAAATTATGAATTTTGAATTTTGAATTTTTGAAAAGAGTGAATGGCCACGTTCAGCTATTTGGCTTAACGATAGAATTGAGATTCAACTAGTGACAAGTTGCTAGCCTAAAAAAAGGATCACAATTTTATAAGCCTATCCCTTAGTCGCTTTTTACGACATCCATGGGAAAGAGATGGAGCGGTCCTATTCTTTTTCGTATTGGTGCCGGGAACCACACGGCAGCCGGGAACCACACGGCAGATGATAGGATGATGTGATTTAAAAAAAAAGTAAGGCTTTTTATAGACGTAGAAAAGGGCAGACTTAGTTTACGTATGGTAATCTACATATATAAATATAGTCACGACTTTACCGTTTTTAATTAAGTACCGTTATGCTTTATAACGATACCTATAACGGTATTAGTTAAAACTTTTTTTAAATAATGTTATTTGCCATTACTTTTAGTGTTAATTAATAGAGATCGTGGCAAGTGGAAAGAGGTAGTCTCTGCCTACCCCTCCGGGAAAGAGGCGTGATTTTATGTATGTATGTTAATTTGGTAACGTTAACCTGCCCTGCTATGTATTGATAGTGATGTACATTACAATCGCTGCCTCTTCTAACTTATACTTCAAACCAGCGAATTTTCGATGCAACGGCTAAATCACCATGCATTTGTCCGTGTAACGCGTCTATTTATTATAGAAAGCAGGCCACTTGAACGCTCTAGCGTCGAGAAAAAAATGTACGAAACGCCTCTTTCGGATTCCTGATGTTATTTCCCCTTTTCTCTCTTTTTTTAACTCCTTTGAAAAGACTTCGAATAGAAAGAGGCACGATTTTAGTAACGCTCTTTGAGAAACGCGAATTTTGTTTCGAAATTGCTTTTATAATTTTGTCGAGACTATTCACACATACATATCCTAACAGCTGAACGTGGCCTATCAGTCTTTTTAAGACTGTTGGCTCTGCCTACCCCACAAGGGAAAAAACGTGATTATTATGTAGGTATATTATCTTATATATTAAATTCTCGTGTCAAAATGTTCGTTTCCCTACTCCTGCGAAACGGCTTGACCGATTCTCATGAAATTTTGTGAGCATATTGAGTAGATCTGAGAATCGGCCAACATCTTTTTTTCATACCCCTTATTGATGAAAAACATGCGCTGTCCTTGCTTGTCCGCTAAATATCTATCTGAAGTTGGCATTTAAAATAATCATTTATTCCTGAGTCAGCTATCGAACTACACAAAAACTTATCTCGGAAAAATGTTTGAAAAGGTGTCCTTAAAAGCCTCGATTCGTCTAAGACGCAGATAGGTACTTTTATTATACAAAATAAAGAGTCTTTTTTATTGTGACGTAAGATCTTCTTTAGACAGGGCACGTTCTGAAAGTTTAATTTAACTTTTCGATTTCAATTGGTCTGAGTTTTTTTTTCTCTCTGTGTGAGTTTAAATGTCAACTGTCACTTGGGAACAATTTACCCAACCTTAATTCGATTGCGCACATAAGTTGAATAATAATTTTAGGTTTGGCGAACTTCGCAAAAGTAGGCACGTTACTCACATTTGTCTTCTCACTCACCTCGATTGACATCTGTCAATGTCAACATATCCATGTGTCAAATTATGTGCGCGCATACGTTTATAATTCCTTCCTTCTTCCTCCTGGATTTAGTCCCAGTTGCATCCTCACCTCTCTGGACAGGAGCCCGGGGTATGGCTTTGACCATGGATCCTGGATGGGTGAGTCAGATTTTTACTCGAAGCGACTCCCACCTGACCTCCGCAACCTTTGCAGGTAAACCAAATTCGTATTGGATCCATGGTTACACATCCAGTTGCCTGAATGTGCAGGATGTTCCCCACGATGTTTTCCCAGCATTGGTTATTATTTAAACTTTTGTACATAACTTTAAAAATAGTAATTGGTACATTGCCGACGTGGGATTTGAACCTGTGCCTTTATGCGCATCACGCATTTTAACCCTTACCGATTCGACCACCGACTCTCTCGATACCTATTTTATTTATAAACAGTATAAGCCATACTTAACGTGGCCTTTCAGTCTTTGCGAGACTGTTGGCTCTGTCTACCCGTGAGCCGTGCCTATCTGTAAGGGATAAAGACGTGATTGTATGTACGCATTTATTTTTGGTTTATCCTAACAAAAACTAAGTTTGACAACCCTAATAGGAAGACTAATACACCCTTATCACTCCCTTTGTACGTAACGTAATTAGCAAAAATTGACTCTGGCCATTAGTGATAATTAATAGCTGAGACGACAGCTCAATGGCAGTCTTGCCTCGCTTTATTTATGTATTATGGCTTTATTTTTATACTAGTTGTGCCCGCGATTTCGCCCGCGTGGAATAGTTATTATTGGCATCAGTAAAGCCCTCAAGGATGAATAATATCCGCGTTATTTTTCACATTTTCAATTATTTCTTTGCTACTAATAGTGGCAGCGTGATTTTTTTTTTTTAATTTAAAATGTGATATTATATATAGCCTAAATCCTTCCTCGATAAATGGTTTTTTCAACACAAAAAGAATTTTTCTATTCAGATCAGTAGTTCCCGAGATAAGCGCGTTCAAACAAACAAACAAACAAATCTTCAGCTTTATAATATTAGTATAGATGGACAAGTGTGGGTAGGAAAGGCGAATGCAACATTCAACTTCGGTATAATATAATATAATTCAACTTCGCTCATATTCAAAATTCACTGACTAGGTTATCACAAAATTATCTGAATAACAATTTCATTATTGAACCATACAGCTAAAAGTGGCCTTTTCCTTGAGAGGCCTTTTTTCGGGACTGTTGGCTCTGTCTACCCCGCAATGGATATAGACGTGAGAATATGTTTAGATATGTATCATAAAGTTCTACCAGTCCATCCTTTAGACTTGCAGTAATCCTTAAAAAAATTGACAACCACTAAAAGTCATAAAGTCTCCAATAGTTTTACTAAACTACTCTGTCATAATCTCACTACATTTCCTTCCACATCGAATGCTAAATATCCAATAACCTGGTGAAATATCTATGAAAGCCGTTCCAATAAAGTATAAAAGATATCTGCCGTGCCCCTAATATATTGGCCGGACTTAACTTTATTGGCTATTTCGCGTAAGGCGAATTAACCCAGGCGGTTTATATAGCCTACTAAATAAACTGGAGATCAGCTTCAAATCCGCACTGTAAGATATATTTTAGGTTGTCTATCTGTTTGCAATAAACTCGGAAACTACTTAGTTATTTATTGTCTTTAAAGTATTGTCAATTTCAAGTTTTAGAGAAATAATCTGGTGATTTTTTACCGACTATAATTTGATGTTTTTAAAGCCCGCGACTTCGTATGCGTGGAATAGTCTATCGTGGTACTGAATCAAGTGTTCTAGATATCAAAATTTTACCGTATGTTATTTTATGAATCAACATTACTTATGTAACTGTACAAATAAAATTGTCGTATATCGTGTATTTTTCCAAATGTCATTTCCTAAATTATTTTTAAGATAATTCTCGGACTATTTTTGTAAATTGTTTATTGCATTCCTAAAAATTGCAAATCCATGTTTGTTTTGCCAATACAAATAAATAATTTGTTAGTTCATAGAGATAAATCGAAGTTTTCAATATTTTATCTAAAATATTACAATTTTAAGTACAATTACCACTAAATCCATAGCTGAATGTAGCTTTTCAGTCTTGTAGAGACTTTTTGCTCTGTCTACGCCGTTAGACATGAAGAGGTGATATTTTTTATATTTCCAAGCGAAGACCACGCTCTGTACGCTCCTAAAATTGAAAAAAAAAAGTTATTGTCTTACCCAGTAAAGTGTAGCGCCTTTTCTCCATAAAAAAGGGCGCTGATTTACGAATTAAATCGTCGAGTCGACAGCGCGTCGGTTCTGGTAGGCGCCGGCGCATACGAAACGCATAGGGTCCAAATATTCTGAAACTTTGTCCACTGTTTTAATTATTTTCATCTTTTAAACTAGCGAGTTTTTAGTTGATTTTAATTTATATAAAATTAAGCGTGTTTGTAATTTACTATCTATGTCCTTAAATAATTCTCTCGTCCACATTTCTATTCTAATTCGAAGTTTGCATAAAAGAATTTGAGGTTTTTAAAGTAAATGCTGCAGTGCAGTTTGCTACCGCTTCTTTTGCTGACGCGTTGGAAGCGGCAGTATACTTAGTTTCAAGTAATATAATTGACATCAACCAAAATTGTGAAAAATACAATTATTAAGTGATATTTGAAATGTACTGTAATAATGATTATGAAACGCGACAACCTGTATACGGATATAGCTTTACTCTGAACTTGACTGATATATTGCCTGTATAATAGATAGGCAATTAGCCGCGTCATCAAACTAACACGTCAGAGGAGAAGGCGGTCTATCATGAATATAAATCTGGTGTTATCGCACCTTCGCAGACTGTAATTACATACATACATATAATCACGTCTATACCCCTTGCGGGGTAGACAGAGCCAATAGTCTTGAAAAGACTGAATGGCCACGTTCAGCTGTTTGGCTTTATGATGGAATTGAGATTCAAATAGTGTCAGGTTGCTAAAAGAAAAATACCAAGTTTATAGGTCTATCCCTTAGTCGCTTTTTACGACAAACGCCTTTTAAGATTGTAATTATTGTAATTATTTGCCTAGTTATTGTCGCAATGATAGCCTGGCCTCTGAACTGGGTCCCGGGTTCGATTACCGATCATGTCATGATGGGAAAGAGGCGTGATTTAAATGTATGTATGTATGTATGTATGTATGTCATGATGGTAAATTAACTTATTCGATATTGTTGAAATTAATACCGTAGGTTCATCTCTCATACATCATATATATGTATATATAATCACATCTTTATCCTTTACGGGGTAGACATAGCCAATAGTCTGAAGATCTTTGGCTCTGTCTACCCGGCTAGTTGAACTACTACTACGACTACGTCGTGTCTTCAGCCTTCTTCTTCTTCTTTAGCCATTTCTAAAAAACTCTTGGTTCTTTCTACCGTGGTCACCCTTGCAAAATTTCTTGCATTAATAATATACGCTTTTTTCCATCGGAATAGGTAGTAACTATGTATTTCTACTTTTGTAGTGATGCTAGGATACTTCTTTGACTCTTCTACAGTCATACATACATACATATGGTCACGTCTATATCCCTTGCGGGGTAAACAGAGCCAACAGTCTTGAAAAGACTGAATGAAAGACTGAATGAAAGACTGAACTAACCCATCGCCTAAAAAGAATCCCAAGTTTGTAAGCCTATATTCCTTAGTCGCCTTTTACGACATCCATCTTCTACAGTCATAATTAATAAATAAATATATACAGGACAAATTGCACAGATTGAGTTAGCCTCAAAGTAAGTTCGAAACTTGTGTTACATACATACATATAGTCACGTCTATATCCCTTTCGGGGTAGACAGAGCCAATAGTCCCGAAAAGACTGAATGGCCACATTCAGCTGCTCGGCTTAATGATGGAATTGAGATCGAAAAAGTGACAGGTTGCTAGACCCATCGCCTAAAAAAAGAATCATAAGTATGTAAGCCTATCCCTTAGTCGCCTTTTAAGACATCCATGGGAAAAAAATGGAGTGGTCCTATTCTTTTTTGTATTGGTGCCGGGAACCACACGGCACGAAACTTGTGTAACGGAGATACAAACCCAACGATACTATATTTTGTTATGAATACTTATATATATATATAGATAAATATCCAAGACCGAGGCCAATCGGAGAAAGTTCGTTTCTCATCATGCTCTGGCCGGGATTCGAACCCGGGACCTCCGGTGTCACAGACAAGCGCACCACCGCTGCGCCACAAAGGCCGTTATTATACTCCTTAATATATATATGTATCTATTACAACTCATGTTACATCCAATTAATCACAAACAAAATAAAATAGAATCTGTAATTCGATTCGCAAACAGTGTCTAATATCAACTGTAAGATCCTCTGGTGTAACGAACAAGGATATCAGGCGCCTCGGAGTCGGCAACACAGGTTCCATTCAAGTCTTGTCCCGAGGGTACATTTGGCAGGTATTCTCTTTAACACTTTAGCTTTGATCCCCATAAATATAAATATATACGGGACAAATTACACTGATTGAGTTAGCCTCGAAGTAAGTTCGAGACTTGTGTTACGAGATACTAACTCAACGATACTACATTTTATAATAAATACTTATATAGATAAACATCCAAGACCCACGCCAATCAGAAAAAGTTCTTTTCTCATCATGCCCTGGCCGGGATTCGAACCCGGGACCTCCGATGTCACAAACAAGCGTACTACCACTGCGCCAAAGAGGCCGTCAAATATTTTTTACTAGCTGTGCCCGCGATTCATCCGCGTGAAATAGTTATTTTGGGCATCATTGAATAATATCATAGATCAAGGATGAATAACTTTCCCCGTTTTTTTTTCACATTTTCCATTATTTTTTCACTCTTAAAAGTTGCAGCGTGATGTGATATAGTCTAAAGCCTTCCTCGATAAATAGTCTAGTCAATAAAAAAAAAATTTCAATTCGAACCAGTAGTTCCTGAGATTAGCGCGTTCAAACAAACAAACTCTTCAGCTTTATAATATTAGTATAGATAATTATATTTATAAGAGGACTTCTGAGTTTTTAATTTCATATGTAAAATATGAATAACATTTTTTAAAATTTGGCTCCTAGAATGGAGGAGAAAACAGAAATAATAAGGCCTTACTTTTACGAACCTTCCGAGGAGAGCGAAGTATATGGAAAAAATCGACCGTTATTAGGAAATTGTATATGCAAATAGGTCCATAAAATGTGAACATGACACAGGTATTTTATTTATCCTGATAATTTTGCAATTAAGCCAAAACGAGTTTTGCCAAAATTGCAAGGGAATAATATTTCGAGCAAAATTAACAGTCAAAAATTCAATCTGAATAATGAGTATTTGAAATTTTCAGCTTTTGTTTGTAACAAATTTAATCAAATATTTTTTTGAAATTATGCATTGAAAATATGGTTAGCTTTTTGTGTTAATTTATATAGTTAATATTATAGTTAGTATGGTTGAGCAAAAGATACCACGGCCACAGGCGGCCTCTGGGCTCATTAAAGAAATGACGCGACCGGGACTCCGGGACGCCAAAAGGAAGAAGAATAAGGAAACAATATACTAAGGGTAACTATTGCCTCTCCAAGCCTTGCTAATTTTGTATATATTTTAACACTAACATTATATTTTATTTATGTATTTGTTTATGCATATCAATTATTAGTTGTGTAAGTGGAGTACATGCCTGTCACCCTTTCCATCATGTAAAATAAAGCGACTATGTACTTTGTTGTAATACTAGCGACCCGCCCCGGCTTCGCACGGGTGCAAAATTATTAATGTTATATTATACATAAAAACCTTCCTCTTGAATCACTCTACCTGTTACAAAAAACCGCATAAAAATCCGTTGCGTAATTTTAAAGATTTAAGCATACAGACAAACAGACTAAAATAGCGACTTTGTTTTATACTATGTAGTGATTAATATTTCTATGGGCTGAAGCAATAGTGACAAAGGGAACACAACTATTCCGCAGGAAAATATCCTAATTACAATTATATTTCGTGAAAGATCCCCTGAGGCTCTCAATCCCTCCCCGTTGACATTATTTGGATGCTGTTGGTAATTCTACGCGAAATTGAGTGATTTTCCTCCCGGCTTTCTCGTGTATTTTAATTCACTGTGTATTGACTTTCCCGACAATCGACCGTAGACAATGAACCTTAGTGATTTACATACATATGGTCACGTCTATATCACTTTCGGTGTAGACAGAGCCAACAGTTTCGATAAGACTGAATGGCCACGTTCAACTGTTTGGTTTAATGATAGAATTGAGATTCAAATAGTGGCAGGTTGCTAGCCCATCGCCTAAAAAAGGTTCCCAAGTTTGTAAGCCTATCAACGGCCTCTGTGGCTCAGCGGTAGTACGCTTGTCTGTGACACCGGAGGTCCCGGGTTCGAATCCCGGTCAGGGCATGATGAGAAAAGAACTTTTTCTGATTGGCCTGGGTCTTGGATGTTTATCTATATAAGTATTTATTTAAATATAGTATCGTTGAGTTAGTATCTCGTAACACAAGTTTCGAACTTACTTCGAGGCTAACTCAATCAGTGTAATTTGTCCCGTATATATTTATTTATTTATTTATTTATCCCTTAGTCGCCTTTTACGACATCCATGGGAAAGACATGGAGTGGTCCTATTCTTTTTTTGTAGTGGTGCCGGGAACAACACGGCACATTGGTGATCTAATGCTGAAGATTCCAGAAGCAAAAAGTGTGATGCACAGGTGCCGTGTGGTTCCCGGCACCAATATAAAAAAGAATAGGACCACTCCATCTCTTCCCAACGGATAAGTGGTAATTTCTTTTTACGGAAATCTTTGTGCGTGAATCTGTCGGGAACTATGCAGTTTTTTTCAGATGAGTAAAGTGACAGATGATGTCTCAATAGGTTGCTTGGTCGAATATTTTTTAAATGCGTATCAGATTTTTCATCAAAATTAATCATAATCCTAAAACTCCACATTTCAAGTGACACTATATAACTCGCTGAAGCTTTCAAATTAAAATTTATCATCATTAAGTACTTACAAGGATTTTTTCATCCGCTTTCAAATTAATTTAATTAATATTTTATTGCCATTTCTACTCTCCTTTAACGAATGCTAGGGAGTTACATGAGACGTGTAAACGAATAGAGATTTCGGTCTGAAAATGTGTTTTTTAAACACCGATTATGAGAGACCGAGTGAGATGTTGATTTTTAGAAGGACCTTGTATTATATTATGTTACTAGCTGTGCCCGCGACTTCGTTCGCGTGGAATAGTTGTTTTGGGCATCATTGAGGGCTTCAATGCTCAAGGATGAATAATTTTCCCCAATTTTGAAAAATTCTTTTTGCGTTGAATAGACCATTTATCGAGGAAGGCTTGAGGGTATATAATATCATGCTGCAACTATAAGGAGCAAAGAAATAATGGAATGTGTGTAAAGAACGGGGAAAATTATTCATCCTTGAGGGCTTCAATGATGCCCAAAATAACTATTCCACGCGGACGAAGGCGCGGACACAGCTAGTATTAGTATAGATTTTGTAATAATAAATTTATTTCATAGGAGACTTAAAATATATATAAACCTAGTGTCGCTAAATCAGTATACAATAACGCAAATCTCTATATAATTTCCGCAGAGTAAGTTCAAATATATTTATACCGTATATTTTTATATAATACGTCTTTATCCCTTGCGGAGTAGATAAACCCACAGCCTTTAAAAGTCAGCTGTATGGCTGAGATTCATATAGATGGTTGCTAGCCCATCACCAAAATTTATAAGCCTTTCTTTTAATTGACATTAATAATCTGACTGACACACACTCTATATATTTATTTATTTTATTTGAAAAGGTTTAATCCATTTTTTACTCCTCTGACTCCATTGTGATAACACTTCTTGTAATTTAAAATTTTGTCCTTTTCTACTTTCAGTCGTCTCTTTTCATTAGTATGTTGATTTGATTGCTGGACCCTTTCCTAATTTCTTTTGATTATAAGATAATTAATGATTTCTCTAGATTCTTTGTTCAAAGTCAAAGATTAATCTCTGATCTAATTTTGGTGGTAAGTGGCGTTGAAAATAATCGAAGTTATTGATCACAATTTAATGAATTTGTTATTGGGCCATTATGATAAATTTGTATTTAATGGCAATTCCAAATTTCATCGTTAAATACCTCGTATATTGTACAATATGCTTTATATGTTACTTATAATTTTAATTGATTTATAAACCGTAAATTGTCAGAAAGGGTGTTACATATTTTTATTGTTATAGCTAGTGGTCCGGAATAAAATAATTTTAATTTAGAAGAAGGTAAAAATATCATTTGCTACAACAAATAAAATAAGGAACAAATAATCTCAAAAAGTGTAATCTGTCCTGTATATAAATTTAAATATATATTATTTATATATATTATTTGTATATACTAGTATGTATCAGTATCTGCTCCTTCAATTTTGTATCATTCCCGAGGGTAGCGCGACCTTACATTACCCTCCTGTGCAAATAGTTTAACTCAGACAAGATTCCCACCGCAAACCGTCTCGAGACGAAACTTTGACTAAATATCGTCATTTTATGCCGTACACTGATATTTTAGTGTTTTGCAGAACTGAGAGTAGAAATATTACATAGTAGATAAGTCTGAAATAAATATACACATAACTAATAGTGGAAATGATGACGATGCTATGACGACATAAAAAAGACCCAAAGAGAGCTGCTCATCTGTATTAAATTTTTTTCCTAACGTAACTTAAAAAAGAGTAATTGTTTTACGGCTTATTTATTTATTTCAAAATTTATTGCACAAAAAAAATGAACAAAAGGCAGACTTAATGCCGTTTGTCATTCTCTACCAGTCAACCAGCTGACCAAACTAAAAACTTTAAGTTGGTGGTGCGATAAAGTGCACACGTTCCACAAGTTCATGTTCTTCTGTGAGATTCGAACTCGATACCCCTTACTAAGGAGTCCGACACCTTAACCACTCGATCACAGACACTCTGAACGCCAATTACATGAGCAAGCTTTATGAAAATTAATCTAATTTTTCCCCGAGTGTCTATAATATCAGCATAAACACTTTATACACCTCACGAAAAAACCAAAGGGATAATAATGTGTAACGTAACCTAAACCAACAATTTAATGGCACCGCCGCCATGTTTGTTTTCGCGTCGTGTCCAACATGACCGGGCGCGGATTATCCGGCTCCCGGACCGGCTGGAAAAATCCGGATAAAGAGGTTAACGGCCTTAAATGCAAAATGTGAGAGATAAAAAGTAATTGGGTGTAGCGTTTTTGTAAATTCGCGTCGTTTGGTTAACTTATCTTGTTTTGTTGAGTACCGCCCGTTTGATACAATCTGCGTTGCGATAAAAGAATAAATTTATTATTGTACAGAACGGACATTAAACGAGTTTTGGTATAAGTAGAAGAGGAACAGTCTTTTGATTGCATATTCACCACTCTGGAGAGGAGCCCGGGGTATGCTCTTGACACGAAGCGACTCTCATCTGACCTCCATAACCTTTTGTGACGTCAATTAGTGATACCTTGTATCCAATTTTGAAAATAAATCTATTCTATTCTTTTGCATGGTAACCTAACCAGTGTAGGTTTCCTCACGATGTTTTCCCTCACCGTAATTAATTAGTTAATCATCCTTATATAGATGCATTGATCCCGAAATCTGTCCAAGAATACCAAACACTTCGCCAAACAGATCATCTGAACCTCACGTTTTCCTTTAAAATGCAATATGAAAATCTATAGTTTATAAGAGCTTCCAGAATTGTTAAGGTTTAATGGTATTATAATAAAATACGTATATAAAAAGTAGATAGCATTCTTAATAACAACGTTAAAGTTTCAAATATTCTGAGAGCCACAAGGTGAATTATGTATGGATTTAAGTCAACATAGAAGATTATAAGTTACATTTCCTCGGCTCAGGCTATTACTTGAATCCCAGGAGAGAGTCTTAAAGGCAAATCCGTTCAATATAAATATTAATTTACCTAGTAATACGCATCTTCGATAAAATGCTCGCATTTATTATTCCAGTGAGTAATACACATGAAAAGACACTCAATGTTTTTGGATAAGGTTTTCAGAAATTTTTTTACCCTTCGTAGCATAATGGCAGAGGGTACAACTGGAAATAGTAAAGGTGAGAGAGAAGAATTACCTTAAAATTCTGTAGTGTAGTTAAACTAAAGAAGTTCTAACTACCAGAATGTGTAAGGTAGGCTTTAGAAATACGATAACTTTGAGTATCATTTTTATTGTCTCCTCTTACATTTACCTAATGATAGTGGACCCTGGGCCCCGAAGAAATTCAGCAGAAATGCCACCAGAACACTCTCGTATTGTGTCGTGTGGTTCCCGGCACTAATAGAAAAAAGAATAAGACTACTCCATCTCTTCCCCATGGATGTCGTAAAAGGCGACTAAGGGATTGGTTTATAAACTTGGGATTCTTCTTTTAGGCGATGGGCTAGCAACCTGTCACTATTTGAATCGCAATTCTATTAAAAAGCCAAACAGCTGAACGTGGCCTTTCAGTTTTTTCAAGACTGTTGGCTCTGTCTACCCCGTAAGGGCTATAGACGTGAAGATATGTATGTATGTACACTTTCGTATGATGATGAGATAACCGTACCAATGGTACATGTGTCAATCAATATAATAACTGAGACATATGGATTTCTGGTAATTTAAAGTAGGACCACTCCATCTCTTTGCTAATTGATGTCGTAAAAGGCGACTAAGGGAATAGGCACATTTATCTAGCACAGGTTTAATCATGATTATAGCGTCGCTGTAAAAACCTGACTTAATCGATCCTGCCTCAGCATATAGCAGCCGCGATGTAGTTTTAAACTATCTATATTTACTGAAAACTATCGCTGTCCCGTGTCACATCATAAAAAAAAGCGAAAAATCGATAGTTTTTCGCGCGATGAAAACAGCCTCACGCGTGTCATGCTATTGGGACAGTATTTTTGTGCTAAAGGCGCACATTAATAAACATTAACGCTATGAGGAAGAATAAGAAAAATATAATTTCCGTAACGTTTTTAGTTCAGGAGTCACGATTATAACTGGCGAGGAAACGACTCGAACAGCCGACAAGTCTATCAAATCACACGTCAAAATATGATTCCTTTTTTTAGATGGAAGATAAGTAACTATTATTTGGAAACCGCGTCGCCTATTTTTGGCGCCATTTATCAGTAAAACAAAGGAAGTTGGTCAGTGATAGACAGTTTCTATTTCAGTGGCCATTCTCTTTGATCAGATTTAGTTGGGTTGTCTAATAAAGTAGAATTAGTAATGTTGCAAATGATAGACTCATGATAAGAGTTGTAATTTTATCGGATTGCATAGCCATGAGCCTTTTGGAGTCTTTATTAGTCTTTTAAAAAATAGCAATTTACGACTTTACTCGTGCGTAAAGCTGACGCAAAAACCTGAATAAAAATTGGTTTGAGTTCGAAACGAATAAGGGTACCTATGATAAGCCCTGCTTAGAATTCGCTAAGTTTGCTTTTTTAAGCGTAATTATTATATTTCTGGAGATTTTCCTAACTGCTTTTTCTACTCCGTTCCTCCATGAGCTTTGAGCTTCTTTTGACAAAATTAACCATTTGTCGTAAATATGTTAGACAAATTTATGAAACTATTTATATCGTAGATGAACCGTGAAGAGTGCAAACAAAAAACTTTTAAGCGATGGGCTAGCAACCGGTCACAATTTTAACCTTATTTCCATCTTTATGCTATATAGCTGAAAGTGGCCTTTCAGTCTTTGAGAGACTGTCGGCTCTGTCTACACCGTGAGGGATAAAGACGTGATAATATGTATATATGCATGTACCTTGGCGGAGACAGGGGGTATCCTCAAGTTCCTTAATAAGTTAGGACCGATAATCGTTATCTTAACAGCTTCAAAACTATTGTTGGGAAAAAGATTTTCAAATTTAACTTATTAAATGTGTAGTTTTTGTTATACATAAAAACACGCCTCTTTCCCGGAGGGGTAGGCAGAGACTACCTCTTTAAACTTGCCACGGTCTCTGCATACTTCCTTCGCTTCATCCACATTCATAACTCTCTTCATACAAGCTCGGCGGTTTCGGGTACTTTTGACCTGACCCTTTACCAGGACGTCCTTAATTTGATCAAGATACGTTCGTCTAGGTCTTCCCACTCCGACCTTTCCCTCCACACTCTTCTTGTATATCTGCTTAGTCAACCTGCTTTCATTCATCCCCTTTGTTATAACTGCCTAAAAATAATGAAAATGTGAACTTAGGGAACTAGATAGGCACCTAATCACTTACGACCTGACAGACGACGGCAACGTCTGCACAAAACGGCCTATAGGATTTAGGAAAAAAATCTTAGGTTTTTTTCTGTTATTTTTCACAATTAGGTAGGTATGTGTACTTACTCAATAGCTCTCATTTAGTCCAAGTTATTTGTAGATATGTTTCTAGTTATATTGTTTGATATCTTTATTAGGTCTCTTTCTCAACCTGATGGTTTGATCATGTGGAGAGGATGAATGAAAGCAGGTTGACTAAACAGATATACAAGGAGAGTGTGGAGGGAAAGGTCGGAGTGGGAAGGCCTAGACGAACGTATCTTGATCAGATTAAGGACGTCCTGGTAAAGGGTCAGGTCAAGAGTACCCGAAACCGCCGAGCTTGCATGAAGAGAGTTATGAATGTGGATGAAGCGAAGGAAGTATGCAGAGATCGTGACAAGTGGAAAGATGTAGTCTCTACCTACCCCCTCCGGGAAAAAGACGTAAGGTTTATTCTGTCGTTTTCAAGTGAAGGAGTCTCCTTTTTTATTAAAACTTTTGTGTAAGTTTTACCTAAATAATCTGATGGTTTACCAAATGGATGTAACATTACATACGTCAACAAAAATACATACATACATACAGTCACGTCTAACTGTATCAATGTATCTACATTCCCAGGTGAATTTTAATCATGATTAATTCTGAGTAACGATCAAATAAGAATCATACATATAAACCTTTATACGATAAACTTAAGATTCCTCTATTAGACGATGGGCTAGCAATCCTTCAATTCTATCAATAAGTCAAACAGCTCAACGTGGCCTTTCAGTGTTTTCAAGACTGTTACCTCTGTCTACCCCGCAAGGGATATAGACGTGATGATTTGTATGTGCATGTATGTATGTATTTTCATCATTAATGCCATCATTAATCCAGTAAATATAGAACGCTGAGGCAGTTAAATGCAATAAAACAATGTTTATACACTGCTGACGCTTAATCACTCTCCCGATAACTGTATTCGAGTTGTAAAAAGGTCATAAATCTCTTAGCTACATAAGTGATTAGCTACGTTTTAATATCATTCCGGGTTTTATAGACGGAGAATTATTTCGTGTCAATAGAACAAACTATTTAACCAACTAAGTAAGATGAATTTCGCTATTAATATTTTACACAATAGAACGGTAATGGCACTGTCAAAATATATAAAATTTTTGTGTCACAATGTTTGTTCCCGTACTCCTCCGAAACGGCTTGACCGAATCTCATGAAATTTTGTGAGCATATTGAGTGGGTCTGAGAATCGGCCAACCCTTTCATACCCCATAGTGATAAGGGTTGTCCACCCTTAACACTTTTTTTTTACGAGAAATTACTTAAAGTTATTTATATGGAAAAACAACGTTACTGGGACAGCTAGTAATAAATTGTGTTTTATTTTTATCACCAGTAAAATAAGCTCATATAAAATAAAATGTACTGTATAAAACTGCTAAATTTAAAATAAATAAATTTATAAAAAATTATGTCAAATATATGGCCTTATGACAAAGTAGGAAAGGCTATATTTGAAATCAAATAAATTGCAATATGCTGTAGTTTAGGCTCTTGGCAATAATTCAGGGGCCGTGTAGATCAACACTTTGAAAGTGATAATTTTATTGTAAGACGTTAAACGTGGAGTGTTCAGAGAAGTGGCTCTGTCTACCCTGTAAGGGAAAAACACATAGTATGTGTGCTACTTTGTTAGGATATAAAATTAGACTCGAAACAACTTCTTTTATCGCTGCTTGGTAAATTATAATAAAAACTTCTCAGACATCGACATATTTACCTTATCACAGCAATCTACAAAAAATAATGTCTGCACTCAATTTATTAAGCAAAGCGAAAGTTAATAATCTATAGGTACTTTAAGATTTATGTTATACTACTACTAGCTATGGCCCGTGACTTCGTCCATCGTGAAACTTTAAAAGAAAAATCTCAATACCTAAAGATGACACTTCTCCCCACCCTTCTTAGGGCCAATATCCCCGTATTGTCCCTTGGAGGGCTGGGGGGAGAAATTTCTAAAAAGGAAAATGACTGTATTCCAATTGGAGCAATAGTTTTTGCGCAACGCCAGTACAAACGTACAGTCACAAAGACAAACAAACAGACGGAAATTTTAAGAATCACGTAAATTATTCCGAATTGTATGGTAGAAGCTTGTATTAGTTGCCAAATTCCGTTATCAATAACAGTGTCATACCCGTAATTCAGTAAAATAGTGATCGCGTTCAACCTGTCTCTCCAGAATTTACTAGCCATACGTGGAACGTGTTCCAATATATCTAACAACCTAATTTCCACCTTATTTCCGTTATGATAAAAAATAAAATCATCCTGTACATGTCGTACCGAATCCCTTTATACCATTTTCAATCTTCATGTAAGGAAATAAAGATAAATTTTCAATTTGCATTGCGAGGTGTGAATGTCATATGGCCTTATGACAAGGTAGGAAAGGCTATATTTGAAATCAAATAAATTGCAATATGCTGTAGTTTAGGCTCTTGGCAATAATTCAGGGGCCGTGTCGATCAACACTTTGAAAGTGATAATTTTATTGTAAGACGTTAAACGTGGAGTGTTCAGAGTAGCGGCTCTGTGTACCCTGTAAGGGAAAAATACGTGGTATGTGTGCTACTTTGTTTGCCGAAAATGTAATAATGCCATAAACCACATTTTTCCAGAATAGGATATATATTATGTCCCCTAAAGGACCACCGTGCCGTGAAGTTTCCGGCAATTTAATGTAGAACCGCTCCAAATCTTAAAAAACGACTAAAGAAAAGCTAATAAACTTGGGTTTCTTCTGGTAGGCGATTTGCAAGCAACCTGACGCTATTTCTTTGGCATTATTTTTTTGTTCTATCTCCCCCGTAAAGGATATAGACGTAACTTTTTTATGTTATTGTATGTGAGACCCATTCATCCATATCTTCTTATTAGATTTTTAGGAAGAGTTTGTAATAGACAGAAAAGAATAATAAAAAGGTTTCCATTCTCCCTCGTGATACCTACGTGGAACTCTTAAACCAAAAATTCTAAGAAAATCCATAAATACAAGATGCATCTTCGGAATGTACATTTTATTGGCTGCGTTTAGAAAGGCGATCCCGTGTTCCCGAAGACATATGAAGGAAGGGGCGGGGACCGTATATCAAGAAGTGGGAATTGTTCCAAGGAGCTAATAAACATGTTTTAGTAAACACATTATTGGCTAGAACAGCATTGACCCGTACGCCCATACAAAATATATTAGACGTACATTTTGCACTTTTGTTACGATAAAAATAATTTATCCCAAATCTTATGCTAAGTTGATGTACAAAGTACGTACATACATATACATATAATCACGACTTTATCCCTTGAGGGGTAGACAGAGTCAACAGTCTTGAAAACACTGATAGGCCACGTTCAGCTATTTGGCTTAATGATAGAATTGAGATTTAAATAATGACAGGTTGCTAGTCCATCGCCTAAAAGAAGAATCCCAAGTTTGTAAGCCTGTAACCTTAGTCGCCCTTTACGACATCCATGGGAAATAGATGGAGTGGTCCAATTCTTTTTTGTATTGGTGCCGGGAACCACACGGCATATAAACGTAACTGGAACTATAAATTCGAAATTGTTTTAATGGAACGTCAACCCTAAAATCACCAAAACAAAACAAAACAATTCCAAATGAAAATCGCATCTGTAAATGTAATGCTATAAACATTGAGACAATAGGATCCGAATTGATTCCAGCCATCAGTCCCCCGTACCAAGTGACTAATGCCGCTATTACCCGGACAAATCTGTCGCTATCTGCCAGGCGAATGTATGTTTCCACATCGTTCGAGAATTAGCGATAATGAGCTTGGTACCGTGATGGATAGGGCGGCCTTTTTTGATCGCAATCCACTGATTGTGCGATAGGTTTACCTGCTGTTTCTGGTTTTGTAAATCGAATTGAATTTTGAAAATTGCGAGCGAATTCAAATTTGCGCCGTGTGGTTCCCGGCACCAATAGAAAAAAGAATAGGACCACTCCATCTCTCTCCCATGGATTTCGTATAAGGCGACTAAGGGGTAGACTTATAAATTTGGGTTTCTTCTTTTAGGCGATGGGCTAGCAACCTGTCACTATTTGAATCTCAATTCTATCTTAAAGCCAGAAAGCTGAACGAGGCCTTTTAGTCTTTTTAAGACTTGGCTCTGTCTACCCCGCAAGGGATATAGACGTGATTATATGTATGTATGAATTTAAATTCGTGACCAGTCTTTCAACTTCTTATATTATTAAAGTATTATTGGCCAGTTATGTTGAACTAACGTTAAGAGAAAGTAATCGTGAAAGCAGTGAAATCCTTCAATAACTTGGCTCATGAATATAATCAGACTGACAGAGAATGCCTCGTGGCATTAAGTCCTACTGTTGTACATTTTAAGTGCATAAAGTTTAAATAAATAATCAAAAGGTTTATAGATAAACATACATACATATATATATATAATCACATCTTTATCCATTGCGGGGTAGACAGAGCTTACCGTCTTGAAAAGACTGAAAGGTTACTAGTCCATCGCCTACAAGAAGAATCACAAGTTAATTAACCTTTAGCACGATATACATATGTATGTACGAGTATGTAAGAAGTAAACAGCTATCACTCGCGAGCTTCCTTCGCATAAAATGATTCTACGAAATTAAATGTCTATGTCAAACGAATTTGTCTCAAATGTATTACAAGAAATTTAACACTACAAAGCAGAAACATCTGATATAAAAAGCGTATCTCACATATTAGGGTCATTGCGCATCGCCGGAATGCTAGCGGAATTTTCATGAGGTTTATTACAAGGTTTGCTTTATTGTTAGTAGTTGTAAGGTCGGGTACATATGGGAGGAATTTCGGCAGAGCTTATCAGTAAGAGTGATATGTAAGAGTGATAGCACTAACTTAACTAAGCGTAAACTTACAAGTTTAGATGCTTTTTTTTCGATGCTTATAATATTGTACGTACAATTAGGTACTGCACTTTTATTCTGAAAATTGTTTAACTTAGCTCTGAGGTATTTTAGTTTGTAGTTATTTTGATTAATAAGGCGAGTTAGGGATAGGCTTATATACTTGGGATTCCTTTTTTAGGCGATGGGCTAGCAACCTGTCACTATTTGTACCATAATTCTATCATTAATCCAAACAGCTGGACGTGGTATTTCAGTCTTTTGATGACTGTTGGCTCTGTCTACCCCGCAATGGATATTAACGCGATTATATGTTATTTTATGTTATGAAATATCTTAACCAACCAACCAATATACGCTATTGGTAACCTAATTGTTTCGTGCAGAAATTGATACCAAACTTTCGGTGTTTTAGATGTTGATCATGACATGATCTCATCATCTGTCATGGTCAACATAAAAACAGAACTATATGTTTCTAATTCAGCTCGCATCAAGGATGATAGTAGACTTAGTAGAGTTTATTTTGGTTGCGTTATCATCTAACATGCTAGACAAAATATAGACCTGTATGTTTTCAGGCACGTTCTCATCATGGATGATAGTAGACCGTGCGATATGAGATGAAAGGGATCGGCCGGCGAGGGCGACACAAACACTGAACGCCATTACGTATTTATAGAAAAAATATTATTGGACATCTTTTATTTACCATGATACGTATCATACCATTTTGTTGTGGACACTCACTAGAATAAATATGTGTTCAGGGCCTGCTAAGATTGTTCTTTTAGTAGGTACGAAGTTTTGTTGAATAACAAGTGATATGAATGAAAATTTAGATAGCTGAAGAGTGTTTAGATAGATACACGTTATAAATAAATAAATAAATAAATATTCTAATTTCAGTTTCAATTATTGTAAAAAAATATACATACATACATGGTCACGTCTATATCCCTTGCGGGGTAGACAGAGCCAACAGTCTTGAAAAGACTGAATGGCCACGTTCAGCTATTTGGCTTAATGATAGAATTGAGATTCAAATAGTGACAGGTTGCTAGTCCATCGCCTAGAAAAGAATCCCAAGTTTGTAAGCCTATCCCTTAGTCGCCTTTTACGACCACAAGGCACCTAAAAATATACATACATAAAATCACGCCATTTTCATGGTAGGTTGAGACTACATCTTTCCACTTGCCACGACTTTCATTTCATTACTCTCTTCATTCAAGCTCGGTGGTTTCAGGTATTCGTGACCTGACCTTTTGTCAGGACGTATAAAAATATCAATAAGACTTATACTCATAATATTTGAAAATCTTCTTTGAAATAACTTAAATTTGTTTCAGACATTTGTAGTTATTATAGATGTATAATAAAAAATGAGTTTGGCATGCAAAATTAGATTTTAAAGGCCGATGTAAAAATAAAAAAAAATAAAAATTGTGGAGAGAAACGCCTTCATCTCTACAAATTGCACAAAACAATTATGGAACGAAAATTACATACATACATACATACCGTCACGTCTATATCCCTTGCGGGGTAGACAGAGCCAACAGTCTTGAAAAGACTGAACGAAAATTTAATGACTAAAATACAAGCAAAGTTAAAAGTATTAAGTATAAATTTCTTTTACCGGCAAAATTAACAAACGAAATTAGGTATAAGGAAATGTTCCTGAGATACACTATTCGATTCAGTGTTCATTAGACAATCTCACGGAATCGAGTTCAGTCGACCGTGAAATCTAGTTAGCGGTTATAGTTATCGGAACAGTAGAAATTCTGAATGAGACTGTTATCGGAAGTTATATACTATTAAACCTACATGTACCTAACAGTATTATCTATTTATCTAAACTTTAATAATACTAAATCGTATTAAAGTTTAGAAATATAGATAATACACACAAATTAATACAAGTATTCAAAGGGAAGAGTTTTATCCGGCACCAATACAAATAAGAATAGGACCACTCCATCTGTTTCCCATGGATGTTGTAAAAGGCGACTAAGGGATAGGCTTATAAACTTGGTATTCTTCTCTTAGGCGATGGGCTAGCAACCTGTCACTATTTGAATCTCAATTCTATCTTGAAGCCAAATAGCTGAACGTGGCCTATCAGTCTTTTCAAGACTGTTCTACCCCGACTGGCTCTGTCTACCCCGAAAGGGATATAGGCGTGATTATATGTATGTATGTAAAAAAGAATTTGTGCCTGCGCCGCTGGCTACATACGCTTTGTATATCTTTAGCCACTCGCATACATGAGTCTAACTAGTGCTCCCCATAGTTACAATTATTACGTTAAAATCTATGAGTGCTCTTGAAATATTTGTTCTTCACTCATCCAAGATTATTCACTCTATTTGACGTTCGGTGAAACTGTTGCAGTGTAGTTTGTTCCGTTGCTTCCTCTTCACTTTGCGCTTTGGAAGCGGTAGTAGATTTAATTATTCTTAACTTGACGTCATCAACCTTTACCTTGCTTTTTTATTTTGAAAATAACTGCAGTGTAGTTTGTTCCGCCGCTTCTTCTACACATGCGCTTTGGAAGCGGTAGCAGTTATAATTAGATTTAAGTGATGTGAAGTCAATAAGTGATACCTTGTATCCAATTTTGCAACAAATCTATTCTATTCTATTCTAAAAAAATAAACCTATTTCTGATTCGACAAGACCTTAGTTATAGTCCAGGAGCCCCCGGGGCGGGCCACTTCAGCAGCCTAAATTCAATCAAGCCGTCATAACGTACAGCAATTGTCTAGCTTTTAGCTCCCAACTAAATTTGCTGCTGGAAACTTTGTGGGCTAACTTTGTTCCACTTTCAGACTGCAGATGGCTAGCTCTATTAAAATTCGTCTATCTGATAACAAGCCGGAGTGCGCTGGAGTGAAATTGTGGTTGGATTCCGAAATTGGTAATAGTAACGTTCTTAATGGATATAAAATCTGTTAGAAAATTAATTTTCTTTTCCTCATTAATAATTCATTAATTTCAGCCGCATCTGTGTCGCTTTTCGTAAGCTAAGAAAAATAAATTGAACGATCGAATGAGATAGTAATTTCATCATCATGATGCATCAATCCTTCAATAAGTAATCAATCAATAAGCAATGCCTTTGTACTGAATTTCTCTTCAATTTAACTTCAATTTTTTTTCCTTGATATATATGAATATATAAATAAATCCTGGAGGTAAACTCGGAGTTTAGTAGAAATGTAGGGATAAATAATAAATGGTCATTACCTCATACAGGTTGATTGCTGCAATCCTGACTTGCTGATCCTGATATCGATTCAATACTCACACACACACACAATCAGGTCTATATCCCTTGCGGGGTAGACAGAGCCAACAGTCTTGTAAAGACTGATAGGCCACGTTCAGCTATTTGGCTTTAAGATTGAATTGAAATTAAAATAGTGACAGTTTGATAGCCCATCGCCTAAAAGAAAAATTCCGTTAAAAAAAAAAGAAAAAAGTTTATAAGCCACACGGCACCAATACTCAATTCAATACTCAAAGGACACATTTTGCTAGATGACTTGATGAGTGGAACTAATCGAATAACTAAAAATAATACAAGTATTAAAAAATTAACCAAAAACAAAATATTTATTCAATACATGATGCTTAAAGTCTTAATAAAAAAAAAACATGATAAAGCACAAAAAAAAAATAGTTATAAAACCACGTAACAAAAGAGAAGATACTACAACATACAGATGTCTATCCGGTAACTAACGAGGGTCAATCCATTTCGCCCTAAAAGAAAGGGTGCCTCAGGGTATTGACTTAGGGCCAGTTATAAATATTACGTGGGTTATGTGAAAATGATATGCCGCTGGGGGTTTAGTCAGCAATATCCTTATTTTAGGGACCAGTAAATGTTAAAAGTAAGAAGTAAAAGAAACTGGATGTACTGTAAATCTTAAGTAAGAGAAGAATCGTTTACTTAAGTGAATATCTCAAGTCATTTAGGTTTCTATAAATTAAATATCTTAAAGCCTGGGTCATTCTTTTTTGTCGGAACGGGCAGAGATTAAAAATTTCCACTTGTCACGATCATCATCTAAGGGTGAAAATTGAAATAGCAGTAAGCCTTATTTTAAAAACAATTACGGGCAATTTTTTTAAATATGGACTAAGAAATAGGCTTACAAACTTGGGATTCTTCTTTTAAGCAATGGGCTAGCAATCTGTTACTATTTTAATCACAATTCTATCATTAAGCCAAACAGCTGAACGCGGCATAACTGTTGGCTCTATCTACTCCGCAAGGGAAATAGACGTGAATATATGTATAAGATAGTTCTCATTAGCTGGGATCTGGCAATGAAAGACATTTGACGTTCAATGGAAATGCTGCAGTGTAGTTTATTCCGTCGGTTCCTCTTCACTTTGCGCTTTGAAAGCGGTAGTAGATTTAATTATTCTTAACTGGACGTCATCAACCGTTACCTTGGTATTATATTTTGAAAATAAACCTATTCCTGATTATAATGCATGTAATCCTCATTCTGTAATAGTCCGGGAACCACTCACTGCAAAATGGCATTCCCCTTACATCGCTATAACAGCGAATTTTAGTTCAGCCTTGCCTATTCCTAGAATAAATATTGGACAAATTTCAGATCGGAAAGGTGTCAAGAATGCAAATTGTGTTTACTTGAGCAATACCGTCAGGCGAATGTCAACAGACGATTCAGGGGCGTCTGATAGTCAGGTTTGTATTGAGCCGAACGGAGGCGAAATAACAAATAGGTGTGTAAAATTCACTTTTGAAATTGTTGTTTTTGCGTTGCAGATATTTTCGAGTAGGAATGAAGACGAATCACCAATACACACATACTAATACATACATATAGTCTATATAGGTACATTCTGGGGTAGACAGAGCCAAACAAGCAGCCAAATAAAAGAGCAATCCGACTCGAAGCGACTAGGCCAAGTTCAGCTAAACAGCTAAGACGGCCTTAATGATAGAATTGAGATTCAAATAGTGGCATGTTGCTAGCTAATCGCCTAAAAGAAGAATCCTACCCTTAGTCGCCTTTAAAACATCATTGGGAACGAGATTGAGTGGTCCTGTTCTTTTTTTATTGGTGTCGGGAACCACACGGCACCCAAAAGGCACGGGAATTACGTCACGCTTCATCTGTGACCTGAAATTTTAAGTAAGCAAATAGAAGCACTGAAGAATCAAATAAAGAGTATCTCTCATCGTGGAAAAAGTTCCATCTTTTGGAATTTACGATAAACGAATAACTGTACAATAAATAATTAACAGATCGCGCAGATAAACAGACAAACAAACTAAGAAAACTTTCAACTCACCTTATATTATTATCTAACTCAGTAGCAGGCTCACAAAATTTCACCTACAATAACTTTTATTTCGTGTTTCAGGAACAGCATTGGGAAATAAAAGATTCTCCTACAAGAGAGTAATCCGAGAGCATGTGCCGCGAATGGTCAGAGAGATAAGGCCGTTAATTTATAGCGTTTCAATACCTCCAGACCAGAGATATATGATTTCTGGAAGTGTTATTAACAATTTTACATCGGTGCTCTGAAAACTTCAACAAAACAATCATAAAAATATATTTGACTGATTTCGATGCAATTTATCACAAAATTTTCGAAACGTAGGCGAAACTTTCAGAAGTACAGTTCACCCTATCTTAGTTTAATGCACAACTTACGAAATGTAACGTAGACTAGTGTTTCCCTGCGAATATCTTTACTAAATCATTTTCTCTCTAATTCTATCCCATCATGGATCTTGGTTTTCGGTGAAAACTGTTCAGTAAGGAAGCAATTGTGATAAACACTAGATACATATATGATAATTAATATAACTTGGGATTTTTCTTTTAGGCGATGGGTCAGCAACTTGTCACTATTTAATTCCAATTCTATTAAGCTTATCAGCTGAAAGTGCCATAGCAGTTTCATTCAATTTCAAGACTGCTGGCTGAATTAATGATAATATGATAGGTATCTAATGTTTATTATGGGTTGGGTATCTAGTGGTTATTTTTTTTTAAGAAATATTCCCTTGGTAACCTTTATTAGATTTGGTCGAAATGCGGCTGGTTGGTGTGGTCTTCGTTAAAAATATAAATGAATAATTCGGTGAACCTTAAAACATATCTTTTAAAGTTTCACTAATCATTAAAGTTTCACAAATCATTTTGCACTGCAATTTATGAAATTAATAATGGCCGTCCGCCCGTGAAGTGAATGCGGACCGACCGAAGCCATGTCTCAGAGAGAAAGGAAGTAGCTACTGAACGCGGGAGAGGTATCGCTGCTAGTGTTGCCGAAAGATCTTCAAGTCGAATTACATCGTGTGCGTAAGTGGGTAATACACGTACGCAAAACGTTAACAAGATTGAAAATATAATAAAGGTTAACAAGTCATATCTAGTTGTTCTATAACCTACACGGCTTTCCCGTAAGGTTAGCAGATGTTGAGAATTTAGTTTCGCCAACGTGTTATTCTTTCTAAGATATTTGTTTCCTTTTCTTGACACTCGATATTCTTGCGTGTATTTTATTTCCCTAACATAAGTAGTAAGTAATACGGTTGTTTTTATTTGTTAACGGTACTATACTTTTTTTTGGCAAATTGGTATGTATTTGAAGTGGATTAAGAAATAGATTTATTTTTAAAATAGGATAAATAATATAAGGTATTAAAAGGATAATAAAAGGTATCACTTAATTAAGTCAGTATAAGTCATGTACAGTTAAATCTAATACGACTTTCAAAGCGCAAGTGTAGAAGAAGCGGCGGAACAAACTACACTGTAGCATTTTCACCGGACGTTAATTTATAACTATAAATTAAATTTTCTTAAATTTTATAATAGGCTTTAGTTTCATCACCGCTCGGTAATTAATAGAAAACCGTAATCTGTAAATAAGAAATTAAATAATAAATTCCGTTTCGCAGGCAATTCTTAGAAATGTCTTCAGCGGAGACTCTGAATTATTTGGACTACTAAAATGTAAGTGCGTAAAATGTCAACGAACAATAGAGTAGGTAACAATTTGATTATTTAAAAAATATTTCTAAATCATTTTAACTCCTTGTTTGTGTAATAGAAAAATAGACATATTTTGAAGTCAAAGCTTTTAGACGTGTTCTGTTTAAGACTGTTTTAGAAGCAGAAACTGGAAATCTTCATTCACACATGCATATTGTCACGTCTACATGTCATTCCTTGCGGGGTAGAAAGGCGACATTCAGTTGCATGTATTTATGATGGAATTGAGATTTACGTGATAGCTTCACTTTCTACATACATACATACATATGGTCACGTCTATATCCCTTGCGAGGTAGACAGAGCCAACAGTCTTGAAAAGACTCAATGGCCACGTTCAGCTATTTGGCTCAATGATAGCATTGAGATTCAAACAGTGACAGGTTGCTAGCCCATCGCCTAAAAAAGAATTCCAAGTTTGTATCCCTTAGTCGCCTTTTACGACATCCATGGGAAAGAGATGGAGTGGTCTCATTCTTTTTTGTATTGGTGCCGGGAACCACACGGCACTTCACTTTCTCAATTCACATTATCCTTCTCACCTTCACCATCTATCTCTTTTTTCATGAATTCTTGACAATTATTGGTCCTTTTATTATATCTTTCTCTCTTATATTGTAAAACTCAGACAAATAATCCATTATTGTAAATTCTATTAATAACAATATTATTATTATCTTCTATTCTCACAAATTCTCAGACGTCTTGAGATGTGACTCAATGTCTTATTTACTCAGACACTTATTACTTCACTGTCTCGCTCACTACATTGTATCTTAATGAGATTCTTAACAATACGGTTCAAAAACCTTTCGTTATAAGCCTGATTGATGGTTAAATTATATACTTTGAGTCTTGTGACAATGTTTGGTAATTGATCATGTTTATACATACATATGGTCACGTCTATATCCCTTGCGGGGTAGACAGAGCAAACAGTTTTGAAAAGACTGAAATGGCCACGTTCAGCTATTTGACTTAATGATAGAATTGAGATTCAAATAGTGACAGGTTGGTTACCCATCGCCTAAAAAGAATCCTAAGTTTGTAAGACTATCCCTTAGTCGCCTTTTACGACATCCATGGGAAAGGAATAGAGTGGTTCTATTCTTTTTTGTATTGGTGCCGGGAACCACACGGCATCATGTGATCATGATAATTGATCATGTTTATCATCATCACTATTACATACATAAATCATGCCTCTTTTCCGGAGGAGTAGGCAGATACTTCATCTTTCCACTTGCCAAGATCTCTGCATACATCTCTCGCTTCATCTATATTCATTCATAACTCTCTTCATGCAAGCTCGTCGGTATCGGGTACTTTTGACTTGACGTTTTACCAGAACGTCTTCGATATGATCAAGGTAAGTTCGTCTAGGTCTTCCCACTCCACTTTGTATATTTGCTTAGTCAACCAACTTTCATTCTTTATTTCTCGACATGGCCCACCCACCCAAACCATCTACGCATTCTCTTTTCAATTCCTGATACTACATTTTCTTTCACATCACCACATTCCCTTATCACGCTGTTCCTTATCCTGTCACTCAATTTCACACCGATCATACTCCTAAGTGCTCTCATTTCGTCACTATTTCGACACATTTATTTTTTGCAGAACCACTGTCTTTTTGTCCCAATGGTACCGTTAACTAAATTACTGTTTAAATAGTCTCAAAATATCACTAGCAAAATTTTTGTTTTTTACTTATTCAAAACCATGGCATAGCGTGGAAGACATTGCGTTTGCGATGTAGTTACCTTTTGTACTGTTTATATTCTTCTGTTTTGTTCTTTGTATTCTTTAGTGCCATAATGTTTTAACTTAGGTACTCTCTGGAGAACCAGAGGTTTAGTCTTTTCAAGGTTCTGACATTGAACTAATTTAGGAGTGCGGAGTCAGATGATTTTAGCAGAATGATTGTTGTTGGGCTTCTGGGATCGTGGGGTGTATGATTAGCGTACAAGTTATCTTCTGTAACCCGTTGATAGTTATTTGTGGTGACTACCATCGATTTTGTGTGCAGAAAAGGTTAATTGCTTATAAATATGGAACCATAGCCTTATACCATTAACTCAATGCCAACAATTCTTATCCGTACATTTTAATTACAAAATCAAGACTTAATCAAATTCTAACAAAACACGTCAACACTGTAAATGTTGACCACCGTTTCTCAAACTATAATCTGGATGCCGGACGAGTAAGCCAATGTTAACAAAGCTGGCAATGGGTCCAGGTATAATAAATTCACAGCTAATCCACGGCTGCGGCTCTCAAACTGCTGAGCTACAAAGGCTGCTTTAGTAATAACGGACAAGATTGGATGGTTTGGATACTGTTCGATATAATGTTGAACTAGCTTAATGATGCCTTCTCAGCTGAGCTACATTTGGGGGGTTATACTTTATTTATTATCTTTGCTTTTGTTAGCGTTGTATCTAGAGACAAGTCAAACTGAGATCCTGCTATGACAATGTAATTGTAAAGAAGATTGAAGAATGATTTGTGTGCAGGAGAAGATAAATCAGGTCATTACTGTTAGAATAAGTGAAAGCAGAGAGTGCAGTGAGTACGTTAGTTTATTTCATTTTAGATAAAATCATAGATACACATTAGACAAGACACAGCAAATGACAGAAGATAATAAGAAGTAGTTCTTATTTTTAATCTACTTGACACAATATACAATGGCCAGGGTGTTCGTTATTGATATTGAAACCATGAAGATTACCTTAAAACTAAGGTCACGATGCAGATCTTCTAAAGAAGAAAGTCCAATGTATCAAAGCGGATCTCAAACATTTAAGCATGGTGGCGTAGAGGGAGCAGCCGCGTCAGGAATATGAGCGAGGGCAGTTCATGCTCCGTGTGGTTTTAGTGGGTTCAAGCTCCACATAACCCGTCCAGCTTCCCGTAGCCGGCCGGGTAGACGAAGGCCTTTCCACACGTTAAAAAAAAATGTTAGCGTAGAGGGTGCAACTGGGAACACATAATGATAGTAGAGAGACGGCTCCGTACTGATCATTAGAGAACACATAAAGCTCTAATGGGACCCGATTCACTCATTCCCTAAGTCGCCTTTTACGACATCTATATTATGAAGAACCAATTTTGTTGGCATATCAAAATCCGGTTAATCCTCGAAGCTTGTCCAATCACAGCTATATGATTGATTATAAAGGTACGTGCACAAAAGGGAGCTGATCCTAAATCAACATGAGGTCTCCGAGTCTTGATCCATTCTCTAATAGCGCGTATTTCTGTTCGATGAAATCGAATTTTGATTAGGTAATGGATCTTGATAAAGTGACAAATATAATTGTAGATTAAATTTGTCACAAACAGTTTTAAGTGATAGACATGAGGTTTCTGGCAGGTCATAAGGAAAATTGAATGTTACTTGTAAATAAAAAATAGAATAGTTGAATAAAAAAATTATTTAAGTGTGGTCACTTAAATTCGGAATCTTGTACCCTTGAAAGATAATACATACATATAATCACGTCCATATCAGACAGGCAGACAGAGCCAACAGTCTTAAAAATACTGATAGGCCACGTTTAGCTGTTTGGCTTAATGATAGAATTGAGATTTAAACAGTGACAGGTTGCTAGTCCGTCGCCTAAAAGAAGAATCCCATGTATCCCTTAGTCGCCTTTTACGACATCCATGGGAAAAATATGGAGTGGTCCTAATCTTTCTTTTCTAATGGTGCCGAAAACCACACGGCGTAGAAAGATAATGTTTGTAACTTACAGCGTTACAGTCTATTGTAAAATTGCCAGATCTTTTAGCCAACCCCTAGCCGAGTAACATTCAATCAAAGTAAAAAGGAATTCTTCTTCTTCCTCCTGGCACAAAATCAAATTCAAAATGTTTATTTATTATTATAGGATACTATCATATCGCTTTATAATTGTCAAATCTTTTGGTTTCACAACATTTGTTTAAGGTCAAGTAAATTAATGAAAACTAAGTTTACTGCCGCTTCCAGTGCGTCAGTGCAGAAGAAACGGTAACAAACTGCACTGCAGCATTTACAGATTACATCCTCATCATTCTTGAGAGGAGCCCGGGGAATGCCTTTGACCATGGGTACTGGATTGAGTGACTTTGAATGGATCCTGGATTGTGTGACTTTGAATGGATCCTGGATTGAGTGACTTTGAATGGAACCTGGATCGAGTGACTTTGAATGGATCCTGGATTGTGTGACTTTGAATGGATCCTGGATTGTGTGTCTTTGAATGGATCCTGGATTGAGTGACTTTGAATGGATCCTGGATTGAGTGACTTTGAATGGATCCTGGATTGAGTGACTTTGAATGAATCCTGGATTGGGTGACTTTGAATGGATCCTGGATTGAGTGACTTTGAATGGATCCTGGATTGTGTGACTTTGAATGGATCCTGGATTGAGTGACTTTGAATGGAACCTGGATTGAGTGACTTTGAATGGATCCTGGATTGTGTGACTTTGAATGGATCCTGGATTGTGTGTCTTTGAATGGATCCTGGATTGAGTGACTTTGAATGAATACTGGATTGGGTGACTTTGAATGGATCCTGGACTGAGTGACTTTGAATGGATCCTGGATTGAGTGACTTTGAATGGATCCTGGATTGAGTGACTTTGAATGGATCTAGATTGAGTGACTTTGAATGGATCCTGGATTGAGTGACTTTGAATGGATCCTGGATTGAGTGACTTTAAATTGATCCTGGATTTAGTGTCTTTGAATGGATCCTGGATTGAGTGATTTTGAATGGATCCTGGATTGGGTGAGACAGGTTCAAACCTCCGCAATCTTTGCAGGCAAAGTCAGGAGGACGAAGATAAAGGCGAGCGTAAAGAATAACGGTATTCAGAACATTTGATTGTCGATGTGATCCCAAAAGATATAAGTCACAAACAACCATAAAATCAAGGACGGCGAACATAAAAATCGTCCCAAAACACCTTTTTGTGAATATTTCTATGACGGCAGTGAATTTATAGAGCTACTAGCTGTTGCCCGCGACTTCGTACGCGTGGAAGAGTCTGTCGTGGTTATTCTCCGTTGTATGCTGTAAAAAGTGTTATCATAAATGTATTTTTGTACAAACTTATTTTTGACGTACTGTTTTTTTTATCCAAAATTATAAAACACCCAATCAAATCTTTTCCACACCTGTTGTTGTTAAATACATAAGCAATTTAAATTTTCCTATGCTTAAAAGGTCATTAATTTTTTATTGGTACGTCAGATAGTTAAATAAATAGATGGGTAACATAACACATGGTAAAAATAACGCTGATCATAATACACTGATATCCATATAAATATCAAATATACCAATTATCCAATAGGGATAGGCAGAAAGAGTATTCCTCCTTGCGAAGAACCTTTTTAAAACTACATTCATGGTTGTAGCATCGCGTGAAAATCCCGCTGTAACTAATTCGCGTAGTCAGTGACCAAGACTCAAACTCATAACTATACATATATTGTCTGTTCTACATGCTTTTGCCGTAATTTCGCGTAATTAAAAATTATGAGAATTCCTGAAACCCATATTTTAAAAAAGCGCCACCTATTGAGAAAAAGCCGTTCAGCCCGCACAATTTTAACGCCACCTACAAAAGACCATAGGTCTTTCGATCCCACAGAAATTATAGTCTTTGCGGAATTAAGTAGAATAACCATAACGTAAAATATAAAATATCTGAGCCGCGCGGCGTGGTAGGTACATCGCAAGCCACAACTGTCTGTCTTCCTATCCTTATTCTAGTGAGTTATCTTAAAAGATGGACATATACTGTCGCAGACATTTTTTTAGATTATTTTAAGAGAAATAATTTTTTCTTACATATATTTTTGGTATCTTGAACCGTTTTCGCAGCGCACGCAACGGAAGCCCTCAAGGATGAATAATTATCCTCGTTTTTTTTCACATTTTCCATTATTTCTTCGCTTCTTATAGTTGCAGCGTGATGTTTTATAGCCTATAGCCTTCCTCGATAAATGGTCTATTCAACGCAAAAAGAATTTTTCAATTCGAACCAGTAGTTCCTGAGATTAGCGCGTTCAAACAAACAAACTCTTCAGCTTTATAATATTAGTATAGATTTAGCAAGCGAAGCGAAGCTAGTTATTCAAATGAAACAATCAATGAAATGAACGAACAAATTAATAAATAAGTAAACAAAACCAAATGAAATAGTTAAGTTAGCGCGACAAAACGACATCGGGTCTTCCCATCCTCCCTAAGGGGAAGGGGGTCGGAGTGATTGGTCAGGGCTTTTGGCCCTCTTCAATCATCGCTGCCTGCGACTGTAGGTCTTCACTGGGAGTTCCCATCGAAGGCAGCGAGGGGAGGGTTTCACCCGACGGTCCGGAGGGCGGGCGTGGAGCGGCGCGATGCCGCGCAGGTGGTTGTGTGAGGACGCGTCCGCCCTCTCGAACACCTTCGTGGCCAGCCGGGCCACGAAGTCGTATAGGCTCTCCCACTCCAGGTCCCTGAGGATCGTCGAGTTCCTCACGTAGCGCGTTGCTCCGACGACTGCTCTGAGACTTTGGTTTTCTTGTGCTCTGAGTCTTCTCTTGTTGGTCTCAGAGCAGCATGCGTACCACGCCGGGGCCGCACACGTGAGGCGGGATCTGACATACGTTCGGTATTCATAGCGCGATTTAAAATACACGCAGGCGCCATCTAGTGATTATGTCCCAAAGTTATAAAAAAATATTTGTTTGTTTTATATTTTTTTTTTACTTTTACTTTTTAATAACCACTAATGTAAATCCAATATTTTATGGCGCTTACTTCAAAAACGACGACTTGCAACCCCTATTTCACCATTGTGAAAGATTTTTTGAAATTCCTTTCTTAGCAGACGTCTCCAAGTCATAATCTATCATACTGCCATCTTGTATCTCCATTGATTAAAAATTCACTCCGCGCATTTAGCGCCACCTATGTAAGAGAGCACAGGTTTTCGCAAATCCCACGGGAACGATAGTTTTTTCCAGAACGAAAGGTATCATATGACCTTCTCCATACTCTGAACTATATATATGCGAAATTTCAAGAAGATTAATTCTAAATTCACTCCGCGCATTTAGCGCCATCTACGTAATTAGCGCCATCTACGTAAGAGTGCATAGGTTTTTTACTAATCCCACGGGAACGATAGTTTTTTCCAGAACGAAAGGTATCATATGTCCTTCTCCATACTCTGAACTATATATATGCGAAATTTCAAGAAGATTGATTCTAAATTCACTCCGCGCATTTAGCGCCATCTACGTAATTAGCGCCATCTACGTAAGAGTGCACAGGTTTTTCACTAATCCCACGGGAACGATAGTTGTTTTCAGAATGAAAGGTACCCTATGTCCTTCTCCATACTCTGAACTATATATATGCGAAATTTCAAGAAGATTGGTTGTGTAGATATCGCGTGAAAAGAAAACAAACAAACAAACAAACAAATTTACTTTCGCATTTATAATATTAGTTAGGATAGGATAACAACTTATTTGAAAGCCTCATATAATCTCTTAGGAAGTTACCTAACACCCAACCTAATACCGTTAAGTTCGTTTTCCACTAAAGGGGAAGCATCGCTTGAGAGCAATACGGCTGATTAATTATTTATTTTATATTTAATAATTATTTAATAACATGATACACGTAATAAAATACATTGCGTGAACTTTTGTTTTGATTTACATATGATGGAAAAGTCAATTTTTAAAAATCAAAATTATTGAAAAAATAAATTGGCTATGAATGAATAAAATATTGAATAACTTTTATTTAGGCATCATATCCAAAAAGGCAATGATTAAGGTAGTCGCCAAAGAAATAAGGTACATGGCACGAACAATATGCCTCTTTTAAATCGCTACTTAAATATGAATTTAGTAGATAGTGTTTTAGTAGCTTTTTAAAAGAGGCGTATTGGACTCGCCCAAATAAAGTGTTATGTATTTCGTTATATCTTAGGTAGTTTTTTGTTCATTAATACTTTAAATCAACCAATGTTAGAGTTTTTTGTAAAACTTAATAAAAATCACTTTAACAAAATAAAGGAAAAAGTGGAGAATATGGGTTCCAATTCATGTCTTTAGTGGAGAGCCGTGTGGTTCCCGGCACCAATAGAAAAAAGAATAGGACTACTCCATCTCTTCCCCACGGATCTAGTCAAAGGCAACCAAGAGATTGGTTTTTAAACTTGAGATTCTTCTTTTAGGCGATGGGCTAACAACCTGAACGTGGCCTTTCAGTCTTTTCAAGACTGTTGGCTCTGTCTACCCCACAAGGGATATAGGCGCGATTATATGTATGTATGTCTTTAGTAGTAGTTATAATAAGATTTAGGTTATGTGACGTCAATAAGTGATACCTTGTATCCAATTTTGAAAATAAATCTATTATAGCGGGCAACATTGTAGGCCCTTCCGGGGAGACATCGCGTCACCCTCCGCCCCCCTCGTCCATACCCCGCCGTTCCCAGCGCCCGCGTCGAGGACCGCCCGTGCGCCTCATTGAACAAGTCAGTCTTTAAACAACGCGCGGACCGGCGCGGTATGCACTTCTTATTAGCGAGCGAGTTTTGTTATTTCTTTTTATAAGTTACCGAAGTAAAGTTGTTATCCCGTAGTTGGGTTTCACTTCTCAATCTCGCCCCGCTATACTATTCTATTCTATTCTAGTGGAAATCTTACCTTAGGATCGATAATGCAAATTGTATGTAAAGATGAGGGGGAATTTTGGAAGCGGAGCCGATCCAATCAGTGAATCTTAATAATATGTATCGAATGTTTAGTTTGTAGAGGTACCGCGAACCCTTTATCTTAAATTAGCTTCATAGTAGTTCGTCTATAGCAGTTAGTTGATAAGATTTAAAAGGTAAATGTAGGGCCTATCAAACAAAAGAGTAATGAATGTGGATGAAACGAAAAAGTTTGCACGGACCGTGATAAGTGGAAAGATGTAGTATGTAGATGTAGTCTATGTCTAGTTAACAATTACATATTTATCATTATTTATAATCACGTCTATATCCCTCACGAAGTAGACACAAACCCAACAATCTTGAAAAGCCTGAAAAGAAAAAGCTACAATCAGCTGTATGGCTTGATGACGGAATGGAGATTCAAATAATGACAGGTTGCCAGCCCATCGCCTACAAGAAGAATCTCAAGTTTATTAGCCATTTCCTTAGTCGTCTTTTACGATTTTTTTTTATTGGTACCGGGAACCACATGGCACCCTTAATTACGTCTCTAAACGCATAATAAAATACTTACTACTATCGCGTACAAGGTCTAAATGCTTAATATTATATAATAGTTTTACCTCCAAATAAAGTCAAGATAAGCTTTCAGATAAGTCTCGAACTTTGATGTACTTCAAAGAAGCTCCTTTGACCATGACTTGACATAGACTTTTAAAGAAACAGCCATAAACTTTTTTCTCAACTGTGGTTAAAAATAAAGAAAATATTTTTAGACGTATTTTTTGCGAAGGATCCAATGGTTGACTGGCAGATAATAATGCTTCTAGCATAAAGTCAGCCAATTGTGATACACATTTGTATTTTGTGCATTGAAGTTTGAATAAATAGATATATACAATTCTTCCTCGTTTTGGTCCCAGTCACATACTTACCTCTTTGGAGAGCAACCCGGAGAGTCTTTTGACCACTACCCTGGATGGGGTAAGTCAGATTTTACACGAAGCGACTCCCGTCTGATCTGCATTAATGCAACTGCATTTTTTACATACTTAACCTATATTGGATATTGACATGACCTTGACCAGTACGTCCCTGATTTGATCAGGGTAAATTCATCAAAGCCATCCCCTTTCAACGTCAATTAAAATATATACATAAATACATATAGTCACGTCTAAATCCCTTGCGAGTTAGACAGAGCCAACAGTCTGGAAAAGACTGAAAGGCTACGTTTATGGCTGAACTGGCCTTCATTATGGAATTGAGATTCTAATTTGTAGCTCAACGCCTACAGGAGGAGTGGATTATATTCTTAAGTGCCTTAAACCATACATACATTACATTACATATAATCACGTCTATATCCCTTGCGGGGTAGACAGAGCCAAAAGTCTTGAAGACTGATAGGCTACGTTCAGCTATTTGGCTTTAAGATAGAATTGAGATTCAAATACTGACAGGTTGCTAGCCCATCGCCTAAAAGAAGAATCCCAAGTTTATAAGCCTACCCCTTAGTCGCCTTTTACGACATCCATGGGAGAGAGATGGAGTGGTCCTATTCTTTTTTCTATTGGTGCCGGGAACCACACGGCCTTAATCCATACGGCACAAAAATACATATTTTTATTAAAAAACTTACCAACTACGATAACAAGTAAGTCAAATGTAGTAAAAACAACTCGGCGACAGAAAACTTACGGCTCCTGTGTCAACTATGAAAACGTATTCAGTTCACAATGTTACGAGTTGAACAAGAATATATTGCGTTAGGACGTGTCCGGCCAAGGCTCGACTTGGGAGCGAACTTGGTCAAATTGACGACCAAGTGAATTTGTAACTCAGACGTCCCCATGACGCGTGTGTGAATGCTGCCTGATTGTGCATACAATATTTTTGGTTTGAGGTTCTGTGTATTTTTTTTAAATACATACATACATAAAATCACGCCTCTTTCCCGGAGGGGTAGGCAGAGACTACCTCTTTCCACTTGCCACGATCTCTGCATACTTCCTTCGCTTCATCCACATTCATAACTCTCTTCATGCAAGCTCGGCTCGGCTATTTTTGTTATTATTATAAAGAGTAGATATTTATAATATATATCTATCTATAGTCATACTTTATGTATGTAAACTGTATTATATGTAAGTGTATAAAGTTATCTATTATTCTTTTTTTAACAGTCTTTGCACCACCCGTACATCCATCTTAGTTTGGTCCAAAGGTTCGACTGACAGAGATTGCCTTGTAGCATTAAGTCCACCTGTTGTACGTTTTACATGCATAAAGTTTAAATAAATAACGTTACGAAATCAAATCTGGGTTCTATGGCCTTGCATATTGCATGTGCGCAATGAATCTGAATTTAAGATAGAAATTGAATACCCAATGTAAATGTCAGGTCATTATTAATTCTGTACTGTGCGCTAACGGATTTACATGTGTAAATTTTACGTTAATCCATCTAGATTGATAACAGACTATCGTAGAGTGAGTCTCTAGTAGTCCGTTCATTTTTGATCCTTTTTTTTTGTTATACCGGACAAATTACACAGATTGAGTTAGCCTCGAAGTAAGTTCGAAACTTGTGTTACGAGATACTAACTCAACGATACTATATTTTATAACAAATACTAATATAGATAAACATCCAAAACCCAGACCAATCAGAGAAAGTTCTTTTCTCATCATGCCCTGGCCGGGATTCGAACCCGGGACCTCCGGCGACACAGACAAGCGTACTACCGCTGCGCCACAGAGGCCGTCCTACCGTTTTAGTTACGTGTTCACCCCTTTGGAGACATGAAGTGGGTCTTTGACCATAATCAGAATATAAAAGTCTGTTCTTCCTCCTGGTTTTAGTCCAATACTACCCCCATTTAGTTACAAACTTACCTCTTAGAGAGCAGCCCGGATTGCATATTTTGACCACGATGCAGAATTGGGAGGTCTGATAGGAGTCGCTTCGTGTAAAAACCTGATTCACCCAATCTGGGATCCATGGTCAAAGGCACATCTCAGACTCCTCTCCAGAATGGTGAGGATGCAACTGGGACTAAATCCAGAAGGAAGAAGAAATAGCATATCTATACTAATATTATAAAGCTGAAGAGTTTGTTCGTTTGTTTGAATGCGCTAGCATTCAAACAAACAAACAAACTCTTCAGCTCTTCAGCTTCTCATTACAGGAACTACTGGTTCGAATTGAAAAAAATCTTTTTGTGTTGAATAGACCATTTGTCGAGAAAGGATTTAGGCTATATAACATCACGCTGCAACTTTTTGGAGCGAAGAAATAATGAAAAATGTGAAAAAAAAAAACGGGAAAATTTATTCATCCATAAGAGCTTCAATGATGCCAAAAATAACTATTCCACGCGGACGAAGACGTGGGCACAGTTAGTATCCAATAAAACTAAAAAAGAAAGATAATTGTTAATACCAAAGGTTTTGATATTACCGGCTGATCCCTAACCAAACCCATATATTGAACAAGCAGATCTGATTCAGCTGAAACTTTTTGATTTAATTTATAAACTTGTTTGGTTTTATCCATCCGCGCGGGAGTTTGTAAGTCATACGGAATTACCAACACCGTTGTTCAAAATTTTACATGGTTCATGTACTGATAAGTTAGATTAAGTAAAAGCACCCGTGGTAAAGTTGTTACAGTAGCTGGATTGTAAGCGTGTGGTGTTATGTTCTAATTTCAATGTAGTCTCATCATCATCAATGTATCTACATTTTCGAGTGATTGTATGTATGTATGTATGTATTTTTTGTGAGTGACGGTCAAGTAGGAATCATATATACATGTAATCACGTCTATATCCCTTGCGGGCCACTTTCAGCTGTTTGGCTTACTGATAGAATTGAGAGTCATATAAAGTAAATTAGCCTATCCCTTAGCCGCCTTTTACGACATCCATGGGAAAGAGTGTCCTATTCTTTTTTCTATTGGTGCGAAACCACACGGCGCAGAAAGATAATGTTGGTAAGTTACAGCGAATACAGATTAGCAAAGTTAGTTCAGATGTCACTAATCATGTGGAAATATGCAATACATACATTATCCCAACGCGTGAATGAATATTCATTCATTAAATAGTTCCAAAAAGTTTCCTTTAGTCGAACTCAAATGCGTTCGTGTTTAACATCAAAGTGGAAATCCTAAAACCCTTAAGCCGAGTTACGAATGTACAAACTTTTGACGGCAACAAAAATTTTGAATACCAATCGTATTGTTATAATTATAAAGATCATTTCGGTAGTAAAAATAATGCGGTATAATGGCAATGTGGATCCAAGAGGCAACTTTATTTAGCGACAATTGCCGACTAGGTTTTGCCAACTAATTGTATAGATTAAAGTTTGGATCGCTTACCAACTTTGTGCTTTTGATTTGGATTCAGTTGGGGTGAAACAGTATCAGATGATCACGATAGTTCGAATAGAATAGGTAGATTTATTTTCAAAATTGTATACAAGGTATCACTTATTGACGTCACTTGACATAAATCCAATTATAACTACTACCGCTTCTAAAGCGCGGAACAAACTATATATACTATCATTTTCACCGTACATCAATAAACAAATCTATATTCTCCTGTTATAATAAATAAAATCCTATAATTAAGCCATATAGCTGAACGTGGCCTTTCAGATTTTTCGAAACTGTTCGCCCTGTCTACTTCCTATGAGACGAAATTATAAACATGCATGTTTATTGGAAGGTAATAACTAATAGCCGTGTGGCTCCCGGCACCAATACAAAAAAGAATAGGACCACTCCATCTCTTTCCCATGGATGTCGTAAAAGGCGACTAAGGGATAGGCTTACAAACTTGGGATTCTCTTTTAGGCGATAGGCTAGCAACCTGTCACTATTCGAATCTCCAATCTATCATTAAGCCAAATAGCTGAACGTGGCTATTCAGTCTCTTCAAGACTGTTGGCTCTGTCTACCCCGCAAGGGATATAGACGTGACCATATGTATGTATGTAATAACTAAAACGACATTCGTCTGAACAGTATTGGTTTTTATTCCTAGTACTTTGTCAACATCGGCTCTTTGAGATTTTCCTTCAGCTGTTTTTCAGGTTGCCCGTGCCCATAACTTTACGCTCCATTTGCTATTGTTTATACCCTAGTGTATTATGCCTTCTAAGTTTGGATATTTGTGAAGTTGACGTTGTTGTAGAAAACGCTACAGTGCAGTTTGTTACCGTTTCTTCTGCACTGACGCCATGGAAGCGGCAGTATACTTAGTTTTTAGAAATTTATTTGACGTCAACCAATGTTGTGAATCCAAAAGATTTGACAATTATTAAGCGATATGATAGTATCCTATAATAATGAATAAAAATTTCGAATTTGAATTTGAATGCAATTTGCCGTCCGCATCAGGTGCATGCGATACTTTACTATTTGTTAACATCACAATAGCTTCATGATTTGATAATTCAATTTGAAACAATGAAGGATTTAAAGATAAGTAGTTAGGATTAACTATATTTAACCCTTTAAGTGACTGCCGGCTGCAGTTACCCCATACGGTATAAAGACGCGATAACTTTGATAAGGGAGAAAAGATATAGGTTCTACCTACCCCTTCGAGAAGATTATATTAATATAAATAATTAAGAATCAATAGGTAGGCTTATAAACTTGGGTTCCTTCTTTTAGGCGATGGGCTAGCAACCTGTCACTATTTGAATCACAATTCTATCATTGAGCCAAACAGCTGGAAATGGCCTATCAGTCTTTTTAAGACTGTTGGCGCTGTCTACCCCGCAACGGATAAAGACGTGATTATAATGTATATGTGTATTAATACATAATTGAATTCTCAATAATTTTCAGAGGTAGTAATGTAAACTTCAATTAACATGTACGAGTATGTATTTACTGTAGAAATACAAATATTTTTCCTGAAACTCCTTGTAAATTAACTTTTAATTACATTCCTTTTAAATTCATGCTGATAAATGTTCCAAGTTACTAAAATTTGTAGAACTTGGCGCTTTTTAAATAATTATAATACATTTTTTGTAGTCCAACAAAATACCTAAGTAAATTCTTTTTTTAAGTATCACTTTATTACAATTATTGAACGTGTTCCAAAAATAGAAATAAATATAAAAGAATAATTAAACTTATGTTTTGGAATTCCTTCAACGCATATCTCTTCCCCAATTCATACAATTTGGGAATTTTCAAGTCAATAGGCCTTATCTCGTTTCTCACCATACAGATAGAGGTCAAACGCGCTCAAATTATTATATATTGAAAAACATACATTATGGAATAAATCACCAGCTAAGTCACTCCAAAACTTGCGATAAGCAATACCATGCTGTAAAATAAATAGTTATGTAGTTAAACATCTAAAACCAATGTCAAGTATAGGCTTAATTTGAAATTCTGGGGCGATCGAAATAAAAAAACAAATGGAAATGCAAAATGTACGTATGCAAATTTTGAATATTTTTTTTTTATATATTTATGTACATCAAGAAAAATATGTATGCAACTTAAAATATAGAGAAATTCAGTACAAGTAATATTGTTCAAAAATATCGCACACTGCTTTCTCGTATAGATGATATGATTTAGCGCGCGCACCGGCAGTGTTAACTGGGCCGTATAGAACAAATGCTATTGTGCACTACTTTTATTTTTGACTACACTTCTGTGATATAAGGCACCTGTTGTGAACGACATTATTGCAGTAGCCCATGATACGAGATCAATATGTGGTGTTCAGTTTCAATTATAATCGTTTTAGGATATGTCAGTGCCCAAGAACTTACTGAAGGTAAATGTTTGATGATTATTTTTAACCAAAATTTTATTTATTTTAACAATGTTTTTTAGTATTATCATTAGCCAAATAGCTGGACGTGGCCTATCCATAGTCTTTTCATAATTGTTGGCTCTGTCAATCTCGCCGAGGGTATAGACGTGATTAGTTACATATATACATATGTATGGGTTTTATTAACATACAGTAGATTTTTTTTATACATTAAAAATTTGACATTATGTTTCTTAACTTTGATGGTTCTGGAATTTACATCTGCCCTTAATTATTAATTCAAGAGTCAAGAAATACTAAAGTTAGGCTTAAATTTCTGTTAAAATTTGGCATATATAGAAATAAAAAGTGAACATTTTGTCAAAATTTTTGTGGAAATAACAATAAAATGCTCAAAGGTTACGATTATATGTATATTTCACCGAAGTCATGTGCTATATACGAATTTCCCTTTACAGACCAATACTCGTCAAAATTAGGTCATCTAAAAGAAATACCCAGACGATTCGAAGTTCGCGGCAAACAAAGCAATCTATTCACGAAATACGTCAATGACATACAAAAAATAGCCGACGCGAACAACTTCACTGTACTATACAAAGTGAAAGTGGACTTAGCTAAGCCACAAAACAAGAAACATTTGAAGAAGATCACTTTTAAGTCAAAGAAGGTGAAATCAAAGAAGTACAATGTGCCGCTGAAAAAGCAGAGTATGAAATTGTCCAACTTCGAGATCATGCTAAGAAAAATCGCAGAAGAGAATGGCGTACGTGGTAGAATGCGTAAAGTAGATGAACACGAACACTTCACGACTGAGAATGTACTGTTACCGCAATTCTATAACAGCAAACAGTTCAAATTTCTCAAATTCAAACCAGAAGTGAGCAGAATCAAAATAAATTACACCAAAATCGTTAAGCCTGTTAAAAATAAAGTTATAACTTTGACATCGAAAATTGAATGAAATTTTTAAGAATTTTAATTCAATTTAAGGATATTTAGTTCTTAGATTTAAAAAAATATAGGAATTGATGTTGCAGCAGAACAAAAGGCAAACGATTTGTCAGCAATAGAATAGAATAGAACAGATATAAAATGTATTGTATAAAAATTCAAATATTTGTATCTACATAAGCTATGATAAAGCACAAAAGTGTATAAATAAGAGTAAATATCTGGCCATAAAATTGGTCCCCAGTTTATAAATATAAATTTAATTCTGAATATTATGTACAAATATCCAATTTGTATAACAGTTATAATGTTGTTGTCAAATATATGTAAGTGAATGCATGTAAATATAATTATTTTTATGATTTTTTTTTAATAAATACTTAAAAAAATATTATTTAATAAATCGTTCTTACAATATAATTTTTTTTTTTAATTGATCATAATATGACCCAAAGGAAATTAATAAAAGTTAATTCCTACATGCCCTGTCCGGGAATCGAATCTGAGACCTTGGTTGGGTTGAACTTCTACGCAAAAATGTACTTATAATTTTCATCTTAGGTAAAGCTATAAAGTAAATGGTTTTTCTTAAGACATTCGTTTAGTTTCGTTCTAAATGAATTCGCGTTACCATTTACTGACAATTAAAAAATAAATGGACGTTGTAAAAGTCGACTAAGGGATGAGGTTATAAAGTTGGGATTCTTCTTTTAGGCGACGGTCTAGCAACCTATCACTATTTGAATCTCAATTCTTACATTAAGCCAAATAGCTCAATGTGGCCTATCAGTCTTTTCAAGACTGTTGGCTCTGTCTACCCCGCAAGGGATATATACGTGATTACATGTATGTGTAAAAAAAAATTAAAAGCTTCGTGGAATCGTTGGCACCCGCATTTCAACAGTCTGTTAATATTTGTCAAATGACTAGCTTTTTTTCTTGAATTTCATTTCATCGAATTCACATTTTGTTGGCAGTATACGCAAAAAATATTTTATACGTATGTATACACATACGAGTACATGCATATTATAATAACGACTTTTTTCCTTACTCACAAAATAATATTGTTTAACTGTGGAAACTGATTTCTATGTGTAAAATCCACACATAAAGTACATATACACATACTCATTAAAACACGATTTAAGAGAACGCCATGGTGATAAAAGAAAAAGTATATTTCAGAGGATATAACGAAGGTAAAATTATAGTAGAACGATACGAATTAGTATTTATTTTATTTATTTATATATTTATGTACATCAAGGAAAATAAGAATAAAACTTAAAATAAAGAAGAATTCAGTACAAGGGTAATACTTATTTGTAGAGAAATTTCTTCCAGCAGGCTTTACAACATAAATACATACATAAAATCACGCCTCTTTCCCGGAGGGGTAGGCAGAGATTACATCTTTCTATTTGCCACGATCTCTGCATACTTCCTTCGCTTCATCCACTTTAATAACTCTCTTGATTCAAGCTCAAAAACTTTTAACAAACGTAAATATATAATTTTATTTCCTTGAAACTCAGTTCCATTGTAATCAGATCACTTCCTTGGTAAATGTTGTCGGGCGCAGCTTAGCGAGTGATGCGTCGCGATAGCCGACACTTACCTTCTTTGTTAATGATGTGACTTTATGTCAGGGAAATATCGATAAAATAGAAATTAAGTCCAACAATTTTTAGTCAAATTTTTCCTGGCTCAGATCAACTTGTGAAATGGCTGTTTAAGATATTAATGTAAGTATATTTACTTTATTTATTTAAAGCTTACTTAACTTCTCTGCGTAACTCAGAGGTAACATAATGCTTTTAGCATTAATTCCTCCGACTGTATCAATATTGATCGTATTAAAGAAAATTAAGTAATTACTATAATGCATTACTGAAAATAAAAAAATAGCCTCTTTTCATCTTTAAATAAGGGGGGAAATTCGAAATTTGTCTCAATTGTGCAAATGATTAAGTTCAAGGTTTTAAGAAAACGAATAAAAAAAGATGCCATTACACTGTTCTCAAAATCGTGTTATCTTATGATCATATTAAATTAATATAAACTGATAATTATAAAAATAAAATGCACTAATTAATTTTCATCTTAAATTGATAGATGAATTTTAGAAATGAAGTTAGAGTTAACAATTAGAAGACTTCAAAGCCGCATTCAGCTAAATAACTTTATCATAGAATTGATTGATTCGTCTAAAGAAATAGAACATCGATAATCCATACCGAACAAGGCACATCACTAGCGCACAGAGACTGCACGTCTAAAGTGTTGATGGTATCGTCTTAAGAACCGACTCTCTACTAATGTAAGCTCCTTACTGTTGTTTTGTTTTTAACCCTCAATGCAAAAAGCAGAGTAATATATAAGTTCAGTTTGATTACTTGTGTGATCGTTTAGGTTTTAGATCATAGGTAAATTTTAATCAATTTAAATTTCTGAGAGGGATGAAATTATAGATAAATTTTATTTTGTCTGTATTTTTCGTTTCTGCCGCAGTGCGCTTGTCTGTGACACCGGAAATCACAGGTTCAAATCCCGGCTAGGGCATGATGAGAAACAAACTTTCTCTGATTGTCCTGGGTCTGATAAGTATTTACTATAAAAAATAATATCGTTGAGTAAGTTTTTCGAGGCTTGCCCAATCTGTGTAATCTGTCCCGTATTTAATATATTTAAGTTGCTGAAAAGCAGGGATTTTTTATTAAATAAATTTAAATACATTCGCAATGTTTAAAATTACGAAATTGAAATGAATGTTATTTGCTGTAATAAAGTAAAATACAATATGAAATTATCAAGCGAAAGATTTTATTAAAATTCAGTTCATATTCATCTTCAGCACAATAAACAAATAATAATTAATTTAATTATTTTCGTTTAATATCAGGCTAAAGTTAATATTTTCTGTGCCGAGTGGTTTCCGGCACCAATAGAGAAAACAATACGATCACTCCATCTCTTTCACATGCATTCCGTAAAAGGCGACTAAAGGATAGGCTTATAAATTTGAGATTCTTCTTTTAGGCGATGGGCTAGCAACCTGTGACTATTTAAATCTCAACATACATACATATAATCGCGTCTTTATCCCTTGCGGGGTAGACAGAGCCAACAGTCTTGAAAAGACTGATAGGTCACGTTCAGCTGTTTGGCTTTATGCTGGAATTGAGATTCAAATAGTGACAGGTTGCTAGCCCATCGCCTAAAAGAAGAATCCCATGTTTATAAGCCTATCCCTTAGTCGCCTTTTACGACATCCATGGGAACGAGATGGAGTTAACACCAGCACCAATAAAAAAAAAGAATAGGACCCTTTTTTATTGGTGCCGGGAACCACACGGCACGTTAAATCTCAATTCTATAATTAAGCCTATCTGTTTTGACAAGAATTTAATAGACTGAGGCTCTGTCTACCCCACAAAGGATATAGTCGTGATTATAATGTATGTTAATAATTTATCAACGGAATGGAAAAAAGTATTATTTTCAACACGTGAATGTAATATTTCCGTGATGAAAACACATACATTGAATCCGTGGCGCCAAATATTAATATTCTTGATGGCGTAAGAGCAGAGAATTACTGAGTCATTTGATTCATTTAGAGTGCGCAATTTACAATTTCAATGAGCTGAAAAATTTATACGTTTATAACCTATTCTTGATATTTTCATTCATTCATATAGTCACGTCTATATCCCTTGCGGGGTAGGCAGAGCCAAAAGTTTTGAAGAGACTGGTAGGCCACATTCAGCTGTTTGGCTTTATGATAGATTTGTGACCTAAATAGAGACAGGTTGCCAGCCCATCGTCAATCATAATCATATAATCCCAAGTTTATAAGGGCATCCCTTAGTCGCCTCTTACGACATCCATGGAAAATGAGATGGAGTGGTCCTATTCTATTTTATATTGGTGCTGGAAACCACACGTTGCACTTAATATTTTCCATGGGCTTATATTAAGTGCAACGTATTAAGATGATACCTTGTTCTTCTTCCTGGCTTTAGTCCCGGTTGCATCCTCACCTATCTAGAGAGGAGCCCATGGTATGCCTTCGACCTTGGATCCTGGATTAAGTGAGTCAGGTTTTTATTCGAAGCGACTCCCTTTTGAACTCCGCAACCTTTGCAGGTTCCATGGTTACACATCCAGTTGCCTAAATGTGCAGGTTTCCTTACGATATTTTCCCCAATTGTAGGAGCATCGGTTTGTATTCAAACTAATGTACATAACGTTGAAAATAGTCAATGGTACATGGCCGAGGTAGGATTTGAACCTGTGCCTCTCTGCGCAACATGCATTTTAACCGGGCACATACATACATACATACATAAAATCAAGCCTCTTTCCCAGAGGGGCAGGCAGAGACTTCCTCTTTCTTTCTCTTAACCGGGCACCTTACAATGATACCTTCATCGTTATTAAATTAAGGCTAGGTAATCAATTTTACTTTGATGTTCTTATTATCAAGCTCTGTATTTTGTCCCCTATATATTTATATTATTCTATAATGCCGTGTGATTCCCGACAATAAAGAATAGGACCACTCCACCTTTTTCCCATGGATATAGTTAAGGACGGCTAAGGGATAGGCCTAATTTGATTTACGAGCCATAATGCGCGCTCTAACACAATGCAAACTCAATGCGTAAAACAAATTAAAATGCATCCTTACTGCAGTAATAAATAAACGTTAACCAGTGAACTGATGTGCTTGTAACTTGAATATTTTTATTACAAACGTGTGTAATTGAACATACATACATACATATAATCACGTCTATATCCCTTGCGGGGTAGACAGAGCCTACAGTCTTTGTAATTGAAACTGATAAAATTCACTGTGTTGATTGTATATTTTCTTTAAGAATGTCTTTCAAATGTTACACAGATTAAGTTATTGTCAAAGTAACGTGTTCGATAGCTATTCAATGATTCAAAATACTTCACTACTATAAAAAATAATACATACATGCATACATATGGTCACGTCTATATCCCTTGTGGGGTAGACAGAGCCAACAGTCTTGAAAAGACTGATCGGCCACGTTCAGCTATTTGGACAGTATTGAGATGCAAATAGTGACAGGAGCAACCTGTCACTATTTGCAAAATTTATTTAAAAAAAAATAATTAAATTCCTAGTCGCAATACGGTCTACGTTATCTAGACCGTAAGATTTAATTATACATACATACATATGTCATGTCTATATCCCTTGTGGGGTAGACAGAGCCAACAGTCTTGAAAAGACTGATCGGCCACGTTCAGCTATTTGGACAGTATTGAGATGCAAATAGTCACTATTTGCAAAATTTATTTAAAAAAAAAATAATTAAATTCCTAGTCGCAATATAGTCTACGTTATCTAGACCGTAAGATTTAATTATACATACATACATATGTCATGTCTATATCCCTTGTGGGGTAGACAGAGCCAATAGTCTTGAAAAGACTGATCGGCCACGTTCAGCTATTTGGACAGTATTGAGATGCAAATAGTGACAGTAGCAACCTGTCACTATTTGCAAAATTTATTTTAAAAAAAAATAATTAAATTCCTAGTCGCAATAGTGTCTACGTTATCTAGACCGTAAGATTTAATTATAATACATACATATGTCATGTCTATATCCCTTGTGGGGTAGGCAGAGCCAACAGTCTTGAAAAGACTGATCGGCCACGTTTAGCTATTTGGCCTATTGACAGTATTGAGATGCAAATAGTGACAGGTTGCTAGCCCATCGCCTAAAAAAAGAATCCCAAGTTTGTAAGCCTCTCCCTTAGTCGCCTTTTACGACATCCATGGGAAAGAGATGGAGTGGTCCCATTCTTTTTTGTATTGGTGCCGGGAACCACACGGCACATAAAAAATTATACTTGATTATAACCCTTGCAGTCGGGTATTATTAAAATAATAGTAAAAATTCGTGTGGTTTTATGCACTTCAGATACTTTCCCATGAATGTCTAATAGATATCGTGGGCGACTAAGGGATACGCCTATAATATTGGGATTCCTATTGTAGGCGATAGGGTAGCAACCTGTCACTATTTGCACCAACTTTTGCTGAGCTGACTTTTCAGTCCGGGAATTGAACTTAGAACGTAAAGTGTGTAAGTTCACTGAACTCAACAAAAAGTCAAGTATAGAATATTTCATTTTTTTCTGTATGTTCGTTAAACTGTTCAACAATTTTCGCTATTCATGTATTCATTAGTTACGGCGTAGACAGAGTTAATAGTCTCGAAAAGACTTGAAGGATGCATTCTGCTGAGTAACTGTCTTAATAATTGAAAGTCAACGAAATCCTTAAGTTTTTTAAGGATTAAAAATTCGTTGTACGTCAAATACCTTTAAATATAGAAAAAAAAACAGTGCTTCGATAAAAGACACTTCGATCACGGGACATTTTGAGCTTATCATGAGCTCTCGATAAGAACAGATTCGTCCTAAATCTAGCACTTTACAGTCTAGAAACTTCGGCGCGCCGGATCGAATAGATTTGCTGTTGAAGAATGAGTTTCCAGTGTCATTTGTGATGTAGCACCGTTTATCTTAAGGTTAAGATTATCTCGACTTTTCTTGTGTGCCGTGTGGTTCCCGGCATCAATAGAAAAAAAGATAGGACCACTCCATCTCTTTCCAATGTTGTCTTACGAGGCGACTAAGGGAGGCTTATATACATATATAGGATCAATCTTTTAGGCGATTCACTATTTGTATATAATATCTATCAATAAGCCAAACAGCTGAACGTGGCCTTTTAGTCTTTTGATTACTGTTGGCTCTGTCTATCCCGAAAGGGATATAGACGTGATCATATGTTTGACTTTTTTTGTATACCTAAGATGACGATTACTATAGAGTTTAATTAAATTATAGCTTTTACTTCGTAAAATATATGTAGCTGTATCTAAACTGATTACCTTGCGTGGAGTGAGTGTGGAGAACGTGGATAAAACGAAACGGGGATTGCGATAACATGTAGGCTCTGTCCAATCACCCAGAGAAGAGATGTGATTATGTAATTTAGTAGTAGTAATAGCCAGAAGGTTACGTTTACTAAAACAAAAATAACTTATCTCGATACTCGTATAAGTATCTAAAATTGATATAAATTCTTATAAATAATGAATACGTATAAAAATAACATTCAAATTTGCCTAGAAAAAAATATTGTGACAATACCTACCTACAATTTAGTAGTTTACAAACAAACAAACTTATTATTGACACAGATTTTTTTGAGGATAAAAATCAAAAGAAATATCTTCCAGACTCATTTATTTCACTTATCTCCAACTTAGGTCTTGAAAACAGACTTCAAGTCTCTAAGTTACTGGAAATTATCAGGTTCAATCAGCGTGTATTGAAAAGTTGGTAGCTACCGCGTTCCCTGAGGAATGGACGATAAAACTTGTTTATTTGTTCACGGTTCAAGAGCGTCTATGGTCGAATTGGTAAGGTGCCCGGATAAAATGCGTGATGCGCAGAAAGGCACAGGTTCAAATCCCACCACGGCCATGGACCAATGACTATTTTTTAAGTTATGTACATTAGTTTGAATACCAACCGATGCCCCTACAGTGAGGGAAAACATCGTGAGGAAACCTGCATATTCAGGCAGGTTAAAGTTATATGTACATTAGTTTGAATACTAACCGATGCTCATACGGTGAGAAAAAACCTGCATATTCAGGCAAATGGATGTGTAACCACGGATCCAATTTGGGTTAGGTTTACCTGTAAAAGTTGCGGAGGCCAGACGGGAGTCGCTTCGTGTAAGAACCTGACTCATCCAATCCAGGATCCATGGTCAAAGGCATACCCCGGGCTCCTCTCCAGAGAGGTGAGGATGCAACCGGGACTAAACCCAGGAGGAAGAAGATTTGTTCACGCTTTACGAAAATGTTATTCCCACTAGCGTTAAGCGAACGTATCTTGATCAAATTAAGGACGTCCTGGTAAAGGGTCAGGTCAAAAGTACCCGAAACCGCCGAGCTTGTATGAAGAGAGTTATGAATGTGGATGAAGCGAAGGAAGTATGCAGAGATCGTGGCAAGTGGAAAGAGGTAGTCTCTGCCTACCCCTCCGGGAAAGAGGCGTGATTTTATGTAGGTATGTATGTACTAGCGTTAGTCCAGGTTACATCCTCACCTCTCTCGGGAGGAGCCTGAGGTACGCCTGTTATAGCAAGTCTATATTGGGTAAGTCAAGTTTACGAAGCGACAATAAGCAACCTTTGAACGGTAACTTAATCCTATTTCATTAGGGGATCATGGTAACATACACTTGTTTAAATGTGCAGATTTACAAGCGATATTTGACCGATGAAGAAAAACATCGTTAGCAATCAAACTAATGTATAAGAACCCAGCAAAGAGTCGTTACTACAATAACCGTGGAAGTATTGATCCTGTGCTTTTCAGTGCATGCGCAAGTGGATTAGTTTTCACTTTAAAATTTAAAATTTATTTAAAAAAAAAATTAAACTCCTGGTCGCAATATAGTCTACGTTATCTAGACCGTAAGATTTAATTATACATACATACATATGTCATGTCTATATCCCTTGTGGGGTGGACAGAGCCAACAGTCCTGAGATACTGATAGGCCACGTTTATCTATTTGGCTTAATGATAGAATTGAGATTCAAAAAGGGACAGGTTGCTAACCCATCGCCTTAAAAAGAATCCCAAATTTGTAAGCCTATCCCTTAGTCGCCTTTTACGACATCCATGGGAAATAGATGGAGTGGTCCTATTCTTTTTTGTATTGATGCCGGGAACCACACGGCACTTAGTTTTCACTTTAAATTTAAAATTTATTCGAAAACAATTTAAATCCCTGGTCACAATATAGTATACGTTATCTAGACCATAAGATTTAATCTATACTAACAAAATAATCGCGATTGCGTGAGGATAAGCCGTCTATTGCGTAGAGAGTAAATTAACGCCTAAACTCAGTTTGAAAGCCCCAACACGTCCCTTCAAACAACCTAGAGACATAGAACTGTGACATGATTATGAACTTAGATGTAGTATCAAGTTAATATATAGTACCAATTATTGATAACATACATAAAAGCAAGCGCCTTTCCCGGAGGGGAAGACAGAAATTGCGTATTTCCACTTGCTGGAAAGTAGAAATGGAAGAATTATTTTCTTTCTTTCCTATTACATATCGCAAGAGGTACAAATCATGTTTAAAAAATGGTTTTTTTTTTTTTTTCATAACTTACATCTGATAAGGTTATATATACTTATATAATAAATATTTTAAAACCTCACCCATGCCATGAACAGAATTGTTAGTTGCAAGCCGATGTAACTTCTTCTACAGAGTAATATATCTATGATACAAAACTAAGCCCAGAATCAGCAAATTACAACATGCTATCAATTAAAACTTCAAGTCGAATTCGATTAACACATAATTTGACCCGGCTTTATTTTGGTTAATTTAACTTGAAAACTCCAACCATGATTAATGGAGCTGTTATCTATAGATATTCTAACGCATTAATTTTCAAAGTTTTGACTGCTGCAAGGAATTTGACGCCATTCGTATTGGTGACTGTTCTGATCTGTAAATAAGATGATTTGTTTTATTTGGAAATTATTTTTCATAATTATCTAGAATGATAATAATATTGTATTGTCATATCCCTCGTTAGACAATTTTATCTGAGTAGCGTCCATGGTGAAATTGTGATAATCAGACAAACATAGGCACACTATATATACACACTATATAATACATCTCTTTTTTGCACCAGAGGTTAGAATAAAAAAATAGGTTAAATTAAGAACACTCTCGACTAATTCATCAATACTTTAAAAACAAAACTAAATAACATACTGAGCTATCGTTCCACAGACAAACACATAGATACGTCAAACTTGTAACACACCCCTTTTTCTGCCGCGGTTAAAAGGGCAGCATGTAACTGGGACTAACACCAGGAAGACTAAGAAAGTATTTGATGAATTGTACACTCCGTAAGAAAAGATTGTCAAGGTGATGCCAGCCGTAACGCAAATAAACGTAGCTAAATCACTTGTGGTAGAATTTGTCCCGTCAATTTATATGAGACATAAATCTAATGGGATAGCGCCGGATCTAAGACACAGTATGATTTAGTGCAGTAGGGTAACGCATGGAGGTGAATTTTATGACATCGAAAACAATAGTGGGGATTTGTCGGACAAGTGTGTAAATAATTTACCCACGTCTATCCACTTATAGCTCTTTCTTTAGTGTTTATTTCTATGTTACTTATCGGATTTAAAGCGATGAGAGGCCTCTAAAAGTTCTGACAAGCAAAATTATTTGGATCTGCTACCGTTCTAAAAACAACCAGGACAATATATAATTCACTAGATATTTAATAACGAGTACTATTGTACGCTGTGTCGAGGGAAATAGTTTCAAGTAGGTAGGTACCTAAATACTTATTCTAAAAAATACAATATTTACATTTGTTTTCAATAACATTAATATTATAAACATTGGTTCAATAATGATGTTTTCGAAGGTTTTTTCAAAGCTCTAGGTCAAGTTTAACAGAATTTTAAAAATACTATTCAGTTTACATACTTACATACATATGGTCACAGCTTTATCCCTTGCGGGGTAGACAGAGCCAACAGTCTTGAAAGACTGAATGGCCACGTTCAGCTATTTGGCATAATGATAGAATTGAGACTATAACTATTCAGTTTAATTCTTCATAAATGTGCACTTATTGTACACAACTATATTCTATTGTACACAATACCGCAAAATAAATAATACGAGTATCATACTGTGGTTTCAAGTGAATAGCGTTCGAATATTATCACAGCGTTATGGTTTCTATGTGGTTGCGTAGTGGTATAGATTGACCATACATACATACATACATACATATAATCACGTCTATATCCCTTGCGGGGTAGACAGAGCCAACAGTCCTGAGCGGACTGATAGGCCACGTTCAGCTATTTGGCTTTAAGATAGAATTGAGATTCGAATAGTGACAAGTTGCTAGCCTATCGCCTAAAAAAAGAATCTCAAGTTTGTAAGCCTATCCCTTAGTCGCCTTTTACGACATCCATGGGAAAGAGATGGAGTGGTCCTATTCTTTTTGTATTGGTGCCGGGAACCACACGGCATTGACCACTTTGTCATAATTTTGTTTGCGTAAAAAGATTGATTAACGCGGATGAAGCAAAAAAAAATTTAATAGAACCGGCTATTATATTCTTCAATGTGTACGTATAAAAAACAGACTAGTGTTGCCGATTCATATTATGAACTATCGATAACGTTTTGGATAGAAAATCGATAGTATGAAAAAAGTAATAGTATCGATACTTACACAAGAACAACAAATAAAACGACAGCGATAAACAATGCTATCGATAACATTATTCTTTATCAATAGTATTCCTTTGAAACCGGTTTTCATTCTGAGCAGTAAAATCGTCCATTAGTTCTTTTAAATTATATATTACTTATAAATGTGTTGTTGATATATGAAATAAAGGTTTATTCGTTAATCGAAACTTCGATTCGATTAAAATTACCGATAATAAAACTATCGATTGTTCAGCCTCACTAACATAGACTTATTTAAATAGTCACACTGCATTACCGAGTCTGTGGCATTAGGTACATCACGCTCAGATTTTGTCGTTTCATTAAAGAAGCGAGTGAATCTTTCGCGAGAACGCTTCTTGCGAATTTCGATTTGATTTCGCGGTTAGCAATTTTGCTCTATACATTTGTGATAGATTTATGCGTTTTAATATATTTTTTGTTATTCTTAAAACTCGAATCTTAATTTACTACATATGTGGTACTACGCGTATGACTTTCAGCAACAATGAAAAAATGCCTTATAAGCCGCTAAATTAAAGGCCCCTCACTACCATCTCCTTTTCCCAGATTTACAATTAAAAATTACATCAAAAATAATCACACGAAATTTTGATGCAAACAGATTACTTATACTCGGACGATTGGACTCATCCGCACGGCTCGATGTTCATTTTCAAGTCCATAAATACTTCCGTTCCCTTATTCCATCTGGGACAAGTATATAATGTTTGTACACCCTTTTTTAATCAGTCGTGTAATGATGGCTTATAATCTCATACATACATAGGTATTGACAAAATCCAAAATAGCCACTGTCTCAAACTATTAAAAGGCAAGGAACCAGCAAAGCCACTCCAGGGTAAGTTTCGAAACAGGGATGTTTTTGTGAAACTTTGCTCTGCCATCGATAAGAAGAACTCACACCAGCTGTAAAATAAATTAAGCAAATTTAATAAGAAAAGGGGCTCCCCTGCTGAGCTTAAGGTCTGTTATATCCCAATGAGATATAGCCTTGATGGTATGTATGTATCTATGTAATAAGAAAAATAAGAAAGTGTATTATTAGTTGAACCTATGAAACAATTTTCCAGCATCATACAAATAAATAATAACTGTACTTACGTAAAAAAATAATTATAAGTAACTAAATATGTAGTTCCAAATATAATTACGCCGATAATTTGTGAATATTTTTGTTGTTTTTTTTTTATATATTTTTATTTTAAGATCCATTCATCTTGTATGTTTTAACTTAGATCTATTCATAGTATTTCAAGCTTTGCCAGGCTGGTGGTTTTAAGAAAAATAAGGAATTATTTATACACAAAAGTCGTTGATTGAAAATATTAAAAACATGGGTAGTTTCTACCCAAGTTTATTCACATCTCTAAATATTTCAGAGAGTTTTATAGTTTTGGGATAAAAATACGAAGGTTTTCCTAATGAGTTCATTAGAAAGCCCCCAAATTCTTATTTATTCTTAGTTAAAAAGGAAACTACAATAAATTAAGTTGTTAATAATTTAAATTAACATTTGGTAACACAAAATGATCCGCGTTAGTTGAACCAAAACCCCCGAACGCGGTTACGGTACTAACCACAGTTTTATTTGACAACTTTCCGTCGCCAAGCCACCGTTGACAACTTTATAGCTTATCATGTTGTATATGTATATATATGTATATACTAGCTATCCCGGCAAACGTTGTTTTGCCATATAAATATATTTTTAACTAATTTCTAGTTAAAAAAAAAACGGTGGACGCTAAGGGTTATAAAAAATAGATGTTGGCTGATTTTCAGACCTACTCAACATGCTCATAGCAGCTAACCTACATGAATGGTATTAGGGACATCTATACGTACGTTGCAGATTATATTTTTTACATTGAAATCTTTATCTACGGTTTTCTTATTAGGCAAGCCTGTACCGATTAAGCCAGGCATATCCCAATTATAAATTTGTTAAACTAGAAGTTTCCAGTCAGTCAAAAGTATAATTCTTTCAAGTTTCCTCTCAAATTGTTCTATTCCTATATTGTTCAGATGGACTTACTCAACTATCAATTAACAGTACCTACATAATTAAGTAACGCTAGTGGATTTCCTCTTCCCATTTTCTATCTCTGTCTTTCTCTTTATATGCAAATTTATTCTAATTTAATTTATTTGTAGGTAATCCCGCTTGCCTTTCTATACTTTGCACCTTCCCGAAGCATTTGTTGCATTATTTATTTCATCTTTTATTTTTTCTGTCAATATATCCATCACTTCAATAGTTTCTTTTCCAAAGCTTGTTCGTTTGTTATTCATATTTATTTTGATTTTGGAATTTTATTGCACATATACAATTTAAACTCTGGCTAAAATTAAATTTAGGCTCTGTCTACCCCGCAATGAATATAGACGTGACCGTATGTATGTATGTATTTATAGAATCTTTTATTTTAGTCTAACTGTTTGTCCATTACCATCTCTATCTTAATAATTCGCGATAAACAACTACTATTTGCGAGCGAAGCCACGACAAATTGCTAGTATAACAATAAAAAGGGGGGGGACTCGGAGGCTCAAATAGTAAACAGTCCAGTGTTATCAAGGACAATCGTTTGTGAAGTAGGTTTATTTGCGGAGGTTATTGCTAAAGTTTTATCAATCACATCGTTTCTATGTGATTTCGATGCCGGCACAAAGCACTAAATAATGCTGTCGTGATCGTCTTTGCTCTGTTGAGTCGTGATTTGTTGCGTAATGTCTGACCTAGATGTTTTTATCAGTTGCTTACCATTTTCATTGATTTCATCCTAAGAACTACATATAATCACGTTTGTATCTCTTGCGGGGTAGACAAAGCCAACAGTCTTGAAAAGACTGATAAGCTACGTTCAGCTGTTTGACTTAATGATAGAATTGTGATTCAAATAGTGACAGGTTGCTTACCCATCGCCTAAAAAAAGAATCCCAAGTTTATAATCATATCTCTTAGTCGCCGTTTACGACATCGATAGTAAAGATATGGAGTGTTCCTATTGGGTGTGTGGGAAAGTTCACATTCCTCGTTTTTATGATTTCTCATCCTTGTTTGTTTGTTTGTTTGTTTGTAATATCTTTAGTGCATAGAAATTAACACACTAACAAGAAAATAGTACATAGTTATAAAAGAAACAAATCACTTGCTTTGATCAATCCTTTTGAGATTTCCTTATCTTTATTATTCTTAGTGAATTTTGAATTATTAATTCTTTGCCTGGTAAAAAGCCTATAGTCACAAAAAGACTGACTTTGATCAGCTGATTGTATTTACAATAAAATAGAGATTTACATATTAGGTTAGGTTTTTAGAAGGCTAGTCGTTCGTAGGTAGTCTTTAGACTTAGGTCAAACGGAAACCTAACCTATTTATTTATTTGTTTTTGTACAAAAAATATATACAGGAACATTTATTACAATAATTCTAGTACAAAGGTCCTATGTTTGCAAGTTGTTGGACAAATAAAAAAAACACTAACATTATAATCCTTTTCTTTGATTATTTTTCAAAATAGGCAGCTGAAAGCTAAATATGTAGTACTTCTTTATCCGATCAGCATTGAAGCTTTAACTTAATGAATGTACCTTATAATAAGGATCTCTAAATCCATGGAAAAGTAATGGAATGGTCCATTCCCAAAATGCCGGTAACAACACGGCACTGCCTCATGAAGAAATCAGTGTAGTGCACAATTCACCGAATCACAAGTCGTGGTGACGTAACGATGAAGGTAGGTACACACAATATAAGAAAATCGAAGTTGGTATTACGGCGCAGATGTGTGAAACTGCCCCTGGCGACAAATTGTTTTATCGAAAATTACTTTCTGGAGCGAACGTATTGCAGATCAAGGAATGAAGGCGATTGAACTTGGCATGAGTTCGTCGACAATTTTCAATAAGTAATTTGAAAAGGAATCAACGAAAGGGTAATACTTATTAAAATGATATGTCTGGTCAAAATTTGTGAAAAACTAGATTTTTGATTGATTTGATTTTCTTATATATAATATAAAATCTTTATTTCGAGTGGGGCCAGAGCCATGTGGTTATTGTAATTTATTATATAAATATACTTTTACATTTCGTTTTTCATTTAGGCTTATAAACTTGGGATTCTTCATATAGGCGATTGGCTAGCAACCTGTCACTTCTATTATTAAGCCATACAGCTAAACGTGGCCTTTCAGTCTTTTCAAGGCTGTTGGCTTTGTCTACCCTGTAATGTATATATATGTGATTATATCTATGTATAAATGGGGATATACATATATGGGGACCGACCATGTATATAACTATGCCCTTCCTTATTCAACCATTAATTATGCAACCTAAAATTATGCTTAAACAATTTAAATTGGCATGTTTGGTTCTTGGGAAGGTGTATAGAAAATATTAGAATTTTTATTGATATTCCCACAGTGGAAATAAAGTTTTTTCTCTTATAGTTTCAACAAAACAAGTTAACACTATGAAATTAAGTCTTCAATGTACTGAAACAAACAGAGTTTAAAAACAAAAGCTTTAAAGAAAGGTATATCTGCTCTATGGAAATTGAGGTCGCAATCATGTCATATTTCATTCACTCTGTGGTCTCGTGGGTTGGATAAATTTCCATTTTTCTAATGGAACCGAATCGCATGGAAAAGGAACGGTGACGCGTCGCATTTCAATTGTGATTCTGAGGAAGGTTTTAGTTTTACTTAATTCCAACGTTTTTTTGAACGAAAAACTTACCGAGATTTGTTCGAATATTTGGTAGGTATTAGTGTGGATTTGTGGTCTTTTGTTATTATAGTACGTACGTCACACCGAACCGGCTTTACTACGTATTGTTTTTTTTTTTTTTGGATAAATTACACAGTTGAGTTAGTCTCGATGTAAGTTCAAAACATGTGTCACGAAATATTAACTCAACGATATTATATTTCATAATAAATACTGATATAAATAAACGTCCAAGACCCAGGCCAATCAGAGAAAGTTCGTTTCTCATCATGCCCTGGTCGGGATTCGAATCCGGGACCTCCTGTGTTGCAGACAAACGCGCTACCGCTGAAAGACTTTTCACCAAATGCATTTCACCTATTTTAATTTCTAGAAGTATGCAGGGATCATGGAAAGTGGAAAGATGTAGTAGTCTTTGCGTACCTCTCCGATAAAGAAGCATAATTTTATATATGAATGTATGTAAAAAAACGCATTCATATAAATACATTTTAATTTACAAATAAGTAATTGAATTGATTGATAGGAACTTCTCTCATTTCACAGCCCACTAAATACAATTCCTTTAAAAATGGCAGCATGATTTCTTTCAAGGTCTACTATATTAAGCCCGTCAAGTTTATGACTTTTGACTCGTATCATTAATCGCGAAGAAGTGAAGTTGGCAAAATCACTCAGTAACTTGGTTTACACAGACATAGATTAAGCTAGACCCCACGATACTATTCTCTTGTTTACTGAAATATTTGGAAACGTATCTCAAGTCGCGCATATAGAACTGTTTATTGTGTATCTGCAGTGATATTTATTATTATCCGTATTTTTTAAAATATATTATAGTGCTGAATTGAGCACTGTGAAAGTACCAAAATAATTTGTAACAGAATTTTAATAGCATACTCCAATCTGTGTTAAAAAAAAAGTCGTTTAATTTTCGTAACCACGATAATTTTTAAATAATAACTACATTATCGTAGTAATATCTACAAGAAGTACATATAATTATGTTACTTCAGCTTCTTAAGTCTTTCTAAGGGTTTTGGCTGTAATCCCTGACCTGACAGTCCCTCATAAGTGCAAATGTTTCAAATAAATAATAATTGGATTGACTGCACCCGTTGACTTTACAGTTTATTAGAAAAAAAATGACTAATTGATTGACGCCGCTATTTTTACTGTGCGTAAATATATCCACTATAAACGCATAAATAACATGCAGTAATATTCAGATTGGCAGTGTCTAGGAAGATTTATGTCTATGTCAGCTTCGTTGACAAGCGCTCGTTTAACTTTGCAGATTAACTTGGCGCGTTTTTTCACTTTCTCCCTTTGTTTTCGTAAGATCGATGTCCGGGGTCCTGGTTTATTAAATAGCCTTTAGGACGCCTCTGGAATTATTATAAATTTCATGTTTAAAACGATGTCTTTAACTTGAAACCAAAGAATATTAGAATCATATTATGATCTGGTATAAGATATTATGCGCAACTTTTTCAGGTTAACCAATATTGGATTATGGTAAAAGCTGCACTAGATAAATGTGCCTATTCCCTTTGTCGTCTTTTACGACATCCATGATTAACAGACGCAGTCACCTATTCTAAAGTGACACACGACACTATCTTACTAATACCACCATGGATAATTAATTGAATAATTATTTGCAACTTCGTTTGAGAGCACACCTAAAAGAGACTTGAAAAAAATCTGTAACCATTCAAAACCAGCGCTGTATCGCTTAAAATTTCAAGCAGTTCATCAAAACTGCAGCGTGATTTCACTCCCAATTAAGCGCGTTATTTATGCATTCGGCTAAATTTAGCTACCCTTGGCGCGTACTTATTCTGTAGCATTTTTTTTTCAATCGTATAAACTCTCGAAGGAATATATTTTATTATAAAAAAAACAAGCTGTGTTGTGATTTATTGTAATTGATGAATGATTCTAGGAGAGGCTGACGGTACATATTACATCTCGCGTAGCCATGCCACCGCCGAATGGTCGCCCTGATCTTTTAGCCGAAAGACCGCCGAATTTTCTTGTTTGAAAATAAATATCCTAAATACCATCATGGTTTATGTTTTCTTTCATTGCCTCTACGGGAGCCGCTCTGAATCATATGCCACTGATGTGCGCTGCCGCCTGGTTTGCCTCAGATCCCACGAGGTCGAAGTAGTAAAGCAGACTCACCCAGAGGGGTTAGACATTATCTAAAAAAATCCTATGCGCTTTGCTACTAGACTATCATGAACCAACTTAACCCCAAAAAGAACTCTCCAGAATAAGCCTGTAAACCTCCCATTACGGAAACACGAGTATTTGGCAAGCGCGAGGACAGGCTTGTATCATTTTAAATGGGTCGGTTAATCGCACCAGTCAGAATTAAATACGTTTTTTTTTTAAGTAACGCAACTTTTTCATTAATCCTTTTTGATGAGAAATTCCTGATTTATGTTTTATGACTTGGTTTCATGGTAGATTAAATGGGAATTATTAAGTACAATTTGATATTACTAGATTAATAGTGTTTACCTTTTACAAGGGCATCGTACCCGTGAAAATTTCCAGCTTTAATTTACTTTATTGAAATCAGTTTAGCCGTGAAAGTGTAACAGACAAACTTCTTCATGTAAACGTTAAGTGGACAATAAACTTTATATAACGGGAATTCCAAAAATTTTTTGAAAATGTTTCATCATTTTTGTCATTATGAATTCCAATAAAAATAAAAATATCTTTTTCCCTACGCACCTCATCAACATCCAGTTTCGTATTTTCATTCATTAGCCGAAATGGAAATTGTGAAAGTTATATTTTTATTCTTTGTTTAAATTCGAAATGGAGAGATTTACTGGTAGGTATATTATTTTTTTAATGCACATTTAAATTTGGAATTTATATGGATATCAAACTTTTGTTCTTTTTTAAAATTTATTTTTAATGGCATATTTTTTTTTTTAGATTGCTACTACTACTACGCTTTTAGAGGAACTTACGTTCTTTTATTAAAACGTATATTTTGATAAAAAGACGTACATAGGTATCAAGATTGTTTACACTTTTTGTAGGGCCTATAGAAATGGGCATATTATACAATAGGTCATACAGACTTTTGAGTTTTATTAGTAACACTAAAATGGAACATTCCTCGAAGCGATCTGCATCCGCGCTGCAGACAATAATATCGATGATTTTCAACGTTAACGATCCACTTGTCTCCAGAGCGCATTGTCTATTCGGAAGAGAACATCGTGGATATGCCGGTACAAAATTATTTACTATACATACATATGGTCACGTCTATAACCGTTGCGGGTAAGACAGAGCCGACAGTGTCAAAATACAGTAAATGCAGTATGTTACGTTCAGCTGTTTGGCTTAATGATGACATTGAGATTCAAATAGTGACAGGTTGCCAGCCCATCGCCTATAAGAAGTATCCTAAGTTTATTACGCTTCCCTTTAGTCACCTTTTACGACATCCATTGGAAAAAATATTTAGTGGTCCCATTCTAAAGCGCCGGGAACCACACGGCATTCAAATTAATATTATTGTCAGTTTCGCCATACAATTAAGTAACAAATGAATTAAATTATCACAGCTCACGCGGCGTTGATGAAATTCTATTCAATCAGATTCCAGTTATAGCAAACTGATCCAATTCATATTTACATATCACGTCCAAGTTTGACTGTTAGCGTTTGCTAGTTCTGATTTCAAGTGATCCATAAGGTTCGTGCAAATATTTTATCAAGCGCTAGCTGTGCTCGCGACTTCGTCCGCGTGGAATAGTTATATTGGGCATCGTTTCGAATCGTGTTACAATGATCCGTGGTCAACGAGCGACTGAAAACCAGCGGGCTATTGCAGAAAGTAAGTATATGTCTATGACTAGCTGTTGCCGCGACTTCGTCCGCGTGGTATAGTTATTTTTGGCATCATTGAAGTCGTCATGGATAAATAATTTTCCCCGTTTTTTTTCACAATTTGCATTATTTCTATGCTCCTTATAGTTGCAGCGTGATGTTATATAGCCTTCTATAGTCCTCGATAAATGGTCTATTCAACGCAAAAAGAATTTTCATAGCCTAGTTCAGCTATTTGGCTTTATGATTGAATTGAGATTCTAATAGTGACAGGTTGCTAGCCCATCGCCTAAAATAAGAATCCCAAGTTTAAAAGCCTATCCCTTAGTCGCCTCTTGCGACATCCATGGAAAATGAGTGGTCCTATTCTTTTTATATTGGTGCCGGGAACCACACGGCACATTTTTCTTTGTCCTATTAGAAAATGTTGAGAATCCATACAATTCTTTCACTATTTCTGCATCTACAGGAGCGTCCGTTATAAAAATCGTTCAATTCTATTCAAGTTTCGAACGAATGAGGCCTGAGAGCAATTCGCGAGCTAGCAACTCACATATTCTTAGAGACATAACACACTTGTGGAAGATCTTCTTTGTCCTGGTTCAATTCCCGGTTGCATCCTCATCACTCTGGAGAGGAGCCCGGGGTATGCCATCAATCACGGATCCTGAATTGGGTGAGTCAGGTTTGTAGAAGCGATTCCAATCTGAGCTCCGTAACCTTTGCAGGTAAATCTGACCCGTGTTGGATCCATGGTTGCACATCTCAGTTGCTTGAATGTGCAGGTTTCCTCACGATGTTTTCCCTCACCGTAAGCCAATGTATATAAGTTAGAAAATAGTCATTGGCTAGAATTAAAAAAAAAAACAAAACTCAAAAACTAAAAAAATTCAAAAATAATCAAAAATTGAGTGTAAGCATTTGTTTCTGTCATTAAAAATTTACTTACTGACCTGAAACATAAAATCAACTTTCACGTGCCATTTATTTCAATTTTGAAGAATTGTTAATATACTTTAAATTCCTTGAACTCAACGGTAGATGTTGTAAAATAAAAACACGAAAAATAAATACAATAATTCTCAGTGGCATCACTGTACGAGTATTCCCGACCTTACGTCGAGTGAACGCAAAAAAAATTGTCAAAAGCGTCGAAAAAGTAAGCAAAAGTTGTACGAGTGTGTATACTCGCCTTTAGATTTCACGGCACATCCAACACTATTCATCGCAGAATCGTTTTAATTGCGCAGAACTACACATAGCGAATGTGCGATGTGCATGCACCGTAAAAAATAAACAACCAACCGTGAATAAAACAAATTCGCGGCAAAAATGTACGCTCAATTTTTTTTTTTTCTAAGCAAAGAACGTTCAGTAATATTTCATTTTTATTTCGATATTGAGTTGGTGATGTTCGTTTTTTAAATTTATCTTCGTTCCGTATATGAAGCCGAGACATACATCTCAATAGATAACGGTAACATAATTTCTTTACCAAGTAGCTCGCTATCGCTCTAGCGGCTACTTGCTGGATCTCGTGTCTGTAACTAAACCCATGACCTATTTTAACTTATAAAACTAGTCCAAATAAAGAAAGTCTACATTTCTAAATTTTATAATCATCTCTCATTTCTCTTACCTGCGACTTTTTACTAAAACGCCACAATTATTATTGTGATATGCACAAATCCATACAGCTGAACGTGGCATTCAGTATTTTTTCAGACTGTTGACTCTGTCCACCCCGCAGGGATATAGACGAGACTATATTTATGTAGGAATTAATCACATATGATGTGCTATCAGTGCGTCTTTTTATTAACCTTTTTTTTTGCGAAAAAATTATGAACACCTTAAAAATAATAATGATCATTAAATTTATAAAATCAATTTCTATATCTACTTAAATGGTTGTCTATGGTTCTTACTGAATGGCTAGTTTTTGAACGGAACTACCTGTTTTTATAGTTTCCGATAGCACTGCAAGAAGAGAGATCTCAATCTTTATTGGCGATTTGTTATGGTGAGATTCTACTAATGTGAAATTTCCTTCGTAAAGCTTGCATCCTTTCAAATGAACATAACTTTAAATAAATTGTTTGTAATACTTACACTTTTCAAAGAAATCAAAATAATAATGCAACAGAAAGGAGACTTATTTAATCAAAAATATTTAGATAATGTATTTTTTTTCTATTTATCTCTATTAAAAGAAAAGATAAAGAAAAGAAAATATATTCGTGACAAATTACACATATTGAATTAGCGATCGAAGTAAGTTCGAGACTTGTGTATATTTTATAATAAATACTTATATTGAAAAACGTCCAAGACCCAGGTCAATCAGAAAAAGTTCTTTTCTCATCATGCGCTGGTCGGGATACGAACCGAGACCTTCGGTGTCACAGACAAGCGTACTACCTGCGCACGCTGCGCCACAGAGGCCGTCTCTTTCTTTCTTCTTTCTATTGCTATCAGGGAAAGGATTTTCAAATCGAAAGTAAACTAGCATTAAGTATTCAAGCTTTCGAGTGAGCAACGCCTCATCTTACTTACCATCAAGTCACTATGCTTACCATAAAAGTTTATTATAATAGTAAAAATAATTATTAAATAACCTATAATCACGTCTATATCCCTCGCGGGGAAGACACAGTCAAGTCTTGAAAAGACTGATTGGCCACATTGAGCTATTTGGCTAAATGATAGAATTAAGATTCACTTCACTAGTTTATTTTTAAAATTGGATAATAGTTATAACTTATTGACGTCACATCACTTAAATCTAATAATAACTACTACCGGTTCAAAAGCGCATGTGTAGAAGAAGCGTCGGAACAAACTACACGGATATAGACGTGATTATATGTATGTATGTCCCATAGATTCCGTAATAGGCGACTAAGGGATAGGCTTACAAACTTGGGATACTTTTTTAGGCGATGGGTTAGCAACCTGTCACTATTTGAATCTCAATTCTATCACTAAGCCAAATAGCTGAACGTGGTCGTATAATCTTTTCAAGACCGTTGGCTCTGTCTACCCCGCAAGGGATATACACGTGACCATATGTATATATGTAAATCTATTCTATTCATCATATTGACGTAACCGTGCACTTTACAAGGGCCCGATTCCGTAGTGATTTCACAGTACGGCCGGGCGCCGCTAAGTGACTTCCAATAGAACATATTGCGGTCTGACCTTTTTTGGGGTTATGGGTGGTTTTTACATTTTTTCTTATAAATTCACTTTCGTGTAGCCGTACCAGCCGTCGGAATTTGTAAAAATATTCGTTACACAGGTTTCGTTCAGGCGAAACGTTTAGTTAATGGATTTCTATTCGACTGTCCATTTTTAGAATACAATACTTTGCTTTTAGTTTCACAACGGTGGCGCGCGAATTTGCTCGCGTGTTAATTGAACTTACATATATATTTATCGCCATGTGTATATCCCTTGCGGGGTAGATAGAGCCAACAGTCTTGAATAGACTGAAAGGCCACGTTCAGGTGTTTGGTTTTTTGATAGAAATAGTGACAGGTTGCTAGCCCATCACCTAAATTCACTGAGTAAGTATTTTGTTTTTGATTTGACGTAAACCACAAGCTGAAGGAAGTAGGTATGATTATTGATATACATGGCATCACGCCTCTTTCCCGAAGGGTTGGGCAGAGACTGCCTTTTTCACTTGTCACACTGTTGCATACATGCATGCATATAGTCACGTCTATATCTTTTGCGGGCTAGACAGAGCCAACAGTCTTGAAAAGACTGACAGGCCACGTTCAGCTTTTTGACTCGATGATAGAATTGAGATTCAAATAGTGACAGGTTGCTAGCCCTTCGCTTAAAAGAAGAATCCCAAGTTTATAAGCCTATCCCTTAGTCGCCTTTTACGACATCCATGGGAACGAGATGGAGTGGTCCTGTTCTTTTTTATCACACTTTTGCTTCATCCACATTCATAGCTATCTTCTTGCAACCTCATCAGTTTAGGTTATCTTTACCTTAATTACACTACGTTAGAAAATATTCAAGTCACAGTATGTAACTCAGTAAGGGAGCATCCAAAATGGCCGCCAAAGAGGCTCACCCCATTAAGAGGCCACTAAACTTACCTGCAATAACCGACAACAGCCGTAAATCTCGTGCTGAAACCATAAATCCAGTTTACGACGCGTTCATACGTATATCCTCTTAATATTACCCAAATCCTGGGTTAAACTCATCTTAATATGTGTAGGGTTCTTGCAAAGCCTATATTTTTTACTAGCTGTGCCCGTGACTTCGTCCGCGTGGAATAATTATTTTGGGCATCATTGAAGCCCGCAAGGGTGAATAATTTTCCCCGTTTTTTTCACATTTTCTATTATTTCTTCGCTCCTTATAGTTGCAGCTTGATGTAATATAGCCTAAAGCCTTCCTCGATAAATGGTCTATTCAACGCAAAAAGAATTTTTCAATTTGAACAAGTAGTTCCTGAGATTAACGCGTTCAAACAAACAAACTCTTCAGCTTTATAATATTAGTATAGATAATACAGATTTTTGGTTGAGATGATAGACGCTAGCTAACTGAAGATACCAAAGACCGAACCAAAACTATCGCTGTCCTGTTTTACTTCGTAATAAAAAGCGAAAAAGCGATAGTCTTTCGCGCGGTAAAAATGGCGTCGCGCGTGTCACGCTACGGAGGAAGGTAAAACGACACATTCAACTACATCATCGATTCCCGAACAATTTTATGACAATTTTATAACACAATCATCATTTTGCACGGGCAATAAAATCAATAAGCCCTTTACCCTAAAAAGTCAATCTCCTTAATTAATGGGAAGGGGGATTCATATCCGACAAAATTGCCCGGCTATAAACCATTGGGATGCTACCTACCTTTCAATAACTTCACTCATCGATGGTATGTTTTCTTTGTCACTTTTTACTTGATTCCGGGTAAAATATAGGTATGTACTTGTGACATGTAATTTGACAATCTATCAATTGTGCATTTTAAATCGATGATGTTGGGATTTTGCTTGGGTTCCGATCTAATGCATGCATGCAAACCCTTGTCAGGTCGTAATGTAAAACGAAGACTTGTTATTGACCTGGCTCTTGTATGATTATTTATTATAAAGGGAAGTCGTTGAGTAGTGTCCCATCACAAACAACTTATATACGTAGTGTATCACATCTGTGTCACGTCTATATCCTTTGCGGAGCAGACAGAACCAACTGTCTTGAAAACATTGACAGGCAACGTTAAGCTGTATGATGTAATTGAGATTCAAATAGTGACAGTTTGACTAGCCCATCACCACAAGATGAATCCCGAGTTTATAAGCCCTACCCCGTTAGTCGCCTTTTACAACCCTGTGATCTGTGTGATAAGTCCAGAGTAATTGTCAAAAAAATGCTTTCAAAAGTCTGTTATAATTTTTGCCAAATCTATATCATAGGATGTAAAATATAACTAACGCGCAGAGCTAAGCAGGTCTTCAAGGACCAATGACTGATGAATCAAATTTAATAAGTCACAAATAATAGATGAAAAATAAATATTTAGCTACTGTTGCCTTTGTCCGTCCCATACCTACCTACATTCAAATCAATTTCTCATCATACTTTTCGCAATGAAAATAGATTTCTTATAAATAATTTTATTTGTAACACAAAGAGGTTAGAAAGGAACAAATCCAACTTTTCAGATACAGTCAGCCGACTGTTTGGCCAATTAAATCTTTACTGCCATCTCCTGGACGGTAACGTAATGTTTCGTTTTATGATTATCTATTTAATCATCAAACTGGGTATTAAGTTTGTGTACTTCAGTCTTTATTACGAGTATTACATTGTCTTTTGGATTTCATTGTTCACCGTATATTTTTTGTAAAATTAATGTCTGTAAATATTATGTTGAATTAATTTCGAATGTATTTCTTTGTTAAGAAGAATACTATCATAAAGTCAAACAGCTGAACGTGGCCTATCAGTATTTTCAAGACTGTAGGCTCTGTTTACCCCACAAGGGATATAGACGTAATTATATGTATGCACGTAACAGTTAATTATGATATACCTATGTAGGAAGGTGGGTATTTCTACATAAAAGTGCTTAAAATTTTTCATTTAATTCTTTTACGTTAAACGATTTTTAAGCTTTGTAAATAAAGCCGTAGGATTATAAGGGTCGGAACTGTCAACATGGCTCACTTTAACTAGATTTATGGGAATCCTAGTTGACTTTATTCGTTTTTGTTAGAAAGGTGACAAAAAATAACTTATAACTGTTAAGTTTAACTGTTAACTTATCCTGTGGAAGGATCCTGAGATAACCTTTATATTAGCTCCTAGTCACTCTGCGTTCAAACATGCTGTTAATGGGTTCTTTCTTCGGCAGATCAATAATGGGTCATCCTAATTTTATATTATATAATTATGTTGAATTGAGATTCATATAAAGGGACAGGTTGCTAGCCCGTCGCCTAAAAGAAGAATGTCAAGTTTATAAGCCTATCCCTTATTCACCTTTTACGACATCCATGGGAAATAGTTGGAGTGGTCCTATTCTTTTTTCTTTTGGTGCCGGGAACCACACGGCACCTTAATTGTTTAGAACTAATTAACTGTTTAAAAAACATTATTGACATGAGTTGAAAATGCATTGTCTTTTTCACTCTCTCCCTATTTCTAATGTATTAGTTACAGGTCGCTCAGTCGCTGTGTAATTGTGTATGCTGTTCGCAAAATATTCTCAAAATGTTCCTTGAATTATCTACAATGTACTTGTGAACGTTATACCCATGAAGGGAAAGTTATTTATACGCTGTGAAATTAAGTAAGTTCCTTGAACCCTTTTCAAAGATATTTATATGGTGAAAGAAAAAGAGGACATATAATTATATATCAGCGTCTACATATATTATCAGACAAGTACCGTCCGCGAACATTAAAAAGTAGAATAAATGGGTATCTCTAGGATGTACCGTGTGGTTCCCGGCAACAATACAAAAAGAATAGGACCGCTCCATCTCTCTCCCTTGGCTGTCGTAAAAAGCGACTAAGGGATAGGCTTCCAAACATGGGATTCTTTTTTTAGGCGATGATTAGCAACCTGTCACTATTTGAATCTCAATCGTACCATTAAGTCAAATAGCTGAACTTGGCCATTCAGTTTTTTCAAGACTGTTAGCTTTGTCTACCCTGCCAGGGATATAGACGTGACCATATGTATGCATGTATGTATGTATGTATCTCTAGGATAGGCATATGTTATGTCTTTGTTACATGCCTATCCAAGAGTAACTTCACAGTCCTATATCGAATAAAAAAAATGCTATGAAATTACTGTAAAGTACTAACTTTAAACATGTTCTAGAGATATTCATATTCAGGTAATCCAGTTAAACCCTGATCCGTATCCGGGAAAAACCTGACCTCCATAGTCATGGTCACAGACAGACTCCGGGGTCACATTCAGAGAAATGAGATCGCATGGGAGACTAACATAATAGGATGAGGCATAGCACTAATGAGGTTAAATATTCTAACTGTAATTGACAAAAGGATTAAGGCGAATTCTCTAATAGGGTACTGCAAATAATGTGTGGCTTTCAAACCTATTCATTAACAAAACGACCTGTTTTGTGTCATTCGCGGGATTTGTCCATGTGTGTGAGTTTTGCTCGACTTTAAACAAAGACTGTAAACTAGAATATCCTAACGCTAGTTTTTCCATTTTCGTGAGAATTTCGGGAAAACCTTTTTTTTTTCTCTTTTGTGTGTTCCTACACCAAATGTGAGAATAACACTGGTCTGTGCGTTAATATGTCAGTCACACATATATCATCACTCTGTTAACTTGAAAAAGATTATATATTGTCTTTATTTCGGTCACATCTCCATAGATGTGACCGAAATAAATCATGGGATTTAGATACTTATATGAGCGATATTACACTATATATAATGCATACATACATACATATGGTCCCTTGCGGGGTAGACAGAGTCTTGAAACAGACGACCTACAGTCTTGAAAAGACTGAATGGCCACGTTCAGCTATTAGGTTTACCTAATGATAGAATTGAGATTCAAATAGTGACAGGTTGCTAGCCCATGGTCTAAAAAAGAATCCCAAGTTAGCCTATCCCTTTAGTCGCCTTTTACGACATCCATAGGAAAGAGATGGAGTGGTCCTATTCTTGTTTGTATTGGTGCCGGGAACCACACGGCATTAATGGCGGCATAAACGGCATATAATGCAATCCGTAAAAATATAAGGGCGGACACTTAAATTAAAATTAGTGACTAAGGTGATTTACACATACATACATACATAAAATCACGCCTCTTTCCCGGAGGGGTAGGCAGAGACTACCTCTACTACTAAGGTGATTTCTGAGATAATAACACAGTGAAAGTTAACAAAAGGAAGTCAAACATGCTACTTATGAAGAAGAGTGGTTCAACTCTCATCCGATACCAATTGCGCCTTCCAAGAAATCTCACCCCTCTACCAAATACTAATTATTATTTAATTAACAGCGAGGCTTGAGTCCGGCTCTCGCCAACGCCGGTCTTCGCAGTAGCAACGGACTCCCCGTATGTTTCAATGAAAAATTTTCTTTTATAGCAAATGTTAAAAAAACTTCAATACCGCGATGTAGGAGTGGCTATTCGATTGGCTGATTCGAACGCGAGTGAGCGTAACCGTTCCGCTGTTTGCAGACGAGCATGTTGAAGCAACGCAATTTTGTAATTAGAATTATTACCGGTAGTAGATTTAAAACTGGAATTCCGTTTTTAAAAATGATTGCACATTTAAACATCTTGATAGGAAATTAATGTTTTTTTTTTTTCTTTTTATTCATCATATTTAAATATCGATCATGATGGAACTTCTTGGAGAGCTCATGGTCCATATAATCTGTCACTTTTATACACCGAGACAGTATATTTTTTAATTCCTTAGCTCTTCATGTGAGATCCAAGGGAAAATATATATGGGTCCTTTTTTAAAAAACCTGAATCACAACAGAGTAGTGTAAAAAGGTAAAAGTTCATAAATTGTGGGTTGTCATTATTTGAATCCAACTTATTATATTTCAACATGTTTAATTCAATTCAATAATCGTAGAAAAGCCTGAAATGCTAACTAATTATTTATAACATAATATATTATACATTAGGAGCATTTAGTTATTATTAGAATTAAACTAAAAGATCTAGTTTAAGTCTTTAATTTGTATTCTAACTAACATTTGTATGTACCTGATTTGAACTTGATACTTCTACGTAGCAAATGTTAGTGTAATTATAAAGTTATTTAAGTTATACAAACTTTTGAGTTACATCCAAGATATACAAGTTTAATGTTATTTGATGTTAATTCCTCTGGAGGACATGATTTCGCTTTTAGCTTTAATTAATGGGTTTCAAATCATAACTAATTAACTGTTTATATATGAACGAGCAGATCTCAATTTATTTGACGTACCTACATGCTTTAGTCTTAAATAGAAACTTATAAGCGAATGGTCAGGTCAAGTGTACCCGAAACCGACGAGTTTGTATGAAGAGAGTTATGAATGTGGATGAAGCGAAATCCATTCACACCTCAAGGATAGAAGCTTGATTTTATGTGGTGAATGGAGGGGAGAAATTTTAAATGTTAAATTAACAGTTTTTAAGTTGGAACAAGCTTAACACATCTGAAACAACGTCATTCAAATTGGAGGAATAGTTTTCGAGTTTTGCGAGTATAAACTTACAGACAAAAAGACCGATAGATACACGGAAATTCTCAAAATGATATTTTTGGTTTTGTTGGTGTTTCAAGTACAGATATCGGTCAATTATTATTTGTATGTCTATGTAATAGTATGTATGGATGGATACTTTCTCCTATAAGTCTAAGGTTTTCAATTGTAAATTTACTTTCTTCAGATCTTCCTGTGAGCAATGATAATTCGGACAATTTTTTTCCTAAGGCTCTATATACAATCTTTACATTTATCAAGTCTGTGCTAGAGTAGTCAGAAAACAATATTATTACATTCTATATCATCTGTGCCAACAATTTTCAAATTTCGAACCAAAAAATAAATTCAAGGGCTTCCATAATAAAAATTAAGCAGTTTAAATAAGCACAAAGCGGTATTGTGTACACAGGATTTTTGTTTGAACTAAATTCTCTTTGAGCTTTCTCTCCAATGCTTCCCACTTTAATCTAGCGAACGGTTTGTGAAATAATATTTAATTAATCCTAATTTGAGCCTCAAGATAAATTTTGTTAGGCTGTTGATTTTTCAGTGTTTGATTTATGTAAAATACATGACTCGTGAATTAAGCTATATTTTGTATGTAAGTATTATATTTTTTTTTGTTTCATCTGAGCATGTTCAAGCATTGCTCTGAAATAAGGCCAAACATTGTTAATGACATCATTTGACATAATTTGATTATACGCATACATTGTATATATCACATCTCAACAGAGTTAGTCACGGGTAGACACGGCTAATAAATTACAAAAATCGAAGGCCATTAAATAATGGAATTGATATTAAATCGCAATCTACCCAAGAATAGAATATTTAATTAAATTTTATTCCATATTATTATTTTATTCAAAAGGATATTTGTCAATGTTGGATAACATCGTATGAATATCATTAAAATTGACATAATAATATGTATGTACATCATGCTCCAATAACTTTTTAAAATTCCCACAAATTCAAAACGTAAGAATTATACAACCTTAGCAGTGCTGCTATATAAAGATTTGAACCTCATTTATAAAAGATGAGGTTCTCAAAACGCTTTGATACGAGAGCCAATAAATAGTGGTTCAGACGATAAGACACCAATCGATTCTGCAGCATCTCGATACATTATGAGCACACTCGATCATTATCTGATCGATTCTAGATAATCGCTTTCAGAGGTATTGCAACGTCGAGTTTAAAATGTTATATTTTCACCCGGCTTTTAAAAGGAAGTTGTATTTTTCGTTCGTTTATATATTATAAACTTTTTTACCCACTTCACATAATATTACTTACATACATACATATATTCACGTCTATATCACTTGCGGGGAAGACAGGGCCGACAGTTCTGAAGAGACTGACATTCCACGTTCAGCTGTTTGGCTTTATGATAGAATTGGGATTTAAATAGTGGCAGGTTGCTAGCCCATCGCCTCAAATAAGAATCCCAGGTTTAAAAGCCTATCCCTTACTCACCTCTTACGAAATCCACGGAAAATGAGATGGAGTGGTCCTATTCTTTTTTATATTGGTCCGGAAACCACACGGCATTTTCTCTTTTTAGTGCACACTAGACAATAAAAAGAACCTACATTTAAAATCTTTATAGGCACATTAAAATCACTAGTATGATAGGCAAAAAATATTGTTTATTTCTGACTTATTTTGACTAAAATTTAAACTTTATCGCATTGATAATAATAACGATATTTAACGAGCACAATCTATCCTCGCCTCGTTCATGACTTTATGAAGGGATGCGATTCGACAAAAATGGCGCCGTACTAAGAATTTATCACTCAACCTTTTCTTTATTGCAAAGCACAAGTCAACAGTAAAAGAATGGCATTATGCAACTAGTCACAGTTGACACTTAAAATGATAACGAAGAATAAAACACGAAGCTGTTATACAAATTCAAAGTTGCATTTCACACGAAGCAAGTTAGTACAAACTGCATACATTTACTGCAGCTCACATGAAAAGTTGAATCAAAGTTTGTATGGAACAGTTTCATGAATAATAACTTTTAGAGACACTTGTGGTGTCGGTATAAATTTTAACACGCAATTGTTGGCCAAAATGCTGTGTGCAAATTGAATTAGAAATTTGATATATTTTTACTACGGACGAGAAAAATTGTTTATGGGCTAAGTTGGTCTGAAAAGTTGGATTTTAGGGTTAAAGTTACATTAGTTTTTTTATTCTAAGTTTGGATCGTGTGAAGTTGACTTTGTTGAAGAAAATGCTGCAGTGCAGTTTGTTACCGCTTCTTCTGCACTCACGCCTTGGAAGCGGCAGTAAACTTAGGTTTAAGTAATTTATTTGACATCAGCCTATGTTGTCTTGTCCAACACAAGGCGTTTGTTAAATTACTTTTTGTCATCATAAGTCGATGTTTGCGAAATAAAAAAAAATACAGGCGAAGTTTCCAATAATTCTTAGTAGGTAAAGGTAAAAATTACTTGCTACGTGCTTTCGGAGTAGACGAAGCAAAGTCTCCAAAAGTTTTAAAAGCCACTTTCAATGAATGACTTAGTGGTGGAATCGGAATTTCAAATTTAAACATAAATTTACAAAAATCATTATCTTTCAAATATAAATTTTTATAAATAAGTATGCAAAGACCGTGCCAAGTGGAAAGATGTAGTCTCTGCCTACCCCTCTGGGAAAGAGCCGTGATTTTATGTAGGTATGCTTATATGTATTTTTAGAAGTCACTAAATTTAAAAGGCTTAAAAGAAGAATCCTTTATTAGTAATAATTAACCTTTACTTTTTTTAAGATTAGATAAGATAAACAGACACACACTATTATGTGTTTTTATTCTTATTCCGACCAGTATGAAAGTGTTAATTCTGAACATTAAATAATAATTAAATTAAATTATTTTCAAAGTTAAAAATAACTTTGCTATCTCAGTTTTTCTCAAGTAGTCAGTCTTGGAAAATGTTGAGCAAACTTTGAAGTCTGAACTACTGCCCTAACTTAAAAGTAAATGTTTATTTTAAAACGTTGATTCAATAGTAACATGAAATTGCTCTTAACCTTTATTTATGGTATTGAAGTTTACAACTGTAATAATAGGTAAGGAAAAGTAATAAGTAAAGTTAATTAAAATCTGAAAATATTATTTATTTAAACTTCATTGCTATCATACTAATGTATAGCACAATTGGCGAACTTAATGCTAGAAGCATTATCTACCAGTCAACCATTGGGTCTGACAGAAAACTTTATGTGAAATATTAACACTTTGTTAACCAATTCTGTCGACCAAAAAGTATTGGCCAGTAAGATACGAAATGATCTATACTAATATTACAAAGCTGAAGAGTTTGTTTGTTGGTTTCATTGAACGCGCTTATCTCAGGAACTCCTGGTTCGAATTGAAAAATTCTTTTTGCGTTGATTAGACCATTTATCGAGAAAGGCTTTAGGCTATATAATCTCACACTGCAACTATAAATAGCAAAGAAATAAAGAAAGATGTGAAAAACAAACGGGGAAAATTATTCATCCTTGACGGCTTCAATGATGTCTATAATAACTTTTCCACGCGGAGAAAGTCGCGGGCACAGCTAGTCATAGATATAGATAGATAGATAGATAGATAGATAATTCATTTATTTGATTTGCTACACACAATTTACAATGAACATACGGAATACAAATTAATTAGGGTGTGAGTTGCAGCAATACAAAAAGGTCACAACTCAACGAATTTATTGCTATAGAGCAATACGCTGATTTTCAGTTATGACCTAGGTGCTAGTGCAGGTCAATCTGCGTACGTAATAAAAAATAAACAAAGACTCGTGTCGTGATCGTGACTTAAAAGTTTCATTTGTATAAGTGTGATAAATGTAGCGGCTTAATAACCAAAAGAGTATCTAAAATATTTGAAAATTCAACACATGCCCCGGCATCGCTTGTGTAACGTTATAAACCTTTCTTGAAACATTTATTTAAATATATAATGGGAATGGAATAAAAGAGTACATGAGAAGCAGAAACCGCCATCAGTGCCGAATATGCATCAATGCCGATATTTACTTACTTTCTGCAATAGCCTGCTGGTTTTCAGTCGCTCATTTACCACGGATCATTGTAACACGATTCGCAAAGTCCGAGATAAAATAAAGGTGCGTCACGTGCGCGTTTAATACCTGTATTATTTATTTTATATGTATATAATACTTTCTTATGATATATAATTAAGTACTTATTAAAAAAAAGGTGAAGATAAAATATTTCTAATTTTCTATGAATAGATGTAAGGTAAAGTAACAAATATGGTTAATTAATTAATTATCCATAATTATTTCGATTACACCCACGACTCCGCCCGCGTAAACAGAAGAGTCTTGTTAATTTCTATTCCCGCGGGAATTATGGCCAATACTGTTTTATAACGTCCACATAAGGAAACTAGATGCTACAGAAATTGCGACTCTCGACCCAGCGTTTTGCTTATGATATTAGTTAGAGAGAAGAACATACGTTTATACATAAATTGGCATATATATACTTATATATATATATATATATATGCCTTACTGACAGAGCCACGGTTTCGAAAAGGTCAATAAGCCACGTTCAACTGTTTGAATTAACGATAGAGGAATCCTTAGTTTACAAACCTATCCCTTAGTCGTGTTTTACGACGATGAAAGATATGTAGTGGTTGATTTCTGAAGTACCGTAAACAATTTTATAATATTAAAAGATATGGATTTAATGTATGGATAAATCAATTAAGTAACGTTTAAGAAATTATACTTAGTGGCTTTAAACCCCTCTAGGTGCCTAACGTCAATATTTTGGTATTGGTGTGCAAATTGACTAACTTTGAGACAGGCAAGTTCTGGGAACAACAGCAATTGACGTCGGAAATTGTTTAAACATTGTTCAGCAGCTCAAATTCGCTTGCATTCCTAGTGAAATGTGATGAATTTTTGATTGGTCACATTTGTTAACTCATTCCCAACATAGCATAACATATAATCACGTATATCGTATCGCCTGCGGGGTAGATATAGCCGACAGTCATCAAAAAACTATAAGGCCACGCCTAATCATAGAATTGAGATTCAAGAAGTCACAGGTTGCAAGCCCATCGCCTAAAATAAGTATCCCAAGTTTATAAGCCTATCCCTTAGTCGCCTCTCACGACGTCCGCCGGAAATGAGATGGAATGGCCCTATTCTTTTTTTATTGGTGCCGACCACACGGCACTAATACAATACTATATACGCGATTATACCATAGCTATATGTTTCCAATTTGTTCGATTCCAATTCCCACTATTAAAGCAGAAATTTACATTTTTTTTTTCATATATAGTAAATATAAAAGTATCTGATATTATCCCAGTTGTAGCTCACACTGATCTCAAACATAATACATTAATATTCCACACACGGTTTCCATCTATCCTTCAAAGAACAAAGTGCCCTGCTGGGATGAAGTGGGAATTGGATAAGGTTCTCCGCTCTGATATTGGTTTTGCGACAATGGAACCATATCGCAGTAAGTTTCAAATGCGAGAATGATTGCGAATTTTTTTTTTTTTTTTTACTTTTCTGAATAGATTTACTCTTTGCGAATAGAGTTTTCAATATTGCCATGTTTGAAATATTCGATATTGAAATTGTACACCTGAATTACCTACGGCGGATTCCAAATTCAAATGCGCGTTCCAACGTTATGACATTATTTCATTTTTAAATGTTGGCATCATTGCATTTTTTATAAATCGACTCAACTTTACGGCCATGAAAGAATGCTTGTCTGTCTGTTTATCATCAACCAACTTATGTTTTTTACCATTTTCATAGATCGGTTTTCATAGTTTTTCATAGTTTGATCTACGCAACCTTTGCAAAGGATCCTAACCCTTATTGATGAAGGTACCATTTTACATACATCACGTCTATACCTCTTGCGGGGTAGACAGAGCCAACAGTCTTGAAAATACTGATAGGCCACGTTTACCTATTTGGCTTTCAGATAGAATTGAGTGTATCATTTTATACGGTTTTTACATAGATTAAAACTATATATCTCTCTCACATCCTTGCCTGTTCCCAGTTGCACCCTTTGACACAATGCCCCGGGACCTAGGGTCTACTCGTCAACATTTATTCTTCCTCTTCGTCCGGTAATGGTCTTCAGTTTTAAGACGCTTCCTTCAACCTGCCCTTTCTATAATACTACATACATATGGTCACGTCTAAATCCCTTGTGGGGTAGACAGACCCAACAGCCTTGAAAAGACTGATCGGCCACGTTCAGTGGCCTAACGATATAATTGAGATTCAAATAGTGACAGGTTGCTGGGCAATCGCCTAAAAAAAGAATCCCAAGTTTGTAAGCCTATACCTTAGTCGCCTTTTACGACATCCATGGGAAAGTGATGGAGTGGTCCTTTTTTGTATTAGTGCCTTGAACCACACGGCACTAATACAATACTATTATACGCGATTATACCATAGCATATGTTTCATGCTGTAAAAGTAAGAGAGAACGAACTTTCTAGGACCAAATTTTGAATGTCTTGAAAAAGGGAGATGTTAGGAATACTCGTACTCGTCGATATGCATAAAAAGAGTAATCAGTGTAGAAGAAGCGGGAGAGGTCTATAAGGATCGTAGTAAGTGGAATTCCATAGTCTCTGTCTACCCCAATGGGAAACAGGCGTGATGGTGTGTATGTATATATGGTATAGGTATATGTTTGACGGTGTTTTTTGGTGTTTTTTGACGGCCTCTGTGGCGCAGCGGTAGTACGCTTGTCTGTGACACCAGAGGTCCCGGGTTCAATTCCCAGCCAGGGTATGATGAGAAAAGAACTTTTTCTGATTGGCCTGGGTCTTGGATGTTTATTTATATAAGTATTTATTATAAAATACAGTATCGTTGAGTTAGTATCTCGTAACACAAGTCTCGAACTTACTTCGAGACTAACTCAATCAGTGTAATTTGTCCCGTATATATTTATTTATTATTTATTTATTTATGTTTCCAAATTATTTAAATGCTCACCGCGTGAAGGAATGCGGTCTCGTTGTTAAAATTTAGTTTCAGTTAACGTTATAATCATAACAACCTTTTGTAACACCAACAAACTATTAATTAATGTATTTTCAGTAGTACAATTAACACAATGAAACTAACTAAACGGCAGTACCTATGTTGCGTTGTAACGTTTATAATTTGTAAAGGAACCATCGTCTGCTCAGAGTTTCATTGTTATTAATATTGTACTTACTAACGTTGTGTTACTGTAACGTTTAAGGCTTTGTAATATTTGGATGCGGCATTTATTAAGGTGGTTTTAGAAAGTTGTGTGTTGTATTGTTTGATAGTGCCGTCGTGTGGTTACCGGCATTATATAGTAGGACCACTGTTTGTTCTTTCCATGGATGTCCAAAAAGACGATTTGTGAACTTGGCATTGTTCTTTTTAGCATTTTCATCAATTCATGTGTCGTGTGGTTCCCGGCACCAATACAAAAAAGAATAGGACCACTCCATCTCTTTCCCATGGATGTCGTAAAAGGCGACTTTGAGATAGGCTTACGAAATAGCGGTCCTTTTTTTTTAGGCGATGGGCTAGCAACCTGTCACTATTTGGATCTCAATTCCATCATTAAGCCGAGCAGCTGAAGTCTTTTCGGGACTATTGGCTCTGTCTACCCCGTAAGGGATATAGACGTGACTATATGTATCTATGTATGTCATCAATTCATGACGTACAAAATCTTGTTAGTCCTTTTGAAAAACTTCTCATTTACAGTCAAAAGCATATTTCTTTTCTTAACCTACATTTTTACTGTTTCAAAGTAAGTTATAACCTGAGGACGAAAGACTGGAGACTTGCCAAGCACTTGATGAGTCTAGTTTGAATAAATTTACTCCGTATGTCTTCTGTTTTGATGAGCGGCGCCAATTTCGTGACGTTATATATTTACTAGTTAATTCCTTTGGCATCCTTCGTCTATATTTCATTGGGAGGTGTGATAATAGGCGAGTGTTCATGGTATTATATTCTTGGGATTCTTCTTTTAGGCGATGGGATAGCAACCTGTCACTATTTGAATCTCAATTCTATCATTGAGCCTTACAGCGGAACATGGCCTATCAGTCTTTCACTACTGGCTCTGTCTACCTCGCAAGGCATATAGACGTGATTATATGAATGTGACGGAGTGTTTCGTTCTCTATTTCCAAAATACCACCTCAAACATTCCCTCTCCCTAACTAGCCCTTTGTTTGCGCGGCTTGACCACAAGTAATCCTATTGGTGCCACCTGCTTTAAACAAACGAGGGTACTAAATCCCAAAGACGCCTGTCACGCTATACTGTTATTAGCTGACAAACACCCATGTAATATGGCCAAAATTATTATATACATAGACTAGTTACTCGGATGGCATTTATGAATGAATGAACATACATAGGTACATATAATCACGTCTATATCCCTTGCGGGGTAGACAGAGCCAACAGTCTTGTGAAGACTGATAGGCCACGTTCAGCTATTTGGCTTTAAGATAGAATTGAGATTCAAATAGTGACAGGTTGCTAGCCATTCGCCTAAAAAAGAAACTCAAGTGTGTAAGCCTATCCCTTAGTCGCCTTTTACGACATCCATGGGAAAGAGATGGAGTGGTCCCATTCTTTTTTGTATTGGTGCCGGGAACCACACGGCACATAAAATGAATGAATGAGAAAGTATTAAAAAACCAGGCACATAGTGTACGGTGTATGAAAATGGTTTTGAATAAGGACCAAATTCAGCATATGTTGGTTATCTCGTGAAAGATGACTGACGCTGGCCTTTCGTTGGTACCTAAAGAGTAAACAGTAATAACAAGGACACTCGCAAGCGACTGTCCACTATTAACTACCTCGTTGGCTGTGTGATCACATTCAGAAAATGAGCATTTAATATTACCTTCCTCAGAAAACCCTCTACCCAACCTTTCACACAGAAACAAAATCCGACTACAACTTTCCGAGATTAGCGCATGCACTCAGACAAATAAAATGGGGACATACATAAAATCACGCCTTTTTCCCGGAGGGGTAGGCAGAGACTACATCTTTGCACTTGCCACGATCTCTGCATACTTCCTTCGTTTCATCCACATTCATAACTCTCTTCATGCAAGCTCGGCGGTTTCGGGTATTGTTGTTAAGCTTAACGTTCGTCTAGGCCTTCCCACTCCGACCTTTCCCTCCACACTCTCCTTGTATATCTGCTTAGTCAACCTGCTTTCATTCATACTCTCCGCATGACCAAACCATCTTAACATACCCTTTTCTATTCCTGTTATTACATCTTGTGATGTGAAAAAAGATTCTTTTACATCACAACATATCCGGTCACTCATTTTCATACCCATCATACTCCTTATCGCTCTCATGTCCACTGCATTTATTCTGCTTTCGTGCTTCTTTTGCTACAACCAACTTTCACTCCCATATATAAAAAGGTTGGGAATAGAATCTTAATTCCATTAATAAGCCATTAAACTGATCGTGACCTTTCAAGTATAAAAAAATACGATCATATTCAAGCCACTGTTTTGACGAAGCTTTGGATCGAGATTAAGGCTTAATTTTTGATTAAGCTGCGTTTACATCGCGCGCCCCAATTTGTTATGCCGGTATTATGGGATCGAGTAATGGAATAAAAATATTTGCAGACAATTTCTACCTTAGCTTTCTTTTTCAATCAAGAATTCGAATGTCTTCTTTTACATTTACATATAATCACGTTTATATCCCTTGCGGGGTTGACAGAGCCAACAGTCTTGAAAAGACTAATAGGCCACAACTTAACTATTTGGCTTTATGATAGAATTGAGATTCGAATAGTGACAGGTTGCCAGCACATCGCTTAAAAGTAGAATCCCAAGTATATAAGCCTATCTCTTAGTCGCTTTTCACGGCAAGACTGCTGGCTCTGTCTACCTCGCAATAGATATAGACGTGACTATTTGTAAGTAAGTAAAAAAATAAAATTACTTGTGGAATACGAAAGTTAACAACATAATTTACAACCAAACCTGTTAACTCGAAACCGTATTTATATTACGGAAGTTGTTTACGAGTATCAATAGTAATTACGTAAACAGGGACTTGAATCAAAATTTCAAATTACGCTGGTCGGTTTTTGGGTTTATTCCCTTTAGGTCTAGTTGTCACGTAACATACGTACGTGATGACTTCAGTCAATTTTGCAATGATCTCAGCAAATATAGATTTTCTTTTCGCCGTGTTGTTCCCGGCACCAAATAAAAAAAAAAGAATAGGATAGCTCTGCTCCGGCGACTAAGAGATAGATTATAAACTTGGGATTCTTCTTTTAGGCGATTTGAATCTCAATTCTATCATCAAGCCAAAAAGCTGAACGTGGTCCATCAGTATTTTCAAGACTGTTGGGTCTATCTTCCACGCAAGGGATAAAAACGTGACTATATGTATGTATTTATGTACATATGAGATTTTCTAAGACATCAATATTGATGTTAAAAATTATTTGTCACGAAGGTTCACAAAAAACAAACGTTTTTATTATAAACAGCTGAACGTATTTTTAAGACTGTGGGCTATCCACCCTGTAAGGGATTAATATTAAATTATATATATGTATGTATTGAAATAATACTTATACATAGGAAAAGTATGCTAACATATTGAACTTATTGAAAACGCACAGAAAATTGGTTGCAAAATGTCATAAACTCAAAGCCAGTAAAATTTCAATTCATTCTATTTTGAAGTTTCGTCCCTCTATTGAGTCTCTTATAGGGAACAACACAATACCCTTAGAATCGCATTCATCAAAACTTGAGAATTAGCCCCGATCCCTAATTAAACCTGCCGCAGTCGCCTCCTACGGGAATGCCGAATCTTACGTAAATATTGGCCTCAATAAAACTTTTATCATAGCTTTATTGGCGCTTAATACCTTGATCCCTTTTGTCAGGAAGGATTTGGTATCATTTGAATTTGATTCTTGACTGATATTAAAGTTTATGGTTAATTGCTTTATGGTGGAAACTAAGTTATCTTCTTCGGTAATACAATCAAAACAAGGGCTTGGTTATTATTATTGTTAAAATCATTCATTCATTCATACTATCACATTTTGAACCCTTGCGGTGTAGACAGAGCTAGCATTCTTGAAAGACTGAAAAGCTACGTGCAGTTGTTAGGCTTAATGATGAAATTACTAGACTAAGAAGGGTCCCAAGTTAATAAGCCTTTCCCTTTAAAATTTGAAGTAATGGCGGCTTTGTTTCCCGATATCAACAGTATCATAAGTCCCGATATCATAATATCTTACATTTACGGGATGGCAACCTATCGCTATATGAATCTCAATTCTATCATTAAGCCAAACAGCTGAACGTTGCCTATCAGTCTTTTCATGACTGTTGGCTCTGTCTACCCCGAAAGTGATATAGACGTGATAATATGTAGGTATGTACATACCTACCTACATTTGAGGAAATTTTAAGACCGAATAAAAAATGGACGAAGATCGGCAGTTTATTAGAAAAAGATCCGATTTTACGTACACATGTGTTTTATTATCTCGAATACAATAAGTATTTTTTTTTAAATAAATAAGAAAAAAACGTTTAATGCATTGTCGAAAACAAATGAAAGACAGAAACACTCAAAAATCAAAGTAAGTATTATTTGAAAAAATATATATTTACCTGTAGGTACCTAAATACAAATATTTATGTCAATAATATTTGGCGACATCACTCAGCCAATAGCAGCGAACAATCTAAATCGCGCAAACAAAGATTTCACAGATTGGAGCATAAATACAACCTCCGACTGAACTACGTCTGTCGAGGGGTTCCTCAGGCATAACATCTAGCCTGGCGGAAGATCTTCACTATGATGGCGGACGAACTATCGCTCCCGTTACAGGTCTAATGATAAACATACATACATACATAAAATCACGGCTCTTTCCCTTTCTTATTACAAATAATAAAATAGATACTTGTTACAAATATACTAGAAGCCCCCGCGACTTCGTCCGCATGGAAACCCTATCAATCCCGCGGGAACTCCGTGATAAAAAGCTTATATGTTATTCTGAATCTTCAGCTACCTACATACCAAATTTCATCGTAATCGGTGCAGTAGTTCTTGCGTGAAAGTGTAACAAACATCCATACTGACATACTCAAAAACTTTCGCGTTTATAATATAAGTAGGATTATGATTATAAGTCCAATTCAAAAAATTACTTAATCTACCCTTACTTGTTATATTTTCTTTGCTCATGTTATAAACTCTGAGGGAGAAAGTACACAAGTTCGCAGTATTGTTTCAATTTTCAAATGTCCAAACTTTGATGTCAACTTTTTCCATTGTCGTAAACAAAATAAAGTTATCCTATTCTGTATAAAAATGCCGGCACGACTTAAACATATATGGCATTGCTTTTTATTCATACTTCGACGTATTGACATTTTTCACACTATGATATGCCGTGTGGCTTTTCCATGGATGTCGTCAAAGACGACTAGGGAGTAGGTAGGCTAATAGACGTGAGATTCTTCTTGTAGGCTATGGGCTGGATACGTGTCACTTTATGGATCTCAATTACATTATTTATACGTACAGCTGAACGTGGCCTTTCAGTATTTTCAAGATTGTTGACTCTGTATACCCCGCAAGAGATACATACGCGATCATATTTTTATGTGTAGAATTTAGTTTACTTGATAATGTCAATATTGTGTAACATTGGATGAGTCAGGATTTTAAACGTCTCTCACGAAATCCATGGTAAAGAAATAAAGTGGGCTTATCTTACAGCGCCAGGAACCACACGGCACGATATGTAAGCAATAAGTATGCTGAGATATTTCCGCTATATTCATAGAATAGAGTAAATTTATTTTCAAAATTGGATACTATGTATCACTTATTGACGTCCAATAACTTAAATCTAATTATAACTACTACCGCTTCCAAAGCGCATGTGTAGAAGAAGCGGCGGAACAAACTACACTGCAGCATTTTCATCGGACATCAATTTACAAATATAGATCTCTAAAATCTAAATCGTGGAAATAATGAATGAATGTAGAACTAATAGTAAAGTAGCTTTAGCGTATCTTTTGAGCAGCATTCAGAGCGGTCTTTGGATAAATCCAAATGAAATGAAGGGTACCCCTAATTACACCACATCCAAGAAATGAGATTGGAACACGCGAGCGAAACACGCAAGGTTTTGTACAATGCTGTGTTGTGGTTTTAGAAAACCACACAGCACTAATTTCAATGTATTTTCCTTGTAAGTACATATAGTCACGTCTATATCCCTTGCAGGGTAGACAGAGGAAACAGTCTCGAAAAGCCTATCGAAGGATTTCTAGCGCTATATAAACATATATCTTGATCAAATTCAGGACGTCCTGGCAAAGGGTCAGGTCAAGAGTACCCGAAACCGCCGAGCTCGCATGAAGAGAGTTATGAATGTGTATGAAGCGAAGGAAGTATGCAGAGTACGTGGTAGGTAAGTGGAAAGATGTAGTCTCTGCCTACCCCTCCGGGAAAATGGCGTGATTTTATGTATTTATAAGCATATATCTATAGCACAAAAAAACCTTAAAATATTGAACAAAAATAATATTAAAAGCGTGCTTACAGCTTTAAGCTTCACTTCCCGAGGAAGTTCGCGTAACGACTGCTAGTACAAAAGATAAGATAAAACCTCTCCTGACGTCTTCCGAGCTTCCAGAGTATTTGATCGGTCGGGCGTGGTGCGCTGTATACTTTAAAAATCCTTTTAACTGATATATATATGTATATATATATATATAAATATGTTTTTGTCATTGCTTGTTCTTTTTTGTAGGTATTTTTATATGGTGAGGTGTGGTTCCCGGCACCAGTAGAAAAAATAATAGGACCACTCCATCTCTTTCCCATGGATGTCGAAAAAGGTGACTAAGGGATAGGCTAATAAACTTGGGATTTCTTTTAGGCGATTGGCTAACAACCTGTCACTATATTGAATCTCAATTCTATCATTAAGGCAAACAACTGAACGTGGCCTCAGTCTTTTCAAGACTGTTGGCTCTGTCTACCCCGCATGGGATAAAGACGTGATAATATGTATGTACGTTTGTAAACCGACTTCAAAGACGGAGGATATCAAATAGAGGCGCTTGCTCTCTTTTACCAAAGTTATTAAATAAAATAGAGATTTTACAAAGAGTTTTGTTTTTTTTTACGTACGAGTATGTATATCAAAATCGGTCATACAACGAGGCGTCGGATATTGAAAATTAACATGTGATCGTTTTGAATAGCATCCTTGAACATAATGAAGGCCTTGTTCAAACTTTTAATCACTGCGTAATGAACGCCCTGTCTAAACCAACCATTAATACAAAAAAAAAAACAGTACTAAACTGTCAAAAATTGTCACTGGCTGGATTCCTGAGTTATATAGGTAGTGTACTTATTAAGATTTTGTTTTAAGTTGCAGACATCAGCTATTTCTAATTATAAATTATAGAGTTATATCAGCCAATTTAGGTTTAGCAGCAATGATACTCGAATAAAACTTTACCTTTCCTCACGCTAAGGGCTCCCATACACTGGGCGTTTTTTGAGCATCTTCGTCTTACAAGCGCCTACGCGGCGTGAACTACGAGTATATGATGACATCCTGAATGATGCACATATGGCTACGTCGCTTGACAGAGTTAATCCGGTCTGACCCCCAAAATCTGATACTGTAATGGATCCATTTTATTTTACATACATGCTTCTATATATCTTGCGGGGTAGACAGAGCTAAAACTTTAGAAAAGGCCATGTTTAGCTGTTTGGTTCAGTGATAGATATGAGATTCAAATAGTTATAAGTTGATAGCCCATCGCCTAAAAGAAAAATTACAAGTTTATAAGCCTTTAAGTTTTATTTTTATTATTTTCTATTCCGTTCTAATCCCCTATTCAATGGGTCAGAACGGAATAAAAAATATTTCAGAGTGGAACAGATCGGACAAAATATTAAACAGTGTATCCGTTAAAGTGATCAGACCTGAATAACTAGCTCGACGCCGTATCGACGCTGCGTAGGCGCTTGCAAGACGACAGCGGTCGATAGACGCCCAGCGTGTAGGGGCCCTAACTCGCTCTAACTGAATTTCCCTGTACAATTTGAGGGTGACTCTCATATAACTGTCAAACTTTCTAAGTGTCATTGAACTTTGTATTTGACTTTTCGAATTGTTCCACTCCGCCTCCTGCTCGATATTTTTGCTCGACTACACAAAAATTGAAGCGATATCTATTTACATACATAGTATCACATATGCCGTGTGGTTCCCGGCACCAATAGAAAAAAGAATAGGATCACTTAATTTTTTTACCATGGATCTTGTAAGAGGCGATTAAGGGATAGGCTTATAAACTTGAGATTCGATTTTTAGGCGATGGGCTAGCACCTCGTCACTATTTGAATCTCAATTCCGTCATTTATAGCCAACGTTTTTTCAAGACTGAACGTGGCCTATCAGTATTTTCAAGACTGTTCGTTCTGCCTACCCTGCAAGGAATGTAAACGTGATTATATGTGTATATGTGTCACATATTTCAGGTTTTAATCGATTTTAAAAATGACTTTATTGTTAGCAGCTTAGTTCAGATTTTACAGAAAGTGATAGGTTGGTATATTATCGCCTAAAAGAACTTAGAATAAAATAGATTCCTAAGAAGAAGAGGCGAAGCCTCTTAGTAACAACATGATATCGTTTTTAAATCATTCGAATTTGTATCATATTCGAAGTAAATTACATGAGCAACGCTAAAGTTATTCATCCATCGAAAAAACAAAACGATAACTTTTTGTGAGCGTTCACGCGCATTCAAGTTTAACCATAAAATGACGAGGTTATAGAAATATAGCCGAGCGATTGTGACCTGAATTATTGGACAGAAAATCATCTGTTCATGATGAATAAATACTTAAATTTTAATAAAACTTCACACACAAAGACGACAACAAGATTCATTGGAATTAATTTAAAATTTTATTACCCGAAACCGCCGAGCCTGCATGAAGAGAGTTATGAATGTGGATGAAGCGAAGGAAATATGCAGAGATCGTGGCAAGTGGAAAGAGGTAGTCTCTGCCTACTCCTCCGGGAAAGAGGCGTGATTTTATGTATGTATGTATGTTTTATTCCATCAATGAGCCATCTGTTTGTACAATATTTTTGAGACCCTATATATGTACAATATTTTTGAGACTGTTGACTCTGTCTGGTCCTGTTAGTGATAAAGATAACGATTTATGTATGATACATCTGTATGTTGTGTAAGTAGCTTTTTGGAGTCATAAAATCAAGATTAGTGCCATTGCTGCATTCTTTTTAGAATAGAATAGATTTATTTTTCAAAATTGGATACAAGGTATCACTTATTGACGTCACAAAACTTAAATCTAATTATAACTACTACCGCTTGCAAAGCGCATGTGTAGAAGAAGCGGCGGAACAAACTACATTGCACCATTTTCACCGCACGTCAATTTACAAATATAGATCTCTTAAATCTAAATGGTGGGCGAATGCACATTGTCTACATCAAAAAAAAAACATGAATGTAATTGTAAAACTAATTTTACTAAATTGAGAAGGCGGAAGAGCTTCTTTTCTGTAGTTCGTTATTTTGTGGTTTGACCGTTTTTATATTAAGCATTCAGTGAGAGTACAGTGCCGTGTTTCAATTATATTTCGCGCGAAATTAAACGTCACACGAAAACATCCGAGACGGAGATAAACGTTAAAAAAAACCATGAACCCTCCGGGGGATGTTGTTAAAGTTTTGTAGCGGTAGGGTTAATGTAAAAAAATAATATGTTTGAGGTTCTTTTTGTACAACGTAAGTAACGTTTCATATTTCGTAGCAAAATAGAAAAAGGGACCTTGTCGAATTTCCTTTTAAAGAATTCGAAATAAAAATGCTAAAACTATACATACTATGAAGTGAAAACCCTGTTAATCTCTTGAATGCACTTGATTATATATTTTTTTTATATATTACTGGAGGCCGTCCGCGACTTCGTCCGCGTGGAATCAATCCCGCGGGAACTCCGGGATAAAAAGCCTATATGTTATTCTGGGTCTTCAGCTACTTACATACCAAATTTCATTGTAATCGGTTCCATAGTTTTTGCGTGTAAGAGTAACAAACACCAATAGGTACTGACATCCTGACATATTCACAAACTTTCGCATTTATAATATTAGTAGGATATTGATTGTTAAGAATGTATGATATGAGTATGAGAATGTATTTTATTTTATTGATAATCTTATTATTCTATATTTTCGCAGGCATTTCGACGAACACATTGTGAGCCATAAACGCTCGTTTACAGGTTAAAATGGCTCGTAAAATGGCCTTTATGAGTGGACAGGTTTGGCGGCCCTCCACCCATTATTCAGCTATTTACGCACGAGAAATTAAATTAATCGTATTCTGAGGGTATTTTGTTAAGGGCGTGATAGGTTAAGTGCGAAATGTCGTAAAACGAACCCCGGACTCCGAAGCGGGTACCATCGGAAACAGGAAAAAAGAGTATTGCAACCATTTCTCAATATTCTCTTGTTGGCGTTAGTCCCAGCAGCATCCTCACCTCATAACCTAGAGTCTACCTAGGATTAGTCAGAATGTTACGATAACAGCAACCCCCCTATAGCATAGAGCTCTCGGTAAGTCACAATGTTACAATAACCGACTCTCGTCAGACCTACGCAACCTTTGCAGGCGAATCTAATGTAAATGAGATAACGGTTTCAAAACTGGACATTCATTTGCTGGAATGTACTAATGGGATTTAGATATTTCAAGTGCATCGCTCAACAATTAATCTAATGCATGTAACCCTGAAAAGGGTCATAAACATACCCGTAACCTCTCGACCACTGATCCTCTCAGAGCTGCGTAGGTTCACATAGATTTTCATACAGATAATGTTTTTTTTTTCATTAACGATCATATTTCGTAAATGTAATCAGTTGATATCTCCTGCTTTATTAATTTCCAAGTAACTATTATTAGAACTCAATTTTAAGCAAAAATTTACATCAACCAAAGGCATAGGCTTAAATTTAATAACTCCATGGATTTAATATTCTCGACTTATTATAGAACAGCCCTTATAAATCTGAGTGGATTCAATTATTCAATTTTGTTATACATTCTGTAAGTCGGGAGAAAGTATTAATAAATTGCGTAAGAATTCATATTAGGTGAACTACATTTATAAAAAATAATTCTTTATGATCTGATGTCTTCATTTCGTTAATGGCGATGGGCTAGCAACCTGTCACAATTTGAATATTAATTCCATCATAAAGCCAAACACCTGAACGTGGCCTATCAGTCTTTTCAAGACTGTCTACCCCGCAAGGGATATAAACGTGATTATATGTATATATGGCTTAGTTTCCACTGCAAATGCTACGGAGGTCAGACGGCTTAGTAGCTTCGTGTAGAAACCTTACCCAATCGAGAATCATGGTCAAAAGACGTATCTTTCTAGTCATAATCGGAATGAATAACAGGATAAATTGTTCGATCAGATGTTAACATGACAACCAACAAGCTAGAGAGTTTGTGAGCTAATGTTTAGTCATCTTCTACGATTTGTTCCAAAGTAATGGTCCGAGTTAAATAAAAATTTAAGGTCCCTTATAATCTCTCTATAAATAGCTGGTTATAAAATATTTATAAACCGGGTCTTTAGCTGACCCTTCCCTTGGGAATTATAGGAATTTTATCATTAGCCAACATTCCTTACCTCTTACCTGCCAAATTTCTGCTTACTAAATCTACAACTTAATTGAGGTACTAGGTTCTCCGCAGTGATATAATGACGCGGTGTCGCTGCGGTCTGTACCTCTCTTCGCAGCCCTGGAGCCCTATATAAGCGCGTTCCGGACCTTCGCCCTTGGACTACTTCAGAGCTCACCAAGTCAAGTAGCTCGCTATCCTCTGGCCACTATTTGCTGGGTCTTGTGTCTATAGCTGGCTCTGTCTACCCTGCAAGGGATACAGACGTGAACGCGGGTGGAGCCGCGTGTAATTGATATAAAACCTCTAAAAAAAAAAACATAACCAAATTCGGATCATCCTAGGTTTTTGTTACTCAGCCGCTGCGAGGTCACAATTTGGTGCCCAACCCCAAAAAGACAAAACCATTTTCTAGTTCGAATTATCAATTACGATCTCAATTTTTTTTAATATTATTATTACATCAATTATGCAAATGCAGCCAGCGGTGAGAGGTTGTATTTCTAATTTACTCAAAAACATGTTTCCTTGAGAGAACGGTGCGAAATAAACTCGTTAAAGGAATTGTAATACATCATTCTTTGCTAAAAATAAAAGTCTTTTTTTTTGTCTTTGAAGGTAGATTGATGATTTTGTAAATATTTAGGAAAATAAAAAATAATTATTTGTTGGGTGTTTGTTACTTGTAATGAATTGTTTTGTGTCCATAGATACGAGTAACATTATTCCGTTTTATTTATGTTTATAATTATGAAAGTATTTTCATTGTTTCATTATAATGGCATAATAGAATCGTATCACCCCATCTCGGCGTCAAAGGCGACTAAGGGATAGGCTTATAAACTTGGGATTCTTCGTATAGGCGAATACTCTCAATTCTATCATTAAGCCTAACAGCTGAACGTGGCCTGTCACTATTTCAAGACTGCAGGCTCTGTCTACCCCGCAAGGGAAATAGACGTGACTATATGGATGGATATAATTGAGTAAGGCAAAAATATTACTATATATTTTTTATAATTTCCTTGTTAATAAGGTGAGAAAGATCTCTTTATGGTCCCAGATCTCCCTTGGACTAGACTCTTTCCGACATTTAGTTTCTACATAGTCCAGTCTTATTCGTAGTTTATTTATTTATGTACACAAAATTATATAAAGGAGCATTTAATGCAGTAATTCTAGTGCAAAGGTGCTTTTGGTGTTCTTTATGAAACGTTTCTGCTTTTTTAAACTGATGGTGCATAGATTTTTTAGGTCTAGAAAAAACTAATTTAGTATGTATTGTATTATTACAGCTTGAGAATGCTGCCTGCATGATGGGAACCCTACCAAGGGTTCATACTTAAATAATATTTGTTTTTAGTTTGTTGATTAGGATTTTTTTCTTTATTTTCATTAGGTAGTTATTTATTAGTATAGTTTAGAATTTGTAATAATTACATTTTGTCAACTTTATTAATTTAAAATATACCATATTTAGTACAGGATTAATTTATTTATGTTATTTTTTTTATACAAATAAGGTTATTTTATTACAATTCTATGATTGACACGCTATTGGCATGTCTTATAGACAGAAGGATGATGGAATTACTCACAAAATCAATATGAAGATCTTTTACTTTTAAAAAAGAAATTAAAAGTTCTGTAAGGCTAACTTTAAAAAGCCCGTATCGGAAACATGTCAAACGTTCGAATGTTTTTCTTCCTGTTTTTCCTAACTCTTTTCGTTAGAACTGGGAGTTTTAAACTAAAAACTTAGTTTTACAGATTCGTAAGAGCGTCGTTGGTAGAATCGGTAAGGTTAAAATGCATGATGCGCAGAAAGGCACGGCTTCGAATCCCACCTCGGCAATGTATCATTGACTATTTTCGAAGTGTATTTATATAATACATATAAGTATGTAGATTAGTTTAAATAGTAACCGACGCTCTTACGGTGTAGTAAAACATCGTGAGGAAACCTGCACATTCAGGCAACTGGATGTTGTAACCATGATTGATCAAATAAGGTTTAGGTTCCCCTGCAAAGGTTGCGGATATCAGATGGGAATTGCTTTCTTTTAAAAACCTCACTCAATCCAGGATCCATGGTCAAAGACATACCCCGGGCTCCTCCAGAGTGATAATAATGCTATCGGGACAAAAAGCCAAGAAGAAGCCTGAAGGAAAATTTTCCTTCCATCTCACTTGATGGTAAGTGACGATGAAGCCTAGGATGTTACATGCCTCTCAAAGAGATATATGGATTATAAAAATATGATAATGTCTTCGAAGCTGCATAAATGATGATTTAAAAATATGTTATACTTGAATTCCAATTAGCCAAAACTACTCTTAACTCCATTAAAATTAAGATGAAAAGCGGAGATAGGCAAAAATTTTATCAGTAAGTAATTACGTCTGCAAACTAATTTATTCATGAAATTCTGTATAATTTTGGACTAATCCCCACCTAATTGCTCCTTTGTCGTATGAAATGCCTATATTTTACCTGGAATTAAGCCTAGAATCCTTTATACAGACGTTGTTTCAGCAAAATATATTAATAATTTTGCTATAAGATAAAAATAATTTTACTCGACCAAAAGTAATCTAATAAAATGTAATAAAGGTGTCATAAAATGAATGTATCTTTCAGCGTTGTCGCATCCTTTTTTAAATAATTATTTGAATGTTTTTGACTTTTATCTGCACATTCAGGCAACTGGATTTGTAACCATGGATCCAATACGGGTTAGGTTTACCTGCAAAGTTTGCGGAGGCCAGATGGGAGTCGCTTCATGAAAAACCAAACTCAACCAATCCAGGATCCATGGTCAAAGGCATACCGCGCTCCTCTCAAGAGTGGTGAGGATGCAAGTTGGACTAAAGCCAGGAGGAAAAGGCTTACTTACAATATACTTTTATAGAAATCAATAAAATGTAATATGTAGGTATTTTTTTATATATTATTTTTTTTTATAAAATAATAAATAGTTATAAAAATAAAACCATCACTTCCGACATATATATAATTTGTATTAAATCAACAATATTCTTAGTCTTTACATCATTTGGTATAGCAGCTCGTTTAGTTATAGTTTCTATAATTAAATTCACAATTTCCTCCGCTGAGAATCGAATACATCTACCTATTTTTATAATAAATTTATCTTATAATTTATACAGTTTACAATTGACTAAAGACTATAAATTCTCGACATTTGGCTTGAAATATTAAAATTAGGGATTTCGAGCTGAGATTAATTCATCAAAGAATCGATTGTTCGAGCTAATATCATCGATTTTTAAATCGATATGTAAAACTGAATAATAGTTACATAAAATTGATCGAATTCCCTGATTTTACAGATAAGAAATCGTTAATTATAATATTTATCTTGTTTTTAATAATTATGTTATTTTTTTTGTGAATTGCTTCATTTACGGTTACGATTCGAATTGATTTAAAAATATATCTTTTTCGGAAAGAATCGTCATCACTAATTGAAATTGGACTTATTTATTATTACCGTAACATGTTATTACATTGGGTCACCAGTTTAGTTATAAAATCCATTTCTTTATGTACCTTGATACGTCTATTTATTGAAAAAAGGTTAGAAATTAATTTATAACAATGAAAAGATGAAACCAAATGAAATAAGTTGTCATAATTGACTACTTTTACTATAAACCACAGTTTATTTGAGACAAAAAATTTTGTTCATTTGTTAACAATTTATTACAAAAATAAAAAAGAACATATTAAAATACAGTTATTCGGATTAACAAAAATAAAAAAATAATACCTTAATATGTTTTGATTATATTATAAAAGTAATTCTAGGATTGTTTACCTTTACAGCATCTAAAGAAATAGACTATATCTCCTCTTCATTCTTGCCTGTTCCAAGGTAGAAGGTATACCCTGGAAGGGTATACCTTCTATCAGTTTCACCGCTATACTTCAAGGTTCAAGGCCCACATTTGGCATTACTTTCTCAACTTTCAAATGGCATAATCGTCAATAACGACGTCTTTTATGATTCAAAATATTAATATATCATTATTTAAATAATTGCACATTTAAAAATATAAACGAAAGACTAACCTTTAATTTTATTAAACGTGTGCTAGATCACCCATAAAAAAAAATTGTATTGCGATTTTTTTTTGTACAACGTAATTTTTTCTTAATCAAAAATTTTATAATATAAAATTATGTACATGAAATTTTTATAATTTAATTATGCAAATCGAGCATTTAGAGTCTTTGGCACTTTTTATATAAGTATAGTCTTAATTTGTCTATGTGTTATTTGCCCAAACTAACAGGAGAACTAATACTAAGATTTGGCACGCTTGCAGATTTGCGGAGGACCCTGGTGAAGTTACTGAAACAAAAAAAATACATTGTTATTTATCAAAATAAGGCCGTGTGGTTCCTGGCATGGCGTAAAAACCTTTGTAAATATCGTTACAATTAAAGAAGTTATTAAATTAAAAAATACATACATATGCATACAATCACGTCTGTATCCCTTGCGGGGTAGACAGAGCCAACAGTCTTGTAAAGACTGATAGGCCACGTTCAGCTGTTTGGCTTAATAATAGAATTTATATTCAAATAGTGACATGTTGCTAGCCCATCGTCTAAAAGAAGAATCTTAAGTTTATCCCTTAGTTGCCTTTTATGACATGCATCGGAATGAGATGGAGTGGTCCTATTCTTGTTTTTTAATAGTGCCGGGAAACGGCACTTATAAAAATAAAAAATAACCTGTTCAAAATATAACTATTAAAAAAAACGAATAATAAGAATATTCTCTTTAAGAATTTTCTTGAATAATATAACGTAGGTAAGTAATTTTAGCAGAACATCATCTTGGCACAAATGCACAACGTTTTGCGCCCGGAAGCCGCTAGTAATTCAATTTTCTGAGCTACAAGGTGCTGAAAGGAAGCTTACTGTTGCTACAATATAAATTTAATAATAAATTACCCTTTTAATGCAATGCTCAGAACATTTTACAGGTAAGTTTTTTAACTGACTGAGTCTTGTAGTTTATGTTAGTAAGTACATACATATATATTTATATAAATAAGTAATATAAAAATATAATATAAAAAGGATAGGACAACTCCATATCTTATCCACGGATGTCAAAAAAGGCGACTAAGGGATAGGCAAACTAGAGATTCTTCTTTTAGGCGATGGGCTAGCAACCTGACACTATTTAAATCTCAATTCGATCTCAAAGACAAATAGCTAAACGTCGCCTGTCAGTCTTTTCAAGACTGTTGGCTCTGTCTACCCCGCAAGGGAAATAGACGTGATTATATGTATGTATGTAACAAATAGCGGGCGACACGGCGCGCTGTGACCTCGCAATTACTGACCCGCATTACCATTAGCGTCGCCAAGCAAATTGACCACAAATGAACTGTAAAATATACAATTCAAATTGTAAAATCGCTATCCAAGTGAGAACGTTGGATGAAAGAAGAATCTGTCAAATCCTTGTTCAAATAAAGAAAAGGAACTGCGGTAGAAATTTCTTTTGAAATAAGAAGAACCTATGTTTTTTTGTGTTTATCATTCTTATATGTTTTCCATATATATATACGTACATACATAAAATCACGTCTTTATCCCTCACAGGGTTAACAGAGCCAACAAACAGTCTTGAAAGACTGATGGGCCACGTTTAGCTGTAATAATGGAATTGAGATTCGAATATTGACAGGTTGCTAGCCCATCCCCTAAAATAAGAATCCCAAGTTAATAAGGCTATCCCTTAGTCGCCTTTTGCGATATTAACGGAAAAATATACAGTGTCAAGTCCAGTCTTTAGTGGTTACGATAACTTGATTATAATACAGCTGAATGTGGCCTTTCAGTCTTCTCGAAACAGTTAGCTTTGTCTATCCCGCAGGTGATATAGACGTGACTATATGTATGTCATTTTCTTTTTTCTATTGATGCCGAAAACCAGACGGCACAGTACCGTATAAAATAAATATTAGGTAAGTACACATTCAAATCAAAACCATCATAATATATCGAAATACTAATCTACAACAATAAGTAACTACAAGCTAATAATACTATTACTGCCAAAGAGGGCAGCGTCCAATGAATTATTATTATGGCTTCCCTTCTCATTTGCGAGAACAATTTCCTCTCGAGCCACAGAGGAGCGTTGTGTGATAATAAATTTATCTTCGAAGTGATAAGGTTACTGACCTCTCATATCGTTGTTAGCTATTCAATACATCTCAGAGTTTTTCTCGATATGTGATGGGAATTTGATTATTTCGGCTCAGATCTGTTTGTTGCGTTTTGTTTATTGCTAACCGTTTCCCGCGGCACCGCTGTCCTACATATTATCAGGTCTACATCCCTGGCGGGGTAGACAGAGCCAACTGTCTTGATAAGAGTCATAGGCCATAGAATTGAGATTCAAATAATGACAGGTGGCTAGCCCGTCGCCTAAACGAAGAATCCCAAGTTTATAAGCCTATCCCTTAGTCACCTTTTACGACATCCAAGGAAAAAAGGACATACATATAGTCACGTCTTTATCCCCAGCGGGACAGACAAAACTTACTGTTTCTAGAAGACTTAAATATAAATAAATAAATATAAGCAGGACAAATTACACTGATTGAGTTAGCCTCGAAATAAGTTCTTTGAGACTTGTGTTACGAGATACTAACTCAACGATACTATATTTTATAATAATTACTTATATAGATAAACATCCAAGACCCAGGCCAATCAGAAAAAGTTCTTTTCTCATCATGCCCTGGCCGGGATTCGAACCCGGGACCTCTGATGTCACAGACAAGCGTATTACCGCTGCGCCACAGAAGCCGTCTTAGTAATGGAATTGAAGTTCTTATAATCAAGGTATCGTGACTACAAAAAAAAAACTTCACTGCTTAAGTTTATTACCGCCTAATACGACATTTGCTGGAAAATCTTAATGAAATTCAAATGCTTCGCCTGACAGAGCCTTAACTCGATAGATTATGATAATTTAATGTCCAAAATGACGGCGTAGTTTGCAATGCCTATGCCCGAATCAATTTCCATCACAAATACTCTGAGGCCCGCTGATGTCTATTACTCTATGCTGGACAGAATACATAATAATTTTATACTAGAAGCCTCTAGTAATTACATGTACCTAGTAACTACATAAGATATTTATGCACAGCCATTGAACTTTTTGTAGTCTATCTAAATAACTACGTTTATAAAAAGGACATTAACATAAAGCCTTCACATAACATATTAGAACTGAACGCGAACTCGCAGTGAGAGGAACAAACGCTGTTACTAGGCGAAGCGGTTATAAGAATAATTTTATAACGTCTGCCTGTCTGTTTTTACAGTGTCTGCCTACCCCTCCGGGGAAAAGGCGTGATTTTATGTAAGTATGTATGTATAAAAAGGACAATGATTGACTGACATGTCTATACACAGATAAAATTGCTATTTCTAGAGATCTGAAATTCGACATGAAGGCTTTTTATGTGTGCAGTATTTCTCAGTATTATACGTACATACTCCGGGCAAGGGAAAAGGTAAAGCTGCGGCCGTGTTCTAGTTAAGAACAAGTTATTAACGTTATTTTTATTATCGTTGAGAAGAAAGAGGAAAGAGGCGTGATTTTATGTATGTATGTATGTTTATTATAGTTAAAGAATTCCAAACATTATTCGTTTTGAACAAACTCCTGTAAATGCCTTCATCGCAAAGCGAACTGGTAATTTCTCATCAGAAATTATCATCCTGCAATTGGTCTTTCGTACACAATACCGTCAGCATTTATTATTCTTACATAGTCACAAGTCTTACTACTATTACCATGTTAAGTCTAGCATAAACATGCAAGTAAAGGTCGTTGGCATTACTGGATTAGTGAGGCGTGCTGCGTGTAGTATGCAACATACGCGGAACTGCTTCACCAAGTAACAGCGTTTATACCTGTTACTGCGAGTTTGGCGTTCAGTTTGAATATGTTATATGAAGGCTTTGTGTTTGTGTAATTACAACAAGAGTTAATTATGACGAGTTGATAAAATATACATACATACATATAATCACGTCTATATCCCTTGCGGGGTAGACAGAGCCAACAGCCTTGTAAAGACTTATAGGCCACGTTCAGCTATTTGGCTTTAAGATAGAATTGATATTCAAATAGTGACAGGTTGCTAGCCCATCGCCTAAAAGAAGAATCCCAAGTTCCCGGCACTAATAGACAAAACAATAGGACCAATCCATCTCTTTCCTAAGATTGTCGTAAAGGGAGACTAAGGAATAGCCTTGTATACTTGGGATTCCTCATTTAGGCGATGGGCTAGCAACCTGTCACTATTTGAATCTCAATTCTATCATTAGGTACCCTACCCCGCACCCTATACCTGCTTAGACATGATTATATCACTCTTGACCTGACCCTTTGCCAGGACGTCCTTAATTTGATCAAGATACATTCATCTAGGCCTTCCCACTCCGCCCTTTCCCTCCACACTCTTCTTGTATATCTTAGAGTATTAATCGCCTTATAAATATATATATAGTATTGGTAATCGCGACTCACAGAGAACACACTACTTCGTAAGCAAGTAACTCACTAACTTACTACTCTTCGCGTTTTTCAGTCAAAACAATTGGATCCAATTTTGCCAATTCGAACCGAATCCAATATTGCCATGCGATAGTGTCCGTTTCCTTTACTCGCATGGTGTTGCCAGAATACAATTTTCCGACCACAAACACTATGAGCAGATATTGCATGTTCGACCGTTCTGTATACAAACAGTGAGGTCAATTTGTAGATTTTCGTTAATAGTTTTAATTTTTTTTTCTTTGAGCTAGTGTTGCCTGTTTTGTCATTTCTTTTTTCATGTTTTAGTAACATTTTATGTATACGCTTTTACCTAAGTCTACGCGCGCGTTAAATGTAATATTTCTTGTTCTATTCCATTCTTGTACGAGTAGATATTTTTGGTGCCGGGAATCACACTGCACTAAAAATATCTACTCGTACAAGAAAACAGTCTTGATAAGACTGATAGGCCACGTTCAGCTGTTTGGCTTAATGATAGAATTGAGATTCAAATAGTGACGGGTTGCTAGCCCATCGCCTAAAAGAAGAATAACAAGTTAATTATCCCTATCCCTTAATCGCCTTTTATGACATCCATGGGAAAGAGATGAAGCGGTCCTATTCTTTATTGCCGGAAACCACACAGTACGGTAAAAATCTTAAGTACAAAGAAAGTATTACACTTCATGTAACTGCATAAGTTAATTGCTATTTTTATTGCCTCAAATTAGAACAAAGAACTAAAATATAAATAACACGCCAATTTTCTAAAACATGTGCCGTGTGGTTCCCGGCACCACTACAAAAAAGAATAGGACCACTCCATGTCTTTCCCATGGATGTCGTAAAAGGCGACTAAGGGTAAGGCTTACAAACTCGGGATTCTTTTTTAGGCGATAGGCTAGCAACCTGTCACTATTTGAATCTCAATTCTATCATTTATAGCCAAATAGCTGAACGTGGCCATTCAGTCTTTCCAAGACTTTGGCTCTGTCTACCCCGCAAGGGATATAGACGTGACCTTATGTATGTATTTTCTAAAACAAAGTGCTGGTCTTAGGGAAAATATGTGAAATTCAGTACTCTTGGCAGTGAAAATTTAATTCGCGTTCTGTTAGAAGTACAAAAGTACAATGTACATGCAATGTTACAAAGGAAAGTGCCGGGTTATATGAGAATTTCGCTGCATAGTTTCATAAACGTTTGACGTAAGGCGGTTTCGCTAGCAAGACGAATGTGCGGAGGGCATTCATTTATTTTTTACTAGAGGCCGCCCGCGACTTCGTCCGCATGGAAACCCTATCAATCCCGCGGGAACTCCGGGATAAAAAGTAGCCTATATGTTATTCTGGGTCTTCAGCTACCTACATACCAAATTTTAATTGTAATCGGTTCAGTCGTTTTTGCGTGAAAGATTAACAGTAACAACAGTCAGGATGTCAGTGTGGAACATTCACACTGACATCCTGACAACTGACAACAACTACAACACTGACAACAACAACAACACTGACAACTGTTACTGTGGATGTTCCACACTGACATCTTGACATACTCACAAACTTTCGCATTTATAATATTAGTAGGATTTGTTTTACTATTAACTTGTTACTGACTAAATGAAGTCTGTTCTTGAAAAATGTTAACCAAATACGAGTTAATCAATATGTAGTTTCTATATGACGAACAGAAGGCGAAAATATTACAGAAGGCAAAAAAAAATAAACTAGCTGACGAAACAGAAAAACTTTAAGTTGGTAGTGCAATAAAGTGCACATGTATACTGAAAATAACATACAAAAAAAAGAAATACCATCACAGAATCTTACATAAAACCAAATAACAGGTTAGATAGATAGATAATTCATTTATTTGATTTGCTACACTACGCTATTTCAAATGAGATACAAATTAATTAGGGTGTGAGTTGCAGCAATACGAAAAGGTCACAACTCAACGAGTTTATAGCTATAGAGCAATAGGCTGATTTTCAGTTATGACCTAGGTGCTAGTGCAGGTCAATCAGCGCACGTTATAAAAAAATAAACATAAACAAACAAAGACTCGTGTCGTGACTTAAAAGTTTCATTTTTATAAGTGTGATAAATGTAGCGGCTTAATAACCAAAAGAGTATCCCAAAATATTTCGATAATAGATATCCCAAAATATAATAAAATTCGATATGGTTATGATAAACAAACCTCTCTCAATTTTGGGGTCACTGTTGGCCGAATAAAGAGCCACAGTGGAGTCTTCTCTATACAAGTCTCCGACTTTGGCCTCGCACCGGAGTATAGGGGCGCCCCTCTCGTAATGGGCCGGCCACAGCTGGATCTGGACGTAAAGGTCAGCCCGGAACAGACCCTCGGAGGCCGGGTGCACTTGGTACAACCCTGGCATGACCTGCAGACAAAGGAAATTATGTTTATTTTCTTCTACATACCATGATTGCCGTGTAGTTCCGGCGACAATGCAAAAACAAGAATAGGATCACTCCATCTCTTTCCCATGGATGTCGTAAAAGGTGACTAACCGATAGGTTTATAAAGGATTTTATGACGATGTGCAACCAACATGTCATAATAAACAATAAATTTCAACATAATTAAAGATAAACATCATATCATATTACAAAAAAAAATACATTCCTCAATATGAACAAGTCACATACTTACATAGATAAATAATTGAATTTCCTAACTGTATCCGATGGTATAGTTATATCCAGTACACGACTCTCTAATGCAATTGTGACAATTGGATCCCAGCAGTCGGAACACGTCTGCACAAATTATAACGAAGTCTACGCTATACAAACCTTTTACAAGTTAGTTTCAAGTTGCTTAGTTAAAGTAATTTTTAATTAAGAAAAAAAAATTATGAGAGGAGAGATACGAAATTGAAAAGAGCGAAATAGAATTAAATATTTATGTAGCCTGTTGTTCATCATCAAGGTTTAACTATTTACACTTCTAGAATAATATATTCTTACCGGCTGAGCCCCGGGACTTCGCTTTAGTGGGAAATTTTTGAGATAAAAATATAATATAGTTGGAATAACATAATACTTATTATGTTATTTCAAGTTAATTATGTAGGTTACATAGTACCTTGTGGTTCCCAGCACTTATATAAAAAAGTAGGACCACTCCATATCGTTTCCATGAATGTCGTTAAAGGCGACTAAGGGATAGACTTATAATCTTGATTTTTGAAGAAATTCTTCTTTGAGGCGATGGGTTAGCAACCTGTCACTATATGAATCTCAATTCCATAATTAAGCTTAACAGCTGAGCGTGGCCTATCGGTCTTTCAAAACTGTTGGCTCTGTCTACCACGCAAGGGATAAAGACGTGATTATATGAATGAAGGAATGAATTAAATTATTTTATTTCGTGTAGAATCGTGCCCCAAATTTCATCAAAATCGGCCCAGTAGATTTTATGAGAGAAAAGAAACAATCATACATCCAGATATCTTTAAAAACAAATATCTCTCGCAATATCTCTCTTCCACGATACATACAACTGTGCTATTTCCGACGCAAGAGTGAAAAGGCATTATTTCAACTCGCGCGCACCACCTTAGGCTTCATCTTGCTTACCACCAAGCAGATTCAGGTCAAGCGCACTCAAATTATAATAAAAAAAATCTTACATATAGGTACTTTAAAAAAATGAGGTATGAATCTTAAAAGCATGTGAGGTTTTTAGTAAACTCCTAGTAGAAAAGTAACACTACCTCCTCTTGTAGATGTCGTAGAAGCAAAATAGAGGACAAAAAGCATTACCAAATTTTAATCGTGCATCTGCAATGAAAATTATAACTTCTCTTGCGCGGACAGTCTGCAATAATTTATGTAATAACTTTAGCTAAACACTTACGTAGCTTTTAAAATAACTGAAAATTCAAACGACGTGCACACGACAAAGTTTCAGTTGAAACCACGTAAACTATGGTTATTTTAAATCCTTTGAAAATGCAAATTTCTGGCTAAGCTGAAACGTTATCAAAGGAAATACAGGACTCGCTCAAATGAAATCTGCACTACAGTAATCAAACTCTATTCGAGTGAAATTGAGTAACAAACTCTCGACGATATATGGAACTGATTTTAGCAACGATAATTTTGTCTTTCGACTGCATTTCTTGCATACCCATCTCAACTTATATTGCTAATAGTGCCTTGTGGTTCCCGGCACCGATATAAAAAAGAATAGGACCACTCCATCTCTTTCCCATGGATGTCGTAAAAGGCGACTAAGGGATAGGCTTACAAACTTGGGATGCTTTTTTAGGCGATGGATTAGCAACCTGTCACTATTTTAATCTCAATTGTATCATTAAGCCAAATAGCTGAACGTGGGCCATTCAGTCTTTTCAAGACTATAGCTCTGTCTACCCCGCAACGGATATAGACGTGACCATATGTATGTATGTACTTATATTGTTAATGTGAAAGTAAGTTTATTTTTTGCCTCTACCCGCATTCTCTTCTGAACTAATCTTCTTGAAATTTTTCTTATGTGTAATTAGAAGTCTGGAGAAAGAGGTAGAGAACTTTTCATTGCGAGAATAACTAAATTTCCCGTCCAAGAGCTTCGATGGTCGAATTGGTAAGTCGCCCGGTCAGAAAGGCACAGGTTCAAATCCGACTTTGGCCATGTGCCAATAACTATTTTCAAATAGCATATGCAGGCAACTGGATGTGTTACATGATCGATCCAACACGGGTCAGGTTTACATTAAGATAATGACAGGTTACTAGTCCATCGTCAAAAAAAAAATTTCAAGGTATTAACCGTTTAATTTATTGGAATAATCAATTTGCAATAAGTTTTTTCCATTGAAAGCTGTTAGATGATGATGTAAACAATAATCTCGAAAAGTTGTAAATGGATTTTGTTCCTGTTTGAAATGTTGCAAAGAATATATTCTATATACATATATTCTGTAAATTCTACCCATGAGAAGCCGGGGCGGGTCGCTAGCAAGTAACAGTATGGATGCGAGAGGTGAACTACCTTATTTCATCTTATGACGTCAATTCCTACCTTAACTCCTAAGTTCGTTACGGAAGTCAAGCGCATTAAGCACTTAAAGGAGCAATAGTTCCAACTTCGGAACCCCCTTTAACTCAATTTAATTTCTTAAACTTCCATAGCTAGCTCCACGTAAGCTTGGTGGAGTTGATTTAGCGTTTTATTTACATACAGACGCTCGTTAGGAGATTATACAGGAGGACATTATACATATAATCGAGACTATTCCTCGCGAGGAAGACAGAGCCAACAGTCTTGAGAATACTGATAGGCCACGCTCAACTGTTTGGCTTGATGATAGAATTGAGATTCAAGTTGTGACAGGTTAAAGCCTAAAAGAAGAATCCCAAGTTTATAAACCTATCCCTAAGTCGCCTTTTAAGATATCATGAGAAAGAGGAAGTGGTCCTATTCTTATTTTCAATTAGCGTCGAGAACCATATGGCACTGGACATTCAACACGTTTTAAGACTGCTAAAACTCGCATTATAACGCATTCTCAATGATATTTTGATTAAAGATTTTCCTCCATATTTTTGGTTGACTGGATAAAGTCGCAATTGGGATAAGACCGCCGTTGTGCATATTCTTCTTAATTCAGTAACTGTTTTGTAATTTGTGATGGTTCCAGTACGGGTTAGGTTTACCTGCTAAGGTTGCGGAGCTCAGATGGGTGTCGCTTCGTGTAAAAACCTGACTCACCCAATCCAGGATCCATGGTCAAAGGCATACCCTGGGCTCCTCTACAGAGAGGTGAGGATGCAACCGTGACTAAAGCCAGTAGGAAACATCCACACCAACAATAAAACAATACACTCAGCTATACAAATGAACTTATTTAATTCAAACAAACTTTATGAAGCTCTCCCAATAGTTTATTCAAAATCCCCCGAGAACAATGAAACATCCAGAGACTAAAATCTCCGGCTTACCACCAGAATCCGCATCTGCCGCATTAAAACTTACCACTACGCTATTGTGCAAAGTATTTTAGTGAAAACAGACGTTATTGAATTTATAACTTTGAAAAACTTGTGTGAATATTGAAATTTTGAGAGATCAATGCGCGTTTGTTGATTAATATCTAGACAATTTGTTTTATCGATTGTATTCAGTGCGATTTGGTTTTGATAAGTTGAATCTTTCCCATTCGTGGGAAAGCTTACACGGATTTTCGACTACCCCTGTCACTACCGCAGAACAGTATGAATCAAGAAACCTAAACAATTTTCACATGTTTCATTACATTAAGGACATCCTGGTAAAGGGTCAGGTCAAAAGTACCCGAAACCGCCGAGCTTGCATGAAGAGAGTTATGAATGTGGATAAAGCGAAGGAAGTATGCAGGGATCGTGGCAAGTGGAAAGAGGTAGTCTCTGCCTACCCCTCTGGGAAAGAGGCGTGATTTTATGTATGTATGTATGTTCATTACCTTATCTTGCTTTTACTAGGGCTCTGTCTATGTGATCAAAAAGTGGTGACAGGTCCTAACCTATAATGCCTACATTATAACGAACATTTCGTCTGCAATTCTCTTTCAGTTTCTATTCAAAGAACATTTGCTTAGTCATCCAGAAAATAAAGACTTTCACACATACATACATATGGTCACGTCTATACCCTCGTGGGATAGACAGACCCGCCTTGAAAAGACTGAATGGCCACGTTCAGCTATTTGGCTTAATGATAGAATTGAGATTCAAATAAAGACAGGTTGCTAGACCATCGCCAAAAAAAAAATCCCAAGTTTGTAAGCCTATCCCTTTTACGATATCCAGGGGAAAGAGATGGAGTGGTCCTATTCTTATTTGTATTGGTGCCAGGAACAAGACGGCACACAAAAGACAGACACACACACACACACAAAGACTTGGTTATTTTTATTAACAGAAATACTCACAGGAAGGTCGTTGATGAAGAACTCTAGCACGGACGGGGGTCGGCTGGGCCCTGATGAGCAGTTGGCCTTCATCACGTCTCCGGGCGTGTAGTAGTGCTGACTGGTGTGTATTGATGGAGAAGACGGTGGTAAAACTGGGGGAGAATAAAAAAAAATATGAGAAAAACTTAACAGTTGTGTCCTCAACTTCATTACTAAGGTGCCGTGTGGTTCCCGGCACCAATACAAAAAAGGATAGGACCACTTCATCTCTTTCCCGTGGATGTCGTAAGAGGCGACTAAGGGATATGCTTACAAACATGGGATTCTTATGAAGGCGATGGGCTTGCAACCTGCCACTATTTGAATCTCAATTCTATCATTAAGCCAAATAGCTGAACGTGGCCATTCAGTATTTTCAAGACTGTTGGCTCTGTCTACCCCGCAAGGGATATAGACGTGACGATATGTATGTACACAAAATTATATACAGAAGCATTTAATACAGTAAATGTAGTACAAAGGTGCTACTTATTTCATTCTTATACTTAGCTAATTACTAGGTCAAAATTTTATTAGCAAAGTGCAGTATCATTCGATTCGTATAATAATCATACGAATTTCATGAAAGAAATAATTTGTAAAGACATACAAAAATTACAACGCAAACGCCTTAGGCATCTTTCAGACATGAAAACTTTTTCTACCCAGCCAAAATAAATGGGTTAAGTATCACGGTCTCCACGAAGTACTGTGGAGAGTGTGTACGTGTTTTTCACTTGGAATGTAAAAATGAAGACTTAGTTGTGCCAAATGTAAGTCTACGGGTTTCAAACGTACATCTATACTAATATTATAAAGCTGAAGATTTTGTTTGTTTGTTTGTTTGTTTGAACGCGCTAATCTCAGGAACTACTGGTTTGAATTGAAAAATTATTTTTGCATTGAATAGACCATTTATCTAGGATGGCTTTAGGCTATAAAACATCACGCTGCAACTATTAGGAGCGAAGAAATAATGGAAAATGTGAAAAAAAGGGGAAATTATTCATCCTTGAGGGCTTCAAGGATGCCCAATATAACTATTCCACGCGGACGAAGTCGCGGGCACGGCTAGTACGAGTATAATTAGGTCTTGATCCTTTGCCGGGTATGACGGCATCTGTGGCGCAGCGGTAGTGCGCTTGTCTGTGACACCGCAGGTCCCGGGTTCGAATCCCGGTGAAGACATGATGAGAAACGAACTTTCTTTGACTGGGTCTTGGATGTTTATCTATAAGTATTTATTATAAAATATGTATAGTATCGCTGAGTTAGTATCTCGTAACACAAGTCTCAAACTTACTGCGAGGCTAACTCAATCTGTGTAATTTGTCACGTATATATTTAAAAAAAAATTAACAGAGCCATAAGCCACATTCAGTTGTTAGGCTTATTGATAGAATTGTGATTCATATAGTGACAGGTTGCTAGCCCGTTGCCTAAAAGAATAATCCCAAGGTTATAAGCTTTTCCCTTAAGTCCCTTTTACGACATCCATAGGAAAGAGATGGAGATCTTATTCTTTTTTCTATTGATGCGGTTTTCATTATATACTAAAATTTGTAGTGATGTTGATTTAGTCAAAACGTAAGATTGTATTAACTATTTGTATTGACGTTTAAGTTATGTTTAGACTAAATTTACTGCTGCTTCCAAAGCTTCAGTGACAAATTTTCTTCAAAAACTTCCAACTTCACAATTATCCAAATTAAAAATTTGAATAGAAATGTAGACGGGATAATACATTGTTATGATTCATTGATTTATTAAATTCGGCCTTCTATTTTCGAGGCTACCATCTTTGTCTAATCCGTAAGGAATAAAAACGTGATATACAAACCATATAGTTTCCAAAATAACAATTTTTTAGAGAAAAGAAACAATATTTATAGATATCTTTTTAAAGATAGGTCGGAGTGGGAAGACCTAGACGAACGTATCTTGATCAAATTAAGGACGTCCTGGTAAAGGGTCTGGTCAAAAGTACCCGAAACCGCCGAGCTTGCATGAAGAGAGTTATGAATGTGGATGAAGCGAAGGAAATATGCAGAGATCGTGGCAAGTGGAAAGAGGTAATCTCTGCCTACCCCTCCGGGAAAGAGGCGTGATTTTATGTATGTATGTATCTTTTTAAAGATAACTTACCAACTACTTCCATATTGTTTGAGACGATGGAGGTAGCGAAGGAAGGAGCGTCAGCCGTCACCTCGCAGCTGAAATTCCCTGACAGTCCAAAGCTGACCCTCGTGAGGACCACCTGGCTCTGGTTCGACCGCGCCAACTGTTGACAGAAAAATATACATACATACATACATACATAAACTCACGCCTCTTTCCCGGAGGGGTAGGCAGAGACTACCTCTTTCCACTTGCCACGATCCCTGCATACTTCCTTTGCTTCATCCACATTCATAACTCTCCTCATGCAAGCTCGGCGGTTTCGGGCACTTTTGACCTGACCCTTCACCAGGACATCCTTAATTTGATCAAGATATGTTCGTCTAGGTCTTCCCACCCCGACCTTTCCCTCCACACTCTCCTTGTATATCTGCTTAGTCAACCTGCTTTCATTCATCCTCTCCACATGACCGAACCATAAAAATATAACTGATTTTAAACTTTCAAATTCAAAACTTCATTGTAAAACATAGGTAAATTCTACATTAATTCATGTTTTTTAATGTAGACAATGTGCATACGTCCACGATTTAGATCTAAGAGATCTATATTTGTAAATTGACGTCCGATGAAAATGCTGCAGTGTAGTTTGTTCCGCCGCTTCTTCTACACATGCGCTTTGGAAGCGGTAGTAGTTATAATTAGATTTAAATTATGTGACGTCAATAAGTGATACCTTGTATCCAATTTTAAAAATAAATCTATTCTATTCTATTATAGTAGTAGAGATCTGTTACATGTCTTTATAGTATCACTATGTTTTATCCTGGAGAGGATGTACAATAGTTGATTATCACTCACAAAATATCGTTTCGCAATGCACACTATTTATTAAATTATAATAGTGCCGTGTGGTTCCCGGCACCAATAAAAAAAAGAATAGGACCACTCCATCTCTTTCCCATGGATCTCGTAAAAGGCGACTAAGGGATAGGCTTGCAAACTTGAGATCCTGATCCTTGAGCAACCTGTCACTATTTGAATCTCAATTCTATCATTCAGCCAAATAGCTGAACGTGGCCTATCAGTCTTTTCAAGCATGTTGGCTCTGTCTACCCCGCAAGGGATATAGACGTGACCATATGTATGTATGTCCGTGGTCCGGTAACGTTTTTGCGGTAAAAGTCTGGATTTAAATAAAAACTCTCGCGCATAAAGCGCGCACGCAACGTACCTTAATTTTTGTCTCGGACGTTTCGAATCATGTTGTAATGATCCGTGGTCACTGAGTGAGCGTGGTCGGTCGGTGACCAATCAGATGAAATAAAGGTACGTTACATGCGCGTTTAATACCTGTATTATCTATTAATAGACAGAAAGTTACTATAAATATTGACATCCAAATAAAAAAGTTCCGTGTGGTTCCCGGCACCAATACAAAAAAGAATAGGACCACTCCATCTCTTTCCCATGGATGTCGTAAAAGGCGACTAAGGGATAGGCTTACAAACTTGGGATTCTTTTTTAGGCAATAGGCTAGCAACCTGTCACTATTTGGATCTCACTTCTATCATTAAGCCAAATAGCTAAACGTGGCCATTCAGTCTTTTCAAGCCTGTTGGCTCTGTCTACCCCGCAAGGGATATAGACATGACCATATGTATGTAGATATGTATAAAAATATAAAGCGCGCACGCAACGTGCCTTAATTTTTGTCTCGGACGTTTCGAATCATGTTGCAATGATCCGTGGTCACTGAGCAAGCGTGGTCACTCGGTGACCAATCTAATTTAATACCTGTATTATCTATTAATAGACAGAAAGTTACTATAAATATTGACATCCAAATAAAACACAGGCTGACTGATTGATTGACCCACGCACTGCTCAAAATGCTGGCTATAAAGAGAGAATAGAGGTTTAAAATTTGGCGTAGGTTTTTCAAGTTCAATTCACTTAGAGACGTGGATAAAACTATTTTCGTTTTAATATGGTTAGAGTAACCATCGAATGAATCTAAGTTGATAAAATCTGAGTATATACATAAAAAAATAGAAAACAAAAACCGTCTTCAAGACTAAATAAGGAAAAGATACAACGCACTGTTATTATCACGGCGGGCCGAGAAATAGGAGGTAAAGGGTTAAATTTATGAACATCTGGTGTCTAGATGACGATGGGAGATAGTCCGACGTTTAGGATAATTGCCTTGAAAATTGGAATACGGTTTTTGGAAAATAGTGCTAAGTTTTTTATTTGTAGCCTAAGTAAATAAATAAATGTATAAATATATAGGGGACAAATTACACAGATTGAGTTAGCCTCGAAGTAAGTTCGAGAGTTGTGTAACGAGATACTAACTCAACGATACTATATTTTATAATTAATACTTATATACATAGATAAACATCCAAGACCCAGGCCAATCAGAAAAATTTCTTTTCTCAGCATGCCCTGGCCGGGATTCGAACCCGAGACTCCGGTGTCACAGACAAGCGTACCACCGCTGCGGCACAGGGGCCGTCCGGGAGATAGACCGACGTTCAGGAAAAAAGGTCTTGAAAATTGGAATACGATTTTGGAAAATAGTGCTAAGTTTTTTATTTGTAGCTTAAGTACTTCTTAATTTCTTGTGCTTAATAAATTTCATTTCAAATGTAATGTATTAAGCACACACTTGCTACATTGGCTATACATCCGGTCGTATATTAGGTTAACTGTCATGTGGTGACCAGTATTTTTGACCACAATTATAGAGTTAAAATATTATCAATTATCAAATTCTTCATTTGTTTATGTTGATTTATTTTATATAAATTCATTTATTTATAACATAACATATAAAATTTATCTATATCCCTTGCAAGGTAGATAGGATCATCAAAAGGCCTTGTTCTGCTGAATTAATATTTTAAAAAGAGATTTCATTAATTCTCACTCGCATTTCTTTCTTAACCATAGATTTATTATAGGTTAGGATTATTACTAAAAACATGACTCTTCCACTTCATACACCCTGTAACCAAGATAATCACTGACGTACCCCGGGCTCCTTTCTCAAGGACTAAAAATAGGAAGACATTAACTCTTCACGAAACCTCATCGATTTCACACACGCATAACTAATAGAAAATCCTCTTCATTCAAATTTATTGTAATTTTAACGGATGGCGGTTTAATTGGACCCTTCAAAGGAATTATCACATGAGCTGAACGTTAAGTAAAACGGGACTCAAAAGGAATTTCAATTCATAGTTTAATCTAAATGCCGGGATGTCCATCGGACAAAGGGTAGGAAAGATAACAATAATAGTGTATTATAGAATGTTGCTGAGGCGTTGGAGCAGTTGTACTTTGTCATGGTACAGGCTAGAGACTTAGAGCGATTATCAGTCATTATATACTTCTTGATGTAGTTACAGGAATAGATAAGGGTATGTTAAGATGGTTCAGTCATGTGGAGAGGATGAATGAAAGCAGGTTGACTAAGCAGATATACAAGGAGAGTGTGGAGGGAAAGGTCGGAGTGGGCAGACCTAGACGAACTAATCTTGATCAAATTAAGGACGTCCTGATAAAGGGTCAGGTCAAAAGTACCCGAAACCGGCGAGCTTGCATGAAGAGAGTTATGAATGTGGATGAAGCGAAGGAAGTATGCAGAGATCGTGGCAAGTGGTCTAGTAGTCGTCTCTGCCTACACCTCAGCATTGACGACAGCGGGTCTTCCCATACTCCCTGAGGGGAGTCGGAGTCATTGGTCAGGGCTTTTGGCCCTCTTCAATAGCTTATTCGCTGCCTACAACTGTAGGCAGGTCAATGGAGCGGCCGTGGCGGCCTGGGTCTCCAAGCATTGGTCGTGGTTAACATCATAAGCTATCTGGAGAACAGGTCCTGCACTGTTACTACCTTGATCGTGGATTGGTTGAATCAGATTTAAACGAAGCGAATTCCATCTGAGCTCTGCAGAGGAATTTAACTCGTATTGGATCATGGTTAGGTACATATTATGTGCCGTGTGGTTCCCGGCACCAATAAAAAAAAGAATAGGACCACTCCATCTCGCTCCCATGGATGTCGTAAAAGGCGATAAACCACCACCATAAACTTGTAAAATTATATCGACCTGGTCTTGGTGAATTAATAATAAAAAAAAATAATGTAATAAAGAATTTACATGAAAAGAAAGAGACTACATCTTGCATACTTCCTTTGCTTCATCTACATTAGTTCTAGTCTTATGGATAGCCTTATAAATTAAAGATTCTTTTTTAGGCGATGGGCTAGCAACCTATTTGAATTTCAATTCTATCATAAGTCAAACAGTAAAACGTGGCCTTTTGGTCTTTATGAGACTTCTTTTTTCTACTGTTGCCGGAAACCACACGGCACTATTAATGTTTTCAATTCGAAAAAAAAAATTCAATTCACTTTCAAACCGTTCATGACAATACACAATCGTGTAGTTCAATGACAAATAAAAAAAAAATACAATATCGTAGAAGCAATACACGATGTTCCACTCAAGCAAATGGAAACTTAAGTCTAAGTGATGTGCATCGGACAAGTACTGTTGTATCATTTTGAACCACCTTGTGCAACTCAGCAAGCGATCATAGATAAATAATAAATCGACTGTGTGACCTGCGTGATACGTCGATAGTCCAATCGGTAAGGTGCCCGGATAAAATGCGGTTGCGCATAAAGACACCGGTTCGAATCCCACCGCGCCCATGTCTATTTTCGAAGTTATGTACATTAGTATGATACTCGTAACTAACCGATGCTCTTACGGTGAGGAAATCAATGTATTCTCTCGTCCACGTTCTATTCTAAGTTTGGATAATTGTGAAGTTGACGTTGTTGAATAAAATGCTGCAGTGCAGTTTGTTACCGCTTCTTCTGCACTGACGCCTTCGAAGCGGCAGTCAACTTACTTTTAAGTAATTTATTTGACGTCAACCAATGTTGTTAAATCATACGTTTTGACAATTATTAAGCGATTTGAAGTATCCTATAATAATGAATAAAAATTTTGAATTTTGAAATTTTGAAAAACATCGCGAGGAACCCTGCACATTCAGACAACTGGATGTGTAACCATATGATTCAATACGGGTAAGGTTTGTAAAAGCTTGTTGTAAAAACCTGACTCACCCAATCCAGGATCCATGGTCAAAGGCTTACCCGGGCTCCTCTCCAGAGTGATGAGGATGCAACCGAGACTTCAGCCAGGTGGAAAAGGAAGATTAGACTAAGCACTTCGATATTCTCTTCAATCTAAACCTATACGTATAGTAGCTCTTCTTTCAGGGAGTAAAAGGCTAAATTTTTCTGGAAATTAGTCATAACAATTTCTTAATAGGACCACTCCATCTCTTTCCCATAGATGTCGTAAAAGGACTTTCAAGACTGTTGGCTCTGTCTACCCCGCAAGGGATATAGACGTGACCATATGTATGTATGTATGTACAATTCCTTAATTGCTATACTCAAAGCTAAGGTTCTAGGAATTACTTTTTTAACTTATATATGCATATTTATATTCGTGTGGTGCCGGCAGAGAAGAATAACACCACCCCATGTATTCCCGTGGGAATCGTAAGGGGATGTGCAGTGGGAGGTGGGCAGTAGCACCTCCTACGCTGATATGACAACATAGTCCGAAATCAATAGATACTGCGGTCTGCGGTCACCAACCTGCCTGCCCAGAATGGAGACTATGGGTAAAATCCCCCCATTTTAAGGAAGATCTTAGTCCAGCAGTGGACTTTTATGGGGTGTTAAGGTATATGTATATTATCTTGGAATCGAGTTATTTATCATCGATATTACAGAGTACTCTTTAAGATCAAGCAACTTCCTTGTTCGGAGGTTGAATAATAAAAAATATTTTTGCAAAACATGCCGTGTCTATTTCTTCACCAGTCTATGTTGTTCATCCTTGCGTGTGATGCTTTCGCGATACAATTGCATGCTCGATGCAACCTTGTTCGAGCTTCTTGTATTCCACAGAGCACAGGTCGCCCGCTCCCTTTGCTCTGTGTCGGATTCGGGACTGAACAAGGTGAATCTCCTCAGGTAGAGTGCTTAGTTTTGTGTTGCAAAGGAAACGAGAGATATTGTACAAATACGCTTCCATTTGTAAAATGGATTCAATTTTCTACTCGCATCAAAGATTGGAAAGAATACTGAAAGGACAAAGCTTGGTTGGTGAAACTTTACATATACATACATACATGTTATCACGTCTTTAGCTACGGGGTAGACAGAGTCAATAGTCTCAAAAAGACTGAAAGGCCACGTTTAGCTGGAGATTTGAGTAGTGACATGATGTAAGCCCTAATAAGACTGAATACTTTATATTATTATACGAATATTATAATGCGAAAGTTTGTATGTCAGGATGTCAGTATGGATGTTTATTACTCTTTCACGCAAAAACTACTGAATCCATTACGATGAAATTTGGTATGTGGGTAGATGAAGACCCCGAATAACATAAAGGCTACTTTTTATCCCGGAGTTCTCACGGGATTGATAGGGTTTCCATGCGGACGAAGTCGCGGGCGGCCTCTAGTACTTTATACTATGGTGAAATAAAAAAACAAATTTCTACTTATTTCATGGACATAATTTTGAAAAGGGTGTCAGGATATTTCGTCTAACTAAATAAAGTCAGTACTTAAATTAAAGTTCCTCGCAATTGTGCTCGTAAGACTCGAAGATTTGCCGAACAACTAATTAATTTGAGACAAATCTGTATTGAAGAGTTTGCCAAAAATAAAAATAGAACAAATTGACAATCCTATTTTTGTACTAAAACGTTATTTATTTTGGCAGTTTACAAAGCTACGCCCTGGAACTCCAGGGCGTAGCTTTGAAAACTGCCAAAATAAATAGGTTGATGGGAACTGGTATTTATAAGTAACTTACTTACAGTTCCCATCAACCTAGAACATAAATCAAAAATAAATCATTGGTACAAAACCGTCGCTAGATTTGAACCTTTCCACTTTTTGGCACCACAACCGTTCGCCCATCAACTATCACCGTCACTCCAAATACCAACAGTTAATACGGCTTAACCCACAATCGAATTAACACCTGCATAGCTGGGCCAACTTGCCCGGAAGGGCTTCCTAAATACATAGGCAATAATTGCCAGGAACTGACATAGGGTGTTTAATAGATCCAAAATTCGAGTGACTGGATGAGTGATGCATAATTTCTCACTATCATTGATTAGGTTTGAAAGTATAGAGTAGTTATATAGTCTCTTCTTTTTCCTCCTGACTTTGCCTTTTGTCTGGCTTGCCTTTGACCATGGATCCTGGATTGGGTGAGTCAGGTTTTCACACGATGCGACTGCGGTGTGACTGTCGACCATTGCAGGGGAACCTAACCCGTATTGGAACGATCATGGTTCTATAAATTTACTGTGTAACCATAATGGAACCAATACGGGTTAGGTTACCGTAATATAGTCTCTAGAGGTAGGAACACCTTTATTTATAACATCGTGCCGTGTGATTCCCGGCACTAATACCTACTAAGGTAACTTACCCCGTAAGGTATATGGTCACGTCTATATACCTTACGGGGTAGACAGAGCCAACAGTCTTTAAAAGACTGATACTACCGCGTTCGCTGTGTGGCTTAATAATAAAATCAAGATTCAAATAGTGACAGGTTGCTAGTCCATCACCTAAAAAAAGAATCCCAAGCCCATCTCTAAGTCACCTTATATCATAATATTTAAATTAAAAAAATAATATGGAATACATTCTGATAAGGATAAATGAACCTTATCAACAATAATGAAATCTTTTTATTCCATTTTTAACGTTAATAATGAACGTATTCATCCGCTATCTCTTATCACTTTCAATTCAGCCGCCGTACAATAAGGAATTATAACTAGGAATTTAATTAATACAAAAGGGAAATAGGTAAATATTGTTTATAATAACTTGACAAATGATAAATGGATAATACCATCTGTTCTGTTTCTGACTGTTTGATATTGTCCACGAAAGCATGAATTTGTATTAAGATTTGATTAGATTTGGTTGGTCATTAGAATTGTATTTTTTTGCTCTGAAATATTAAAGTAAGCTTAGTAAGATATAGAGAGGGCATTGCTATGTTTTCATTTTTATCGTAATCAAGATTATACCCATAGTTTGATTATATTATAGTGCCGTGTGGTTCCCGGCATCTTAAAATAGAACTACTCCATATCATTGCCATAGATGTCGTATAAGGCAACTTAGGGAGTAGCTTACACTTGGTAAGATAACATAATCATACATATTGTAATTAAACTAACACATACCTATTTAAAATCAAGCCTTTTTTAGCCCCGCCTAGCGAGTACCTAGGCGATCAATACTTGAAGACTTTCTTCTTCTGTTCTTACCAGCGGTCGATTTGTCTGGTCAACGTACCAACGCGATTTTGGGGAGGGTGACCGTTTCAAGGAGCGTTTCGTTCTGTTCTTTAAAGAGATTCTGTGTCCGTTCTGAAGAGCGAGCCATTCTTTTCCTTTAAGGGGACCCTAGCCTCAAGTGCTTAAGTAGTTGGTAGCTTGTACCTTTTTGTCAAGTACTAATATATTGGGTATAAACTAAAATTTAATTAATTGAAATGTAAAATGACGTGAAGAAGTGGCTGCGAAAGCCAGTTTTCTGAATACAATTTTAATTTTATTATTTTTCATGATCCTCCATTGCATACTTATTTCGTTTCTTCATCCAAATTCACATAAAAGTATACTAAGTACAACTACTGAGTACAGATTCTTTTCTCACTGTCACGTGATATAATCAAATTTACCAAAAATTCTTGAAGGAAAACTTAATCTCATTCATAATTCGGGCCGTTATTTTTACCTGTTGAACGGAGACATTGCGGCTTGGAATTCACTTAATGTGATGTTCAATTGCTCAGAAAACTGAGAATATTTACTTTGTAAAATATGGTTATAATTTTTTTTTTGCGTGATATCTTTTAATGAAGAAGATTATGTTATTGTCCCGTGTATTTCCCGGCACCAATACAATAAAAGAATAGGTCCACTCCATCTCTTTCCCATTGATGTCGTAAAAGGCGACTATGTATGTTATCTTACCATATGTATCTACATATGGTCACGTCTATATCCCTTGCGGGGTGGACAGAGCCAACAGTCTTGCAACGACTGATAGGCCACGTTCAGCTATTTGGCTTTAGGATAATATTGAGATTCAAATAGTGACAGGTTGCTAGCCCATCGCCTAAAAAAGAAGCCCAAGTTTGTAAGCCTATCCCTAAGTCGCCTTTTATGACATCCATGGGAAAGAGATGGAGTGGTCCTATTCTTTTTAGATATCTTATTCCAAAATTATTCTAGTCTTAAAATACGTTCAATTTCAATTTTGTTCGTGATAATATCTTATTTATACCTTACAATCCAAACCTGAATTTAAATGAAGCTAGCAGTTTGTGACAGTTCTCCCGAGACAAATCATCTAAACTTTCCCACGTATGTACGGAAAATTTGAGATACAGCAGTTACGTAACAAACCCAATAGAGCCCAAGCTTTGAATAACGGACTGAATGCACATCGTTACATCAAATTATTAGATAATAGCATGACCAACGATATAAATATTAAACAAAAAAAAAAACAATTTAAATATCGAATTTTAGCACCCACTAGCTGTGCCCGTGACTTCGTCCGCGTGGAATAGTAATTTTTTGGGCATCATTGAAGCCCTCAGGGATGAATAATTTTCCCCGTTTTTTTTTTCACATTTTCCATTATTTCTTCGCTCCTAAAAGCCTTTCTCGATAAATGGTCTATTCAATACAAAAATATTTTTTCAATTCGAACCAGTAATTCCTGAGATTAGCGCGTTCAAACAAATAAACAAACTCTTCAGCTTTATAATATTAGTACAGATATTTGACATGATAACAACAGCGCCGAATTGCAGAAGGTTAAATAATTACGAGCATTTTATGCATCACTTGGTTTAGTTAAAAAATTTTAGCAGTAAATGTATGTAATGTATTGTGTAAGTGTTTACTTTTGAAATGTTTGAAATGGAGAAAATGTAACTTGGTTAGATGAAATGAACTAAAATAGTATATAATTCTTATAAACATGCACTTATTAATCTGGTTTTTGTTTAGATGCCAAAAAAAATTTGAATTTTTTTCACTAACATTCCATCAAATAAAAAATGAAGTATTGTTTTTATAACTGGCCAGCACTTGGCTAGCAACAAACAAACAGCAACACAAAGAGGTTGAATGTTCCATTCATAGAAGTTTGAACAGTAAGTATGCTGTATTCAATAAATTTTTACATACTGCTTCCTTACCGCACAGATTGTAACAGTCTATAAACGACAGTGCTTATAAACTTAGTATTATTTTTGTACTCCGATGAGCTCATAATTAAGCAATCCAGCCATGATTGGCTTAACCTTCGACATAATTTACTGTTAGCTCTGTCTACCTATAGGGGATGACGCTTGGACTCCCTACTAAATCTACTCTATGACAATATAGGTATATGTGCGCTATGTCATATGTTTCCACTCATAACTTGGAGATACGGCCGTTGTACTGACTTTTCGAGTTTATGACTGGCTGTCATACCATGTTTTGACATTTCTTTATGTTTCCGGTTCGTTTCACATAAATTCCGTCGGTGTGACGGTTATATTTGTTTGATGTCAAACTTTTACTTTTTCTTGTTACCTTGAAATATATGTACGTTTCAACTTAAAGATATGTGGTTTATTTTCCTTTCAGGGTAGATAAACCCAACGGTCTTGAAAAGACTAAAAGGCCACGTTCGTCTTCATGGCTTAAACATTGAATTGAGATTCAAATACTGATAGATTGTGAGCCCATCGCCTAAAAGAAGAATCCCTAGTTTATCAGCTTATTCCTTAGTCGCCTTTAACGATATCTACGGGAAAAATATGGCGTGTTTTTATTCTTGTTTCTATAGTTGCCGGGAGCCACACGGCAATCGAACTTACTGGTTTCAATACTTACATCAACATTAATCCCAGCGAAAGGGAATATCTTCGTAGCTGGCGTCTCAGTAGGCGAATACCGATAGAACTCGTGCCTACCCCGGTACCACTTGACGGAGTACAGTGGGGCGTCCGTCAACTCGTACAAGCAGGCGAGGGTCGCGTCTGAACCACGCTGTACGACTGGTGGGGATATCCTCAGTTCTGTTGCTCGGAGACCGCCGATCCCTGGTGGTAGAAGTTAACAAAATTTAAAGTATATACATAACTAGCGACCCGCCCCGGCTTCGCACGGGTGCAAAATTATAAATGTTATTATACATAAAAACCTTCTTCTTGAATCACTCTACCTGTTACAAAAAACCGCATCAAAATCCGTTGCGTAATTTTAAAGATTTAAGCATACAGACAAACAGACTAAAATAGCGACTTTGTTTTATACTATGTAGTGATATATGTCCCGGCGGTTGTTTTCCATATAAATAATTTTTAAGTTATTTCTAGTTAAAAAAAATGTTGAGGGTGGACATTCCTCATCACTAAGGGGTATGAAAAATAGATGTTGGCAGATTCTCAGATCTACTCAATATGCTCACAAAATTTCATGAAAATCGGTCAAGCCGTTTCGGAGGAGTAAGGGGACGAACGTTTTATATAAGCTAATTAGATTAAACATCCCAAGACCCAGGCTGGTACCTCTGGTATCACAGACAAACGCACTACCGCTGCGCCCCAGAGGTCAATACCGTGTGAAAATTTAAAATAATTTTTGATGTCGTAAAAGGCGCCTAAGGGATAGGCTTATAAGCTTGGCATTTTTTTGGGCGATGGGCTAGCAACCTGTCACTATTTGAATCTCAATTCTATCGTTAAGCCAAACAGCTGAACGTGGCCTATTAGTCTTTTCTAAACTGTTGGCTCTGTCTACTCCGCTAAGGATATAGACGTGATTATATGTATGCATGTTTTTCATTAATGTACGGTAATTTGTCATTTCAGGATTTTGATTTCAGCCACTTTCATTCTTATGCAAATGATATATGCAAAGTATAATTAACAAAAACTTGACCACAACGGAGCTACCCGAAAAGTTACTTGCACTATAGCAGTATTTTTGTCTACAAAAACCACAAATGCCGTGTGTGCCGTGTGGTTCCCGGCACCAATACAAAAAAGAATAGGACCACTCCATCTCTTTCCCATAGATGTCGTAAAAGGCGACTAAGGGATAGGCTTACAAACTTGAGATTCTTTTTTTTTTTAGGCGATAGGCTAGCAACTTGTCACTATTCGAATCTCAATTCTATCTTAAAGCCAAATAGCTGAACGTGGCCTATCAGTCCGCTCAGGACTGTTGGCTCTGTCTACCCCGCAAGGGATATAGACGTGATTATATGTATGTATGCATGTAAAAACCACAAATGGAGGTCACTTTACTTTCGTCGAAATGCTCACATAATACCAAACAGGATCACATCAAAAGCTAACCTAGATAAGTAATTAATGAGATGCCGCCCTAAAAGGACAAAGCGTAGTTACGGTTAGGGCCATGTGTCTTTATTTAGAGCCACAGAGTTTGGAATTGATAGAGCTGTCACTTAAAGTTTAAATCTCAGAGCAATGTCAATAAGAATCGTCGAGTTAGTATCTAGTAACACAAGTATCGAACATAATTAATAGGCTAATTCGATCTGTGTAATTTATCATTTATTAATATTAATAACATTTCATCTTTCATACCCTCAGGCAGATTTAGGTTAAGCGTATTCAAATTACCAATAAAAAATATAGTATAAAAAACTAGATGTGTAAACTGAAGAAAAATAGTATAAATCACAAAAGTTTCAAAAAAACAAATAAATGAACGTTATAGTAAAAAAAAAAAAACATTTCATGAAGGAGAAAAAAATAAAACATTCTTTCCATGTTTTCTTAACTCTATAAATAAGTGAAACCTTTTTAAAGGTCCGACATGTTTGAGTTCTTGATTCCGGACTAAAGATCGTGTGTCTTTGTTCTTCTCTTTGAGTCAATATTTTTGTAACTTTATCTGACTGACCAAAGCCTACACGTACAAATTGGCGTTTGATAGGTAAAAGAAAATATTTGTCTTCTTCAGTTAGATAAAGGTTAACTAAGGACGTTTGGCTAGGTTCTGGCCGGTTAATTTCTAAAAGTAATAACACATATCTACCTACATATTACAATCACGTTTTTATCCTAACGGGGTAGACAGAACTAACAGGCCCAAAAAGACTGATAGGCATTATTTCGCTGTGGCCGTGCTTATAGATGAAATTGAAATTCAAATAGTGTAAGGTTGCTAACCTGTCGCCTAAAAGAAAAATCTTAAGTTTATAAGCCTAACCCTTAGTCGCCGTTTACGACGTCATTTTTACCTAGTATCGAATCTCAATTCTATCATTAAGCCTATCAGCTGAACGTGGTATATCAGCCTTTCAAAATTACTGGTTTTGTCTACCCCGCAAGGGATATAGACGTGATTATATGGATGGATGGTATGTATCAAATAGTTGCAAATTTGTCCTTCGTACAAAAAAACATTGTGTAATGAAATCCATTAGATACAGAAGCAGGTGCTTTGTCTTTTTATAGGCTATTCTCCGTTCACATTAGCTGTCCTAATACGTTAAAAGGATCTATTAATTATTGTGAAAGTACTTTGTCTTCCAGTAATAGGATGAATGAAGAAATTATAGGTATTTTTGAGCGAGAGCATAATTCGGAGCCGATTACTGAGTGAAGATATTCCACCATTACCTTTGAATCGCAGCTGAGATAGTGTATTTTTTTTTAAAACAGAACAAAGTTTGTTTTTTTTATTTATTTTCATGCTAGAAGTTGCACGCGACTTTGACCGTCATAAAACAAAAAAATGTTGACCCCCGCTAAACGTCTCACCCTTTTAAGGAGGTTGTACCTCCTTAAAAGGGTGAAGGGTGAGACGTTTAATAACGTGATTCGAAACGTCCGATATAAGTACGTTTCGTGCGCGTTTAATACCTGTATTATTGAAAAACAGACACTACAAAACTAATCCTACTAATATTATAAATGCGAAAGTTTGTGAGTATGTCAGTATGGATGTTTGTTACTCTTTCACACAAAAACTTTTGAACAGATTACGATGAAATTTGGTATGTAGGTATCTGAAGACCCAAGATAACATATAGGCGCGGGCGGCCTCTATTATTTTACAAAAATCTTATTCAACACATAACAATGCAAAATCTGCAGAAATCGCGTTTGTTTATCATTAACTCCACACAATTCAGTTCCTAAGTACGTACATAACGGTACATCCATAACGGGGCGGGTCAAGGAAAAAAACTGACAGATAAACAAGTAGATTCATTAGTAATTTGTCTCTAATTGGATTTGTGAGACTTCCTCTTTTCCCTGGATTCTGCAGACGGTGACCTTTTTATTTCGCTCGAGAAAAATCAAGAATAACACCGTAAAACGTGACAGACGTTTTATTTTAAGAGCTCGAGTCTGAAAAAAGTTTTCTACGTTTTTGTCGTTTCGTTTTAAATTAATACGAAGCTTGATAATTGTTTTTAGGAAAAACTTGAGAGGTCATTACACTCTTGGGGTTGGTACAGGTTAGGTCTTTCTTGGGAAAGGAATATCTATACTCACCTAGTGTGGGTAAGCAGGCATAACGATGATAGAGAAGGGAGATGTTATTTTGGACAAAAATTACAGTATATTTTCTGTTTGTAGTCAAGTGAACCCTAATATCTAACCAAAAATTCACTGTCTCATCTGCTTTTTAGATAAGAAAGAATTAATCAAATGTTTTTTGAGAATGGAAAGTGATTTAGATAATAAACGGTTTGTAAAAAATGGTTCTTAATAAAAGCAAAAGTACATTCAAATACATGCATATAGTCACGACTTAATCCTTTGCGGGGTAGACAGAGCTAACAGTCTTGAAAACAGTGAAAGGCCACGTTCAGCTTTATGATGGAATTGAGATTCAAATAGTGACAGGTTACTAGCCCATCGACTACAAGACGAATCCCGAATTTACAAGTCTATTTCGTAATTGCCTTTTACGACATCTAAGTGAAAGAAATGGAGTGGTCTTATTTTAAAATGCCGTAAACCACACGGCATGTATAGTGAGATGGCAAGTGGCAAAACAAATTGGCAAAATGTAACATACTGTGCTGACTCCATATAAATAGTGGTAACGTAGAAGAAGACCAAATAATGATAGAAGAACTTACCAACTACATCCAGTCTACCCATGGCAGTATAGTGGGGGTATGAAGGCGCGTTTAGTATGACTTCGCAGCTGTAATTGCCGCTAAGCGCTGGCGTAACTCGCACTATCACTACGTGTGTCTCGTTCGACCTTAACCTCTGCAAAAGAAAAAAAAAGACATATTTTTAAGTCATCTTTTTTAACTCAAAACTTAAAATGATAAAAAAAAATAATCTTAAAATATATAATAGGTATATAGCATTTTGGTTTATGCATATGTTTTGAAAGGTGTTGAATTTATTGCTGTCTCATTTCGGAGTTTCAATGTTGGAATTTAAAGGTCAGATGGGAGTCGCTTTTGGTAAAAACCCGACTCACCCTATCCAGGATCCATGTTCAAAGGCATAACCCGGGCTCCTCTCCATAATGGTGAGGATGCGACCGGGACAAAAGCTTGTAAGAACAAGAAGGTTTAAAATAAAAAAGCCGTGTAGTTCCCGACACCAATACAAAAAAGAATAGGACCCCTCCATCTCTTTCCCGTGGATGTCGTAAAAGGCGACTAAGGAATAGGCTTACAAATTTGGTCCTTTTTTAGGTGATGGGCTAGCAACCTGTCACTATTTGAATCTCAATTCTATCATTAAGCCAAATAGCTGAACGTGGCCATTCAGTCTTTTCAAGACTGTTGGCCCTGTCTACCCCGCAAGGGATATAGACGTGACCATATGTAAAAAAAAACAACTTACATCAACCTTAATCCCAGTGACTGGCATCACCCTGGTCGTGGGGTTTTCCAATGGCGAGTATCTGTAGAACTCCTGCGCACCCTTGTACCACTTCACGGAATAAATTCCATAATCGTTAGACTGATATACACACGCCATTGTGACATTTCTACCACGTTGTACGACTCGGGGGGTAATGCGTAGTTCCGTGGTACGAAGACCTCCGGCTTCTGTGGACAAAGAATATATATGTATATATACGGGACAATATATTATATATACACGGGACAAATGACACAGATTGAGTTAGCCTCGAAGTAAGTTTGAGACTTGTGTTACGAGATACTAACTCAACGATACTATATCTTTTTATAATATACTTATCTAGATAAACGTCCAAGACCCAGGCCAATTAGAAAAAGTTGTTTTCTCATCATGCCCTGGCCGGTATTCGAACCCGGGACCTCCGGTGTCACAGACAAGCGTACCACCGCTGCGCCACAGAGGCCGTCCAGAATGGTTTATTGAATTACTATTATGAGCATAAAGTATAGAATAGAATAGATTTATTTTCAAAATTGGATACAAGGTATCACTTATTGACGTCACATCACTTAAATCTAATTATAACTACTACCGCTTCCAAACTGCATGTGTAAAAGTAGCGGCGGAACAAACTACACTGCAGCATTTTCATCGGTCGTCAACATGTATGTATACATACACATAGTCACGTCCATATCCCTTGCGTGGAAAACAGAGCCAAAAGCCATTCTAATATTTCTCTTTATAAACCTAAAATGAATTTAGAAAACATTAATTTACTAAAAAGTAATAAAAAATGTTGTTTCAGCCACAAAATAGAACATACATTCATTCATATGGTCACATCTATATCCCTTACGGGGTAGACAGAGCCAAAAGTCTTGAAGAAACTGGAAGGCCACGTTTAGTATTTTGGCTTTATAATAGGATTGAGATTCAAATAGTGACAGGTTGCTAGCCCATCGCCTAAAACGAGAATCCCAAGTTTTATAAGCCCATCCCTTAGTTGTCTCTTACGACATCCATGGGAAATGAGATGGAGTGGTCCTATTCTTTTTTATGTTGGTGCCGGGAACCACACGGCACATACAGAAGTGGTATAATTGGCGAGCTACCAATTGAACGTACATCAAACTAACTCAAATCGCAAAGACGTGATTGGCGACGGCTATTCCTTACGCCGTGTGCCGTGTGGTTTCCGGTACTTTAGAATAGAACCACTTCTTAGTCTACCCATGAATATCGTAAGAGACGACTTAGCGATAGGCCTAAAAACTTGGGATTCCTCTTATGGGCGATGGGCTAGTGACCTGTCATTATTTGAATCTCAATTCCATCATAAAGCAGTATATGTAGGTGAACGTCACCTGACAGCCTTTGTGAGACTGCTGGCTCTGTCTACCCCGTAAGGGATATGGACGTGAATATATGTAGACTAAAAGGTGAAATATTTTTAAAGTTTTGAAATCCAGAGAAATGAAAACATTATTTAATGTCGACCAAGAAGTATATTAACAAGAAACAAGATGAATTTGAAAGTTGCAATGCAGAAGTTGTTATTTGTGGAACTAAAAGAGCATAAATTCAAACAAACAATAGTTGTTCAACGCCACGATAAAATAAAATGTTTAACATTTTCTTTAAGGTTACTTTTTTTATACTTTGTCTATAGTTACCGGCAGTGCCGTGTGGTTCCCTGTACCAATAAAAAAAGGAATAGGACCACTACATCTCTTTCCCATGAATGTTGTAAAAGGCGACTAAGGGATAGGCATATAAACTTGGGATTCTTCTTTTAGGCGATGGGCTAGCAACCTGACACTATTTGAATCTCAATTCTATCTTAAAGCAAAATAGCTGAACGTGGCCTATCAGTTTTTACAAGACTGTTGGCTCTGTTTACCCTGTAAGGGATATAGACATGACCATATGTATGTATGTATGTTCAGAATATCAGTAGGTATAATGTTTTTTTTTTGTGACAGGTTGTTAGCCCAGCCCCTAGAATCCCAAGTTTGTAACCCTATCCCTTAGTCGTTTTTTATGATATCCATGGAAAAGAGATGGAGTGGTCTTATTGGTCATGGTGGTTATTCTTTTTTGTATAGGTGCTGGGAACCACACGGCACAATATTCAGAACGACGACGAGTAATTTTGTTATTATTTTTTCACCTTGCTTTATCTAAACAGACAAAAAAAGCCACGATGAATAGATCTGCTAATAATATTACCCTCTTTTAAGATAAGTGGTCTTCACAATATGAAAGACATAACATAATGGCTTTCAATGTCATAACCTTTAATGAACTTGAGGATATTACTATACAAACAAATATAATGTGACTTTGACCTGAGCTTATTTTATTGTATTCTGAGAAAAGCTTACTGTAATGAAACCAAAATACACACATTTATGTGAAAGGCAATTTTGTAATTCAGTAACTTTTAGGGAGTTGAGTAATTTTGTTTGTGATGCCTTTATATTTGGCGACCTCTATGGCGCAGTGGTAGTACGCTTGCCTGTGACATCGGAGGTCCCGGGTTCGAATACCGGCCAGGGCATGATGAGAAAAGAACTGTTTCTGATTGGCCTGGGTCTTGGATGTTTATCTATATAAGTATTTATTATAAAATATAGTATCGTTAAGTAAGTATCTCGTAACACAAGTCCCGAACTTACTTCGAGGCTAACTCAATTAGTGTAATTCCCGTATATATTTATTTATTATATTGGATAAGTATGACGTTGGAATTAATGTACCTACAACTTATTTTTAATCAGTTTAAACTGTGTAAATTTCTGTGCAATAAAGATATTACAAACAAACAAACTAAATAAAAACATAAAATCACGACTCTTTCAAGTGGAGATAGGCAGAGATTCCAATAAACGATACCTGCAAACCTCTTGTATCTTCCCTTGTTGACTAAAGGAACTTCTCTTGTGCCATAAAAATAATTTTAAAAAAATAAGCTTAATTAATAATATTCAGTCTTTCATAAATTTTCAGTCTTATAAGACTGTTGGCTCTGTCTACCCCGCAAGGAATATACACGATACTATATGTAAGTATTCTTAAAAAGAGGCTTCCTTTTTTGTTTGTTTTTTGTTAAGCATTGTTACAAACTCCAGTTGCTTGTCAAATGAGTAAGTTGGAAATCTACTTCACTGGATCTGCATGAAGTTTTAAAGTTCACAAAATGAAAGTAACATATATCTTAGGGTTGCTAGAAAAATCTTATCATATTTCTGTAAAATTTGAGTGAGATCGAGTATAATATAACCGGTCGTATTTTATGACCGAATCGACTTAAAAAATAAGTATAAGTCTTAAACTTCAAAAGGCAAAAAATGTACTCGTACAAATGAACTTTAAGTTCAGCGCAATGGTCCTGAATTGGATAACTTGCTGACTTACTAATATATATAATAATGATATACCTAATTATAAAATATGAAAAAAATATTTATAGTGGAACCTGCCTACCATTACGACTAGGCACACCCCTCTTCGGAGAGGTGAGGTTGTAAAAATTTAACGCCGGGAGGAATAAAATGTGTACTGTGCCGTGTGGTTCCCGGCACCAATACAAAAAAGAATAGGGCCACTCCACCTCTTTTCCATGGATGTCGTAAAAGGCGACTAAGGGAAAGACTTACAAACTTGGGATTCATCTTCTAGGCGATGGACTAGCAACCTGTCACTATTTGAATCTCAATTCTATCATTAAGCCAAATAGCTGAACGTGGCCTATCAATCTTTCGTAGACTATTGGCTCTGTCTATGTATATACCTAGGGCTACCTAGGGCTGTCCTAGAAGTACATAATACATAAAGTTATTTTTCTTTTATGTAATAAGTATTTCTAAGACAGCCCTAAGTAGCTCTTAATTCACATTTCCGAAGTTCTGTTCACAACGCATAAAACGAGTTTATCACAGTGCATCCAAAGTTCGACGACGAAAAACTGAGTAATTTCGAGCGAAATTCCAATGAACAGACGTTTTATTAGAGTTTCGCTTTTGCAAACTCCATTTTTATATCTGACGTGTTTACGTTTACTTATAACAAGCTTCCTGTAATAAAAAATGTAAGTAAGAAAGTACTGAACACTTTAAAGCGCCACGAAAAAAATTACACCTAATATTATTATAAATGCCAAAGTGAGTTTGTTTGTTTGTTTGTTACATCATCACGCGTTATCTACTGAACCAAACGTCTTGAAATTTTGCAGGTATGTCATTGAAAGTGTAGGTGTAGGATATTCCATAGTAGGATAGGATAGTCCATGTGGAAATTGAGAAAAATCTGTATTCATTTGTACGTGACACTGAATTCGCGCGTATAGCTGGCGCTTACACCGCGCGGGCGAAGCGAACAGTATATAAAACAAACAAAAAAATATACATACATACATATATATATTATCACGTCTATATCCCTTGCGGTGTAGATTGAGCCAACAGTCTTGAAAATACTGATGGGCCGCGCTCAGCTGTTTGGCTTAGTGATAGAATTGAGATTCAAATAGTGATAGGTTGCTAGCCCATCGCCTAAAAGAGGAATGCCAAGTTTATAAGCCTATCTCTAAGTCGCCTTTTACGACATCCGTGGGAAAGAGATGGAGTGGTCCTATTCTTTTTTGAAATGGTACCGGGAACCACACGGCACATACATATATATATTATCACGTCTATATCCCTTGCGGGGTAGACTGAGCCAACAGTCTTGAAAATATTGATAGGCTACGTTCAGCTGTATGTTTTACTAATAGAATTGAGATTCTAATAGTGACAAGTTGCTAGCCCATCGCCTATAAGAAGAGTCCCTATTTAAAATGCCTGTCACTTAGTCGTTTCTTACGACATCCATATGAAGGTATGGAGAGCTATCCTTAAGCGCCGGTAACTACACTACTTTACTTGCTTGTTCAATACACAAAATATAAATTAATGTTTATCATCTTTTTTTATATCTGAAAATGTTCCAACGTACTCGTATTTAAAAAACCGCAGAAAAGTAATGTACAATTTTTTGTTTCGCTTTAAAAGTATTTTGCTTTGAGAAAAAATCAATAGCACTTAGGCTTTAACGAAAAATACTTTTATATTTCATAAATGTATTTTACTATAAGTACTTCTGTTTATAAATTTTCAAAGAGAAAATTTTGTGTGACATTTTTTATTTAGGTATTATAAACTAGGGATTGTTCTGGTAATGAGAAAGCAAATTATCACTATATGTTATTCAATACATTATTAGGCTGAGTGTAGCCTTCAATTTAACAACTTTTAACCTTTAACGTTTTGGTTTTGCCTACCCCGTATGGATAAAGACGTCAATATTATATTATTAGGTACTAAAGTCCCGCCCCGGCTTCGCACGGGTAGCATTTATTTATATAAACCTTCTTGAATCACTCTGTATATACATATAAACTGCGCCGTGTGGTTCCCGGCATCAATAGAAAAGAAATTGGACCACTCCATCTCTTTGCCATGGATGCCGTAAAAGGCGACTATCCCTTAGTCGCCTATCGGCTTATAAACCTGAGACTTTTTTTGGCGACGGTCTAGCAACCTGTCACTTTATATGAATCTCAATTTGATTAGTAAACCAAACAGCTGAACATGGCCTATCAGTCTTTCAAGACTGTTGGATCCCGCAAGGGATATAGATATGATTATATATACATATGTATGTAAGTATAGAAACTGTATCACATGTGTAGTTTTAAAAATCTAAGTGTACATGCATAGAATAGAATAGATTTATTTTCAAAATTGGATACAAGGTATCACTTATTGACGTCACATCACTTAAATCTTTTAATTATAACTGCTACCGCTTCCAAAGCGCATGTGTAGAAGAAGCGGCGGAACAAACTACACTGCAGCATTTTCATCGGACATACAGATATAAGGACAGACGCGAGAAGCTACTTTGCGAGATGATGATGATGGAGAGAGAAAAGTCGGAAGGCAGACCCTGGGCCCCGAAACACTTCTGTGGAGGGCGCAACAGGGAACACGCAGAGATGAGACTTAGCTTTCTGTAGTGCACAGTTATTATTTATTAAACAGTGTAAACTACTTTGGATTCCATTAGTTACATACATACATATCGTCATGTCTATATCCCTTGCGGGGCAGACAGAGCGAACAGTCTTCAAAAGACTGATAGGTCACCTTTACTTGACTTAATGATTGAATTGAGATTCAAATATTGAGAGGTTGCTAGCGCACCGCCTAAACAAGAATCCCAAGTTTGTAAGCATATCCCTTAGTCACCTTTTACGACATCCATGGGAACAAGATAGAGTAGTCTTATTCTTTTTTTATTAGTGCCCTACACACACCAACCAACATTCCATTAGTTCTCCGGTAAAAAAGGTGCAATTTCAAATTAGACGGACAATAAAACAACTTTCATCTCAAAATAACACGAACACAAACATAATGTTCGACAATTCCTATCAAGGGAAGGTTCATCCCGTGTAAAATCAATTTCCGCCACTTACATAAAAGAACACACGTTCAGAAATAACGCTTCACAGGACATGACATAGACTGTTAATTTTATTTCGCTGGAATGATTTCTTGGGGCCATTCCGTTTACATAAAATTAATTCCGAAACATTGAATTATGATGTCATTTTATTAATGCATTATAATAAATGCAGTATTTACACATATACATATATATAATCACGTCTATATCCCTTGCGGGGTAGACAGAAGACTGATAGGCCACGTTCAGTTATATAGGTAGGTATGATAGAATTGAGATTCAAATAGTGACAGGTTGCTAGCTTGTCGCCTAAAAGAAGACTCCTAAGTTTATAAGCCTATCCTTTAGTCGCCTTTTACAAAATCAATGGGGAAGAAATGTAGCGGTACTGATCTTTTTTCTAATGGCACACACAGTTGTATATAATAATTTTATTTCGTTTCGAAGCCAAATATAGAAATCAGTTAACAAGTTTGCAGAAATAAAAACAGATCTTCAAATATTATTTGATGATTTATTTCCTTAACTAGCTTTCACCCGCAGCCTCGTCTGACAGTAGTTTTATTTTTGAAATTAAAAAATAATTATTTGGAAACACATACCTAAACTTCTTTCCATTCTTCTTTTAAGCTATGGGCTAGAACTGTTGAAACCTGTCACTCATTAAGCCATAGGTATAGATGAACGTGGCATTTCAGTCGTTTTGAGACTGTAGGCTCTGTCCACATCGTAAGGGATAAATACGTGATTATACATATGTATTCGTTATTGACGGCCCTTGTGGCGCAGCGGTAGTACGCTTGTCTGCGACACCGAAAGTCCAAGGTTCGAATCCTGGCCAGGGCATGATGACAAAAGATTTTTTTCTGATTAGCTTGGGTTTTGGATGTTTATCTATATAAGTATTTATTATAAAATATAGTATCGTTGAGTTCGTATCTCGTAACACAAATCTCGAAATTACTTCGAGGCTAACTCGATCTGTGTAATTTGTCCCGTATATATTTATTATTGGTGCCGTGTGGTTCTCGGCACCAGTACAAAAAATAATAGGACCACTCCATCTCTTTCCCATGGATGTCGTAAAAGGCGACTAAGGGATAGGCTTACAAACTTGGATTCTTTATTTTAGGCGATGGGCTAGCAACCTGTCACTATTTGAATCTCAATTCTATCATTAAGCCAAATAGCTGAGCGTGGCCTATCAGTCTTTTCAAGACTGTTGGCTCTGTCTACCCCACAAGGGATATAGACGTGACCATATGTATGTATGTATGTATGTATATTTATTATTTATTTATTTATCCATCTACGTGAACAGTGTTTTATGTTTCTCTGCAGGCGACTGTAGATTCCAAGTCATCACGCCGACAGCTGTGATAAATGACGTTAGACAAACAAAAATACCACTTATTATCCCTTGTAAATCAGGAACGTGATTTTATAAATAAATTTAACATCCACGCATTCTAAATTACATTGGTATTTCAAAATAAAGCCGTGTCTCTTAATTTGCTGGAGAGAATGTGATGAATTAGTTTTATTTTGTTGAAATAGATTGGAAATGTTCGTAGTGTGTGGATAATGCCATAATAAAAGTTTAATTAACGACAGCTGAAAGTGGACATCCGTCTTTCAAGACTGCTGGCTCTGTCTACCCCACAAGGGATATAGAAGAGACGAGCTGTGCCCGTGATTCCGTCCACGTGGAATAATTTTAATTAATATTTTTTTTCATTTTCCATTATAACTTCGCTCCTAATAGTTGCAGCGTGATGTTTTATAGCATAAAGCCTATCTCGATAAATGATGAATTCAACACAAAAATAATTTTTCAATTCGAACCAGTAGTTCCTGAGATAAGCGCGTACAAACAAACAAACATACTCTTCAGCTTTATAATATTAGTATAGATTAAATGAGTGAATGAATGATAGTTTATTACGCTTCACTAGAATATTGTGTAAATAACCCAAAGCACTTTGACAGGATTCAGGATGTTAAATACGTATAAGGAAACTTTTCAACAAACTCCCAGAGTATAATGGACCCGATTAAGGATCCTTTGAATTAAATATGCTTCTATTGCTATTTGTGTTTTGAAGTTACAACAAAACGAGGTACGTTATTATTTGGTTTGAGTCCGTAAGTTCAGGGTTTTTAGTTCAAATTCAACTCTACACAGTCGCCTTAAGTTAAGTTTTTAAATTTCAAGAATGTCATTATTTTAATGACTTTCATGAAATCAACACACATAAACCCTGTCGAATTCGCTTATATTTTTTCGTTTTCTTTTACCAGACATTAATTCATTCATTCATATAATGGGTCATGCAAATGGGTCTATTATATTATATTGCGTTTATTATATTTATTTTTGAAGAAATTTCTTTTAAAATAAGTAGCATCTTTGTACTACAAAATTACCTACTGTAATAAATGCTGTTGTATACAATTTTGTGTACGTAAATAAATAAATAATAATGGCTAAATAGCTGGATGCTTTGATGTTGGAATTGAGATTCACATAGTGACAGGTTGTAAGTACATCGCCTTAAAAAATAAAGTTTATTGAAACCAATTTTTTACAATTCAAGTAACGTAGTCAGTAAATTAGGCTAAAATTCAAAGGGAAATACATTGTGAAATTCTCCGCCAAAACGCCTACGGAATAACAAAGCCAATTTGTTTAGTAAGTCGTAAAAATGGAGACGAAATTGTTTTTGACACCTGTCAATAAATAAGGACGGAAAAAGAAAACAATAAAAATTAAGTTACTGTATGACAGGCGCGGCCTTGAGGGTAAAAAAAGATGTGGAGTATATATGTGGTGCCGTGTGGTCCCCGGCACTATTACAAAAAAGAATAGGACCACTCCATCTCTTTCCCATGGATGTCGTAAAAGGCGACTAAGGGATAGGCTTATAAACTTAGGATTCCTCTTTTAGGCGATGGGCTAGCAACCTGTCACTATTTGAATCTCGGTTCTATCATTAAGCCAAATAGCTGAACGTGGCCATTCAGTCTTTTCAAGACTGTTGGCTCTGTCTACCCCGCAAGGGATATAGACGTGACCATATGTATGTATGTATGTATGTATGAGTATATATCACAGAGGAGAACGCATGATTGGGTAAAAAAAATCTGTTTTACCAAAGTCGTGAATTGAATAACATATTGCAGGAAGCGTGTTTGCTATATATTTTTTTTTTCACCATTGTCATAGAGTAAATAAAACATTGTTGAACAGATGTCTTAATAATATGTTTTTTTTTAAATCAAAATCGTGGGGTTAATATCATATTGGAGACCGCATGTATATATACAGCTATTTAAACCACACTTGTATTTAGAAATATCTGCTATTAGATTTGTTAAAAATATAGTCGTTTGACTTGTAAAATAGGTCGGATGACGAAGTTGATTGCTAAGTATTCTCAAATACTGGCTATACTGTGTTATAAAACAATGTCATGTTATGTTTATAAAATTACAACTGTTATTGAGCATCTTATACGTTTACTGATAGTACTTTTTATTTGTAAATAAAATTATGTAACTTAATGTAAAAGGCGGACTCGATGCCATTTGGTATTCTCTACCAGTCAACCAGCTGACCAAACAGAAAAAGTTGGTGGTGCGATAAAGTGCACATGAATATTTACAGCTATCATAAGACAGTATTATTATCCTGTTTCATTTTGTAAGAACTTCATTTTCCCCACACATGCAACCTCCATTATCTATTTCCTCCGTGTAAAACCAGTGAATATTGAAATGATAAATATTTTTTTCACATGACGACTGTAAAGTACATTTGCGTGTCATTCATGAAATATAGCTTTGTATTCGATTGTACTTTTCGGGGCCATTATATAATGGTCTGTGTTTGAAACAAAAGAATGGTATTTGTATAGATTTTCGTCATGAATTACATATATCATGTGGAAGCTTTGTTTGCATTGAATATTTGGTTTAATTTAAATGTCAAGCAGAACATATTTCAGAATGGTGACATAAAATTTAAATCGTCAGCTTTTTTTGTGATACATAAAATTGGTCCTGAAGGCTTTCTTAAACGTTATAAAATGGTACATGGCTTTCTAAATGGCCTGTTTTATAGGTATAAAAAGTTTTTAGGCCTGTTTTTACCGCAATCGTATCAAAACTTTAAACTTTGATTTTTTTGTGTAGTATTAGCTGTCTGGCTAGACACTGTCTAAAGACTAAAGACTGTCTCGTAGACAGTCTTTTTATAAAATTTTGCCTGACGCACCATAACGGCACAGGATCAAATTGGTCACGTTAAATACCTACGACTATTTACTAAATTATGTACATTGTTTGAATGAATTAAAGGTGAATAAACCTGCGTATCTAGGGTGCAGAGGTCAGACGAGAGTCACTTCGTATAAAAACTCTGACTTATCTAATCCAGGTTCAAGAGTATCTAGTATGCGGAGGTCAGACGAGAGTCACTTCGTATAAAAACTCTGACTTATCTAATCCAGGTTCAAGAGTATCTAGTATGCGGAGGTCAGACGAGAGTCACTTCGTATAAAAACTCTGACTTATCTAATCCAGGTTCAAGAGTATCTAGTATGCGGAGGTCAGACGAGAGTCACTTCGTATAAAAACTCTGACTTATCTAATCCAGGTTCAAGAGTATCTAGTATGCGGAGGTCAGACGAGAGTCACTTCGTATAAAAACTCTGACTTATCTAATCCAGGTTCAAGAGTATCTAGTATGCGGAGGTCAGACGAGAGTCACTTCGTATAAAAACTCTGACTTATCTAATCCAGGTTCAAGAGTATCTAGTATGCGGAGGTCAGACGAGAGTCATTTCGTTTAAAAACTCTGACTTATCTAATCCAGGTTCAAGAGTATCTAGTATGCGGAGGTCAGACGAGAGTCACTTCGTATAAAAACTCTGACTTATCTAATCCAGGTTCAAGAGTATCTAGTATGCGGAGGTCAGACGAGAGTCACTTCGTATAAAAACTCTGACTTATCTAATCCAGGTTCAAGAGTATCTAGTATGCGGAGGTCAGACGAGAGTCACTTCGTATAAAAACTCTGACTTATCTAATCCAGGTTCAAGAGTATCTAGTATGCGGAGGTCAGACGAGAGTCACTTCGTATAAAAACTCTGACTTATCTAATCCAGGTTCAAGAGTATCTAGTATGCGGAGGTGAGACGAGAGTCATTTCGTTTAAAAACTCTGACTTATCTAATCCAGGTTCAAGAGTATCTAGTATGCGGAGGTCAGACGAGAGTCACTTCGTTTAAAAACTCTGATTTATCCAGGTCAAAGATCATACACACACCTCAGACTCCAAGGAGATGACGAGGCAACCAGGACTAACGCCAGAAAGGTGATCACTGGTGCCGTGTGGTTCCCGGCACCTATACCAAAAAGAATAGGACCACTCCATCTCTTTCCCATGGATGTCGTTAAAGGCGACTAAGGGGTAGGCTTACAAACTTGGGATTCTTTTTTAGGCGACGGGCTAGCAACCTGTCACTATTTGAATTTCAATTCTATTATTAAGCCAAATAGCTGAATGTGGCCATTCAGTCTTTTCAAAACTGTTGGCTCTGTCTACCCCGCACGGGATATAGACGTGACTATATGTATATGTATGTATGTAGGTGATCACGTAACGTTTTCATACAAACGCTTAGTATACTACTGAGCGAAACAAGCCGACCAATGAGAACAAGCCGCGAATCTGCAATTGGCAGCGAAACAGTACAGGCAGCCTCACAAAGAGAAGCGTACAAATCTACCGGCTTATATCCGTCGGCGGCTAATCCTGTCTTCCTCATCTCGATTTGGTTGATGTAGTCTCATTGTTCTTATCGTTTTGTCCCCACCTTTTTAATTTGCATATAGAAAATTAAGGACTGTCTTATTCATTTACGATAGCTCATCCGAAAACACACTGAAAGAAATTCTCTAAAATTTTTGGCGTCAAGTTATAATGACGTCATCTCTAAAGAAGATCTTTTTAATTTTCTTATAAAACCGAAAAACCCACAAGAATATTTGAAAAGAAACGTTATAATATATGTTATTTACGACGCGCGGCTAATTGAAATTGTTGAACTGCATTTGTGGAAATTATCATAAATTCTCAAGAAATTGTAGTCTGGTGAAGATACTCGTAGTACAAACAGGAGTACAGCGTTTGGTTGCCAAGTGATTTCAGATTCATTCCGTACATCGGTACGGTACCCTACTTTCGGGGAATTGGCCAATAAATCCTTTACTGACACCTTTTTTGGGTGATTAATTTTAGCGTGATTGATTGATATCGGTGATGTAAATGTTAACAGTTCGTTCAACCAATAGATCCAGATCGGCCAGTTTAGATACATTTAAAAAAAGCCTTCATAAACTACTCGTTGAGAAATGCTATTATAAGCTTGATGACTTCCTAAAAGACAAACTGTAATCAATGTTAATTATTTTATTTTTTATTTATGACTTTATATTTGTACGCCACTTTGGCAAAATACATAGCACCTTAATTGTATTGACATCTTTGTATTTACCTGTATTTACAAATAAATTATTTTGATTTGATTTGATTTGATCCAGGAGATATTTGAAAATACCGCAGCAATTTCAAATAATACTACTATACTTTACTACTACCGCAGAAAATTCAGGTTGGCTGGAAGAGATCCTACTTAGGGATAAGTCCACCTTTGTACTGTACTGTTTTTATTTGTAATGTACTACTCCTTTAGTGAACAATAAAGCATTTACTTACTTACTTACTTAATACTAGACAAGATTCGAGGGAGCATTCAACAAGTGAGCAAATTAAAAAAAATCATTTATACATTTCGAAGTCATTTAGGAATACTATTACATACATAATCACGTCTATGTCCCTTGCGGGGTAGGTAGAGTCAACAGTCTTGAAAAGACTGAAAAGCCACCATCAGCTGTATAGCTTCACAATGGAACTGAAATTCAAATAGTTACATGTTGCTAGCTTATCGCCTACAAAAATCCCAAATTTATTAGCCATTCCTACATATAGCCATTCCTATATTAAAGTGCTAACTACACGTCAAAATCACATACTCAATACAACGAACTCAATTTAACGGTCACTTTGAAATTCGCCGTGTGGTATCCGACATTTGGCATAGGACCACTCCAAATATTTCCCACGGGTTTTTGTGTTTAAGACTAGCGACTCGCCCCGGCTTCGCACGGGTGCAAAATTCGGAAAAAATTATACATAAAAACCTTCCTCTTGATTCACTCTACCTGTTTACAAAAAACCGCATCAAAATCCGTTGCGTAATTTTAAAGATTTAAGCATACAGACAAACAGACTAAAATAGCGACTTTTTTATACTATGTAGTGATAGTGATTCCTACATATAGCCAGTCTTATACTTAAGTGCTAACTACACGTCAAAATCACATACTCAATACAAAGCACGTTTAAGAATTTTGAAGACACTAGATTTGAGTTCATAAAACAAAGAAACATTTATGAAGAAAACGCTAAACTATTCTAAAACTCCACAAGGCAGTTTCACAAACTGTAGGTACAGCATCACGGAGTCCTACGGGACTTATTAACGCATTCCACTCCCCCTGCCGTGATTCACGAGCGTATTCCAAATGCGTCCTTTATGTGGTTTGGTGCGAGGATAAAGATTTTAGAGATTTTCATTACATTTAAAATACGTGAGTGAATCATATTTTCTTTTAATCTGTTTTTGTTTACGTAGAATTAACAGAAATTAACTGGAACATTATGTGAAAATAATTTTATTTAATTAGCAATACGGTGTTTACTGATTATATTTTTGAGAACATACCTACACGTATTTTTTTCTTTTTAATTGTGTTTTGTAAAAGACGTAGTGTTCTACACTTTAGACACAAAGGCTTGATTTTAGGTGTTTCAAAATCATATTTCCCAAAAAGAAAAAGAACTAGCGATGCTAATGTTATCTCTGTGGACAGTTTTCTCAGAAATATTTGATCTGACCAACCGCTTCCGCTTATGACTTGTTCCGTTTCAGATGTTTTTTAAATAGCCTTTTCGTAGCTTTTTTCAATTTCTATTTGGGAATGCCTTTGTGAGTCTGGAGCGCGCCGTATGATTTGTGAGTGCGAATATTTGAAATTCTGTATTTTGATTTACTCATCTCTGTTTGGAAACTAAAAGGAACTATTTTCAGTTATAATTAATGCAATTTTATGTTCTGTTGTGCGTTGCACCAATGGTTTCCGGCAATTTAAATCCTTTCCTAGTAAGAATCCGAAAACGACGAGCTTGTATGAAGAGAGTTATGAATGTGGATAAAGCGAAAGAAGTGTGCAGGGATCGTGGTAAGTGGAAAGATGTAGTCTCTGCCTACCCATCCGGGAAAGAGGCGAGATTTATCCTAGTGAGACCCCCTTAATTTACACACATACATACATACATAAAATCACGTCTATATTTTTTGCGAGGTAGACAGAGCCAACAGTATTGTCACTAAACAAGGAATTCTCGTAACAGGAACACCTAGCGTGGTGAACATCAAGTTGAGTAAGCATCAGATTTTTAGAAGTCCCGAACTTAGGTTGTTCTAAGTTAGGACTGAGTAAGGGACTTGTTAGTGAAACAATAATTTTAAAAAACTTACTTTTTAGTTATCAATAAAGCTTATATCTGAATAACATTACCGTTAAAAGACCACTGAATCAAAACGCTCTCAAACATAATGGCGTCAACAAAATTACCATTAAAGATCACAATATCCGGCCTTTAATCGCCCGCTTTGAAATTATCAACAATTCCTCATTACAGAATGTAAACTTCTTCGTCCCGGTTAACCGGGAATCTTCACTCTTCTGGAGAGGAACCAGGGGTGCGCCATTACGACCTTTATTCAAGATAGCTGTGCCCGCGACTTCGTCCGCGTGGAATAGTTATTTTGGGCATCATTGAAATTTGAATAAATTTCCCCGTCTTTTTTTCACATTTTCCATTACTGCTTCGCTCCTAAAAGTTGCAGCGTGATGCTATATAGCCTTAAGCGTTCCTCAATAAATGAGGTGGGATTTGAATCTATAACATGCACATTTTAGCCGGACACCTAAACCGTTCGTCCACCGGCGCTCTTTATTATGGCATGTAAACATCAACAGGCTAAACACATTACATGCTGCTAATGGGAAGCTTGGGTCCTCTCACTGGGCATAAATAAACGTTGGGCGACCGCCTTTGTGCTACAAACTGTACTACTTTCAGACAGGATATGATGTTTATGATCTTCTTGTAAACATTTGAGAAGTGATAAGTCTGTGGTGGGCCGGTTTTTAATGATATTCAGTATTTTTTCCATGTTCGTCAGTTGCTATTCTTCTATCAGAGCTTTTACAACTCTAATAAATTCTTAGTCATGAACGAACCAAAGAAAATAATAATAAAGACTAAAATCAAATTTCAAGCTGCAATCACAGATTGTTTACAATTGTGTTTGAAAATAACAGATTTGCAATGATTCTAAGGGGTAGGTTTATAAACTTGAGTCCTGAACTGAACTTGAACCTGTCACTATTTGAATTTCAATTCTATCTTAAAGCCAAATAGCTGAACGTGGCCTATTAGTCTTTACAAGATAGTTGGCTCTGTCCACCCACAAGGGATGTAGACGTGATTACATGTTTGTATGTACATATGTATGCAACGATTTTTCTAATTTATTCCGAGATCAAAATAATGAACTCAAAAAACGAGTCAAACTTAAGACGAATACAATAAAATTGCGGACTTTGATCATGAGTCCACTTCAACCTTTAACAATTCCTGTTAAAGAGAGAGTTTCTTGGAACTAATATTGAAGGAAAAGTGGAAACAAACTTTCAAAGCAATATCATTTTAAAAAACTACAAAGAAACTTCATAGCGCTTTATCGGCACTAGATGTTTTAAGGAGAGGAATAATTTAGTTCCGTATGCTCTCCACTTCGACTTTTTATATTTATTGCGTTGTTTATTATTGACTTCTTTTGAAGTATGTTTGATTATGTTCCCGGCGCCAATACAAAAAAAGAATAGAACCCATCCATCTCTTTAACAAGGATGTCTTAAAAGGCGACTTAAGGATATACTTATAAACGAAGAAGAAAAGAAGGTACTTACGAGTATTGTAAGTGTGTTCCATCAAACAATATTCCTTCTTTACCATACTGATTCCGACGTTAGCGTAAAACGAGGAAAATGTTACAGTAATAATGCAAAGAAAGATATATGATTACTAATGTAACGAAAAACAATATTTTATTTTCCGTCGCCTGTTATTTTAGGACGGGATAATATCCCATTCGAAGACCCTTAAGCAATATATCTCAAAGAATAATGCATAGATTTTCCCTAAAGAAACAAAGGCGTAAAAATTACATTTATTTTTATATACATACATTATACGTACTTACTAACATATGTATCCGCTGATATATACGTGATTATTCACATCTATATCCCTTGCGGGGTAGACAGAGCCAATGGTTTCGAAAAGACTAATATGCCACGTTCAGCTGTCTGGCTTAACGATAGAATTGAGATTCAAAAAAGTGATGGCTAGCCCATCGCCTAAAAAAAAAAATCCCAAATTTATAAGCCTATCCCTTGGTCGCCTTTTTAAGACATTATTGGGAACAAGCTGGAGTGGTCTTATTCTTTTTTTTTATTAGTGCCGGGAGCCACACGGCACTTTTTTTACAATACGTGTTCTTCACCAGTCCCTCGGGATTTTGTATAGTTATTATTATACTTATTTCATTCAGTATTTTGGAAGGTCAAACGTTGGCGTCAGATATTAAATGGCGTAAATTTCCAGTTACATCCTTCCTCACCTCTCGTGTTAATATCTATCATAATCAGGGTCATCATCATCATCAAAAACTGAATGAATGTGCTTATTCCCTTAGTCACCTTTTACGAAATCCACGGGGTAGAGAAGGAATGCTTCTTTTCTAGTGCTGGAAACTACAGGGCACAACAGATTTTAAAATATTCTGACCTTTGTGAAAACGATTTTCTATCCGGAAAAGAATGGCCTATTTTTCAAATTTTACGATTTGCACAAAATTATGTGGTTCATTTTCTGAAATATTAAAAATTTGGTTTATTTACATTATTAATATTTTAACTTTTTCGATAAATTATTCTTATAGGTATATTAAACTGATTTCAACAAATTTGCAAATACTTTTTTTTTAATAAGAATCGCGGGCGAATGCTAACTTTCTAAATCGCTCGTATAGCTTAAAGATATTATATTTCCTTACTTAATATTTTCCAGACGCGCCGCTTACGGTTTACGGCTTCTGTTATTGACAGTTTTCCCGCTTTTCTTTATTTCAGGAAAATATAGTTTTACGGTAACATGCGCTGCCGTTGGCGGTAAAATGGCTAAAAGCCTCAACACAAACGCTCAGTTTCTTACCAGAATAACCGGATAGCTATTGTTTCTTATCGAGAGTTATCGAGAGTTATCGAGATTGAATTGCTTCAACGTGTATTTATTAATAAAAATATTTTTTATTTTCAAACTTTTGCATTGCATTGTAGGTACCTACTTACTCTATGTGAATACCAGCTCCTCTCTAGAGAGGTAAGGATGTAGTTGAAATTAAGGCCAAGGGGAAGAAAAAGATGATCACAAAACAACAAAAATATTTATCAAAAAAAAAAACTAACATTCGATGAAAAAAATTGAGTGAGACAATTATAGTATGTATAAAAAAGATTGTACAAAATCAGTTAACAACTGTTAATAACTGGCTGGGTAAATGTGTAACAAATTAAAAATAAAACATACATTTAAATTTACACCTACTTAAACAAAATTATTTAAAAAAAGAAGAAGTTTAGTTTTCATTCAAATATACGATGCTGAAACCGTTCCGTTATTACATAGTGTTTCTAAATTTAATTTTGACAACCAGTGTAGTTACAAACTATAAGAATTGTTAGCACAAATATACTTATTTCCGCGTTACAAATTAAACGTCCTAGTTTACGTAGTAAATCAAATATCCCATTGAAACTTGTGTACTTAACCCAAAGGTAATTAATATAGCTGAAGTAAAATGAAACTTATAACGAGCAGTGCAAAGCTCACTTTGAATTAGCGACTGAGATAAAGAGATAGATTAAAACTGGAAGTTCTCAAAGTTGTAACAACTTCATTGTATCAAAGACAAGTTGGGAGTAAGAAATGTACTGATCTCAGTTAACTATAATTCGAAGTGTTTTTGTCTGCGTAGGTATTTCCTGTATAAATAATTCCAATTCCAACCAAAATTGCGAAAGCTAGTTTATTAACTGAACTAATCTTCTTGAAATTTCGTGTTAGATATAGGCAATAGATAAACGAGCAGACAGATTGAAATGATTCAGTTATAGTTCCATTTCTTTCCAATGGATGTCGTAAAAGGCGACTAAGGGATAGGCTTACAAACTTGGGATTCTTTTTTAGGCGATGTGTTAGGAACCTGTCACTATTTGAATCTCAATTCTATCATTAAGCCGAATACCTAAACGTGACCATGCAGTCTTTTCAAGACTGTTGGCTCTGTCTACCCCGCAAGGGATATAGACGTGATCATATGTATGTAGGTATGTATCATTTTTTCATGTATCTCATGCAGCTGCAGCGAAGTCAATGCGTATGGCCCAATTGAAATGTCAATGTATGCATTCAGATTTCACACTTCATTGTTATATTACTACAATAGAACAACAACGAACACTTCTAGAAGCCTTCACACGATAGAATCTGTGTCATTGTAGTATTGCTTACAATCGGCTATCGATACGTTATAGAGTAAAGGTAGTAGTCCATAGCTGAGCATGGAGAAGCTACGAGTTGAAATTTGTATTAAAGATTTGAAAAAATTGATTTGAGATTTAAAAAAAAAAAATTTCTATTGGTACCATACGGCACCAAAAAAAAAAAAAAGAATAGGACTACTCCATCTCTTTTCCACGTAGTTTTACCAAATTCGTAAATAAAGAAATTCTGATTCTATTTTGGGATTACAAATTCATTTTAAGTACTTTTTAACACTGATTAAATTAATAAATAAATATATACGGCACAAATTACACAGATTGAGTTAGCCTCAAAGTAAGTTCGAGACTTGTGTTACGAGATACTGACTCGTCGATACTATATTTTATAATAAATACTTAAATAGATAAACATCCAAAACCCAGGCCAATTAGAAAAAGTTCTTTTCTCATCATGCCCTTCCCGGGATTCGAACCCGGGGACCTCCGGTGTCACAGACAAGCGTACTACCACTGCGCCACAGAGGCCGTCTAGATGGAAATGAGATTCAAATTGTGACAGGTTGCTAGCGCATCGCCTAAAAGAATATCATGTTTATTAAGCATATCCCTTAGTCGCCTTTCACTTAAATTTAGATAATGTAGTTACAACGATACGGTCGATTAGACCCACGATTGTATTTACAATATATAACTTAAAATTACAGAATGGTAATCTGTGCTATGGAGTCATTACCTTATACAGCAAATCATACATTTAGCCTATGTTCTAAACAGTGTAATGTGCCGGGGCTATCAATATTTAGATAGCGGATTCAGTCAGCCAATGAAGAGCAAATGTGTCCGATTTCAGTTCAAATGATAATTTCTACATGATAGGATCTCTTTCATAGTCTCACTCCCATCATTAATGATGATACCTGGATAGCAGTGTCAGTAATCTACTTCACATCTCGTGGTTTACTAAGTAAATGCTGGAAATATGGACATATACATATATACATCTGGACGTCCTGGTAAAAGGTCAGGTCAAAAGTACCCGAAGCGAAGGAAATATGCAGAGATCGTGGCAAGTGGAAAGAGGTAGTCTCTGCCTTCCCCTCCGGGAAAGAGGCGTGATTTTATGTATATATGTATGCTGGAAATATAACGTATTAATGTCATACGGGCTAAACAGAGCCAACAGTCTCCAAAAGACTGAAAAACGTGCAACTGGTTGGCTTAATGATGAGTTATGATGAATAGATTTGGCAATTTTTACAATAGGTATCAGTTTTGCATTTAGATAGCTCGGTCATTGGATTGCACCAGTTTATATTGAGGTTCTGTAGAGGAATAGTGTCTTCTTCTTCCTCCTGGCTTTAGTCCCGGTTGCATCTTCACCACTCTAGAGAGGAGCCCGGGGTATGCCTTTGACTGTGGTAGTTTGTCTAAGTCAGGTTTTTAGGCAAAGCGACTCCCATCTGATCTCCGTATCCTTTGCTGGTTGACCTGACCCATATTGGTTTTATCATGGTAACACATCCATTGGCCTGTTTAGGTTTCACTACGATGTTTTCCTCACCGTAAGAGCATCGGTTGGTATTCACATAACTTCGAAACTAGGCATTGGTACATAGCCGAGGTGGAATTCGAACCTGTGCCTTTCTACGCATCACGCATTTTAACCGGGCACCTTACCGATTTGACCAAAGATGCTATTGAATCGTGTTTGTGTAATAATAAATTGTGGGGGGTCAACAGCATAAAACAGAGTGGGGGCAGACCGCCAGGGCCCACCATGGGCTGCACCAGTTTTAAACCTTAAAAGATCTTAAAGGACTATCCCAATTGTAAGTTTATTTGTTTGGTCGTCTCTTATTTTTTTCGTGGGTTAAATACGAATTCATTTTCGGTAAAAACCGGTTGATTTGCAAATTTTGTAGTTATCGCTAAATTCGTTCGTTTTTGTAGGTTCCGCTAATTTCTTCACTTTTTTTGTAGATGGCGTTAAATTTGTTCCTTTATTGTAGGCACTAAATTTGCACGTTTGTTGCAGCGAAAGGGTATGCAGAAATCGTGGCAACTGAAAATATTTAGTGTCTGTCTGTCCGACTAAAAATTAGAGTTTTATGTATGTAAATAAAATGAGAATCAAAACAAACTGCGCACTTCCATAAACTTCTTATATAACAAAGTACGAGTATACGAGTTACCGAAGCGGCAAAAAACAGCTTCCTCGCTAAGAAACTTACGAAAAATACAAAGTAAGCAAATATATATACTGAGTAAACATATATAAGGAGTATAATAGCGTCATGTTTTGGGTGGTAGCCAAAAGATAAGGGTGATGTAATGGAAGAGAAAACATATAGGCCGGTTACGATGTTGCCTCAGATAACTGAAAGCTTAAAACGTTGGAATATCTTGGTATCGCATCGGGAATCGCTTAGTGGTGAACATATGTACATACATACAAACAATTACGTCTATATACCTTGCGAGGTGGAGGAGACAGCAGTCTTGAAAGACTGATAGGCCACGTTCAGCTGTTTGGATTAATGATAGAATTGAGATTCAAATAGTGAAAGGTTGCTAGCCCATCGCTCAAAAGAAGAATCGCATGTTTATAAGCCTATCAATTAGTCACCTTTTACGACATCCACGGGAGGAGAGGAGGGAGGAGAGATGGAGAGGTCCTATTCTTTTTCTATTAGTGCCGGGAACCACACGGCACACATTCTCCTATAACAACTTTGTCTTTATATAAGTAAAATTACTTATGACACATCATTGAAATGCATTGCAATTTGGAATGATCAAAGTGGAAGCAACTATTATTCGCTTTGATCATCGCAATGTCATTTTGAACAGAAAGCGTTAGAACTAATGGCTGTTAATGATACTAATACATATGTAATATCCTTGGTTAAAGTTTTAGTGCACTGTTTACACGATAAGTGGGTACACTATGTGATTGTGGTTTCTAAATGCGTCAACATCATATTGGTTACAATTTTGTTTCTATATCTTAAAAATTATTTTTAATTGAATAATTCAAGTTTAATTTTATTTACAATACAATTTTGTTTCTATATCTTAAAAATTATTTTTAAGATATAGAAACAAAATTGTATTGTAAATAAAATTAAACTTGAATTATTCAATTGTAATTAAAATACAGTGTTTGTGGCGGAGCGGTAGTACGCTTGTCTGTGACACCGGAGAAATGTTAGTCAATCGGTCAGTGTCTTCTTATATAATCACTAGCTTTTGCCCGCGGCTTCGCCTGCGTTAATTTCGCTTCCATAAAAAGATTGCTTAGATTAAGAGCCTTGCATTGACATAAACTAATATTATGCAAAAAAATAGATGTGCCTACGTGAGTGCGTGTTTGAGGATGCTATTCAATCATGCAAATTCAACTGGATAGATTTTGATGAAACTTACGTACACGGGAAGAATAATGCCTGGAATAGAACATAATTTATTTTTCCTACAAAAGCAAAGTCCCGGGGGCGCAGCTGTTAAAAAACGAATAAATTCTAAAGACAAAAAAAGGTATAATAATGGAAAGTTAAAGTATCTCTTTGTATACAACATTTGCTGGAGACATCACAAATAAACTGTCACAGCTGGTGACCCGCGAGCAAGCGACGTAGAGCTGTCCGTGGGAGAAGCAATTCGTCCTGAGGTCGACTCCGGCTGCTCCAAGACTTTGCGATTTGTTAATTGTCATCGCGAAACATATAGCCACTGGAAACTGTACACGCTTAAATTGAAATGGAAAGTTGTTGGGAATGAGGGGAATGCGCGGTATAAAAACAATTTCACCAGCTGCACAACCAGTAAGAATTTTAGCTTCTATAATATTGTTATGAAGCGACACCACTTTAAGGCGAGTCCCATTACAACGTTTCGGCGGCGTTAAGTTGGAATGCCTACTTTTAGTGCAATTGTATGCGCGGGCAGTCCAGATGCCGAAAGTGAATTAAGGAACTCTACCGGATAAGTTGTAGCATCGGTACTATCTAAAACTGTTTTTATGGATTGGTATATAATTTTTTTTCCAAAATACTTAAATTATTAGCAGCTGGTTGCTCATTTTTGGGTGTTAGGATTGCTCGCTCGCATATCCAAGAATCCTCGTGATGAATTATTTGAGATAGTTCTCCATAAACGAAATGGATAAGTTCCTTCACCGAAGTGACTACTTGACAGAGGTTCTCTGGCAGAGTCACCAATCCGTTCGATTCAGGCAACGTACCATTACCGATTTTAAATAACACATTTGAGAATTCTTGCGCTCGAGGGTTACCACCTAACGTATTACGTGTTAGACTTAATTTCCTAACCTGAGGCCAGAGTATGGATCGTTTGAGACATGCGCTTACTTCATCAGCTCTAGTACCTCGGCTTATTACGGGTAGAGTCTGGCGGAAATCACCACAAAATAATACAGTGGTACCACCCATAATGCTATTCCCTGTTATTTTCTCCAAATAAGTAAATGTCTTAACCATGGAAACTAAACCAATGAAAAAAGAATTTTTAATTAATTAAATAATTTGCCAGCGGCTACAATCGCGTTATTTCTTAAATTCTCATGTGGCGCCATCTCGTATCGGGTGGTCAAAAAATAAATATCTAAACCACGGGAACTAAATCAATGGTGAAACGGTAAGTACTGACGTTGCTATATGTGTGTTATTCCTGCTAATCTTGAGGAACATGGCAACCGTCGCCGCTGCGGGGTGCGTCAAACTACCTACATAAAAAAATCTTCTCATACATAAAAAAAAATCTTCTTAAAGATGTGGTGAAACGGTAAGTACTGGCGAAACTAAAATTACTTAATTAAAAATTAATTAATTAAAAATTTTGCCGGCGGCTACAATCGTGTTATTTCTTAAATTCTCATGAGGCGCCATCTCGTATCGGGTGGTCAAAAAATAAATACCTAAACCACGGGAACTAAATCAAGAAACAAAGCATAATGAATTAAATCAATAAAATGCTATTTTTTTAATCATCATAATAAATATAAGAATTAATTATTTATAGTGCCGTGTGGTTCCCGGCACCAACACAAAAAAGAATAGGACCACTCCAGCTCTTTTCCATGGATGTCGTAAAAGGCGACTAAGGGATAGGCTTACAAACTTGGGATTCTGTTTTAGGCGTTGGGTTAGCAACCTGTCACTATTTGAATCTCAATTCTATCATTAAGCCAAATAGCTGAACGTGGCCATTCAGCCTTTTTAAGACTAAGACGGGGTAGACAGAGCCAACGCTCTGTCTACCCCGCAAGGGATGTAGACGTGACCATATGTATGTATGTATAATTATTTATAGCTTTTTATATCGATTTAAATCAAAAATGACGAAGTTCCATACAAACTTGCACCCCCTATTTCATCCCCTTGGGATAGAATTTCAGGATAAAAAGTAGCCTATATTCTAATCCAGGTTACTAACTATATCTGTGCCGAATTTCGTTCAGATCCGTTCGGTAGATTTTGCGTGATGCGCGTACAAACATACAGACAGACAGACGGACAGACAGACAGACAGACAGACAGACAAAAATTCTAAAAAAAATTGTTTTGGCTTCTATTGACCCTAAAAAGACCCCTTATAATTTTTTTTCTTAAATATCTTCAATGTACAGACAAAGTTGAGTTACAGTTTTATTATATGTATGGATGTAAATAAACATTATATGTAATGGACTTAAAGCTATACAGGTAACATCATTGAAAATTAAAATAAAATCGTGTACCTTGGATTCAAAACATGACAGCTCAGGTTGCAACTAACAAAAAGCCATAATAAGAAAGACAAAGAGAGAAATTATCAAATTATAAGTAGTTAAATTTTAATAAACTAGCTTTTACCCGCGGCTTCGCCTGCGTGAATTTAGCGCCATCTACAAAAAAAGCGACGATATTAACAACACCTACAAAATGATGGTACAGGTTTTTCGTAAATTCCACGGGAACTGTAGTTTTTACCGGGAGAAAAAGTTTTTAGACTCTTTATTATATTACCCGTGAAGAGATAACAAATAAACTTACATTCGCATTTATGATATTAGTTGAAATAAAATAAACGCGTAATAAAAATATTAACAACGAAGTAATAGACATAAATCCTCCTATTGTCAAACACATTTCTACACTAAAAGGTTTCTTTATATCAGTTTTTTCTATTAAAGAACATACTACAGCCTCGCTTATACGAAACAAGACTACTATCTTCCATTCTCATCTAACAATACCTATTGACCAAGCTATTCAACGCAAAAAAGACCAATTTAGGAAGGTAACTCTTAATATTGCTTTGGAATACCAACCTACGCTGATCTCCAGTTTCATTCACGTACGCGGTGGCCCTAAAGTCAACTATTGAGGCATATGTAGGGCGACCACACGCCTGGCAATTTGAATGAAATTTACGGGAGACAACGGAATTCAATTTATCGAAAAATGCTTTTTGCGGAACATCGATGGTTTCCAAATGAAATAATGGAACGTGTGTACTTTGTAGACTGGTTTTTATTTTGTCGAATGCTGACGGTTAAATGATTAAATTGTGTTTGTTAAGAATGTTTTAGAATTAAATTTTGAGCAATTATTAAATAAACTGGAAAGAATCACATTTATTGAGCGGGACCCAATGTAAGTTCAATACTTGTGCCCCAAATAATAATAATACACGAAGATACTTAATTAAACTTCTAGACTAGAAATTACAAAATTACACTAGAACTTCTAGTGTAATTTTGTAAATTTTTGCGGCTAAAAAACAAATAAATTATTTTGAGTTCGACTCTCTTTTCCATGGATGCCGTAAAGGGCGACTAAGGGATAGTGATTGGCTAACAACCTGTCACTATTTGAATCTCAATCATTTCATTAATCCATAGTGCTGAATGTGGCCTTTTAGTCTTGTCAATACTATTGACTCTATCTACTACGCAAAGGATATAGACGTAATTATAACTATGTATCAACTTGATTAATAAAAGTGGGTAGTACGCATAATAGATATATATTTGTAAATTGACGTCCGGTGAAACTACTGCAGTGTAATTTGTTCCGCCGCTTCTTCTACACATGCGCTTTGGAAGCGGTAGCAGTTATAATTAGATTTAAGTGATGCGACGTCAAAAAGTGATACCTTGTATGCAATTTTGCAAATAAATCTATTCTATTCTAAAATATTTTGAAACTATATAATTTCTGAACAATGTCGAAAAAAAAAAGACTTCTCCAGTGTTTCACAACATTTTTCTGCCAAAACAACCAGAAGAGACTTCACGCAACCTATTTATCAACTGGAATCTTTTTAAAACAAAACTCTACGACTCACGGCTGTCAGTCAAACAGACTGACAATGCTATTTTGAAAGCTTTTTTTTTAATTTAACGGCATTTTCAATGGCTGTTATCATTAAGAGCAGGTAAAGTCTTTCGAGAATAAATTGCCGATTCATTTTTTTTTTTTTTTGCCAGTGATATCTTGAATTTGTATTTTATTTTTAATTAAATGTTAATAATAGGATTCATTTGTATGGAAAGTTTTTGTGATTTTTGACTCTGTCTAGCTCTAGTAGGGGATAAAGACGTGACATATCTATGTGTGTTTCAACCACGATTCAATATTGGATCCAATTTTATACTTTTCACAGGATACGCGAAAAGCGATCTTTACGCGGGTTAAGCCGCGGACAACATCTACCTATACCGCGGCAACATGTGTGTGTATGTTTATAACTATAAAGGTTTTTTTGAAAGCGCCCTCGAATTATATTCTTAAACACCTCTTTGTGCTATATACATCATCATCGTCTATCATCATCCAATAAAAAAAAATAGTACCACTTCATCTCGTTCCCAAGGATGTCGTAAACGGTGACTAAGGGATAGGCTTATAAACTTGGGATTCTTCTTTTAGGCGATGGGCAGGCAACCTGTCACTATCTGAATCTCAATTCTATCGTTAAGCCAAACAGCTGAACGTGCCATATCAGTGTTTTCTAGACTGTTGGCTCTGTCTACCCCATAAGGGATATAGACGTGATTATATAAATGTATGTATGTATTATCTATACATTAAAATCATGCATATAATCACGCCCTTATCCCTTACGGGTACGACAAAGCCAACAATCTAGAAGAGACTGAAAGCAAAGAACAATTTTAAAAAAAAGTTCTAACCGTTAAAGCCGGATGGCAAAAGTTAAACATTAACCACCTGCACAAAAGGTTAACGTGTGTTATCAGAAGTTAGGAAAATGGTTACCACGAAAACCGCCAGTAACTAAATTCGTGAGCACTGGCAAAGTTGCTATTTCAAGTTATAATGAGGTGTGTGTATGTTGAACTGTTATTATTAGTTAACAATTTCAACATAATTTAGACGAACGTATCTTGATCAAATTAAGGACGTCCTGGTAAAGGGTCAGGTCAAAAGTACCCGAAACCTCCGAGCTTGCATGAAGAGAGTTATGAATGTGGATGAAGCGAAGGAAATATGCAGAGATCGTGGCAAGTGGAAAGAGGTAGTCTCTGCCTACCCCTACGGGAAAGAGGCGTGATTTTATGTATGTATGTATGTATGTAACAATTTCAAATGTCATGTAGTTAAATATTGTGGTTTGAAAGCGTCGGTGGTTTGGGTTTGGATTTTTCTCTGTAACCTTATATCGCATAATGCTCCCCACATACATACATAACATATGGTCTATATCACTTGCGGATAGACAAAGCCAAGAGTCTTGAAAAGACTGAATAGCCACGTTCAGCTAGACTTACCTAATAATAGAGACAGGTTGCTAGCCCATCGCTATAAAAAAGAATTCCAAGTTTGTAAACCTATCCCTTAGTCGCCTTTTACGACATCCATGGGAAAGAGACGGAGTGGTCCTTTTCTTTTTTGTATTGGTCCCGAGAACCACACGGCACTGTTTCCCACATATTCCTTACTAAAACATACTAAACATACATACATTAACCGGTTACCTAATCACGTTATGTACATTGCTAAACAGTGCTTTGAGATGTGTTGGTAGACGAGCTTCAATCAGCAGCTTGAGGTTTATAATGATGGCTGCTTAGTGCTTAAAGCTCCCGATACACATGCAAATTGCTTAATATATACATACATACATATAGTCACGTCTATATCCCTTGCGGAGTAAACAGTCTTGAAAATACTGACAGGCCACGTTTAGATTTTTGGCTCGATGATAGAATTGAGATTCAAATAGTGACAGGTTGCTAGCCCATCGCCTAAAAGAAGAATCCCAAGTTTATAAGCCTATCCCTTAGTCGCCTTTTACGACATCCGTAGGTAAGAGATGGAGTGGTTCTATTCTTTCTTGTAATGGTGCCGGGAACCACACGGCCAATATACATACATATAGTCACGTCTATATCCCTGGCGGAGTAGACAGAGCCAACAGTATTGAAAATACTGACAGGCCACGTTCAGATTTTTGGCTCGATGATAGAATTGAGATTCAAATAGTGACAGGTTGCTAGCCCATCGCCTTAAAGAAGAATGCCAAGTTTATAAGCCTATCCCTTAGCCGCCTTTTACGACGTCCATGTGAACGAGATGGAGTGGTCCTATTCTTTTATTATATTGGTGCCGGGAACCACATGGCACATTACTTAATGTCACATTTGAATTATTACAATTGTGCGTACCATTAGTGGTGACAGTTCTCTTAAATAACAAAGTTCTATAGAACCGTAGTTTCATATTGCATTCATAAAAGTACATATAATCGCAGATACTTAGTCATCTATTGAGCTTAAATGTTGATTTAACGACGCTTGACTGTATTCAATTAAGATGAGCTTTATTTTTGCAATTTTCTTGATTAATATACATACTCTATGCTAATTAATCATTTATTTGTTACTTCTTATTTCATACAAACATAAAATTACGCCTTTTTCAGTAGGCAGATACTACATCTTTCCACTTGCCACGATCTCTGCATTTGGCTTCATCCACATTCATAACTCTTTTCATGCCAGCTCGGCGGTTTCGGGTACTCTTGACCTGATCTTTTGCCAGGACATCCTTTATTTGATCCAGGTTCATCCTCAGGTATATCCTGAACTCTCTGGAGAGGAGCCTGGGGTGTGCCTTTTGATAAAAGTGCCTGGAATAAGTAAGTTAAGTACACGAAGCGACTCCCGTCTGACCTGACCATTCTTTACAGCGGAACGTAACTCATATTGATTCTTATAAAAAGCTGCAATGGATTCATGTGCTTATATTTAATCGCCTTTTATGATGATAGTCTTTACAAGACTGTTAGCTCTGTCTACCCCGCAATGAATATAGACGTGATTATATGAATGTATGTATGTTTATGACGCCCATGGAAACAAGATAGAAAGGCCTATTCTAAAACTCCAATTTCTTAATCTTACCTATATATAAAATTCTCATAACAGAATGTTCGTTCCCATAGTCCTCCGAAACGGCTTGACCGATTTTCATGAAATTTTGTGAGCATATTGAGAATCGGCCATCATCTATTTTTCATACCCATGCAAAACAACGTTTGCCGGGATAGCTAGTATTCATATTGAATGCAACTAAGAATTTGGTATGACGAGAGAAAGAGAGAATGAACGCTATAACTACAGAACTATTCGACTTCTGCTTCAACTTAAGATCATTTAAAACTTTGTAATTGGATTTTTTTGTCTTCTCAAGGCGAGTGCCGGAGATGCGGAGTTCCATAATAGTATTTCTGAGAGCCTTTAGCTTTAAAATTCCTTTCTCATTCGGTCTGTTCGACTTCTGGGTTTTAAGTAGGTTGGTGTTAAATGATTTTCTTTGAAGTGGTGCTTTCGTTAACTATGATGTAAGGTCGAGTCTCAATTCTATCATAGAGATATATACAGACAAGACTGTTTGCTCTGTCTACCCCGCAAGGGATATACACCTGACAATATGTATGTTAATATACGGGACTAATCACATATATTGAGTTTACCATAAACTGATATATTAAATAAAATTGATATATCAGTTTTATGATTTCAGACTATAGACTCGAAGAATAAAATATTAGTTCTAAAGTGCTGAGAATCATACGACAAAGTTAAGTTATGTTACTGACACCGTAAATTTAAGCGTTGACCTATATACAGCAATTAAGTAACACTATTTAGACGAGGGTCAGACCAGTAAATAACTCCAAGATAACCTTTCCACGTATCACACGTAACTTTAAGAGATCCCATCTGCACCTACGTCACAGTTAGCCATAAATTTAACGGTCACTTTGAAATTCGCCGTGTGGTATCCGACATTTGGAATAGGACCACTCCAAATATTTCCCACGGGTTTTTGTATTTAAGATATTAATATTTGTAAATTGACGTCCAGTAAAAATGCTACAGTGTAGTTTGTTCCGCCGCTTCTTTTGCACATGCGCTTTGGAAGCGGTAGTAGTTATAATTAGATTTAAGTGTCGTGACGTCAATAAGTGATACCTTGTATCCAATTTTGAAAATAAATCTATTCTATTCTATTGGTGCCGGGAACCACACGGAATGCACACCTTATTTGAAATTACTGTTAAGCATTCATCTTTTCGTGTCCAGGCAAATTATGGTCTTGTAAAAATCTATCCAATTTTAAGGTGCAACAATCCCAAACTTTCTTGTTGTTGAAGTAAATGCTGCAGTGCAGTTTGCTTCTCCACTTCTTCTGCACTGACGCCTTGGAAAGGCAGTAAACATAGTTTTAAGTTATTTAGTTGACGTCAAACAATGTTGTGAAACCAAAGATTTGACAATTATTAAGCGATATGAAATATAATACCTATAATAATGAATAAATATTTTCAAATTTGAATTTTTTAATTTGAATTTGTAATGTGTGCCGCCATAGAGGCAGCAATTCTGGATTTTCCTTTTTATTTCGCTTGACTGGAAGAAATCCCGATTGGGCTTAGTCCGCCATTGTACATATTCTTCATAATCCAATGACTGTTAAATATTTTGTTATATTTCATTTAATGTTCAATAAAGAGTTCGCAAATAATTTATCGGACTGAAAAGAAAAGTTATTTCTTTTCTAAATAAATATGGACAAATCACACACAAGCTAATTTTTATTTTTAGTTCAGTAAAAAATCACAGCAGATGGTAACACTCAGCCAAATCCATTTTACGCATAAAAGAAAGTCGCGTACAAAATTATTCTACAAATAGACTAACAACATCAATTTATCACCAAACATTGGTCTCTTCCGTTCCTATTCACGCAATACATATTTCAAGCCAATGCGTATGTTACATACGCGTTCTCTCATAAATTGTAGTACGTGCTTTTACCAGTAATGTCGTGTGGAGATCTGTAAATGGCTAATTTGGAGTCATCACAGATATGCGGAAAGCAAAATGGAATTCATATGACGCTTACGCTGTGAAAAATTGTAAATGCCTGTTCATTTGCTTTAAAATGTTTTATATGTAGCCTATTAGATGAAAAAAAAATGTGGGACATAATGTTAACATCAGTTTTGTGTGGCATTGTTCGGAAAAATCTAAAAATTTAAATCTGCAGATCTCTCAAAGTTATGTTCGTTGTGTCGTCGTTAACGTTTATAATGATAAACGTTAACGTATAAGCGGGCCAGTCACCTGTCACTATTTGTTCTCAATTCTATCTTCAAGCCATACAATTAAATGTGACTTTGCGAGTATGTTGGCTACTTATGCCCCGTGAGCGATAGAGACGTTAATATAAGTATGTATTATGTATATACTTTGAGTTGTGGCAATAACAATATTTTGAGAGATTTTAGGACTTTCTACTAGTATATTTTCGTCGGAAATAGAAATGTCATTGATTTTAATAAAACACCAGGATCTTTGATCAAGAACAATTGTTAACTACAGGATCCAAGGGACAAAAAATTCACGCTTTCCTTTTTTGTTTTTATCGTGTTCAAGTGATTACATTTTATTGTTTTAGTGATGGTGAAAAGTTATGTTATACCAACGGCAATGCGCCGTGCCGACTTTCTGGACTGTATATTGCATTTTTGGAGTTGGTGTTGCCTCGCTGCAGTTAATAAAACTACTGGGCTTCAGATAAACATGTATTCTACCCAAAGTATTGAGAGCAAGTGAGAGAAAAGCTATGTTACCATTTTACAAACATTTCTTAGAAAAATAATAAATTTGGTCTTTCTAGTTGTAACATGCGTGGAAACATTAATAAAACATTAATAACTAACACTACATCACCAAAATTACCCGAACACAATTAAAACAGGGTAATAAAATTAAAATGCGGCAACGTATTATTCTTGTTTGAGGGTAGATTAAGTGGTTGGCTGGGGACGTAGCGTTAATTGGCAAGAATTCGAGTGGCTGAGCGTTTTGGCAACTGGAACGGTCGTTTATAGAATATGTCTCCGGCATACAATGCGCTATTTGGGATCTCTAATGTGTTATCTAGATTTTGATATCTTTTTCCTCCTAACTTTAGTCTCGGTTGCATCTTCACCTCTCTGGAGAGGAGCCCAGCGTATGCTTTTGACCATGGATTGGGTAAGTAAGGTTTTTACACGAAGCGACTCCCATGTGACCTCCGCAACCTTTACAGGTAACCCTAACTCGTATTTGATATATTTGAAAAAGCGCAAGCTATTTGGTCAATATAAATTCGCGTAGTGGTTAAAATCCTTTGCTGGTCTAATAGCTAAAAAAAAACATGTTGAGCGAGCAAGAGACTATCAAGGAAAAGGCTTACATAATAACATACCATCACCATATCAGTTGCAGGATAGACAGAGGCAACAGTCTTGAAAAGACTTTTAGGCCACGTTGAACTGAATGATAGAATCGAGATTCAAATAGTGACAGGTTGCAAGCCTAGAAGTAGAATCTCAAGCTTATGTAACCCAACTTTAACTTATCACTACAGCTGAAAAGTGTGCTGAATTGTGACAACTTTGAACAATGATACCCGAATATCTAGCTCATTATAAAAAAATTCACACTACATAGCCGACAACAAAGAAATTGGAGTAAAAATAACAAAAGATAATTAATAACAAGTTTTGCTGCGAACAATGTCTTGGCCCGTAAATGCCTCGCCATATATTTTAAAAGAAGCTCATTTACTATAGAAAATTAACTGGTATCGCGCCTGTTGTTTCAAAGTTGAAGTTGTAATGAGTTTTATAATAAGAAGAAAATTTTATCATAAAAGGTGTATAATTACTAAGTTTTGATAATTAGACCTTTTTGATGAAATTAACTGGTAGTGGACACAATGATGACATGGGTATTTTTGTCAGGCTACGACGCTACCTACGAAGCAAAGATTTTTTTTGAAAAATCATATTTTGAGGAATCTGTCATATTCGAGGGGCTGAATGTGTCCAAGTTTTTAGGTCAATCCAAATTGCAGTACAAAGGTGCTACTTGACTTATATAAAAAATCTCGTCGCACAATGTTCGTTCCCGTACTCCTCCAAAACGGCTTGTCCGATTCCCATGAAATTTTGTGAGCGAAAAAACGTTTTTTTCGTTCTCCATAGTGACAAGGGTTGTCCACCCTCAACATTTTTTTATATAACAAAACAACGTTTGGCGGGAAAGCTAGTTTCAATAGAAATCTCTCCCAGTTGACCCGATTAAAATAAGGTAAAATTAAAAGGGCACAGCCCACATTACCTTAAAACCACTCTTGAAACTTCAAATAAAAACAACAGAATACATAACTTTTTTAACAAAAAAAGAACTGCCCATTATTGGCTTGATGCGAAAAGTTAGTGACTATTTGACTTTCGTTAACAAAAGTCGTCATACGGGCGTGGGGTTGAAATGTATACGGGCTGTCTCCTCCATCCCTCATTAGTGGAGCGGAAATGTGAACGTCTTCTGAGTATCGCTCGTGAATATTTTTTTAACTTAGCTGTCGATAAAATGATGTGTACGTAACACTTCATTTTATAGACAACTAAGATATTAGGGAAAGTTTAATAAACTTAGGATTCCTCTTTTAGGCGACGGGCTAGATAAAATTTTATGGCGTTTTGCGAATAATTCTTTACTTTTAAATTTCTCCTTGTGACCATGTACCACAAACCCACAATCTTTTAATTAAAATCTACAATAGAAATATTTTATTTTTATAATAATTATTTTAATATATTACTTTGCCCATTTGAAGTAATAGAAAATATTTTATCATCTACTTAGCCCAAGTTGAGGAAGCTTCTCGAGTTGAAAGCTACTTTGGAATTTTCAGAATCCAAGTAACTGGAAATGTTAGTTTACGTTAGTTTTATGTAAAGTGCAGAGGTAAGGAAATCTTAAAATTGTTTGAAAAATGCATGCAATTTTTCTATTGTTATTCTATTATTTTTCTCAGTAAAAATTAAATCATTTGTTATTATGTTCATTATTACTATTCAGACCTGAAATGAAACAAGATTTTTGATCAAATTTTATTCCTCGTAGGATAATATCCGATGGATTTTATTCAAAACTTTTGCAAATCACATTTAACTCTTATTTTCAAGTCTCATCTCATTATCTTGTTTATAGAACACAAAGAATCTTATGCACCGTCATTCTCCTGCCATTAGTCCTAGATCTATCTCAGTCTGTCTTTAGAGTGAAGTCCAAGAATTCCAGGGTCTGCGACTCCCGCCTTACCTCCGCAACCTTTGCAGGAGAACCTTACCCGTATTGAATCATGTTCCTATCATTCTCATTTTAACGCCTCAATAGTCAGTCAGTCAGTTTGCTCAGTAGAATTATTGACCACTTAATAGCTTAAAATAGCCTCTAAGAATAAAATAATATTCTAACCCACATTCAAACTAGGAGGTTCCCAAGACAACTAAACTCGGAAAATCGAGACTATAATAGAGAATTGAACGCCAACCAAGCGTTTTCATTGAAATACCACAATTAGTGCATACCACTTGCACTACAGATCCCCTGGCACAGACGTAATTGCTTTCAAATGACAATTTACTTTGAATGTACCTTTAGGGGTTATAGTGTCTTTGAACATGTCCGTTCGCTGTGAACTTAGACTTCGCGAACGCTTTAAATGTTTACAAATTTATGCATATCTCACAAACTAATGAACCGATTTTGATGCCCTATTAAAAATTCTATTGACATAGATGCTACAAACATTTTAATTTTCATCAAAATCGGACCATCGTTCTTTGAGTTAGGTATCGCGTTACAAAAATACATAAATACTTAAAAGAAGTCTACGCTGCTAAATTGTTATCTGATAAATTGATAAAGTTGATAAATGATTGATTGATATGCGAGTACCTTATTTTTGGAAAAAGTAATGAATGCACATTGCGTGAACTGCTGATAGAAAAATCTTATAACTTTATTAGAACTTTATAAAGTCCTATTCCACTTAATATGTGAAGTGTCACGGAAGTCAGATTAGGGCTTTATTGTGACACAATGAAATTTCCACCAACTTTACAGTGCAAAGTTTCTTAAGGCCAATTTATGCCTGTGAGTATTGTTCGACTCGCCTTTATTTGAGCTATTGTCTGCTTGAACGATGATTCGGCTTTTGCTCAAGAAAAAAAGTATTTTGTCACACGTTTATTGATTTCATATAAGTGACGGCCTCTGTGGCGCAGCGGTAGTGCGCTTGTCTGTGACACCGGAGGTCCCGGGTTCGAATCCCGGCCAGGGCATGATGAGAAAAGAACTTTCTCTGATTGGTCTGGGTCTTGGATGTTTATCTATATAAGTATTTATTATAAAATATAGTATCGTTGAGTTAGTACCTCGTAACACAAGTGTCGAACTTACTTCGAGGCTAACTCAATCAGTGTAATTTGTCCCGTATAAAAAAAATCTTTATAGCGTCGGTGGTCGAATTGGTGAGATGCCTGTTGGCTCTGTCTACCTCGCAAGGGATATAGATATAACCATATGTATGTATGTATTCATTTTTTCTTAACATTAGAATGTTAATAATCTAAATTCATCGCAATATACTAAATCAGAAAACTTAATGACTATACATTTGCTATTCAAGGTAATGCCCCATATATCAGGGTCCAAGTGTATATTTACATATGATACAGTTCTTTATAAATATTTCATGGCATATTCAAATATTTCGGCAACGCAAATTCTGTGTCGACGTGCGTGATACATCAAAGTGTTTTATTTCGTTGTTTGTTAGCACAAATTTTTGTTGTATGATTATGTATGACTTCTTTTCTCCTTAACGGATTCACATACATACACACAGAATCTAATTTTTTATCTCTTGGAGGGGACCGAGCCAATGGTCTCATGACTCATGAAGTTTGCTTTAGAATTTAAAATTATGATGATTGAAACACAAAAATGTCACTTAAGATAAACAACAAGAGGAAACTTATTCGTTGAAACTATTTTACCTTCATTGAAAACGAGAATATTCAGTTTCAAAAAGAAAAGTTAAAAAAAAGTGATTAAAGTACATTTTAAACTTTCACATTGCATTATACTATTTCTAAATAATACTGCTGTTTAGTTAACGGCAACAATAAAAAAAGAAATGCCGTGTAGCTCCCGGCACCAATACAAAAAAGAATAGGACCACTCCATCTCTTTCCCATGGATGTCGTAAAAGGCGACTTAGGAATAGGCTTACAAACTTGGGATTCTTTTTTAGGCGATGGGCTAGCAACCTGTCACTATTTGAATCTCAATTCTATCATCAAGCCAAATAGCTGAACGTGGCCATTCAGTTTTTTCAAGACTGTTGGCTCTGTCTACCCCGCAAGGGATATAGACGTGACCATATGTATGTATGTATATATGTATAAAAAAAGAAGAATAGGACCCCTCCATCTCATTTCCATGGATGTCGTAAAAGACGACTAATAAACTTGGGACTCTTAGGCGACGGGCCAGCAACCTGTCTCTATTTGAATCTCAATTCTATCTATAAATCAAACAGCTGAACGTGGCCTATCAGTCTTTTCAAGACTGTTAACTCTAACTACCCCGTAAAGGATATAGACGTATGTATATATTTATGTAAATGATACAGGTATTAAACTCACAAGTAACCTTATCTTTATTTTATATCGGACGTTTTGAATCATGATACAATGATCCGTGGTTCCCTAGCAACTAAAAAAAAACATTTTAAATAAATGTACGTTACGTGCGCATTAAATACATGTATTATTTATAAATAAATAAAAGATTTTCCAAGCGTATTTAACTTAGAAAAATATGCCAATCACCAACACATTTTTCTCCCACAAAGAATTTTTCACACAAAATCGGCGGGCAGATAAAAAATTTACACGGAAAAAATCGTATAACGCACGCACGCGTTTTATTTTGTGAACAGCAAAGTCCTTTTCCATTCAATTAATTTGATTCAAAACACTCTTTTGCCTTTGTACATTTATTGGTATCAATTTAGAAATTTAATTCGATATCATTGGAGTGCTTTATATCCCTGATATCGAGTTTCATTAAGATTCGATTACGATCTTATTCAGGTTATTCGTGTTTTGTCAATCTCACTTGATTGGGAGACTTATATTGAACCAAAATTATCTTTAGTAATGATTCGTGTCTTATTAAACTACTATTTCTCTTTTAGGAAGGATGTAAGGATCGCTTCTGAATAAAACTACTACAATAATACCGCGGTTCTAGTTCATTTTTCGTTCTCGTGGGAATACCGGGAAATCTGCTTTAAGTGCTCTTTATACTACCTAAGCGTAATGAGTTTCAGTTAACTTACTTTTTATGTTCATGACTGATATCTGATATCTGACTGATATTTTATGTTCGATACTGATCGATGCAGATAGCATTAAAAAAAAAGGAATTATATCTTTAAACAAAATGTCATTGGATAAAATAATATATATATACATTCATTAATCACGTCTCAATCTCATATGGGGTAGACAGGCCCAACGAGTCACGAAAAAACTGAAATGTCACAAAACATGTTTTGTCTATTTTGCCGTATAAAGCAAATATATCAGAGTTAAATGGAACCATTAACAATTTGAGGTATATGGACGTGTGATCATGATTATAAGGGGTTAGGTCCCCCTCCAAAGGTAGTGGAGGTCAGGCGGGAATCCCTTCATGTAAAAATCTGACTTACCCAATCAAATTTGACTCACTAAAACCTGGATCATGGTCAAGTTGAATTAATGAGGATTATAAAGAGGCGGCAGAATAGAATAGCACCATCCCATATCTTCATGTTGACATTGTAAGAGGCGATTAAGGGATTAAGCGGGACGTGAGCAGCAGCGCCTCCTACCCTGATATGATGTTGTCAAATCCAAAGTCGATAGACACTAGGTTACCAACCCCCCTTTCCAGCGTGGTGACTATCGGTAAAATCTCCTCATTTCTGGGGAGACCTAAGTCCAGTAATGGATTTCAATAGGCTGTTAAAGTATAAAAGCTATAGCAACAATTGCAAATGTGAAAAAATAAAAATAATTAAGAAACAACGGGGCTGACAAGCACGCGATTCGAAGTTTTCATCGCGCGATAAACTATCGCTGTCCCGTTTCAATTCATAATGAATAGCGAAACAGCGATAGGTTTTCGCTCGACTGAAATGAAGAACAAGGAAGGAAAACTTATTCAATCTATAGTGAACAGAAACCTAGGGGGAAGTGTCATGAAATGTAAAACTTTTGTCGTGATACACGAGTGAGTGTGATGGCCGTAGATTTGGGAGGGAGTTAAACGCTGGACGCTGGCAGTTTAAATAAATATATTAATATATAAGGGACAAATTACACAGATTGAGTTAGCCTCGAAGTAAGTTCGAGACTTGTGTTACGAGATACTAACTCAACGATACTATATTTTATAATAAATACATATATAGATAAACATCCAAAACCCAGTCCAATCTAAAAAAGTTCTCATCTTGCCCTGGCCGGGATTCGAACCCGGGACGCCCGGTGTCACAGACAAGCGTACTACCGCTGCGTCACAGAGGCCGTCAATATATAACGGCAAAGTTTTTACGAAAATACGTTCAGTAAATTTTGCGTAAAATAATAACAAACACCACACATTCCTACACATTCTTAAACATTCGACTAGTGACTTAATTTTAACTATTGTAGTTTTTTTTTTTTTATTTAAGTACATTGAGGATTATTTATCTGATCCACCGAAGCCTTAAAATATAAACAAAACTAACACTAACTACTCAAATTAAAATTATTGATTGTGTATTATCCCTGTCAATACATATTATGCCCATATTAACGTTCATGTTATGTTCGTTCAGAGATTTTTTTTTTAAATATTTTTACTCTAATCATTATAATAAAGAATATTATTTTCCTATGTAATTATGAATTTAAATATATAATTACACACGCATCGAAACAGCTGTGTTAACTCACCTCGTTCCAAGGGAAACTTCTCAACTCAAATTCCATTGCCAACTTCGAAGACCGCCTAAGAATATAATTTCTTAGATCTCATTCAAATGAAGTCCTGAGTGTACTCAGTGAAAACTTGGCCCAAATTTTCCGACTAATTATACAACTTGATTGAGAAAATGGAAGTTTTTAATGGGTATTATGCATATGTTAATTTTTGGGATTGCTATGATATCACATTTACCTAATGCCTTTATTTTCTAAGCCTATCCGTAAAAGGCATAAGGCTTATCCTACTAATATTATATAATTGCCGTGTGGTTCCCGGCATCAATACAAAAAAGAATAGGACCACTCCATCTCTTTCCCATGGATGTCGTAAGAGGCGACTAAGGGATAGGCTTTTAAACTTGGGATTCTTTTTTAGGCGATGGGCTAGCAACCTGTCACTATTTGAATCTCAATTCTATCATTAAGCAAAATAGCTGAACGTGGGCATTCAGTCTATTCGAGACTGTTGGCTCTGTCTACCCCGCAAGGGATATAGACGTGACCATATGTATGTATGTATGTAGTATATTCTATAGATTAAGACATCCTTTTTTTTTTAATAAAAAAAGGTCCATCTATTAAACCATACATCCGAACGTGGCCTCTCAGTATTTTCGAGATTATTGGCTCTGTCTACCCCGCAAGGGATATAGACGTGACTATATGTATGTATGATGAAAACAATGATAAAACTTTAACCGAAGAGTTCATCCGCTGAACTATTACGCTATTTATTTGTTTAATGGACTGTTCCTTTTCAGTGCGGAAACATTAATTGCGTTTGTGCTACATTCGTCTGTATGTGTTGTGCCGTGTGGTTGCTGGAACATTGGAAAAGAACTAATCCATCTATCTAACTTAAAGATAGGCTAATAAACTTGGGATTCTTCTTTGAGGCGATGGGCTAGCGACCTGCCACTGTTTGAATCTCAATTCCATATCTAAGCCATGCTGATAGTGGTATTTGAGTGTTAGTGAGACTGTTGGCTCTGTCTTCTTCGTAAGCTATAAAGACGTGATTATGTCCATATGTGTCAACTTGTGTGTGTTTTTATTAATATAGTAACTGATGGAGTATTCCTTTGGATGTCGTAGAAAGCGACTAACAGGCAAACGTGAAAACTTCAAAAGCTCCTTACAGTCTTCTAAGAAAATTTTGACTTTTAGAACATCATGGCTTCAAAGCACGTTTAGTTTGCTTAAAACTTATCCACACATACGCTTGTATGCATTTTAAAGTCACGTTTTCCCCAAACTTAGCCCCGGCTGGGGAAAATATTGTTTGTAGCCGGTATTCGTGGCTGCACTCGCCTGCATATTATATTTTAGCATAAATCCTACTACGTAGGTACCTACTTGCATACATTGCATGTGCTATTTCAAAACCTTCGAAATCCTACTAATATTATGAATGCGAAAGTTTATGAGTATGTTAGGATGTCAGTATGGATGTTTGTTACTCTTTCACGCTAAAAGTACTGAACTGATTACGATGTAATTCGGTATCTAGGTAGCTGAAGACCCAGAATAACAATTTTTATTTGACGAAGTCGCGACGGCCTCTAGTAAATAAATAAATCTATAAGTACGGTGATCTGAACAGGATATATCTATGTTATGGCTATATAATGACAAGGATAGAGTTAAGTTTCAAATTAAGTTGTAGACATGTCATAGGTTAATTAATCATCGAAAGTCTATTTTAAAATATATACTTGAAACATGTGCGTGTGGATTTCGGTACTTTAGAAAAGAACCAGTCCATATTTTTCCATACGAATATCGTTAAAAGCAACTAAGTGATAGGCTTATAAAGTCTCTTGTAGGCGATCGGGTAGCAACATCTCACTATTAGAATCAACTAGAAGAATTCAAATAGTGACAGGTTGCTAGCACATCGCCTAAAAAAAATAATCCCGAGTTTGTAAGCCTATCCCTTAGTGGTCCTATTCTCTTTTGCACTGGTGCCGGGAACCACACGGCACGGAGAAACGCGTTAATGCAAACGTATCTCGTTTCAAGTAAGTACAGTGGCCCATTATTCTATGTAATCATCAGTTGTGATTAATTCCAGTCTGACCGTCTTTGTTCTTGTTAGTTTTCAATCTCAGTTCGAACGCCGTCTAAATCTTACTTCCAACTTTTGGAGTCGAGTTCAGATTATATTTTTAATTGGTTTTTATAGAGTTACAATGTTACAAACTTGGGATTCTTTTTTAGGCGATGGTCTAGCAACCTGTCACTATTTGAATCTCAATTCTATCATTGAGCCAAATAGCTGAACGTGGCCATTCAGTTTTTTCAAGACTGTTGACTCTATCTACCCCGCATGGGATATAGACGTGACCACATTTATATATGTATGTTTCAATGTTACGAACGCTTTGGTAGTTAAATTTGTTTAGAAGCAATTTTTAAGAAATGTTGTTATAGAATTTGATAGTGAGGGTTGATTATTATTTTGTATATGTATTTGTTTATTTTTATTATTAGCTGTAGATATGTGTAAAGCGGTCGAAGGCTTCGCTTGTTTATAGAATACGATTTTTAAAAAATCAGGCATTGTTAAGTCAAATTAAGTATGAACATGTGTTGTAAATTATAAGAACAATTCGATATGACTTCCCCTAGGATTTTACACCTGGTCAAGTAACAGTTAACAGTTTATGCAGTAATAGTATAATAATCAGCAGAGATCAATTTTACATTTTTGTCACATTTTATCAAAATCGATCTAGTTTTCAGTTACCTCGTTTTTAATGTTAGTAAGAATACATACATTCCATTTTGAGAATTTTTGGTATTACTAAAATATGATTATAATACATGTTATACAAACAAATTAAAATGAACAGCTAAACGTTGCCTATCAGTCTTTTTAAGACTATTGGCTCTGTCTACCCCGCAAGGGATATAGACGTGATTATATGTTTGCATGTAAATTAAAGTGACACCAATAAATTATATTATATTAATACGTATTTTTCTTTTGTGCTCCTATTTGTGTTTGTTCTATAATTTGCCTAAAATGAAAATTTTCAGCAAGAAAAACAAAATTGTTACATATGTTTTAGGTTTTTATTTTAATTACAATTTAAGGCATAAGTGATTCCGCATTTTTGAGGAAAACAGAGCAGAGAGTAAGTGTTTTTTATATAAATTTAAAGGTACTGTTTAAATCATTTACTGTTATTATAAAACTTACCGTAAATTAGCGTAATGAACAGCAAAACCGCTTTAAGCACACAGGAATGTCTCTTCATCCATTTCAAATTACAAGCCATTTTATATTATTTTACACACAACTGTTTTAAATTGACACTCTTCTTCTTTTCATTGTCACTTTTATGCCACAAAGTTCCTAATTAGCATAAATCGTCCAAATTAATTAACCCTATAGTTTAATTACTAAATAGCTTAGAAGCATCATGTCACAACTTATCTCTATCTGCTTCCACTAAATCTGTCAACATTTATTCTTGTCCGTAATTAACTCGTTGACAAATATCCAAACGACATCTTCAGCCTTTAAAATTAATGACACCCCGTATATTAAAAGTTTTTTCAAAGATAACTCGCTTCTATTTTTACAAAGGGTCGTTACGTGTAAGTGGTTCGTACAAGGTACGACTTTAGCACAAGCGGGAGTGAGGATTAGCTATATAACGTAATGAATAGGAAGCTTTTAAAATAAACTCCGTATCTCCGTTGTTTTCCGAAATAAATCTTGTTTTAATCTCAGCGCGCGAGTTTAAAAGATAGGTACTCCGTTTCGGCACCTCATTTCCGTTCCTGATTTACGATCACAAAGCATCACTTGGAACACTGTCATTTTATAATTTCAAACTAGCTTTTGATATCACTTCGACCTTTTTGAAATCGAGTGTTCGGCTTCATTTTTTGAGGAGCGCCGTATACGCGTGCTCCCCGCTGGAGCGACGTGAAAGCACTGACTTACATAAGGGATTTGGCCCGTGCCAGGCAGGCGTCTGTCAGACAAGGACAGGAGAAAATTTTCATAAGGGTTGCAGGTTGCGTGTTGAAATCAGAAAGGGACGGATGAAATTTTCCCACACGAGCCCCGAATACAGTAGAAATCTTGTGTAAAGAAGCAATTAAATTGTACGTAAATTTGAAAGAGATATTGGTACTACACTGAGTTAATAACCGTCTAATCTAAGAGTTAATTTACTCGTTAAAGATAATTTAACATAGAAGGGGTTTATAACATGCAATCATAATTCATTTAGGATAATTAACTTAATTTGGTTTCGTTTTGTAAAATAATTCATTTGTGTAATTAAGTAATTTGAATATGTAAGTTACCTACCTACAAATAAGTAATTTTGTATTCAGCCCATGTGTGATTAAATGAAATTGTTTGTGTGAAATACGATCATTAATGTTGAAAGCTTTAGGGGTGATTTTGGAAATGGGGATGTTATACTTTTTTTTTTAAATTCAGATACATATTAAAATAACTAAATAAAATAAATAAATACGGGACAGATTACACAGATTGAGTTAGCCTCTATAATCATATAATCACGTCTATAGCCCTTGCAGGGTAGACAGAGCCGGCAGTCTTGAAAGACTGATAGGTAGGCCACATTCAGCTGTTAAGATTAACGATAGAATGGAGATTCAAATAGTGACAGGTTGCTTGCCCATCGCCTAAAAGAAGAATCCAAAGTTTAAAAGCCTATCCCTCAGTCGCCTTTTACGACATCCATGGGAAAGATATAGAGTGGTATTATTTTTTATATTGGTGCTTGGAATCATACAGCCTAACAAATAAATTATTGGTCAACATATATGTAGATAAGATGGTACTTTTAATCTGATATCACAATTCTTGTTAATAGTTATCAGAATCTGTGAAGAGTTATCAAATGTCACGTTTCAATTAAATCTGAACCGACCATAATCCGACATAATTGAAGGATTTCTTCTGTGTTTTTTTAGTTTAGGTAAAATTTATTAGGTCACAAGTTTTTCATTTAAATACTACAGCTGTTTCCTGCGACTTTTTACACGTGGAAAATGCGTTCAGCAAGTGTCCTAGTAACTAATGAATTGCACCCTATAAGTTGCCTAATTATAGCTGTACAACCAAAAATGTTCTAGAGATTAGCTTGTACAAACACACTAACAGTTTTATTATGATCATCATCATCATGCGGTTTTGATCATCGATTAGTTTACAATGGAAAACTACTTAAGATAATTCACTAAAATTCTGAATCTCTTATAGTAATTTCATATGAAAATTCTTAATCTCACAATGGGTAGTCAGAGCCAATTTTCTCCAAAAGGCTCGAAGCATTTGGGTAGTGTAATGATTTGGTTTATATTATTTAATTAATTTTAAATTAATTCATTGGGAACTATTTGTCTTAACAATAAAAAAGATATTAACTAAGTTCATATCTTTCGAACCATTAACTTGCTTCTAATAAAACACATAAAATATGAACATAACGTTGAAATAACGTAATCAAAAGAGCCGATTTTTCAGTTCAATGACACGAGATTGGACAAAGCTTAGCGGGGCTTTTATTGGCGGAAGTAATGCTTTCAAGTTTAAAGAGTTGCCTTCAGAGACTGATTCTGATTTGATTTAGATTCAGCCAGATTAAAAAGCTAGAATATTGCATGGTATTTTCATTCATATTGTAATAAGAATTAGGGTGATAATCCGTTGGTAGTTTGAAAAGTATGAGTGAAAGGGACAATGAGAGGGGACGGATTTATAATTAACTGCAATCAACACTGACGTATTGAATTTCAGGAATGTGGTACAGTCGGCAAGAAAAATGAGATGAATTAAAATGAGTCATTTTTAAACATGGAATTACGTTTTGTTAGATGTATTGTCGTCGAGAATAAAAATTTTATATTGAGTTTTTTTTTAAAGAGATTTTTCGCACATGACAATTGGTATGTACGATGTTTCAGTTTAATACAAAGGATTCTATTTCTAGATAAAGCTAAGCTAATCAGAAAAGTATTTTTTTATTCACTGCTTTCTTTATTTAATTTGTTTGTAATTAAAAGCGAAACAGCGATAGTTATTCGCATTAAAAAAACGGCGTTACACGTAACATGTTACGCGGGCTGAACAATACAAAAAGGACAAATCCGTGCTAATATTATAAATGCTAAAGTGACTGGCTATCTGTTACGCTAAATTTTAATGAAATTTAGTACAAAGATAAAGTTTATATTAAAGAAGAACATAGCCTTCTTCGTATTGCGAAAAAAGGCGGTAAAATATCACACGATAAAGGTCCCGGGCAAAAGCCAGTGTTAAATAATAATCAGTATAAAAATAAACTTGTGAAACACTTTAGCGCGCGACTGTACAACTCGTGTTCCCCAACAGATGCTAACATACGTTGTTTGTTTTCTTTCTTTGAGAGATATGTTTGTTATTTTTTCCTAAAAGGGAATGCCCTTCAATTTTATTTATGTCACAGAAATAATTAACTGTCCCAAGACTTTTCAAAGATAAAATTTCTTAATAGCCTGGGCGTTGTTAGCTTTTGAAAATGAGTCGGGATTATTTATTGCATCTGTGAATGTGATTCGATGTTTATTTGTTGCTTTTTAGGTTTTGTTTTATTGGTAGTGACTTTAAATTAGGGTAAAATAACTTTTAAACTTTTCCGGTCCTGATGTGAGTGAACATATACTTATGTACAGCTTATTTTGAAATTGAAATTTGGAATAAATGATGTTTGACATGCGCGAGAGTTTTTATTTTAATCCAGACTTTTACCGCAAAAACGTTACCGGACCATGGACATACATACATATGGTCACGTCTATATCCCTTGCGGGGTAGACAGAGCCAACAGTCTTGAAAAGACTGAATGGCCACGTTCAGCTATTTGGCTTAATGATAGAATTGAGATTCGAATTGTGACAGGTTGCTAGCTCATCGCCTAAAAAAGAATCCTAAGTTTGTAAGTCTATCCCTTAGTCGCCTTTTACGACATCCATGGGAAAGAGATGGAGTGGTTCTATTCTTTTTTGTCAATACAAACGCCCCCACCACCAATGTGCTGGGGACCACGGAACCTAAAGCAATACGTAAATAATATAGTGAAGTTTATATACGAAGAGAGAAAGACAAGATTAAAAGGATACAAGCAAGAATGATAATATACTAATACATAGTAAGTCAAGCGAAGAAACCCAAAATCTTCATATATAAAGGAGGACCCTGACTGATTGACTGAGTCACCGTTGAGTCTAGTATTTATTGCAATTTGACTTGTAGTTTTCAGAATTACCTCGGCCATGGATTCAGTGAGATTTTTAATACTCAACTAATAAAACAATTCTTAGAATCTGTATCTTATAATCATTTATGAGTGCCGTGTGGTTCCCGGCACCAATAGAAAAAGAATAGGACCACTCCATCTCTTTCCCATAGATGTCGTAAAAGGCGACTAAGGGATAGGCTTATAAACTGCGGATTCTTCTTTTAGGCGATGGGCTAACAACCTGTCACTATTTGAATCTCAATTATACCTTAAAGCCAAATAGCTGAACGTGGCCTATCAGTATTTTCAAGACTGTTAGCTCTGTCTACCCCGTAAGGGATATAGACGTGATTATATGTATGTATATATTTATGAGTGTAACAAAGAAAATGGAGCGCACTCGAAAAAACTCTCATAACTCAACACGTTTTTTTTTTCATCCTGTAAAAATATGCCTACTCATCATACTATTCATTCATTCTTCAGAAACATGCCCAGTCATTTTGTCAGTCCAATTTATAACTTCGCAATATATTTACATCCGAAAGCATCTATAAATCTTGACAAATGTTCAAACCAGTATGTGATTCAGGAATGAGGGGAATTTTAAAAACTGGCAAAGTTCGAGTTGGACTCGCGTAAGAAGAATTCCGTATCATCCGTATACACACTTTTTAATGTGAAATAAACAAAGCACATACATAATCGCGGCTTTATCTATTACGGGGTAGGCAACAGACTAGAAAAGGCCACGTTCAGCTGTAATTAACAAAGCTTTTTGAATAGCTAATTAATATTACATGTTGCCGTTAACAATGTCGAGGTAAAATGTGCGAAAAAATCACGTTTATGTATGGGAGTCCCCTTAAAGTTTTCAAGTTCATGAGATACATCCTGGCGACAAACAGACGAATAGCGAAGTCTCCTAAAAAGTTCTTCTCAAGAAAGAACCCCTTAAGATAGACGAATAGCGAAATCTTAATAATCCCTTTGTGTAAGGAACCCTAAAAATGGCTGCACTTTGACGAGTCTTCAATTGGATGTGTTTATTTTCGTCCCGTTGTCTGAACTCGGTTTAACTTAGAATTTGTCCTCGCCGCTTTTAGACCGGGACGTGATCAAATTTTGATGTGGGAATTTGAAGATCCCGGGTACATAATGCCACTTTATTTTTGTACGACGCAAAAGAAGTATTTTTTTTAGGCATTATACAAATTGCGTAAATTCTCATCTTGCATGTAGCATATTTTTTTGTTATCCTTAAGTCAGAATTGTCAGATATTTTATGAAATATTGAAAAATAAGGACGTAGACGATCGTACTTTAATCAAATTGGGGACTTTCTGTTGAACAGTTTGCAGCATTTTGTAGGGCTTTCTTTCTTTGCGAGATTGATGGCTCTGTGTACTTCGTAAGGGATATGGTACGATTATACGTAAGTTTTTACTGAATGATTTGAGCTGGAACTCACTGGAATAGAATCAAATAACCAAATTGATTAAACTGTTTTTCCTAGACGAACGTATCTTGATCAAATTAAGGACGTCCTGGTAAAGGGTCAGGTCAAAAGTACCCGAAACTGTCGAGCTTGCATGAAGAGAATTATGAATGTGGATGAAGCGAAGGAAGTATGCAGAGATCGTGGCAAGTGGAAAAAGGTTGTCTCTGCCTACCCCTCCGGGAAAGAGGCGTGATTTTATATATGTATGTTTTTCAATTGAGCACTTTTGATCATTATCAAAATATATTTTTGTCGAATGTTAATAATCATACACACATACATTTTGTTAATAATCAAAATGCACTAATTTGTAAAAGGATTAATAAAGCGGTTTTGTCGGTTTCAATTTTCACTTGAATGAAATAAATTTCGCATAAACGTTATAAGTGCTATTGTTAATCTGAAGAGTTTGGTTAAATTATTTTTGAATGTGCATTGAAATCATATTACATTTATCACAGCACTCATTTCACAATTTTTAATGCGTTTGAATTAAAATTTTGATGTTACTTTTAAAGATCAAATCACTTACGCGGTAGACAGAGTCACCAACATTCCAAAAAATCAAAGTCAGAATTTAATTTAAATACATATTTCTGTTCGTATTTAGCAATCTATATTCTAAGGCTTGTCCCGCGAAAGATCTTAAAAGTGATTATTTATTGTGTTTCCTTTGAAGCGGAATATTCCGTAGTTTTTAACACACACACAAAACCCAAAACCGCGTCATTATCTTCACGAGATAAACAGAATCATCATAAATTGCTCTACATATCAATACTAATATACGACAAAAGACGAGCCAACAGTCTTCAGCGGTTTGATTTATTGATGAAATTGAGATTCAAATAATGACAGATCGCTAGCCCATCGCGTAAGAGAAGAATCTAAAGTTTATAATCCTATCCCTAGGTCGCCTTTAACGACATCCATGGGAAAAGGTAATTAAAAAAAACTAAAAAACTACGCTTTTATTGTTAATCAAACTAAAAAATAGAAAATAAAAATTAATGACAAAGGAATTCAGTAGTAGCAAGTCGAACAATCAGTTATAGTCAGTTGTAGTAGTAATTACCTCGGATTAAAATTATAACAAAATTAAATTTATAAACAAAACAATTTAAATCAGAGTAAAAAGCGTGGGGTGCCTGATGTAGTAAATTTTAAAATCATTCTATTAGCATATATTTATGACAAGAGAGTTATGAAAATGAAGTAAAATGCACCCCACGCTTTTTACTCTGATTTAAATTGTTTTGTTTATAAATTTAATTTTGTTATAATTTTAATCTGAGGTAATTACTACTATAACTGACTATAACTGATTGTTCGACTTGCTACTACTGAATTCCTTTGTCATTAATTTTTATTTTCTACTAGCTGTGCCCGCGACTTCGTCCGCGTGGAATAGTTATTTTGTGCATCATTGAAGCCCTCAAGGAGGAATAATTTTCCCCGTTTTTTTCACATTTTTCATTATTTCTTCGCTCCTAATAGTTGCAGCGTGATAATAAATAGCCTAAAGCTAAATTCGAACCAGTAATTCCTGAGATTAGGGCGTTCAAACAAACAAACAAATTCTTCAGCTTTATAATATTAGTATAGATTATGCAAAAAAATTTATGTACCTACGTGAGTGCGTGTTTGAGGATGCTATTCAATCACGAAAATTCTACTGGATGGATTTTGATGAAACTTACGTACTCGGGAAGAATAATGCCTGGAATAGAACATAGTTTATTTTTCTTACAAAAGCAAAGTCCCGGGGGCGCAGCTGTTAAAAAACAAATAAATTCTAAAGACAAAAAAAGGATATTATAATAATGGAAAGTTAAAGTATCTCTTTGTATACAACATTTGCTGTCTTGCCCATTGGAGACATCACAAATAAACTGTCACAGCTGGTGACCCGCGGAAAGCGACGTAGAGCTGTCCGTGTGAGAAGCAATTCGTCCTGAGGTCGACTCCGGCTGCTCCAAGCGTTTGACCTTGCAATTTGTTAATTGTCATCGCGAAACATATAGCCACTGGAAACTGAACACGCTTAAATTGAAATGGAAAGTTGTTGGGAATGAGGGGAATGCGTGGCATAAAAACAATTTCACCAGCTGTACAACCAGTAAGAATTTTAGCTTCTATAATATTGTTATGAAGCGAAAATGTATTGTGAGGGCAATGTTAAAATATTAAGGGTTTTGAAAAAATCTCTAAGTGAATCTATTTGTTTTAAGCCGTAGATAGCTCGAATTGCCCTTTTTTTTGTAAACTATAATAATACTTTTAATTCTCATGTGGCGCCATCTCGTATCGGGTAGTCAAAAAATAAATATCTAAACCACGGGAACTAAATCAATGGTGAAACGGTAAGTACTGGCGTTACTACATTGTGTGTTATTCCTGCTAATCTTGAGCGATGCATTGTCGCCGATGCGGGGCGCGTCAAACTACCTACATAAAAAAAATCTTCTCAAAGATGTGGTGAAACGGTAAGTACTCTAATAAATTGAAAATTTTGCCAACGGCTAAAATCGTGTTATTTCTTAAATTCTCATGAGGCGCCATCTCGTATCGGGTGGGAAAAAAAATAAATATCTAAACCACGGGAACTTAATCAAACAACAAAGCATAATGAATTAAATCAATAAAATGCTATTTTTTTAATCATCATTATAAATATGATAATTAATTATTTATAGCTTTTTATATCGATTCAAAAATGACGAAGTTCCATACAAACTTGCACCCCCTATTTCATCCCCTTGGGATAGAATTTCAGGATAAAAAGTAGCCTATATTCTAATCCAGGTTAATAGCTATATCTGTGCCGAATTTCGTTCAAATCCGTTCGGTAGATTTTGCGTGATGCGCGTACAAACATACAGACAGACAGACGGACAGACAGACAGACAGACAGACAGACAAAAATTCTAAAAAAAATTGTTTTGGCTTCTATTGACCCTAAAAAGACGATGGGCTTGCAACCTGTCACTATTTAAATCTCAATTCTATCTTAAAGCCAAATAGCTGAACGTGGCCTATCAGTCTTTACAAGACTGTCGGCTCTGTCTACCCCGCAAGGGATATAGACGTGATTATATGTATGTATGATGATTGTTAAACCCAGTTGAAAAGAATTTTATAGTGATAAATCACTGTTAATAATATTTTTGACTATCCAGCAAACGTAATAATTTTCGATTGTGGCCTTGCCAGGAATCAAACCACAAGATTAAGAGGCAGATTGATACAGGAACAAAAATATTTCAAACATACCTCCACTGCCTTTACAACCAGGAACGCAACAAAGTTTATCTGAAGACATCGTGGCACTTTTGTTGTAAAATCTGTCTTTCACAAAAACAAACACAAACTTGGGACTCCTATCTCAAATAATAAGGTACTTTTTACAGGAGTCCTATCTCAAAATATTTGCACAACACAGTAAACACAGTTCGAGTCCAATCTCAGATGATAAAATCACACGAATATCCGGAAGAACAAAGCTCGACTCAACGGAAGATTCCAAACTCCAAATAACGACAAGTTATCAGCACAAAACAAAGTGCAAATAGGTAAATACACAGGCACCGGTAAAAAACAACAGAAAGAAAGTTTACAGGTGTTCGAATCGAATTCAATCAAAACTTACTGCAAAACTTATTTGACATAAATTAACTGTCACTCATTGTCCAAACGAGTATTACAGTGTTGCTATTATAAATAGGCAAAAGATACCTAATGTTAATTCAAGAATTGCATTAATATGTTAAATACGTATTAAATATCGCAAAGTTCTGTAGGTAGTAACTTTATTCTTGTATTATTGTAAATTTAGTTGTTCAATTTTCATTTATTACTTTTGTTTTATTACTTATATATTTTTTATTGTTTTAAAATATTCTACTAATTCTACTATTGTTTCTAATGGTAATTCTAAATGGAGCAATGCGATGAAATAAAGAAGCCTCAGGTTAATAGTGACATTATATGGAAATATATTACATCTCTTTTTGACTCATTACACGTCAGAACTTCTTGGTTTCTTGTATGGAGATTACTGGCACTGGTGCTATCTCTGTCTCTCTTACTCTCATACGAAGGATCTAAAAATGAATTTATTAATCCTGGCAGTTTTAATAAGGATAATGAGAAACTCTTATCAAAATATTGTATTGTCATCGGTCCTTGATACGTGTGCAAAGTTCCAAGTTGATCAGACGTTTAGAAATCAGTGAAAATTAAGCTCAAAGATTCCGTTACATACATACATACATACATACATACATACAACCCAAGCTAATAAAAGCGTAGTAAAAATAGTAAAGGAAAAGGTCTCAATTCTATCATTAAGCCAAATAGCTGAGCGTGGCCTATCAGTCTTTTCAAGACCGTTGGCTCTGTCTACCCCACGAGGGCTATAGACGTGACCATATGTACGTATGCATGTATGGGAAATCCCTCTCTCCTTTTTGTTTTTCTATTGGCGCCGGGAACCACACGGCAACGTTTAACATGCATATATCAACCTTTATGCAAGTTAGCCAATTCCAAAGATGTCTTGTCTTACAATCGATCTCAAAGGTGACTGACTATTTATCGGATTGCCTTTGAGACTCAAGGTGCCACACTCAGACGGCTAGAGAAACGGACATTCAATATAGTCACGGTGACACGACGCTTGTATCCAATTGCAAATTGATTTATTCATGCCTTTGATCTTGCGTACGATGTGGAATAAGATAAATTTCAGCTTGTCTTGTGTCTGTCCTGATTGCTTCAAGGCGCATACATACATATGGTCACGTCTATAATACTTGCGGGGTAGACAGAGCCAACAGTCTTGAAAATACTGAATGGCCACGTTCAGCTATTTGGCTTAATTATAGAATTGAGATAAAAAAGAATCCTAAGATTGTAGCCTATCCCTTAGTCGCCTTTTACGACATCCATGGGAAAGAGATGGAGGATCTTTTTTGAATTGGTGCCGGGAACCACACGGCACGGCACCATCTTTGAAGTATCACCTGTCTTACCTTCAGTAAAAAGGCGTGATTTTATGTTAATTCTTCCTTCTTGACTTTAGTCCCGGTTGCATCCTTACCACTCTGGAAAGGAACCCGGGGTGTGCCTTTGATGAAGGACCCTGGATTGGATGAGTCAGGTTTTTACACGAAGCGACTCTCGTCTGACTTCCACAACCTTTGCAGGGGAACCTAACCCGTATTGGATCGATCATTGTTACACTTCATAATGTAACTAGATACCAGTTATCAGAATTATTCATCCTACGTGTACATTATTGAGTACTTCAATAATGCCCAAAATAACTATTTCACGTGGACGAAGTCGCAGGCACAGCTAATAAAGAATAAATAAATAAATAAACAATATGAAACATCTCTTAAACGCCCAAAGCATTTGAAGGCAACAAATTCGAAACAGAATCAGTAAAATGCAGTTTATAGCTGTTTGATTTGTGTTCAATTCAACATTTAACCATTAAGCAAAGATTTCCAACCGTTTTCCAGTCAAAATAGAGTTAAATTTTCAATGAATTAAAAGGTAATGAAAAGTGCAGACGTAGAAACGTGCGATTAGCTACAATTAGATTGGTTTCAAAAGATACCTACAGGTGAAAGGTAAATTTTTTTCGATATAATTAGTGTTAATTATTTACAATATTTCAAATTTTTTTTTAAGATCTATTAGTCCAGGCTTGGACCAAACTTGAGATTTTTCTTTTGGCGATGGGCTAGCAAACCTGTTACTATTTTAATCCCAATTCTATTATTAAGCCAAACACAGCTAATTGTGGCCTTTCAGTCTTTTCAAGACTGTTGGCTCTGTCTACCCCAATAAGTTATACAGATGTGATTATATGTACGTATTTATATTAAATAACTTGAACCAAAAAAAAATGGCCTAGATAATAATATTAAGAGAGCCACGGAGTAGTCCAATATTAGTTTACCCCATGACATGATTAAATATAAAAGTTTTTCTTAATGGCATGCATTTTGATCGAACAATAAATAATAATATAGATGTTAGATTCGTGTAAAAACAGATTAATTCACAAAACGTACAGCGGTCATTGGCATACCACTGTGATAACTTACTAATAGTCTTGGCATTTTATTTGTCAACTTTAACTAACCTATCTTCACGTTCGTAAAAAATATAATCCATACATATAATAAAACTGTAACTGAACTTTGTCTGTACATTGAAGATATTTAAGAAAAAAATTAAAAGTGGTCTTTATAGGGTCAATAGAAGCCAAAACAATTTTTTTTAGAATTTTTGTCTGTCTGTCTGTCTGTCTGTCTGTCCGTCTGTCTGTCTGTATGTTTGTACGCGCATCACGCAAAACCTACCGAACGGATTTGAACGAAATTCGGCACAGATATAGCTATTAACCTGGATTAGAATATAGGCTACTTTTTATCCTGAAATTCTATCCCAAGGGGAAGAAATAGGGGGTGCAAGTTTGTATGGAACTTCGTCATTTTTGAATCGATATAAAGAGCTATAAATAATTAATTATCATATTTATAATGATGATGATGATTAAAAAAATAGCATTTTATTGATTTAATTCATTATGCTTTGTTTTTTGATTAAGTTCCCGTGGTTTAGATATTTATTTTTTTTCCCACCCGATACGAGATGGCGCCTCATGAGAATTTAAGAAATAACACGATTGTAGCCGCTGGCAAAATTTTCAATTTATTAGAAATTCTTTTTTTCATTGATTTAGTTTCGCCAGTACTTACCGTTTCACCACATCTTTGAGAAGATTTTTTTTTTTGTAGGTAGTTTGACGCGCCCCGCATCGGCGACAATGCATCGCTCAAGATTAGCAGGAATAACACACAATGTAGTAACGCCAGTACTTACCGTTTCACCATTGATTTAGTTCCCGTGGTTTAGATATTTATTTTTTGACTACCCGATACGAGATGGCGCCACATGAGAATTAAAAGTATTATTATAGTTTACAAAAAAAGGGCAATTCGAGCTATCTACGGCTTAAAACAAATAGATTCACTTAGAGATTTTTTCAAAACCCTTAATATTTTAACATTGCCCTCACAATACATTTTCGCTTCATAACAATATTATAGAAGCTAAAATTCTTACTGGTTGTGCAGCTGGTGAAATTATTTTTATACCACGCATTCCCCTCATTCCCAACAACTTTCCATTTCAATTTAAGCGTGTTCAGCTTCCAGTGGCTATATGTTTCGCGATGACAATTAACAAATTGCAAGGTCAAACGCTTGGAGCAGCCGGAGTCGACCTCAGGACGAATTGCTTCTCACACGGACAGCTCTACGTCGCTTTCCGCGGGTCACCAGCTGTGACAGTTTATTTGTGATGTCTCCAATGGGCAAGACAGCAAATGTTGTATACAAAGAGTTACTTTAACTTTCCATTATTATAATTTCCTTTTTTTGTCTTTAGAATTTATTTGTTTTTTAACAGCTGCGCCCCCGGGACTTTGCTTTTGTAAGAAAAATAAACTATGTTCTATTCCAGGCATTATTCTTCCCGTGTACGTAAGTTTCATCAAAATCCATCCAGTAGAATTTTCGTGATTGAATAGCATCCTCAAACACGCACTCACGTAGGTACATCAATTTTTTTGCATAATCCATATCCATATCCATACTCCATATACTCCATACTCCATACATACAATAAAACTGTAACTCAACTTTGTCTGTACATTGAAGATATTTAAGAAAAAAATTAAAAGTGGTCTTTATAGGGTCAATAGAAGCCAAAACAATTTTTTTTAGAATTTTTGTCTGTCTGTCTGTCTGTCTGTCCGTCTGTCTGTCTGTATGTTTGTACGCGCATCACGCAAAACCTACCGAACGGATTTGAACGAAATTCGGCACAGATATAGCTATTAACCTGGATTAGAATATAGGCTACTTTTTATCCTGAAATTCTATCCCAAGGGAAAGAAATAGGGGGTGCAAGTTTGTATGGAACTTCGTCATTTTTGAATCGATATAAAGAGCTATAAATAATTAATTATCATATTTATAATGATGATGATGATTAAAAAAATAGCATTTTATTGATTTAATTCATTATGCTTTGTTTTTTGATTAAGTTCCCGTGGTTTAGATATTTATTTTTTTTCCCACCCGATACGAGATGGCGCCTCATGAGAATTTAAGAAATAACACGATTGTAGCCGCCGGCAAAATTTTTAATTAATTAAGTTTTAATTAAGTAATTTTAGTTTCGCCAGTACTTACTGTTCACCACATCTTTAAGAAGATTTTTTTTTTTATGTATGAGAAGATTTTTTTATGTAGGTAGTTTGACGCACCCCGCATCGGCGACGGTTGCCATGTTCCTCAAGATTAGCAGGAATAACACACATATAGCAACGTCAGTACTTACCGTTTCACCATTGATTTAGTTCCCGTGGTTTAGATATTTATTTTTTGACCACCCGATACGAGATGGCGCCACTTGAGAATTTAAGAAATAACGCGATTGTAGCCGCTGGCAAATTTTTTAATTAATTAAAAATTCGTTTTTCATTGATTTAGTTTCCATGGTTAAGACATTTACTTATTTGGAGAAAATAACAGGGAATCGCATTATGGGTGGTACCACTGTATTATTTTGTGGTGATTTCCGCCAGACTCTACCCGTAATAAGCCGAGGTACTAGAGCTGATGAAGTAAGCGCATGTCTCAAACGATCCATACTCTGGCCTCAGGTTAGGAAATTAAGTCTAACACGTAATATGAAAATTATATACCAATCCATAAATACAGTTTTAGATAGTACCGATGCTACAACTTATCCGGTAGAGTTCCTTAATTCACTTTCGGCATCTGGACTGCCCGCGCATACAATTGCACTAAAAGTAGGCATTCCAACTTAACGCCGCCGAAACGTTGTAATGGGACTCGCCTTAAAGTGGTGTCGCTTCATAACAATATTATAGAACTAAAATTCTTACTGGTTGTGCAGCTGGTGAAATTGTTTTTATACCGCGCATTCCCCTCATTCCCAACAACTTTCCATTTCAATTTAAGCGTGTACAGTTTCCAGTGGCTATATGTTTCGCGATGACAATTAACAAATCGCAAAGTCTTGGAGCAGCCGGAGTCGACCTCAGGACGAATTGCTTCTCACACGGACAGCTCTACGTCGCTTTCCGCGGGTCACCAGCTGTGACAGTTTATTTGTGATGTCTCCAATGGGCAAGACAGCAAATGTTGTATACAAAGAGATACTTTAACTTTCCATTATTATACTTACCTTTTTTTGTCTTTAGAATTTATTCGTTTTTTAACAGCTGCGCCCCCGGGACTTTGCTTTTGTAGGAAAAATAAATTATGTTCTATTCCAGGCATTATTCTTCCCGTGTACGTAAGTTTCATCAAAATCTATCCAGTTGAATTTGCATGATTGAATAGCATCCTCAAACACGTACTCACGTAGGCACATCTATTTTTTTGCATAATATTAGTTTATGTCAATGCAAGGCTCTTAATCTAAGCAATCTTTTTATGGAAGCGAAATTAACGCAGGCGAAGCCGCGGGCAAAAGCTAGTTCTCAAAATAAAACTCAAAACACCGGCCGTTTATTTGCGTTCTTACTCTACTGGGTATTAATCCGAACGTTTATTTACCAGCGCGCTAACGCTTTACCGCGCGACTGTATCCGTCCACGGACAGATGTTAACATATGCCCGTGTTTTCTTTATTTAAGAGATCTGTTTGTTACTTTTTGTACGGATCCGCGGCGCCTCCGGTCTCTCACTTATTATTTATGGCGGCGAATGTACCGCCAACGCGGATTTAGGGATTATTGCAATGCCTTTTGTGTTTTCTAAATTCGGACGGTACTTTTTGACTTGTATTAGTGGCCAGTGTTTTGTTGATGGTATAATTTTTTTATCTATTGTCGTAAGTCTTACTATTGAGTAAAAACATGATCGCGTGACTATTTTATTTATTTAAAAGCAGTACAACATATACAAGTATAACACTTACAGAGCAGAGGTTAGAAAGTAACAGTGTTTATATAAATACATACATACATAAAATCACGCCTTTATATTAATATAGACAACTAATATAATATTGAAAAGGCAAGTGATAGAGCAGTTGAAAGAACTAACAAAAATAATCGTTCACCTTTTCTTTTTTTCAGTTGCACCCCTAGCACTATTCTTTAGTGCATTAGATCCGCTGTTTTGCAATAGTTATTAATTAATACTGCATTTACTGTACCAATCATTATTCCCGCGTCAATTCTGACCAAGACAACCGAACTAAGCTCCCGCGCGGCCAAACTTTCCATTCTACATCTGCGTCTAAATATTCGCCGGGTAAGATGGTCCAAGTTTTCACATAAGTCAAGCCACTCGATCCGCTATCCGACTTTATTATTTGCGATACATACATTCCGGACGTCACTAAATCTTTGTTTTAGTCAATACGAAGTTAGACAATGCCATTGTCTCAATTCGTATTGTCCTTGCTGATAAGACTTTGAAAGAATGAACGTAACGTTTTCATGTTTAAACTTCAAAATTGTGACGATTCAACTTCAATTCGAAGAAGCTTTTCGTGAACACGCGAACGATTTTGAAGTATAAATAGCGCATTAATTGAAATGTAACAAAATATCTGTTTAGAATTATACAAGCTAAGAATAAGAAGTTCTTTTGCTAGCATCCCGTCACTATTTGAATCTCAATTCCATCATTAAGCCACGCAGCTGAACGGGGCCTTCTAATCTTTTCAAGACTCTGTCTACCTGTAAGGGATATAAGACGTGATCATATGTATGTATATGGAATTATTTTTCAATGCGATATATTATGGTCCCAACGATATCTCCAAATCCAAAGATAAAATATCGGCTCCTGTTTAAGACAGTCGCGAAGCAGTAAATATTGGCACGGACGGACAAACGAACAAAACGACCGCTAATATATGGCGATATTTCTGTTCACTCGAGGACATTGAGTCTCTAACAGCATGGAGGCGGCCTTTGTTTATTTGTTTGTAATATCTTTATTGCATAGAAATTTACACAGTAACAAGTAAATAGTACCTACATAGTTATAAAAGAAACAAATCACTTGCAATGGCGGACTTATCCCATGAAGACTTTTTTTGTTCTGTCTGAGCTATGTTACCGTATTAACTTCTTGGGCATTATTTTTTATTCTATATTGGATTTAGCATTTGTCTTTCATCTTATCTGATGGTGAGTGATGACGAAGATGTTTCTTTACTATTCAAGTGAAATTCATTTAATGTAATTTTGAATGTTCGCGGACAATACTTGTCAGGTAACACCCTTACCTCTCTGTAAAGGAGCCCGAGGTGGGCCTTTTTAATGACCCTGGATTAGGTGGTCAGGTTTCACACGAAGTAACTCCCGTCTGACCTCCGCAACCTTTGCAGGGGAACCTGACCCATATTGGACCTACCTACATATTTGCCACATACAATCGCACGTGCGACGCCGTTTTTATCGCGCGAGAAACTATCGCTGTCCTGTTTATCTATATATCTATACTATTATAAAGCTGAGGAGTTTGTTTGTTTGTTTGTTTGAACGCGCTAATCTCAGGAACTACTGGTTCGAATTGAAAAATTCTTTTTGCGTTGAATAGATCATTTATCAAGGAAGGCTTTGGGCTCATCATCATCACGCTGCAACTATAAAGAGCAAAGAAATAATGGAATATGTAAAAAAGAACGGGGAAAATTATTGATCCATGCTTAAGGGGTTCCATGATGCCCATGAAGCGAACCTGACCCATATTGGAGCATAGTAAAAACTGCAATGGATAAATGTACCTATTCCCTAAGTCACCTTCCACAATATCCACGATCCACTAGACCACCCCATCTCTTAATGGGGTGGTCTAGTACAATTACCGTAACCTCTTGGATTATAACTACCGTGATTTAATGTCTAAAATCTCAGGTCATTTCTTGAAATTTGATTCAATGTTAGTATAGACACTGTTGTTTGAATACGTAGGTAAATAAGGTGAAATGTAGATGTTAAATCTATTTTTAGTTAACAAGTATATTCCGAACGACAGTTGTTCCGTTTTGTTTCAAATGTCTCCTTTGATTTGTTCACTTTTGTTCGTGTAAGGGTCAATTACCTCTGTTTTCTAACAAGCTTTTTGATATAAGTATAGGTATGTTTTAACAATCTTTTTGGAGTTTCAACAGAATGGCATCAGTATGTTGTTATATTTATATTTGTAACGGTATACGTTTCTGTTTTAAGAAAGTAAATTAAATGGCCTATCAGTTTTTCAAGACTGCTGGCTCTTGTCTAGCCCGCAATGGATATGGACGTGACTAAATGTATGTATTGAAATTAAATTACACTTAACGAAAACTGGGAATATATGTAGGTATGTAGTTATTAACGTCAAATTTTTAAATGATATTTATTTTCTGTTAAGGTTATTTTATAAATGAAGCAATTTACGAGTAACAATGATTTAGACTTTTCAAAAAGATTATTTTTTTGTTAGTACCTACTTTATCTGTGAACTAGGAAGGTAGGTACATGTAATTAGTTATTATTCTAATAATCATTATAACCGCATCAAACAAACAATTTTAATTGAATTAACTCATTTGTTTAATTCATGTGTGTTATTTAATTATGAATGAACACGAACAAATAATAAACATGTGAAATGAAATATGCAATTAGTTAAAGCGTTACAACAATATTTACCAAGCTTTTGTGGATTATAATAACTAATTCAGTATCAAAATAGTTGTTAAATATTAAATGTTATTTTTCGAAATCATAAATTTAAATAATTAGTTATTGACGGAGCGAGCGATGCGAGTGAGTTTAGCAATCAACTTGGGTTGAAACAACAGTATTTGTATATATGTTTGTAACGCCATAACTTTTAAGTTTGATTTCAAGATCAATTTCTAGAGTCAATAGAATTTTCTAATTAGTAGGGCAACAAAATTGGTTAAATAGTTTGTTTGTTTGTTTGTAATATCTTTATTGCTTATAAATTTATATAGTAATAAAAAAATAGTACATAGTTAAAAAAGAAACAAATCACTTTTTTATTTTGAGAATAGGTATTACAAATACAAATAGTTTTTGCGATATTCTCAATTTTGTTTAGTGTTCACGAAGTCCAATGTCGCGGTGAACAACTAGTTAATAATAACAAACAGTAACGGCGACTAAGGGATAGGCAAACAAACTTGGGTTTCTTCTTTAAGGCGACGGACTAGCAACCTATAACTGTATGAATCTCAATTTCACCATAAATTCTAAACAAGGCCATTCTAGCTTTTTGAAAAGACTGATATGCTACGTTTATTTGTTTGGCTTAATGATAGAATTGTGATTTTAATAGAGTAACTAGCCAATCGCGTAACAGAAGAATCCCAAGTTTAGGAGCCTTAGTTTTTTACGACATCCATGGATATTGTTGAATAGAATATTTATTTGCTTATGACTAGGGTTTACAAAAGGTGTAAAACAAAACATATTTCCTCCTGGTCAGCCATTAATTTATAGCATGCAAATTATTTTAAAATAACACATAAATAACTTAAGTCCCTTTGATTTATTTCTTACTAAAAACGATGATATTATTATGCCAATTTGTTACAATAAACAAAAAAATAATAAACACATTAATGACTCTTGATTTCAATAAAATAAAATAATTATGGATAAATTAAATTTGTATCTAAAATTGAGAAATTCATGGACTGTTTAAAAAGTATGTTCAATAAGCCAGCAAAATATATATATTTTTTTAATAAATGTATAATTCAAACACTTTATGTCTTCCGGATTGCCGGGAACCAATAGAAAGAAAATATACAAAACAACAATATTTTATCAACCAACTACTAAGTAACACTATAAAAAGACTATATTTATAGGCTGAGCAATAAAGTCGCCGGCATAGACCTACGGACAACCCTCTTCATTCCTGTCCATTTACAAGATTTATAAGCATCCGAAGTATTACGGAGTTGGCCGATGACAGAAATTGAAATATACAAAATGGTACCCATCTTTTTTGGTCGGCGGCCAGATGTTCTTGAGGACCGATTTAGCTTTATTTGCATAGGAAGGTGCGTCAAATCACACGCTTTCATGTAATCGTCTTCTGTTGGCTATATTTATTTTTTTAAAAGAATAGGACCACTCCATCTTGTTCCCATGGATGTTTTGAAAGGCGACTAAGAGATAGGCTAACAAACTTGGAATTCTTTTTAAGGCGATGGGCTAGCATCCTGTCACTATTTGAATCTTAATTCTATCATTAAATTAAATAGCTGAACGTGGCCTATCGGTCTTCTCAAGACTGTTGGATCTGTCTACCCCGCTAGGGATATAGACGTGACCATATGTGTGTGTGTGTGTTGGCTATGTCTACCCCGAAAGGGATGTAATTGTGGCCTGTACAAGACTGTTTGTTGTTGTTGTGTTACCATGATCAGCTGTTTGGCATAATGACAGAATTATAATTCAAAAGCGACAGGTTGCTGGCCCATCGCCTAAAAAAAGAATCCCAACTTTACAAGCCTATCCCTTAGTTGCCTTTTACAACATCCATGCGAAAGAGATGGACTGATGCTAATCTTTTTTATATTAGCGCCGAGAACCACACGGCACAACTAATTAAACTGTAAAAACAGTATATAACTGTCAGAACAAGAAAAACAAAGGCTAATTCTTACATAAAAATAGCATCACAGAACTTTCAAAACAGAACAAAGCGTAAAGTAGATACCTAGTTATTTAGTTCTTTGTGCAATAGTACTTTGTGCTAATCCTAACAGCAGTTGTAAAGAAGTTTGTTTACAAGCTACTGTTTGAAAGCTCCCGAGGTGAGGTAAAGCTTTACTAAGTGAAATGATAATAATTTTTCTGCACTGCGAGAGTTGTGTGAACCGCTTTTGTTTGTAATGTACTCTTTTGTCTACTGTCTTTGCTCTCTTGCATCTTTGCGCATGCGCAGGTGCAATCTCTACTATAGCGCTTCGGGCCCTGCGATACGTTTTCCTAAATTTTTCTTACAACTTTCTCCGGTCGTCGTCGTCATCTTCAGTTTTCAGAATTGACACGCATATCATCTTTAACGGCGTCAAGCCAGGTTTTAAATTGTTTTTTTTTTGTTCATACATACATACATATGTATAATCACGTCTATATCCTTTGCGGGGTAAACAGCGCCAACAGTCTTGAAAAGACTAATAGGCTATGTTCAGCTTTCTGGCTTGATGATAGAATTGAGATTCGAATAGTGACAGGTTGCTAGTCCATCGCCTAAAAGAAGAAACCCAAGTTTATAAGCCTATTCCTTAGTCGCCTTTTACGACATCCATGGGAAAGAGATGGAGAGGTCCTATTCATTTTTCTTTTTTGGTGCCGGGAACCACACGGCACTTTTTATATTCTTTGTAAATATTGGGCACAGTTAAAGAAGTAGGTTAACTGACCAAAAATACAAGCATGTATATGAAAAGGGTAGGTTAAGATGGTTGTACCGTGATAAATGGATAGGTAATATTAAGGAATAGGCTTATAAACTTGGGATTCTTCTTTTAGGCGATGGCTAAGGCTAGCAACCTGTCACTATTTGAATCTCAATTCCATCATAAAGCCAAACAGCTGAACGTGGCCTATCAGTCTTTTCAAGACTGTTGGCTCTGTCTACCCCGCAAGGGATATAGACGTGATTATATGTATGTATGAAATATCAAGAAATCAATTACTTAAAAACGCAACAAAATTTTAACATCGATTATCTCCAGAAATAAAATCCCTCACATTCCACTACGGAACCGTACTGCGCTATTTCACTCCAAGCTGTAAGCTTCTTCCTTATTTGCATTAAACTATTTGGTTTGGTTATTGAGTATTTATATGTTTGTTTGTAAATACTTTATTGTACACAATAATATTTTAGTAATTCGTAATAAGACATGAAAAAAATTCACAACGGCGGACTTATCCGACTTATGTAACCTTGGAAGCCAGTGTGCTTCTAAGGTTACACCTTCAGTACAGTCACAAAACACGTATGCAATCTCAAGATATTAGTGTTTCGCTTTACTACCGAAGGGGTGGCTTAAAGAAATAGTAACATCTAAAGCGTTATTACTCACCATGGGAGTTCGCGGCCTCACAGAATATTCGGAGACATAAAACGGATCGAGTGAAGCGGAATATCCTCCTTTTCCGTTCGCCCTTCTGTAAAGGAAATTGCCGCCATATATCGAGTCTTATCTCCAGATCTATTTACATCTTAGGAATGTCACAACGGCTCGGTTCCTCCCGCATTGGAAGGCAGAAAGTATTTCGTGTGAATGAACGTACTCGTATGTATAGGTGCAATACGCGCCCCGCACTAACGTTTATTTTCTCGACAAATAGCGTAGATTGGAACAGATATTTGCATAGTTGAGATGCTATATCGACGGATATTAGATTTAGAGACGTTTGCCGTGTTCCGGAATCACTTAGCTTTGCTTGCAGTTTCGGGACATATTATAAGTTTATCGATGTACCTACATGCATACAAACAATTATGCCTCTTTCCCGGAGGGTTAGGCAGAGAATACATCTTTCCATTTGCCACAGTCTCTGCTTACTTCTTTCGCTTAATTCTCATTCTTAACTTTATGCATGCTCGACGGTTTCTGGCACTCTTGACCTGACCTTTTGACCAGGACATTCTTGATTTATCGAAGTAAGAGGCAAAATTAAAATAATTTTTTTTTTGGTACAATGATGATTTGGTTAAATGTTTGTGTCGAATATCAGCAAAATCCATTAAGTGCTTTCGACTGCACAGTTAAATTAAACTTCTTAAATAATAAATTCAATAAAATTAAATAAAGGTACATTTTACAATTGCCATATAAACACCAAAATAACTTTAGTTACAAATCCTTTCAAAATGCTGCCATTTACTGAACCCTTAACGTCCCTTTCTGCCAAAATGTCGATCAAAAGATACAGATTATGGGTAAAGCCATGCATTTTTAATGACGGTGCAATCATCGATTATTGTAGACTTAAAACTAAACCGACCGAAGACTTGAGACTATTAAGATATAAATACTATTAGTAAATATCCTTGCATTAGTATGCAAGGATATTTACTAATAGGATTTGCTTGATTCACATTCATAATGTTTTTCTTGCATACTAAATTCCCTATTCGTTCAAGTTCTCGTCTCCATTTTAGGAGTGCTGAGAAGGACTTATGTTATCTCTCATTCCGGAAAAAGGGACTATTCCCGTAGGATTTAACGCCAATGTGAGCGAGCGAAGCCGTTGGCATAACCTAGTTAGTTAATTGATTAGAACGCAATTTTGCAAATTTTTTCTAAAAAAAATAAAAATCTAATACTATGGCAAACATATATATCTCATGTAGTCACGTCTATATCCCTTGCGGTGTAGAAAGAGCCAACAGCCTTGAAGAGACTCGTAGACTAGCTGTTTGGCTTTATGATAGAATTGAGATTCAAATAGTGACAGCTTGCTAGCCCATCGCCTAAAATAAGAATCCCAAGCTTATAAGCCTATGACTTAGCCGCCTCTTACGACATCCTTGAGAAATAAGATTAAGTGGTCCTATACTTTTTTATTGGTGCCGGGAACCACACGGCAAATTTATAAATCTCACATGAAATATATTCAATACGCAGCAGTCGAGGGCCGCAGTAAATAATAGAATAGATTTAAATGCAAATAAGAAGCTAGCTTACAGCTTTGAGCAAAATAACACAACTACGGTTTTATTTATGAGATAACGGAATGTGGTTTAGCCGGGAACTTAACTTAACTGTGGAAACTAACTTATTGACTGACCAATATCTCGATATATCTAATATTTGGGTCTTGAAATTCGACAAGTTTGTTCCCTGTGTTTTTTGGAAGTGATCTAATTAAGAATTTTCCAAATTAAAATTAATATGTACATTAATTTGGATGATTCATGCCGTGTAGTTTCCAACACACACTAGTTTCCAACACTAGCTGTCCCGGCAAACGTTGTTTTGCCATATAAATATGTTTTAAGTAATTTCTAGTTAAAAAAAATGTTAAGGGTGGACAACCTTTAACACTTAGGGGTATGAAAAATAGATGTGAGCCGATTCTCAGACCTACTGAATATGCATGCAAAATTTGGTTAAAATCGGTAAAGCCGTTTCGGAGGAGTACGAGACAAACATTGTGACACGAGAATTTTATATATAAGATATAAATAAAATATTACAAATATTGCTTAAAAATATGTATATATAATTTCCTCCCACCCTGAGGTTGACTGGAAGAGATTGCTTTAGCGATAAGTCCGCCTTTGTACCTCATTACCTGTGTTTTTTCTTCTGTTTTTCTTTTTCTTATGATGCAATAAAGAGTCTTTCTATCTATCTATCTATGTAGGTATATAAATACATATATAAAAAATAAAATATTGGTTTGAAAACAAAACGAAGCCTTTTAGTGTAATGAGAAGCACATCATTGTAATAACAGACTCGATTATTTTATAAACATCCAATTTTACTATTATCCAATTTTCAATTAACTGGACCCTTATTTTGGATATTATTTTCAACATAATGTTTGCAGTAACGAAAATTGTTATTGCTTTTTTAATTGTAGTTAAAGAAGTGTTTACACAGAAGCTGAAAACCAAATAGAGATAGTACAATATTTGTTTTTTTTTTTTTTTCAAAAGAATAATGATGCATTAAATAATGCATCTTTATTCTTTTTGAAACTATTTGACTTTATGACAAAACTAGAGGCCGCCCGCGACTTCATCCGCGTGGAATAAATCCCGAAGGAACTCCGGGATATAAAAAAACCTATATGTTATTCTGGATCATCAGCTACAAACCTACATACCAAATTTCATCGTAATCGCTTCAGTAGTTTTTGGGTGAAAGAGTAACAAACATTCATACTGACATCCTAACATACTCACAAACTTTCGAATTTATAATATTAGTAGGATGAAATTGATGGGAAAGAGATGGTGTGGTCCCATTCTTTTTTAATATTAGTACTGAAAATGACACAGCACAACAAAAGACGACTAAGGAATAGTCTTACGAACTTGGGATTCTTCTTATAGGCGATGGGCTAGCAACCTGTCACTATTTGAATCTCATTAAGCCTAACCGCTGAACGTGGCCTGTCAGTCTTTTAAGACTGCAAGCTTATGTCTACCCCGCAAGGGATATAGACGTGATTATATAAATGAATGAATGGATTTTATATTCAAAGATGCGAATTTATTTATCATCGGCGAAATGACCATTCGTAGATTTCAAGATCGGCCATTTTGTTTCGAAAAACAGCTTGATAAGCAAATTTCGAAATAAACAAACTTATTTTTGTATAGGATTCCATTTTCTTCACTCGCGCGGCTCAGCAGATTTCCAAACAGATAAACACCTTTGTCCAACCATGGTTGCTAATTAGGTAGCTGATTACATTTCAAAATTTCATCCCTAATTATTTTGTTATGTGTTCAGTAATTTTCTGGTTTTAGCGATTTTAGCACTCTGAAGGCGGGAAGCGATTATTTTACTGTTTATTATGTTTTATATCAATTATATACATACATACATACAATCACGTCTATATCCTATGCGGGGTAGACAGAGGCAACAGTCTTGATAAGACTGATAGGCCACCTTGAGCTGTTTGGCCTAATGACAGAATTGAGATTCAAATACAGGTTGCTAGCCCATCGCCTAAAAGAAGAGTCCCAAGTTTATAAGCATATCCCTTAGTCGCCTTCTACGATATCCATGGGAATGAGATGGAGTTGTCTTATTCTTTATCAATTACTTGACTGAATTAGAAAATCATTTTCCATCTTTATCTAACCAAGGATCGAACTATTTTCTAGATTCAAAAAGTACTCAGCGCACCTAGAGGTCTTTAATAGGCATTTTTATCTTATATAAACCAGAAATGTCAGTCCCTGATGAATGACACGCGCGACACCGTTTTTATCGTGCAAAACACTTTCGCTGTTTCGCTTTTGTTATGACGTGAAAAGGGACAGCGATAGTTTTTCGCGCGATAAAAACGGCGTCGCGCGTGCAATACTACGGAGGCAGGAATGTAGTTTCTTTAAGGACACAACCCTATTTGCACAAAGCAATCGCTCCCATACATCACAGGCTTATCGCTAGATTTGCTCGGCAATTTTCGAAGCGACTTTTTTTTTTACCAATTTCAAATACTTCGACAGTTCAATCTACGCTGCTTATTCGACTTAAATCTTGTGAAAATTGTTTTATATAAACCAGGTTTAGGTGACCTCTAGGTGCAGTCTTCATCGTCCTGACGTTAGTCCTAGTTATTCCTCACCTCACCTCTCAGGAACTCGGGGAACTGCCTTAGACCATTGACGCTGTATTGGTTAAGAAAGGTTTTTACACGAAGCGGCTCCCGTTTGACCTTTAGGAAAACTCAACCTAAACTGAATTATGGTTAAACCTATACAAGATTAATGTAATAAACGTATAAGAATGTAAATCACGAGTTTCAGAACCAAAATTATATCTTAATTATTGTGTACACAAGCCAATGTCTTTCTTAACACTTTCCTGTCGTGGGCCTGCTGGAAGAAATTTCTCTAGTAATAAGTAGTGCCCTTGTACTGAATAGGATCAGATGCCAAGATGGTAGCGTTGTGAAAGGAGAAGAATGTGTACTAAAGATATGGAAGGACTATTTTGAAAGTTTATTTGAAAAAAAGGAAGGAAATAAGAAAGATTTCTGCTATAGCGAAGAAAAAGAGAATGAGATGGAAGGCGAAATTGAAATGTTCGAAATTGTGGAAGCACTTAAGAGTATGAAAGCGGGAAAGGCTGCTGGGTGTGATAGAGTGTCGGTCGAGATGCTTAAAGCAGGAAAAGGCGTAGTAGCTAGTCAGTTGTACTGCCTTTTCAATTTGTGTTGGAGAAGCGGCCGAGTACCAAAAGATTGGTGTAAGGCTGTTATCGTGCCACTTTACAAAGGAAAAGGGTCACAGCTGGACTGCAAAAATTATCGTGGTATAAGCCTGCTTAGCGTCGTCGGCAAATTGTATGCTAAGGTATTGATAAATAGAGTCAGGAATGAAACTGATGACAAAATATGGGATGCTCAAGCGGGATTTCGAAAGGGAATGGGATGTACTGATCAGGTCTTTTCCTTGCGGTGCATAGCCGAAAAGTTTTTGGCCAAGAGTCAAAAAGTCTATTGCACATTTGTAGATCTGGAAAAGGCCTATGACAGAGTTGAGAGGAATGAATTGTGGTCAGCACTTTCTATGCATGGGGTGAGCAGTCTCTTAATACGAGCACTGAAATCCTTATATGAGGATTCGAGTGCTTGTGTCAGGATAAACGGAGCGCACACTGAGTGGTTTAAGATTGAGAAAGGCGTTAGGCAAGGATGTGTTGCGTCACCGTGGCTGTTCAACCTATTTATGGATAGCTGTTTGACAGATTTGAAAGAGTCTAAAAGTGGATTAAGGATGAATGAGTTACTCGTCAAATGTCTGCTCTATGCCGACGATCAGGTTATACTGGCGTCATCAGCGGAGGAGTTACAGGAGATGGTAAACTGTATGCACGAAGCTTTAAAAGAGAAAGGAATGAAAGTGAACGTAAGTAAAACTAAAACACTGGTTTTTGAAATGGAGAAAGAAATGACAGCATGTAATATTTTGATTGGAGGAGAAAAAGTGGAGCAAGTGAAAGAGTTTGTATATCTAGGATCAAAGTTTACATCAGATGGCAAGTATGATAGTGATATTGAAAGGAGAGTGAACGCGGGGAACATGGTGAATGGAGCTTTGCATGCCTTTATGAGCAGTCAGAAACTATCCAAAAAGGCTCGACTGGCTGTGCACAGGGGCGTGTTGGTCCCGACATTAATGTATGGGAGTGAAAGTTGGGTATGGCAAAAGAAGCATGAAAGCAGAATAAATGCAGTGGAAATGAGAGCGTTAAGGAGTATGATGGGTGTGAAATTGAGTGACAGGATAAGGAACAGCGTGATAAGGGAATGTTGTGATGTGAAAGAAGACGTAGTTACAGGAATAAATAGAAAAGGGTATGTTAAGATGGTTCGGTCATGTGGAGAGGATGAATGAAAGCAGGTTGACTAAGCAGATATACAAGGAGAGTGTGGAGGGAAAGGTCGGAGTGGGAAGACCTAGACGAACGTATCTTGATCAAATTAAGGACGTCCTGGTAAAGGGTCAGGTCAAAAGTACCCGAAACCGCCGAGCATGTATGAAGAGAGTTATGAATGTGGACGAAGCGAAAGAAGTATGCAGAGATCGTGGCAAGTGGAAAGAGGTAGTCTCTGCCTACCCCTCCGGGAAAGAGGCGTGATTTTATGTATGTATGTATGTATGTATGGGATTGGCTTACAAACTTGGGATTCTTTTTTAGGCGATGGGCTAGCAACCTGTCACTATTTGAATCTCAATTCTATCATTAAGCCAAATAGCAGAATGTGGCCATTCAGTCTTTTTAAGACTGTTGGCTCTGTCTACCCCGAAAGGGATAAAGACGTGACCATATGTAGGTATATATGTATGTACATGAATGGTGTTTATAAAAAGATCAGATTTAAATACGTTATTGGACATTATGAAAACTGTACGCTACCCTTTTGTCAACTGAATTTACAACTTTATGTGTAACAATTATTTTTATACGCACAAGTAGAGGCTTTGTTTGTTGTCATTGTTTATGTTTTTTGTCATGTCACAATGTTTGCCATGACATATTTCTGATAGGAAGTGCAGTATAAATTGCAATTCTCGATCATTGCTATTATTTTACTGAATTTCGTTCTGTTGAAAGTATATTATGAATTATATCACATCAACATAGTATGTATAAGTGGTAAATGTCAAAATTTTATTCTATTGTTTAAAATAACTTTATTTGTTGGACAGTAAATATAGGCTTTTGAGAGTCCACTTAAGAATATAAATAACACGTTTATTCGACAGTGCAACAGAAACAAAACAAATATAACAATGTACCTACTCATATTTATGTAAGTTTAATATATAATTATTATTATAAATGTAATATATATTATATAATGTATGTTTACATATAATCACATCTATATCCCTTGCGGGGTTGACAGAGCCAACAGTCTTCAAAAGGCTGATAGGCCACGTTCAGCTGTTTGGCTCAATTTATTTATAATGTAAAAAAAAGAATAGTATCTCTCCTTTTTTTTCCGGAAACCACACCGGAACAAATTAACTTGTCATAAAATTGTCATTTTATACTTTTCCGGAAACCACGTCACAAATACCTACCATAAGCAATCCCAAAACATTATCACTAGTGTAATAACTATATCATACGAATTAACTGCATTCAGCATAATTGCCGAATTACTCAACCAAAGAGAACAGGTGACAGGGTAGTTAAGCACAAGTTACAGGTAAGCGCTTACATAAACCGGCCCGAGAAATATGATCTAATTTAGTTCCTAATCCGATGTTGTAAACTCAATTTGTTACCGGGACTTACCCTATTGGCCAAGTTATAAGCGCCACGTTACAGATTGGCGTTTGGGATTCAAAATCAAAATCAAAAAATCTTTATTTTTCTCTACAATCTATAAATACATTAACAAAGTAAACAATATGTTGCAAATTACATTAAATATTGTGAGAGACTAGTGCCTAAACTAAGCAGAGCTTGTATCTCAGAACACTAGCCTCTCCCCACTTGGTGTACATAGTGTCATATTGTTATTAAAAAGTAAAAGTATAAAGAAAGACAATAGAACTTCGAGAAGCAATCTTTCAACCAATAGGGTATATAATACAAGAAGAAAAGTTTTTTAAATGATTTATGTAATTTCTCAAATTAAGCAATAGGCTGTAACAAATTTTCTGTATAATTATAATCAAGACCTAATAAGTGTTCTTTGATAGTCTTTTTACATAAGAATTTACTTTGAAGATGAATTTCCAATATGCGATTAATCCCATTATACAGGAACGGACCTAGGTAACAATAAAAACGATGAGAAAAGACCGTATTAAAATTCATCTTCTAGGTGATGAGCTAGCAACCTGTCGCTATTTGAATCTCAATTCCATCATCAAGCCATACAGCTGAATGTGCCTTTCAGTGTTGTCAAGACTGTTGGCTCTGTCTACCCCGAAAGAGATATAGATGTGGCTATATGTATGTATGTATATGCGTATAAAACGTATCAATTCGACACCCGAAGCTGAGAGCTAAAGACATTCTTGATTCTTAATGTCATGAAATGAGTGCCGTGTGGTTCCCGGCATCAATACAAAAAAGAATAGGACCACTCCATCTCTTTACCATGGATGTCGTAAAAGGCGACTAAGGGATAGGCTTACAAACTTGGGATTATTTTTTAGGCGATGGGCTAGCAACCTGTCACTATTTGAATCTCAATTCTATCATACAGCTGAATGTGGCCTTTCAGGGTTTTCAAGACTGTTGGCTCTGTCTACCCCGCAAGGGATATAGACGCGACTATATGTATGTATTTATATGCGTACAAAACGTATCAATTCGACCACCGACACTGAAAGTTAAAGACATTATTGATCCTTAATGTCATGAAATGATGACGTTGAATCATCATTGGGTTGTGATTTGGCAAGACTTTACCGCTGTCTCCTCTGCTTTAAATCATTTATCTTAAGACACAGTAAAGCTCGATAGGACACCGTCGCCTAAGGACCCTGTGACCCTTATCAACATTGTCCGCTGACTTGGATTCCCTTATACGCATACTAGTGCTGCTGAACTATCGATAGTATTAATATCGATAGTTGAACTCGGAAATCATTTACAATATCGATAGGCTTAGCTCAATTTGGTAGTATCAATATTACATAGATAAAATCACGTCTCTTTCCCGGAGGGGTAGGCAGAGACTACCTCTTTCCACTTGCCACGATCTCTGCATACTTCCTTCGCTTCATCCACATTCATAACTCTCTTCATGCAAGCTCGGGTACTTTAGTATCAATATTATCTGTAATAATTTGATATTCAGATGTAATATGGATGGGTATAGCCTCTATATTACAGCTGAATCAACAATCTTATTTATACAATACTCTTCAAGTGTCACATTGTTCGTTCCCGTACTCCTCCGAAACGGCTTGACCGATTCTCATGAATATTTGTGAGCATATTGAGTAGGTCTGAGAATCGGCTAACATCTATTTTTCATACCCACAAAATGCAAAACAACGTTTGCCGGGACATCTGGTATTATATCATACTTGAAATTAACAATACCTGTTATAACTAGCTGTGCCCGCGACTTCGTCCGCGTGGAATAGTTATTTTGGGCATCATTGAATACCTCAAGGATGAATAATTTTCCCCGTTTTTTACATATTTTCCATTATATCTTCGCTCCTAATAGTTGCAGCGTGATGTTAAATAGCCTTAAGCCTTCCTCGATAAATGGTCTAATCGATGCAAAAAAAATTTTTCAATTCGAATTAATAGCTCTTGAGATTAGCGCGTTCAAAACAAAAATAAACAAATAATCTCTTCAGCTTTATAATATCAGTATAGATTAAAAGCGAAACATATAACTCGCGCAAGCTTTTCGCGCGATAAAAATGGCGTCGCTCGTGTCATGCTACGGATGCTGATTCTATTGCCTTCATTCAAACTATCGATAATGGACTCTCGTGCCGTAACACTGACACATACCATCATGGCACACGCGAACGGACACGCTAATATAAATCCTAACTCGCAGGTAACAAGACGTATTTTTCAAATGGTTACAGTTAAGTTACGGTTAAGGCCAGAAAATTTACTACCAGTACGATATTAACTCTATTCGGATATTGTTTCGGGTGATTTTATTTCAATCGGAATATAGTTTTAGGGCTCCATTGGTTTGTTGTTTTGTACATACATGCATACATATGGTCACGTCTATATACCTTGCGGGGTAGACAGAGCCAATAGTCTTGAAAAGATTGAATGGCCACGTTCAGCTATTTGACTTAATGATAGAATTGAGATTCAAATAGTGACAGGTTACTAGCACATCGCCTAAAAAAGAATTTGTAGGTAAGCATATCCCTTAGTCGCCTTTTACGACATTCATAGGAAAGAGATGGAGTGGTCCTAATTTTTTGTATTGATATATACTCGTACATAAAATTACCCTTATTTACCGGATGAGTAGCCAGATGCTTCATCTTACTAGCCACAATCAGCTCACTCATCACTTCCTCGGACTCAGCTCGTAAGTCAAAGATTTAAAAAAAAATTGTTGACTTTGTTCTTTTTTATTGCCAATGGAAGTGAAATAAGTTGATACCTATGAAGAGATCATGACAAGTGAAAAATGTGGTCTCTGTCAACCCCTTAGGGAAAGAGGCGTGACTTTTCATAAGCATGTATTGCGAAGGCAGGCAATAAAGATAATTTGCCGTGTGGTTCTCGGCACCTATAGCAAAAGAATAGGACCACTCCATCTTTTATCTATGGATGTCGTAAAAGGCGACTCAGGGATATGCTTATGAGCTGCATGTCTTAAAAGGCGACTAAGGGATATGCTTATGAATTAGGGATTCGTCTTTTAGGCGATGGGCTAGCATCCCGTCACAATTTGAATCTTAATTCTATCATTTAGCCGAACAGCTGAACTAGGCCTACCAATCTTTTCAAGACTGTTGGCTCTGTCTACCGCGCAAGGGATATAGACGTGACTATATGCATGTATGTATGACAATTAAATGTATGTAGGTATGTCGATTGACAGAAAGATAGCTCTTCTTGCGATAAGTCTGCCTCTTATAAGTGTTCTCACTTTTAAATTAATATCGAAAACATCGTTACAATTTTATATTGTTTGCAATTTTCTTGTACAATAGTCGCTGACAAAACTTCATTTCCTGCACATAAAATTTGGAAACAAGAAACGATTTTGCTGACTTATTAGATTAATATCAGGCCATGAAATATGTGGCGATGCGAAGAAGTATTTTGTTACCCCTGGACCCACGTCATTTGGAGTGACGTCAACCATTTCATAGCGGGTAAAGTTACATGGAATAAAACATAAAAATATAAGAGAAAATTACTTAGGGGCATTGCCTTGAAAGTCAATTATGGCGTTATTGTATATAGAAGGTGGACTAATTTATAAGAACTTTTTCGATTCGAGAGATATTAATAGTTATACCTCCTGCGCCGTGTCTATTTCTTTGAAATGGATGTCGTAAAAAGTAACTAAGGGCACACATTCATCTATAAAAAAAACCCACTCACTGTACCTAGTGCCTCAAAATTACCTTCTCTATTTTGCCATCAATAAAGTATTCATTAAAAATATCAAGAGCGTAAGGAAACAGGCACGCTATTATTATCTGTATTACTCTGCCCTGCAGCACCTAAAACGCAGTAATAGACATTTTAAGAGTTTTGTGTTTAATACTGAACTTTATAGCGTACGTCATTAGGAGCAATGTGATTTAACAGATTTTTTAATACAAGGATTTTTAAGATAAAAAAATCAATTTTTTAGATTGCAGTAACTCAAAATCGCATTTCAGATTACACTGAAAACTAACTAACATACAGTAAGAGCAGTTACGCATACGCGGCTCCATGATTTCACCACCTTAAACGCAGTGAATATCGTCTCTGCCTCAAAAAATCTTTGATGTATACCTAAATAAATATTAATGCATGTATATTAAAATGCAGTAATACATTTTTGTATGGTAAGGATTTTTACTGCATTTATAAATATTATATGAATTACTTATTAAAATGCAGCAAAAGAGTTGAATACGGTTTCTTATTTAGTATTCATAAAGTAGGTCCTGAAATAAATACCAACTAATTTGCAGCAAAATCAAAATACCTTATTTGGTTTTGTTTAAAACGTTTTTGATCGCGATCGTTACTTTTTAAAACGCAGTATATTTTTTATTTACTGCAGTATAGTCAATACTAATCTAAATTTACAAAATAGTATAAAATAATTAAAACGCAGTAATATTATCTATTACTGCATTTCAACTAGTTACGTATACAAATAAGACTGTTTTACTCTAAAACGATACCTAATTTACTGCGTTCTTGTCGGGATACGTATCCTTTTTTCTCGCTCTAGCAGTTGCCTACCGTACGCAGCGCGTCGGTGCGAAAACGCAAATTACATTTTTTCGGGATTCTCAAGGTAGCCATATTATAACCCACTTATAATAAAAATACGAAAGTTTGTAAGGATGTGTGTTTGTTACTCTATCACGCAAAAACTACTGGATAGATTGTAATGAAATTTGGTACACGAGTAGAATATAACCTGGAATAACATGATAGGTACCTACCTAATGTTTAGCCCGAAATTCCCAGGTCGCAGCTAGTACTAATAGCTATAGTATTTTATATAAATCACTACCCCGTATTTATCCCTAACTCGGTAAACAATTTATCCTTAAAATAAAATACTTTATCTAGAAACTTTTTAAAAGCTTGTTTGGATACACGGTGATTTTGTCATCGTTGTGGAAATTTTGTATACATGCTCAGTCCATGATACTGAACAACTTTTACTATGGGGCCAACTTCGAAATCACGAAAAAAAATCAGCTGTTCCATACATTTTGGTCATATTTAGTTTTATATGGAACACCTGATTTTTTTTTCGTGATTTCGAGGTTGGCCCCATAGTAAAAGTTGTTCAGTATCATGGACTGAGCATGTATATGTTACCGGCAATCTGTATAATACAGGTATTCTATACAATGCCTAGACAATGTATAGAATACCTGGGGCGTTCAGGCAATGTATGAAATATTATGAATATTATTGTTCATTACATTCTTTACCTAGGTAATGTATGCAATGCCTAGATATTGTATAGAGTACCTATTGTTTCACAGGCAATGTGTCAAATAAATAGATCGTGATCTATATTTGTCAATGTTAAACTGAGCAGAAAGCTAGGTAGGTTTGGGATATTTTTTAATGATTACGTAGAGAAACTTGAAGGACAAAAAGCTAGGTCGGTTTAAGTTTTTTTTTATGACCACATAGAGAAACTTCAAGCGTAGAAAGCATTCGGTATTGTATAGAATGCCTAGGCAGAGTATAAAATAAATAATGTTTCATACATGATGTTTTAGGTATTCTATACATTGCCTAAGTCATGTATAGAATACCTGATTATACAGATTGCCGATAACATATACAAAATTTCCGCAACGATGACAAAATCACCGTGTATACCCATGAGATGACACACTTCCTGAAGATAAAAGCTTGTGCCAAAAATGAAATTTTTGTAAATAACTTGTTTATGGTCACTGCCTACTATTAAAAAACAGAACTAAAACTGTTTAGTTATCGATTTTATGAAGACTTTATGCTGTTGCCCGCATTTCCACCCGCGTCGAAAAAGTTGCCTATGTCACTCGCCAGTCTTCCAATTTCCACACAAAAATCCACACCAATCGATCGCTTCGTTCGAAGTGAAAGACGAACAAACAAACACAATTTCACATTTGTAATATTGGTATGGATTATTTACAGATATGCAACTAGGAAAATGAGTGCCAGGTCCAAAAATATTTTGAAAATGGTTCCTTTGCTTACGGGTTCCAGTGAAGACAAAGAAAATCGTCTGAATTCAACAAAAATACTCGATGATAAAGGAATTTGGTCTCATTATATAACACTGCAAGACATTAATAAAATCAAATACTCTAAAAATACAGCAATTCCTATGAATACATAAAACAAAACGATTCATCTAATTTCTCATCCCAACTCAAACAGCTTATCCAACCAAAAACCAGTGAAAAACCTGAGACTCCAAACCCCTTAAAAGAAATAGATTTTTATTCTAATAGTGATATGGTTGAATTACAAAACTTATTATGCTCTGAGGTTCTGCCTGCATCAATACCTACAGAGAAGCTTGAGACTCCAAAACCCTTAGAAGAAGAGTCTTATTCAAGTAAAGATTTGGTTACATTACAAAATTAATTATGTTCCGAGGTTCTACCTGCATCAATACCTACAGTGAATCCTGAGACTCCAAAACCCTTAGAAGAAGTTTCCTTGTTTCATTTCAATTTAATTTAAGAGCTAAACTCTTGTTGATGATGTATCCGCCACACTTCCATGTCCAAGAGGACAGAAGTAGACTTCTGTATTTCATTACTACACGCATATTCAAGATACAAATTAAAATGCAGTAAAGAAAACGTTTTGCTGCAAATTAGTCTGCAACGCTGCAAACAAATCAAAATATTTGCAGTGCTAGGTTTTTTTGCCGCATTTTAATCTGCATATGTTTACATTTTTGGATGCAGTAATAGCACGTAATAGGCCTTGTTTAAAAAAAACTTTTATATTTTGGAAATAAACAAAATGTTAGATATATTATTAATGTCAGTTCAATCTTTGATATCAGTTATTCATTGTATTAAAAACATTTCATCAAATTATATAAAATAATAATATAAAATAAAGCATCAAAAAGTATTTCGCGGTTTTCTCGAAACCGCGTTTTTTCTCTTACTGCGTTTTAGGTGCTGCAGGGCAGTACTGTAATTATGGAATTAATTGGACGGAAAAGTGGATTAGCAAGAAAGGCGGTATATAATGTCCAATTGTCGCCATCTGCCTTCTTAACACTCATGGCGTGACACACGGACAGATAGGTCCTCCAGTATCTTACTGTAAATAAAGTTCATGTTTTTGCGAGAACGATTTGAATATATCGAATTGACATTCATCTTTTAAAAAAGTTAGTTATCTGTTTATAAGTTTTTTTTTTTTGTTGAACATATTTAAATTATTTTTAAAATGTTCCTTTTGTGTAACTACCAAATCTTGTGTTTTAGAGGAACGCACTCATTTATCAAAAAAAAAATTTTTTTTAATAAAGTGAGGATGCTTGTATTTTTTTTTTTCAATTTGTTAGAAATAATTTACAATGTTCGTATCATACGAACCGTTCCATGATTAATTAGATTTTATTTAAATACCGACGTGTCTAGTAGATTAAAACTGGGTGAAATACTCAAAGATATCGACAAAAAATTAAGAATAAATGTCAAAAGTACCCGAAACCGCCGAGCTTGCATGAAGAGAGTTATAAATGTGGATGAAGCGAAGGAAATATGCAGAGATCGTGGCAAGTGAAAAGAGGTAGTCTCTGCCTACCCCTCCGGGAAAGAGGCGTGATTTTATGTATGAATGTATAAATGTCAACTCCACATTATTAACGAAGTTGTACCTACATAATATAATACATCCAAAGTGAAATCTCCAAAATAAACAATATTTTTATTTGTATTTTTTTTATGAATCAAACTCAGTTCAAATAGTCTAAACGAACATGCGCCGGATAAATAAGATTTCCAACCGCATCAACACTGTGTCCCATAAAAAGGACGTAGTCAAGTCGTTAGGTACATTAACATAATACATTATCATTATTCGCCACATCTACTTCAAGTATGGTGAGCCTAATTTTCTGGAGTCATCAGAAAATTTAATAGGCTTGCTTTCTGCTATCGATTAGTATGAGAATAGTTATATAATCTTGATTTAATATCAAGTTTAAGGGATAAGATGTATTGGGACTATTTTATGAAAATAAGGGCGACTTAACCTACAGGCACTTAAAAATTCTTTAAGTCTCGTTAAATCTTTATGCCGTATGGTTCCCGACACTTAAGAATACTCGTAGGACCACTTCCATAGATGTCGTTAAAGGCGAATAAGGGATAGGCTAATAAACTTGGGATTATCTTTTAGGCGATGCATCAGTGAACCATATATTATCGTTGAATAAAACTCCACAATTTATGTAGTTTGTTACGCAATGTCTCTTAAATTTGCGCTTTGGAAACGTTAGAATCTTTATAAGTGCGTTTAACGTCTATAAATAACGAATAGTGTCCAATATTGATAAATCAAATTATTAAAGTTAAGAAATCTGGACAGGAAGCATTTCTATCATTTTATCATTCAGCAAATATTGTCCCGATGTCATTTACAAGTTCCAATACTCCTAAAATTCCAATCAAGAAACTAATATAACATCTCACTAGCTCAATGGTTGCAATGAATCATTACACGTCACTCGTGACGGGTTCGATTTCAGAGTGATTAATGCATGGGGTAATTACATATCCAGTCGATATGCCAAATAATGGATGGCCACCTGCCAATGTATCTGTTTTGACTTTAGACGTAGGTGAGATAAGTTCAAAACTTGAACTGATATTGAGATAAGGGGTCCTATTTTAGGAACAAAGGTGTTAATATTAAATGTTGCCCATTTTAGTAAGTGGCAAGATATTAATTAAAAACAAAATAACAATTCGGGAAAATAATTATTTGGTGTCCTTACACCTCGAGCCAATAAAAGCGAAGAATCTTTAAACCAAAAAAGTTTCCAATGATTGGAACATAAATACGACCTGTAACTATACATAGTCAAAGCCGTCGTCTTCAAAATGGTAGATCAAAGTCGCACCATTTTTTTTTTGTAATTGATACTTGGCTACCTACATACATACATAAAGTCACGTCTATATCCCTTGCGGGGCAGACAAAGCCAACAGTCTTAAAAAGACTGAACGGCCACGTTCAGCCGCATGAGTTAATAATAAGATTGAGATTAAAAAAGAGACAGGGTGCTAGCCCATCGCCTGCAAGGGGAATCTCAAGCTTTTAAGCATAATACTTTGTCGCCTTTTACGACATCCATGGAAAGGATACGGAGTGGTTCTATTCTTAAGTGCCGGACACCACAGGGCAATTTGTAATACCTTTCTTTAAAAAAAAAAAACATCTAACAATTTAATCCAAAAAAATAGGAAGATAGTTTCTTACCAAAACACCGTATTAATAATTTCGAGTGATCTCACATCTCTAAGACAACGCGACGAAAAACATTAACAAATTGATGGCGAGCTGCGTGAGAGGGAAAATAGACTGGGATTGGGCAAAAAGTGGGCAAAATGGCGTCACCAGTGAATCTTGACTTATTTAGCAAAACACCAACACGACGATCTGTCAAAGTCCAACGTAACAGGGTTGGCGGTTTTGCACAAATTGTTGTTTTACATACATACATACATACATATAATCACGTCTATATCCCTTGCGGGGTAGACAGAGCCAACAGTCCTGAGCGGACTGATAGGCCACGTTCAGCTATTTGGCTTTAAGATAGAATTGAGATTCGAATAGTGACAAGTTGCTAGCCTATCGCCTAAAAAAAGAATCTCAAGTTTGTAAGCCTATCCCTTAGTCGCCTTTTACGACATCCATGGGAAAGAGATGGAGTGGTCCTATTCTTTTTTGTATTGGTGCCGGGAACCACACGGCACGGTGTTGTTTTCCTTTTTTAAATCTAAAATTTTTAGTCTGTTTATTTGTGAAGTTTTGTGATTGGCCCTAAAAATGTTTTTTTTTTTTCTTACTTTTATGTTGTATTATGTGTTGAATTGAAATTTAAAAACAGAATTCGATATTTTGGGTGTTGGCTTTGGCTCATATAGGAACTTCTTTTTCTTCTACTTATTAAAATTTATTATTGTTTTGATTTGTCTTTATTTTGCCATCATAATATCATTAGCAGTCATTCAATGCAAATAAATCTAAATTCTTAAAAAAATAATCGAACGTACCTTGATTGAAGAAGGTAGGGTCATGAGTACCCGAAACCGACGAAGCTTGCATGAAGAGAGTTATGAATGTGGATGAAGCGAAAGAAGTATGCAGAGCTCGTGGTAAGTGGAAAGATGTGGTCTCTACCTACTCCTCCGGGAAAAAGGCGTGAATTTATGCATGTATGCATACATACATATATTCACGTCTATATCCCTTCCGGGGTACACAGAGCCAACAGTCTACAAAAGAATGATACGCCGCATTTAGCTGTTTGGCTTAAATGCAATACATGTATTTTATGTATACATGTATTGCATTAATTGTTTTTTGTATGTGAAAATCCTAGTCTTTTATTGCCAACCCTACTAACAGGCATTGAGGGCAAGATAAATACTTTTTTGGCGTGATAACCCTCAACCAGTAAACATTGGTCACAATGACCCCTCATTCAATGATTAATGACAAGTCTGACGAGGGTTACGTGTTTATTATGAATTGTAAGAATGGTCCAGCTTTTAGGCTCTTGCATTTTAAACAAATGCCTACTTAAGGTTTAGAAATGCGATGTAAGCTTTACGAGTATGGATGTACAGTCCTTTTTTAAGGTGCGGTACTGAAATAAAATTACATAAGGAACCTTGATATATATTTTAATGAATTTTGAAAATGGAATTGAGTATTCGCATGGCTTAAATTAATTTTATAATGTATGTTACTTTATAAAATTAATTTAAGCCATACGAAGAAAATGAAATAACACAATTTATAATTATTACTTTTGCTATTAACTATGTACATTAATATTCAGAAATGTACTTTTTTAATTTAAAGATGTAAGTAGGTATGTACCAAAATTATTTAGTTATTTCAGAACTTATATATATATATATAGGCTATAATTAGTTGTTATTTTTACAAACGTTAAATTTGTTTTACGGTGTAGACAGAGCCGATGGTTCCAAGATAACCCCCAATAAGCCAACCAAGTAAAACAAAAACAATTGTGCAAAAAAAATCCTTGGGACCAAAATACATTTATAGCTTGTCTTTGAATAATTACGATGTTAAAAATGGGTGTCTTTCATAAGCAAACACAGGAGTCGGTGGCTCGTGAATTTCATTCAGCCCAGTTCAAATTTCTCAACGTCGCAGCTCATATTTTATGGCGGACAAAGGCAACTAGCTATCGTATCGGGACCGTAGTTTTCAATCATTTGATTGATCGCCAAACGACCTTTTTTGGGGTCCCCCTGTAAAAACAGGAAACCGTTTATATGTATAAGTATTTGTTAAAAAATATAGTATCGTTGAGTTAGTATCTCGTAACACAAGTTTCGAGATTACTTCGAGGCTAACTCAATCAGTGTAATTTGTCCCGTATATATTTATTTTATATTTAAGAAAAATACTTACTAGAGTTGTACGAATGAGCTTGGATTAATCTAATACCTCTTGAAGTTTATTGAAAAATTCAATGTTCTATGTCTGCCCAGCCAGTTTTTACATTGTAAGAGTGAAGGACTAAGATCTACTTCGGAGATGCGTAACTGCCTCGCAAATATGATTCTATTTCAATAATGAAAAAAAAACACTGCCTTCTAAACATACACACATACATGCATATGGTCACGTTTATATCCCTTGTGGGGTAGACAGAGCCAACAGTCTTAATAAGACTGATAGGTTACGCCACAAATCTATAGCCGACATTCTGCGTCAGTCATTATAGATAGATAGATAAACTCTTTATTGCACCATTTTCATGTCATTCAGTTAGTTTAGTCAAGCGTACATTTGAAACTCTAGAAAAGTGAAACATTTTCAATTATTTCTTTTACAACGGCGGAACCCACAAAATACAACAGATTCATCTTTGCCTGTTATTGCTCAATGTCGCCAGTCCGCTGAAATATTACACTGCAAAATTGTGATGTGGCCACACTACATCATATTTGCTCTTTGATATTCAATATACCCACCGGTTTAGCGTTATTTACGAGTAAAAAAGTATTATAGCCGTGTGGTTCCCGGCACCAATAAAAAAAATAGGACACTCCATCTCTTTCCCATGGATGTCGTAAAAGGCGACTAAAGAATATGCTATTAAACTTGGGATTCTTCTTTTAGGCGATCACAAAGCCGAACAGCTGAACGTGGCCTATCAGTGTTTTCAAGACTGTTGGCTACCTTTCTTCTACCCCACAAGGGATATAGACGTGATTGTATGTATGTATGTAAAAAAGTATTACATGACGAATCAAACTTTTATATATAACTAACATAATGTGCTGTGTGGTTCCCGGCACCAATAGAAAAATAATAGGACCACTCCATCTCTTTCCCATGGATGTCGTAAAAGGCGACAAGGCAAGGCATGAGCCAACAAAACCAAAAAAAAACAGAAACCAGAAATAAAGTACGTTACTAAGAAAATAGTCATGGCTGCAGTAGAACATGAATCTCTCCCTCTCGTCCACATTTCAAAATCTAAGTTTGAATTATTATAAAGTCGACCTTAACTGCACTACAGTACAGTGCAGTTTGTTACCACTTCTTCGCCGCTGACGCAACGGTAGCGGCACTAAACAATACTAAACATAGTTTTAAGTAACTAATTCGGTGTCAACCCACGATGTGAAACCAAATATGACAATTATTAAGTAGCTAGAGGCCGCCCGCGACTACGTCCGTGTAGAATGAATCCCGCGGAAACTCCGGGATAAAAAGTAGCCTATATGTTATTCTGGGTCTTCAGCTACTACTATTTCATCGTAATCGGTTCAGAAGTTTTTGCGTGAAAGTGTGCATACTGACATCCTGACTTACTCACAAACTTTCGCATTTATAATATTAGGATGTTTAAAATTTCCCATTAATAGATAAATATGTTGAATTTAGATTTTTTTTTAATTCACCACTCAACGACCGATACTGTAATGTATTCGAAAACACTTTTATCAAAAGTTTTAATAGGCAAGTGAAAATTATAACTGTGATTGTAATGGGTAAGATTCAAAGGATATTAATTTGACAAACTTTAATTTAAAAATTACCGAGAGTTAAAAACTAAATACATAACAGCACAAAAGCAAATAGTTTTCTTATAGTCACAGAGATGACATCAAATTTAAAATAATTTTATTTGTAAATATTGATTGATTTTTTATACCTATGTATACTATATATTACTATAATATATCTACTACTATGACATGTAGGCATACATATAGAATATACATTACCACTAACTCGATCGAATGAGGTTTTGGAGAAACAAGCAACTGTATAGATGAAAATCTCGACTTTTACAGTCAGGTCAGCAAAGTCAAATCAAAATAATAGTTTATTTGTAATCATATTTGAAATGCAATATTTAAAATCTCAAAAATCTCTCAATAAAGATCACAAAATACTTATGTTAAATTAGTGAAGTTATTCTAGAAAGAGAAAATTTTGGATAAATATTGTTGAACACACTATCTGACATTGATGCTGTAAAACCACAAATACTAAAAATATATTTTCATTAAATTTTTGTTTAATGTTACTTATTTTTGCTTTATTTCCAAGAACAGCTTTAATTTTTCTCTTTTATCTCTGTGTGTTCCCATTTGTTTCGGGATCTAGGGTCTGCTACCACGTTTATATCTATTGAGGGATGACAGAGCCATAGCCTCGTTCAGCTATATGACTTTATAATAGAATTGAGGTACAAATAGGTTTCTAGCCTATCGCCTTCAAGAAGAATTCCAAGCTTAATTAGCCTTTCCCTTAATCGCCCTGTATGACATCCTAGAAAAAGATATAGAGTGGTGTTATTCTAAGTGCGGGGTACCATACGGCACAATATACCATTTTCCATCAGTTAAATAGATTAGAAAAGACATTCAGAATTATGTAAATATTAAAAGCGACTAATAAAATTGACACTGGGCTCCTAGCCTACACATTGTTTAAGAACTTAGCAACCGCAAACCGAAGTTGGTTGAAAAACAAAGGTCTCTAACGGAAACACTAGCGTACTGTTTGTGTTGTCGAAATCACTAGTCGAGATTCAGTTTTATTACACTAGGTACTACTCGGCATGCGAATTCGATTGCGTAAAAGTGTTTTACTTTTGACAAAAATTCATTTATTCGTTTCTATAATCACGTTCTATAATCCTATCAGTCTTGAAACACTGATAGGCCACGTTCAGTTGAAAAATCTTTTATAAAAATCTATCTTTAAAAATGACAAACTGGTGTTAAATAATGTTTATTTTTAATGATATCATTGCTTTTACAGAAAATGCTGATAATTAAATTTAATGCGAATGAAATGCTAATTTTCTTTCTTTTTTCCATTAATAAATGAAAATAAAAAATAAATAATGACTTGCAAATTATTATCAAACAAATTGTTTAAACAATGTTCATACAGATATTAATACAGATATTACAAGAAATAAAAATGAAGTGCAGTATTCCGAGGATTCTATTTTATCTGTGTATATCTGTAGCAACATTATGTGTCACTGCTCAGTATGACCATGGTCCATGGGTTGTTCCAGGTAATATTATTTTAATGTATCACGTCACTATCCCTCACGAGGTAGACAGAACCAACAGTCTGGAAAAGACTGAAAGGCCACGTTCAGCTGTATGGCTTAATTATGGAATTGAGATTCAAATAGTGACAGGTTGCTAGCCAATCGCCTACAAGGAGAACCCCGAATGTCAATCTATAATGTGCAATACTGTTTGATATAATTACTTTTGACGGCCTCTGTGGCGCAGCCGTAGTACGCTTGTCTGTGACACCGGAGGTCCCAGGTTCGAATCCCGGCCAGGGCATGATGAGATAAGAACTTTTTCTGATTGGCCTGGGTCTTGGATGTTTATCTATATAAGTATTTATTATTAAATATAGTATCGTTGAGTTAGTATCTCGTAACACAAGTCTCGAACTAATTTCGAGGCTAACTCAATCCGTGTAATTTGTCCCGTATATATTTATTTATTCATAATTTTATTTACTTTTTTTTCAGATACTCCTAACTACATAAAGAAAGCTCTTAAGGCGAAAGAAAACTATCGGATACCTCGAAAAGTCAAGACAAAAATGATCGACAACCTATCACTAAAAGAAGTTATGGAGAAAATCAAAGACATCACGAGATACATGAACCAGTACGCGAAGAAGAATGGGTTTAAAATTGAATACAAATTCATGCTTAATTAAATATTAATTACTTTCATAGAATTCTTTGGTTTATAAGGGCTATGGGCTAGCAACCTGTCACTTTTTGAGTCTCAATTCTATCATTACGCCAAACAGCTGAACGTGGCCTATTGGTCTTTTCGAGACTGTTGGCTCTATCTACCTCGCAAGGGATTGTAGACGTAATTATATGTATGTAATACTGAGGTCTTTCATACAAAAAAATTTAATTCATTTATATTTATTGACTACTAAAGAAACAATTTTTAAGAGATAACGATTAAATAAATAATTTGTATTGGTTTTAAATAATAATATCTTACGCAAGAATTATTTTGGAACAAATTTTTATTATTTTTAGTAAGCGTTTGTTTTTCTTTCTTATATACGTAATTATCACGTCTATATCCCTCACGGGGTTGAAAGAGCCAACAGTCATGAAAAAACTGAAACACACCTCACGGTCACTGATACGAGTAACACGTTCAGCTACAGGTTGCTAGACCATCGCCTAAAAGAAGAATCCCAAGTTTATTACCCTATTCCTTAGTCGCCTTTTATGAAATCCATGAGAGAGACAGGGAGTGGTCCTAATTTGCACAGCAACTTTCTCATAGGGGTAGGCAGTGACTACTTCTTTCGCTTCATCCACGTTCAAAACTCTCTTCATATACGCTCGTCAGTTTCGAGTACTCTTGACCTGACATTTGCCTATGATTATATTAAATGGATTAGGTACTTACACCCCGGAATACAAAGTGAACTCAAATATCTTTAGAAACTTAACAAACGTTATTTGAAAACTGAATCAACATCGTAGTGAGGTCAAGAGGCTAAACACATACATTTTGTTATTAAATTTCCACGTACAATAGCTGAAAAGCATTATATTGTGAAAGTTGGGAGGATGCAAACATTTTGTTTAAATTTATCTCATAATGGTAGATTGAATTATTTTCTAGAAAAGATAGATAGATAGACTTTATTGCATCATAAGAAAAAGAAAAACAGATAATAAAACACAGGTAATATGGTACAAAGGCAGACTTATCGCTAAAGCAATCTTTTCTTGTCAACCTTAGGGTGGGAGGAAATTAAAATATAAAGTCAAGACAAGGATATTTACAATAATTCATAGATATAGTCTCGTCCATATCGCTTGCGGGATAGACAGAGCCAACAGTCTTAAAAAGTCTGATATGCCACGCTCAGCTGTTTGGCTAAATGATAGAATTGAAATTCAAATAGTGACAGGTTGCTAGAACATTGTCTTATTACGGAGAAGACGTGTCTAACGAAACTTTGAAGCCACATTCATACGATTTAAGGACGGAATAATTAAGATAGTAAGCAAATACAGTATCGTTGGGTTAATATCTAAATAACACTAGTGTGGAACTTACTTCGTGGCTAACTCAATGTATGTAAACTGTCCAGTAAATATTTATTATTGATATTTTTTGGTTCTCTGCCTTTTCGACGAAAATCGTTTGGCAGATCATCACTTGCCAATCAACGTTTCGCAGAATTTTATTTCGCGGAATAATCATTTGCCAACTATATCACTTAATTTTGTTTCATTTCCCAACTTAACTATTGCCAACTGTACGTTTGGTCTGGCTTTTATAATGACACTTTTCACAAGGCCAACTTTCAAGTAGCGAACGTTTCAGTTAGAGTAATATTCATTTAATTTTATGTATTGTTTACCAAATAATATATTATTGTTTTTTTTCCATAATTATTTTTCTACTGTAGCTAATATTCAAGTGCCCTGTGTAGTGAAACAAAAGCGATTCGGTTCTGGCACTTCGCCGGCCGCTGCCGCGGCACGCTCGCTTCGCTCGCTCGGCTCGTGCGTTGATGGTCGCAGTTCTAACCTAACCTAACCGATTTCTTTCGATTTCACCTCAACTACGTTAATAAAGGAAACCGTTGCCAACGAGGGGGAAATAGAAAATATATTAACAGGTGCCCCACCAGAACCTAAGAAAAAAAATACTTAGACAAAGACGAAAGAATCAACAGAATTCTTGAACACAAATCTTCATATTCACATGAAAATTATTAATGTGCATTGCTGCTAATTTAAAGTGTTAATTTTTTTTTGTAATTCTTTAATAAAAATTGCATGTCGAAATTAGTTTATTTTATATCATAATATAAATGTACGAAAAAGGTACTGTTATACAGACGAAACGTTATTCGTCTTAAAGTTGTCTGGCCTAGTGAAGGATTTGATAAATGATAAGTGCCCGAAACGTGTTCTGTCATTATAATAATGAGCTTAACAATAATTCTACCAAATGAAACGTTATCATACAAAAATTTGACAATCGTTAGTTGTCAAAGTGAGAATCAGGCGAACCGTTGGTTGGCAAGTGATAATCCGCTAAACAATTTTCGGCGAGAAGGCAGGATACCATATTTTTTTTTGCTACCAGACTAGTAGAGCAATAAAATGTTAGTGCTTACTAAATATAAATAAAACTGGATTTCTCTCCCATACTACATAAGGTAAAAGCACCTATTACGGAGGTATTTCGCAACATTTGAAAGTAAGAAGCAAAAATAAGCATAAGTAAGTATTTTTAAAGGTTCCAAACAAAATTATTATCTAAAATGGAATTTAAATTTTGTATTGCTGTTGAGTCTAAGTATCCTTTCATGCGATTTCTTATTTAAAAAAAATATTTAAAAAGGCAGGTCGATTTTCCCTAATACGGAGGTATGATTTTGGTCAGAGCCTATTACTGCGGTAGACGGCTCCTAATACGGAGGGTCAGAAAGTACATTAATTTAGGTCGTAAGTACCTTTATTGTAAGTTTTTCGTTCATTGACTATTTAATTACATTATTTCACTTTAATGAAATTAAAGACGACTTTGAATTTAAAGTATATTATTTATTTAAAGTATATATATGTATATATTATTATTTAGTGTTTTCTACACGCGTGTGTACAGCTTTCACGGATTTAACAATATTAAAAATGCAGGTTCATTTAGGAATTAAGTTTTATTTTTTATTACAATTAGTTACTTTGGCTAAGAAATAATGACGAACATTAACAATCATCTAAAATCTTTCAAAAATCAACACTTCGTAGAGGAACAAAAAGTAACAATAATGAAATATTTATAACATCAGTCTTTCAAAAACTAACACTCCGCAGAGGATAGTAAACTGTAACTAAAAGTTTTACATATTAAAAATAATCACTTTAGTAATGGTAAGTGAACTTAATATAAGATACCTAAGTAAAGTTTAGGGTCAATTCAGGCTGCAGTTACAGTGGTCGACAGCAGCCCTAAGAGCATTTACAGCTTCGGAAGAATCTTAAACGTTCGCTACTAGACTAGCTTCGCTTCAAAACTGCTGGCTGTCGTCAGCAACCGACGCCGCATCAGTCATTAACAGTTTTATTTTTTCGAGCGATTACTGGTCTATAAAATAATGAAAATAAAGTTTAAAACTCTTTTAAAACTTGCGTCAATGCTGCCCGCTGCCACTGCTGCCTGAATTGAGCTATGAAAAAATGAAAAGAACAATTACGTAGATTGCATTAATTGATATTATAATATTTAATTTTTTCAATGTTTTTGATTTTACAAAAAAATAACATTTATAAAAAATAAGAATCAGAAAAAAGACGATTTTTTTATTTATTTACGAAACCCTAAAATCTTGTGATTTTCTGTTTAATTAATAAAGCCATAATAGGAAACCATATTACCTAATACAGAGTTACCTGGAAATAACTACCACCGTATTAGGAAAACTACTCGTGTTTTTAATAATCCTAATTCTGACCCATCAAAATTCCGATTAACAAAAGAGTGTAAATTTTTAATCAAACGACAACTATTTTGTGGCTCAGATGTGTAAAACTGAAGTAACAGTTATACACAGGATATTATTTGTGATAAATTAAAACACACCTCTCAATTTTTACCCCTCCTAAGAAACTAACATTTTGTATTCAACAGTTTTATTATTTAACTAGATTTCAAATTGAGAACACATACCTCAGAATATGGTTATTAATTTATGAGATTAATAATTATTTCAATTGAACTTGTAACTGATTCAAAAATTTAATAATTTGAAAGTTAGAAACAATTAAATTTTATCAGTATTTTTCCTATTACGGAGTTATACCACCGAGTTAGGATTAGTCTATAAAATTCGTATCCTATTACGGCGGTATTTTATTTCTTATTTTTTGGGTAAAAACTGAGTTACAAACGTGAAACAAGCTATTTAATTTAAAAATTTAAAAGTAGGGAAATGCTATAAGTTATTCATAAACAAACTTGAACGGCTTATTAATACGAAAAATTGCCTTTGTAAATATTAGTGTACTTAATTTTGTTGTTCCGCGTTTGTATGAAAACACCTGTCCCGTCGATGCCGTGACACAGACTGATTGATTTTGTTGTGTTGCCAATGTGTTGTAGTTGCAAATGTCAGTTAAGTCGTGACGTAATAAATTTAGAATGACACATTTGCGTTATGATGTACTTACACTGAATAGAACAGGAATAAAACTAAGAAATATAAATACCACCGTAATTGGAAGCGATTTTGACTACCGCCGTATTAGGAGCTTTTACCTTACATAGTACAGATGAATACAAAAGTCAAATAGAAACCTTTTAAATTTTGTCGATCGGTGTACGAACCAGCGTATGTATTAAAAGGATCAGTTGAAAATACATTGAGAGAAATCGGCTGCTTGCAGCGCGCTGGCTCTCCGAATCAACCGCTGCCAATAAAATCGGAGCAGAGCTTAGATATAAAACAAGTTGGTTTTTTTTTTTTTTTTTTACTTTAGACTCACTGGCTGGTAACTATTTGATCGGAATGAAAATTCTCAGAAAAGGTTTGAAATTTGAGTATTTTTGAGAATCTGTTCTAAAGTGACACTTTGGGAGGTACTAATATGACTTATGACACGCACTTACACACAATGTACCAGGTTTTATTATTGCAGTCTATATAGACTTGATTTTGATTGAGTTGGGTGTCTAAATCGTGTTATTAAGATTCAGATTTAAAAAGAGAATGCTATCCTTCTTAATAGGTAATCATCCTCACTATGCTGGAGGGGAGCCCGGGGTAAGCTCTTGACCATGGATTCTGGATTGGGTGTCAAAGCGACTCCCGTCTGAACTCCGTAAACTTTGCAGGTAAAACAAACCCGTATTGGATCGATCATGGTTACACTCCAGTTGCCTGAATGTGCAGGTTCCCTCACGATGTTTCCCCTCACCATAACAGCATCGGTTAGTTCTTAAACTAATGGACATAACTTCGAAAATAGTCATTGGTATTTGGTATGGGATTTGAACCGGTGCCTTCATGCGCAACCGCGTTTAAATTAGGCACCTTACCGATTCGACCACTGAACGGGCCGAGGGTCTGTTGTCTGTCTGTCTGTGTCTAAATAAAAAAGAATTTTCCCGTTCAAGATACGTCTTGTCGTCTTCTCGTCTTATGGTCGTCTCCTTAGTGTCCAAGTCGATTGTCCTTTTTTTCACAGTCTGTTAGTCGGTTTTAGTCATCTAAATTTGTCAAGTCAAAGAGTCTCGTTTGTCTACGGAGGCTGAACGGCCGCTACAACCAACGTTCATTTTAACAAAATGGTCTAAAAGTAGAATGATGAAACGAACGATGATAAATTAGACGCTTAATGCAATGTGAAAATTCAAAATCAGTTAAATGTATCTATAATGTCCGAAACCGCCGAGCTTGCATGAAGGGAGTTATGAATGTGGATGAAACTAAGGAAGTTTGCAGAGATCGTGGCAAGTGGAAAGAGGTAGTCTCTGCCTACCCCTCCGGGAAAGAGGCGTGATTTTATGTATTTTATGTATGTATGTCTATAATTTATCAAAAAAAGTTACGCTATCTCAAAGATACCTACTTATTCCACTTTCTCCCAACAATAGACCAAAACAAAAAAAAACAGCGAGCGTCGTCTCCCATTTCTAAGAGTCGTGAAGAGGCATCTTAATTTATTAGTACATAAAGACAATATTTTGCCAGCGAACAAACAAGAATCTGAGTGGGGTCAGGTCCCTGAAAATGTAACCACTATCAGTCAATGTCAGACCTCTTATTTATCACGTTATGTTAACTTACACGTAACCTTTTACACCCTTATTGCAAGCACGTAAGGTTTAAAATGCCGTGTGTGTTCTGTGAGTTTATAAATTCATGTTCTGCTTTGCTAGAAACGTATGAAATTTTGGTTAGTTTCAAGCTTTTTCACTTGAACGTTTGGATTTTACAGTGATGGAGGTAATGTGGGATAGATTTATAAGGGCTTGTGCTTATTTAGATTAACAGCTTCGTAGTTTAGTACCCATTATGTTACCTAGAATGATCTAAAACACTTATTTAGAGGTACGGGTATAAATTTAGTTATGCTTAGGTATAAGAAGAATTAAAGTATTGGCACCGTGTGTTTACGGCACTTAGGAATAGGACCACTCAATATCTTTCTCATAGATGTCCGTGGGGAAGAGATGGAGAAGTCCTGTTTTCTTTTTTCTATTGGTGCCGGAACCACACGGCACAAAAATGAATATGTTTGTCTAATACCTTTATGTACAAAGTCTGAGACGGGGCTATCAAGAACTGAACATTTGCATGGACCGTGTTCAAACAGCCGCGGTCACTCTCATGAATATGCGTTCGACGAAACATCCGACCATATTGGCCTCTTTGCCGTTCACATTGCAAAGGTGCCGTGTGGTTCCCGGCACCAATACAAAAAAGAATAGGATCACTTCATCTCTTCCCCATAGATGTCACAAAAGGCGACTAAGGGATAGGCTTACAAAATTGGTATTCTTTTTTAGGCGATGGGCTAGCAACCTGTCACTATTTGAATCTCAATTGTGTAATTAAGCCAAATAGCTGAACGTGGCAATTCAGTCTTTTCAAGACTGTTGGCTCTGTCTACCCCGCAAGGGATATAGACGTGACCATTTGTATGTATGTATTGCAAAAATTTTGATCACATATTAAGCGTACCTAAATGTCGAACATTTGTATCAATTATTACCTAAGTTATGTTATTAACATACATACATACATACATACATACATAAAATCACGCCTCTTTCCCGGAGGGGTAGGCAAAGACTACCTCTTTCCACTTGCCACGATCTCTGCATATTTCCTTCGCTTCATCCACATTCATAACTCTCTTCATGCAAGTTAGTAACCTATGCTGTTAAAAAATTAACTTGCACTGGTTGTGGGTATAAGATTTTTCAAAGGTTTCAAAGGTAAGACAGGAGTCGTTCCGTAAAAACAACCCGGCAGTTAACTTAGTTTTAAGTAATTTATTTGTTGTCAACCAATGTTGCGAAACCAAAAGATTTGACAATTATTAAGCGATATGAATTGAATAAAAAAATTGAATTTGATTTTGAATTTGAAGTTAAGACCGCAACTAGGACTAATGCCAGCCCTTTAACCAATTTGGGAACTTACCTGATTCGTAACCAGTCACATAAAACTAGGATGATTATTTTTTATTGTAGCCTTTTTTTTATTTATATCGGGGAATCCACAAATGGTACCTACTGTTAACTTACTAAATGATAAGTACAATCAAAATTCCTTTCTCAGTTCTTCTTTAATAAATTACAATAAAACATCTTTATACTTCTTGTAGCTCGAATTCCCTTTTTTTCAATGACGCCGAAAAACGCGGGTAACTCAAACGTCAAAAAGCAAAATCAGTATTGCCAACACATGACAATAAAATACCTACTATTTTTTTTAAATGTTAACACTACATGCTTAAAAGCTTCTGCTAGGCTCTATGTTTTTCTCCACATAAATATATACAATGAGTATACAGCTAATAAAAGTAAACACCCAGGTGAACCCTTGCAATATTTACAGCGTCTGCCCGCGACAACTTTACGGCGGACGCCATATTGTGGCCGGAACATACGCACGATCTTCTTTTATTTTGTTCTCAGAAATACGGCAAACAGTACTCAGTTTATCGCCCGGTGGACGAGTTATGTTAATCTTATTCTATTTGCTTCAATAAACTATTTTATATAAATATACTTAATCGTATCACGTTTTAATCGATTTCGAGATACAAAAGTTACAAGATAAACACTTAGAAGCTATTATTAGCTATCTAAAAATATTAAATTGTAGGTGATTCTTTTTCCGTGTAGACTGAAAAATTCAATAAAATTGTGATCCAATTTTGAGACAGTGGGCTAGCAATCTGTCACTATGGTAGACTGTTTGATAATGCTATTAGCATTTAGTCCGCCAACTGTACTTAACAAATTGTAATTGTTACAATAAAGTTAATAAATTAAATAAATAAACAATACCATACAGGTGAACGTGGCCCTTCAGTCTTTTCAAGTCTGTTGGCCGTTTTTACTCCGTAACGGTTAAAGACGTGATTATCTATACTAAAATTTTAAAGCTGAAGAATTTGTTTGTTTGTTTGAACGCGCTAATCTCAGGGACTATTGGTTCGTTATAAAAAAATCTTTTAGTGTTTTACAGACCATTTATCGAGGAAGGCTTTAGGCTATATAACATCACGCTGCAACTATGAGGAGAGAAGAAATAATGGAAAATGTGAAAAAAACGGGGAAAATTATTCATCCTTGAGGGCTTCAATGATGCCCACAATAACTATTCCACGCGGACGAAGTCGCGGGCACAGCTAATAGGTATTATATTAAACACAACACACGTTATATACTGCTTAGGTTGCGAAGTACAAAAGGGTGTCGCTTTGTATAGAAACCTAAACCCAATCCAGGCCATTCACAGCGCTCTTTGGGCTCCCTCCATAAAACTGAGGATCCTACCGGATCTAACGTCAGGAGATTGGTAATGACACACAAAGATACACACGACACGTCTTAATCGCTTATAGGGTAAACAGAGCCGACAGACTCTCCATAAGACTTAAAAACCACGCTAAGATAGGTATATTACTTAATACGGTGATGAAGATAAAGTTATACTTAGTGAACATTCTTCCCATGGATGTCGCGAATGACGACCAAAGAATAGGCTTATATTTGAGGTCTCTATCACGCCTAAAAGCATCATCTGATTACATCATTACAATAATCTGTCAGTTAATATTCGTATAAATACAAAAAAAAAATAATCGTTCACAAGCGTTAATCCACACGTAATGGATCACCAGACACACATACACATATAAAGTATAGCAACACATCACATTTGGCGTTAAGTACGGACTCTGAAGACGGATCATGATGAATCGCCGACGATTACTTGAAAATTCTGAAGCTATTGGTGTTTTCGGAGCGATAAAATCAGACGATAAAAAATTGAGAGATTTAATCGTATGTAGGTAGTGAGTTAGCGTTCTCATACCGTTGACATGAAGCCTTAAGGCCTATAAATACATACATACATATGGTCACGTCTATATATCTTGTGGGGTAGACAGAGCCAACAGTCTTGAAAAGACTGTTAGGCCACGCTCAGCTATTTGGCTTGATGATAGAATTTAGATTCAAATAGTGACAGGTTGCTTGCCCATCGCCTAAAAAATAATCCCAAGTTTGTAAGCCTATCCCTTAGTCGCCTTTTATGACATCCATAGGAAAGGGATGGAGTGGTCCTGTTCTTTTTTGTACTGGTGCCGGGAACCACATGGCTTAAATGAGGCCTGTAAATGATAGCCAATATACATATATGTATGTTACGTCCACTCCATTTCTTTCCGTGGATGTCGTAAGAGGCGACTAAGGGACAATGTGATTAATGGAAATTATTTTCCGGTGATATAAATACTCTTAATTCTGAGTAAAAAATTGCTTACGACGCGACATCAGTACTAAGTATATTTTTAAGTTCGATACAATGTGATATTTCTATTGACATACATACTCGTACATACATTAAACACTTCATGTTTCCACTTGCCACGATCTCTGCATACTTAAGTACTTCTTTCGCATCATTCACATTCATAACTCTCTTCATTCAAGCTCGGCGATTTCGGGTACTCTTGACCTGACCTTTTGCCAGGACGTCCTTAATTTGATCATGATACGTTCGTCCACGTCTTCCCGCTCCGACCTTTCCCTCCACACTCTCCTTCTATATTAGCTTAGTCAACCTGCTTTCATTCATCCTCACCACATGACCAAAATATTTTTATATATTTTGGTCATGTGGTGAGGTGCATATCCATTTGGGGAACATTTTGTTGATAGCCAAAATAAATCAAGTACCTACTAAGACCAAGATTTTAGGCAAATATAAAAAAATGCCAATATTTTTTTTGTATCCCATAACATTCAGTATTGGAAATGGCAGAAGTTTGTCGTGTTATTGCTAATATAACAATAAAATTGTTTATTTAATGAGCCGTAAAAATGTTTTATTACAGTCAACAACATTTTGTATATTTATCGTCAAAGTGTTTGTTAATAAATAAACATTATTAGCTTCGTGCAAACTTTTTCTCCAATTTTTATAATATTTTTATTAAGACGTAAAATGGAAGATCCCGTTATTTAATTTCTCGCGGGAATTCCGGGAATGTCAAACTTCAAATCTCTAGGCCAAGTGTGACTTGACATACAGGTAGGACAGGTAGGTAGCAGACATAATATAATAGAGCCGCCTACGCCGTTACGGAATCGCATCACCGTATCACTAGAACTACAAATGCTAGGCTTTTTCGTCTCCAAGCACGAGTAGAAAGGAAGAAAAGTCTAGCAAGACATCACGAAACATAGTATGCCAGCCAATGACCTAAATTTAAGAATACCGAAGACGGTAGAAAGTGAAGTGGTGAGATTAATATCGGAGAGCGGACACTGGTCTTCGAAGCATAGCCAAGGAGGATGCAACAGATGAGATTATTGAAAGAAAGATTTAAACGCAATGGGTTAAATATAATTAGATTAATGGATAATAAAAATGTGCTGACGATTAATAAAAAATGTATTATTGTGAAATGTGAGGCCGTATATATTCTCCGCTCACGTACACGCCACTCAAGCGAGTAACGAGCTGCGCCTCAAAGGAAAGTGAAGCAACAAACCGTACATGTGTTACATTGCTATATATTTTCCACAGGCGTCAAGATTCCATTTATACCGAAGCCTGGTACTAAAGTTTTCATTACATAGTCAGTACTTTTACTTTCCTTTCGAATTGATACTGATTATGAATTGAGTATAACATCAGACTGGTTGCTTATGAGGAACCAGCAAGTTCTCTCCAGAGACGTGAGAATGCAATCGGGATTATCGTCAGGAGAATAAGTTCTAGGTATCATATTTAATACCATTCGTGTCCTTATCGTTCTAGGTACTTTATATAAAAACCTAAGTTTTATCCTTAAAATCCTTTCAAAACTTCTACGAACAATAGACCTAATGCATTTATGCCCCCTCTTGCTATTCCAGCGGCAAAATAAGATTACGAATACACAAAAATGGCGGGAAAATTACATTTGGCGGTAAATATTACAAAGGGGCAACATTAGCACATTACTTAATGGCTTGGAGATGTTAAAAATGTGCTTAGAATCACTGAGGTGAGTATGCGAACGATAAAATTCAAAAGGGGACCGTAATTTTGCTTCGCATACTGCTATCTTGTAAGTACAGTGGGCCACATAGAAAAGTATATGGCTATGGTATCGTAGACTGAAGTAGGGCAGGTAAGTACTTTATGTTGTTCCAATGATTTAAATTGCAGCCGACTGTACTACGTATACATACTCTTCACAGCAGTGTATTCACGGTTCCGTGCAGATTTGATATCTAGTTTGGCTTTTTGATACTGTAGGTTCTGTCTAACCCGTAAGGAATAAAGACGTAAGAGACTGTTTTATGACGTCCACTGAGCACTGCACGGTCACCCAGGTAAAATTGTGTTATGTATGTATGTAGTTTATTTATTATACACTAACATCGGTAAAGTATGCTGCCCACCTAGTTCCAGGGTTTAACTTTTCATTACCCAAAAGTTGGCTGCAAGAGATAGCTTAGCGATAAGTCCGCCTTTGGTCAACATATTCATATTTAATGTTTCCCGGCACAAATAGAAAAAGAATAGGACCACTCCATCTCTTTCCCATGGATGTCGTTAAGGTGACTAAGGGATAGGTTTATAAACTTGGGATTCTTTTAGGCGATAGGCTAACAACCTGTCACTATTTATAAGGGTTTGTAAGCAACTTCTCACTATTAAATCTCAATTCTATCATCTAAGCCTAACAGCTGAATGTGGCCTATCAGTATTTTCAAGACTATTGACTCTGTCTATCTATAGCCGTGATTATATGTATTGTATTGTACACGGCTTAGTAGCGTAATTGAGCTACAGACAATGACAAGTTGATAGCCCACCGCCTTTAAAGTGAATCCCGAACTTTTCCCTTAATTGAATTTTACAACTACACTGGAAGAGAAGCTAAGTTTCTAGGAAATTCACAATTTATGCTATACCAACAAGTGACGTCACTACAATGGATTACCTATAGGCCAGGGGATAGGAAAAAAGCAATTTCCGATAGTATTCCAAATAGAGGCGGGATTGAATTCTTTTCGCTCACATCTAAAGATATTCGGAAAAAAATAACTTGGATCTTTGTGTACCTTTGGGCCGTCTGTCACACGGTAGCGTGATTTCCTTGAAAAGGTTTATTGAGTGAATTTTCTACATTCACACGCATACTAACCTTAGCCTGCGACATTTTTCCATTTACATACCGTTAAATTCACACAAAAGTAGCCTAAATTAATAAAATTTAATCGAAAACACGCACACCACATTTAGGTATAATAAGAGTGGATCCATTTTTATACCTATATATATCCATACTAATATTATAAAGCTGAAGAGTTTGTTTGTTTGTTTGAACGCGCTAGTCTCAGGTTCGAATTGAAAAATTCTTTTTGCGTTGAAAAGACCATTTATTGAGAAAGGTTTTAGGCTATATAACATAACGCTGCAACTACAAGGAGCAAAGAAATAATGGAAAATGTGCAAAAAAACGGATACAATTATTCATCAATGATAATAATGAAGGCTTCAATGATGCCGAAAATAATTATTCCACGCGGACGAAGTCGCGGGCACAGCAGTCCATTATAAAAATGTAATCAAAAAATTTATGCTGGTGATCAGACTTCATAATAGATCGTACATTCTTAACTCAGAATAGGAATACCCTATACCTACCTAATTGTTTTATTTCTGTCACGGAACCTCAAAATCAGAAATGTACTTACATCATTTACTAAGGTATACCAATTTATTATTTACTTTCAAACATTATTACACTTAAAAAAAATTAAAACTAAACATGGACTGGTGGAATGCTATTCTTTTCCAGTCAATTTTTTGGGCCAAAATATGTTATCTATTTTGAATGAGTTGTTTAGTTTGAAAAAGAAACTAAAAGGACCTCTCCATCTCTTTCTCATGGATTTCGTAAAATGCGACTAAGGGACACGCTTATAAACTGTCACTACATATTTGAATCTCAATTTATTTATTTATTATTCTATCATTATGCCAAACAGCTGAACGTGGCCTTTTATTATTTTCAAAACTGTTGACTCTGTCTTCCCTGCAAGGGAGATAGACGTGATTATATGTATGTAATTTGTACTTAAGTCGATGTAACATACAGAATCTGGATATAGTGAATGTAGTGCGTAAACTTATAAAGCAAACCAAACAAGTTGAATCTCATTGCGACAACATGTCTACAAGTTCACTCGATAAAAATAATATTTACATAGGTACAATAATATTGCGAACATTTGGTAATACTATGTGTACAGTCAACGGCATATCAACTTACCCAAACTCACAGCAAATTCACCACTGTTACCGTCTCGTAGCGATCAGTGCAAGGTAACTTGATAATGCGGTATACTCGTATGCTCATTCCTATGCTATATACATACATACATATAATCACGGCTAAATCCCTTGCGGGTTAGACAGAGCCGCCGTTAGACAAATAGTCTTAAAGAGACTGATAGGCCACGTTCAGCTATTTGGCTAAATGATAGAATTGAGATTCAAATAGAGACAGGTTGCTGGCCCATCGCCTAAAAAAAATAATCTCAAGTTTGCATGCCTATCCCTTAGTCGCCTTTTACGACATCCATGGGAAAGAGATGGAGTAGTCCTATTCTTTTTTGTATTGATGCCGGGAACCACACGGCAAATGCTATATACCTCTCCAAAGAGGAGTTCGAGGTGAGTCTTTTGACCATGACTCCAGGATCATGAATCACCATTATCGCCACCATGGGATAATCTGGAAGTCAGGTTGCTACCCGCCAGGACTTCTATTAAATTTTCCAAAAAAAAAAAAGAAAATAAAAATCATATAGTCTTAAGAAAAATTAGAACGAATCTATGGTCTATGATTAACCCGTAACAAGGTGACTTTAAAATACTGTTTTCTTTACTTATTTCTATGTGGAAAGGTTAAGAAGTTTCCTTAGAATACATCTTAGTATTAGGAGTAACCAAAGGGCGTCACTTTAAATCGATTTGACTGCCACTTGTCCTAACTTGTAATATAACATAACGATCCTTATCCGTTGGACGATGTACATTGCTTAGATATGTATCTCTCAAAACATTTTGCCGTGTAGTACCCGGCACCAATAAAAAAAGAATAGGACCACTCCGTCTCATTCCCTTGGATATCGTTAAAGGCAACTAAGGGATAGGCTTATAAACTTGGGACTCTTCTTTTAGGCGATTGGTTAGCAACCTGTCCCTATTCGAATCTCAATTATATTATAAAGCCAAACAGCTGAACGAGGCCTATCAGTCTTCTCAAGACTGTTGCCTCTATCTACCCCGCAAGGGATATAGACGGAATTATAAGTAAATGTTATTTCATATGTATGTGTAGAAATAGCAAAAATTTGATATAACCAGCAATGAACATCATGCAACAATGTAGTTTTCTGAAAACACAGAGCTAAGAAACACTAAAAGCAATAGAGTAGCCAAATCGGTGGACGGTTGCCAATACTTTCAGCATATGCAGCCGCTAGCATTGATTTCAATTATTCAATGCACTGGACAGACTTTGAAGAATTTTAATTCTCTTACATATAATGAGGTTTACCTCGTTTTCTGTTTAAAAAATGTTTTAAAGATTTATCCACATTTATCTTACCTGTTACAGGCAATAAAATTTACTCTTTAATATAGTTTTAGAAATAAATTAATAGAAAAAAAAGCTTTATTGAAATAAAATACTGCACATTATTAATATTTTAATACAAATTATATAACAATTAATTTATTTATGGCAAGTTCCTTATTAACTTATTTATGAGTGAATAGTACTTTAGCTTATTTGTTTGTTTATTCTTTTAGGGATAGACAGGGCCAACAATCTCAAAAAGACTGGAATGCCATGTTCAACTGTATTTGCTGAAAGAACTGAAGTTTTTCATTACATACATACACATACATTTAGTCACGTCAATATCCCTTGCGGGGTAGACAGGGCCAACAGTCCTGAAGAGCCTGACAGGCCACGTTCAACTGTTTGGCTTTATGATAGAATTGAGATTCAAATAGTGACAGGTTGCTAGCCCATCGACAAAAATAAGAATCCCAAGTTTAAAAGCCTATCCCTTAGTCGCCTCTTACGACATCCACGAGAAATTAGATGGAGTGGCCCTATTTTATATTGGTACCGGGAACCACACGGCACTTTTTTCATTGCCTATCTACTATATTTCTTTATACCTAATCAAGTTCAACAAACCTCGATCTTACATTGAGGCTATCTTAATCTGCACGACTAGCCCGATATATTTATTCAGTCCAGCATTTCAACCAATCTATTTAACATCTATGCCCCGCCTCCTTTTCCCAATTCGGATGCAATTTTCGGTGAGAGAGGTTATGAACGACGTTTCGCTGTCTCCATTTTACTTTCAGACTCTTTATGAGGCCGCTCCACGTATTTGTAGTCTATTTTCTAGATAAAATGGAACGTTACGGTTCGCTTCTTATTTCCTAATTTGCTACCGGTTGGGGCAGTAAAGTTCCTTTATTGATTTCTATTTGGAGTTTGAACTGGCCAGGTTAATGTTCCACTTGGTTTTTAGTAAAAGTGCCATTTTGGTTTCCGTGTATGATATAATATAGGTATATATATACAGATGTGCCGTGTGGTTCCCGGCACCAATAGAAAAAAGAATCGGATATGTCTTTCCCATGAATAGAATAGAACAGAATAGAATACAATTATTGTCCAAATTGGATACAAGGTATCACTTATTGACGTCACATCACTTAAATCTAATTATAACTTCTACCGCTTCCAAGCCATAGATGTCGTAAAAGGCGACTAAGGGTAGGCTGATAATCTAAGGGTTCTTCTTTTAGGCGACAGGCTAGCAACCTGTTACTATTTGAATGTCAATTCTATCATTAAGCCAATCAGCTGAACGTGGCCTATCAGTCTATTCAAGACTGTTGGCTCTGTCTATCCTGCAAGAGATATAGACGTAATTATATGTATGTATGTATGTTCTTAAACATTGGTATTAGGTAACCTTATTCTAGATTCAGAATCTAAACTACCTATACCTCACAGTACGGTAAGCCAGTTTAATATCGGCTACGTTCTATATTTCAAACCATCTTCGCTCGTTTATCCAGTAGAAAATATCAATTTAAAAAATTACCCAACCATCAAACGATTCCGCTATGCACTAGTTCAGAACCGACTTTTACATTAAATCAATACAATATTTGCTTTTATAAATATTACGATGTTGCTTTACCACGCTTTGCAAACCCGTAACAAGGTGACTTTAAAATACTGTTTTCTTTACTTATTTCTATGTGGAAAGGTTAAGAAGTTTCCTTAGAATACATCTTAGTATTAGGAGTAACCAAAGGGCGTCACTTTAAATCGATTTGACTGCCACTTGTCCTAACTTGTAATATAACATAACGATCCTTATCCGTTGGACGATGTACATTGCTTAGATATGTATCTCTCAAAACATTTTGCCGTGTAGTACCCGGCACCAATAAAAAAAGAATAGGACCACTCCGTCTCATTCCCTTGGATATCGTTAAAGGCAACTAAGGGATAGGCTTATAAACTTGGGACTCTTCTTTTAGGCGATTGGTTAGCAACCTGTCCCTATTCGAATCTCAATTATATTATAAAGCCAAACAGCTGAACGAGGCCTATCAGTCTTCTCAAGACTGTTGCCTCTATCTACCCCGCAAGGGATATAGACGGAATTATAAGTAAATGTTATTTCATATGTATGTGTAGAAATAGCAAAAATTTGATATAACCAGCAATGAACATCATGCAACAATGTAGTTTTCTGAAAACACAGAGCTAAGAAACACTAAAAGCAATAGAGTAGCCAAATCGGTGGACGGTTGCCAATACTTTCAGCATATGCAGCCGCTAGCATTGATTTCAATTATTCAATGCACTGGACAGACTTTGAAGAATTTTAATTCTCTTACATATAATGAGGTTTACCTCGTTTTCTGTTTAAAAAATGTTTTAAAGATTTATCCACATTTATCTTACCTGTTACAGGCAATAAAATTTACTCTTTAATATAGTTTTAGAAATAAATTAATAGAAAAAAAAGCTTTATTGAAATAAAATACTGCACATTATTAATATTTTAATACAAATTATATAACAATTAATTTATTTATGGCAAGTTCCTTATTAACTTATTTATGAGTGAATAGTACTTTAGCTTATTTGTTTGTTTATTCTTTTAGGGATAGACAGGGCCAACAATCTCAAAAAGACTGGAATGCCATGTTCAACTGTATTTGCTGAAAGAACTGAAGTTTTTCATTACATACATACACATACATTTAGTCACGTCAATATCCCTTGCGGGGTAGACAGGGCCAACAGTCCTGAAGAGCCTGACAGGCCACGTTCAACTGTTTGGCTTTATGATAGAATTGAGATTCAAATAGTGACAGGTTGCTAGCCCATCGACAAAAATAAGAATCCCAAGTTTAAAAGCCTATCCCTTAGTCGCCTCTTACGACATCCACGAGAAATTAGATGGAGTGGCCCTATTTTATATTGGTACCGGGAACCACACGGCACTTTTTTCATTGCCTATCTACTATATTTCTTTATACCTAATCAAGTTCAACAAACCTCGATCTTACATTGAGGCTATCTTAATCTGCACGACTAGCCCGATATATTTATTCAGTCCAGCATTTCAACCAATCTATTTAACATCTATGCCCCGCCTCCTTTTCCCAATTCGGATGCAATTTTCGGTGAGAGAGGTTATGAACGACGTTTCGCTGTCTCCATTTTACTTTCAGACTCTTTATGAGGCCGCTCCACGTATTTGTAGTCTATTTTCTAGATAAAATGGAACGTTACGGTTCGCTTCTTATTTCCTAATTTGCTACCGGTTGGGGCAGTAAAGTTCCTTTATTGATTTCTATTTGGAGTTTGAACTGGCCAGGTTAATGTTCCACTTGGTTTTTAGTAAAAGTGCCATTTTGGTTTCCGTGTATGATATAATATAGGTATATATATACAGATGTGCCGTGTGGTTCCCGGCACCAATAGAAAAAAGAATCGGATATGTCTTTCCCATGAATAGAATAGAACAGAATAGAATACAATTATTGTCCAAATTGGATACAAGGTATCACTTATTGACGTCACATCACTTAAATCTAATTATAACTTCTACCGCTTCCAAGCCATAGATGTCGTAAAAGGCGACTAAGGGTAGGCTGATAATCTAAGGGTTCTTCTTTTAGGCGACAGGCTAGCAACCTGTTACTATTTGAATGTCAATTCTATCATTAAGCCAATCAGCTGAACGTGGCCTATCAGTCTATTCAAGACTGTTGGCTCTGTCTATCCTGCAAGAGATATAGACGTAATTATATGTATGTATGTATGTTCTTAAACATTGGTATTAGGTAACCTTATTCTAGATTCAGAATCTAAACTACCTATACCTCACAGTACGGTAAGCCAGTTTAATATCGGCTACGTTCTATATTTCAAACCATCTTCGCTCGTTTATCCAGTAGAAAATATCAATTTAAAAAATTACCCAACCATCAAACGATTCCGCTATGCACTAGTTCAGAACCGACTTTTACATTAAATCAATACAATATTTGCTTTTATAAATATTACGATGTTGCTTTACCACGCTTTGCAAAGAATTTTTATTTGTGTACATACATACTATAGTCTTGAAATGATAGAATAGAGATTCAAATAGTAACAAGTTGCTAACCCATCGCCTAAAAAAGAATCCAAAAGAATCCCAAGTTTGTAAGCCTATCCCTTAGTCGCCTTTTACGACATCCATGGGAAAGAGATGGAGTGGTCCTATTCTTTGTATTGGTGCCGGGAACCACACGGCGTGATAATTCTGCGCGCGAAAACCCAGAACATTTTTCAACAACACTCGAATTTTATAAGAAAATTTCACGATCTTGCTTTCCAGCTTCACTTATATATTCAGTGGTCGGTCACCCTTCCTTAGGATTTACATTATGACCTACCGAACCCGCTAACTCATAAAATATTCGCTTGAAATATAAGCGGTTGGAACGCTTCAGAAATACCACGATAAACGCGGCATTTGTTTGTTGTACGGATTATGTAAATTAGGAGATGTGGCTTATTTTCAATCGAGTCGTAATTTTTACAAGTATATTTTATTGCATCTTTTTTAAAGTGACTAAATATATAATCTATCTTTTTCTTTGTGTATGTTGTTAAATAATAACAAAACACTTGAACTAGTGCAACAAAAGTTCTCAATTTTTTGACAGCTCTGAAGTATTAATATTATATTGCAGATTGAGAGCAACGCCTGGAAATATTGCATTTAGTCATACTTTTACTAAAAAAAAAGATGGATTTATAAAAACTAACAAAAAGGTGTCAGAAATCATTATTAACAATTTTTACATGCTCATTTGTCAATCATTTTACCTTTTATGCTTTTTCATTTTGAATTAATATCTCCTAATATCTTTGATCTTAGAACCGCTCTGTTTATGTTTCGATTCGTGCCATCAAATTGTTATGATTTATGTTTATTGTGCCATTTTGTTGTTAATTGCTAATGGATTAGGATTTAGCCGCTCCTGATGTTGTTGATCCTGGCTTTATTGTTGTTTACTGGAAATTGTTCAGATTTATAGAGTTGTTATTGCAAAGTTAATTGGTAACAGTTACAGCTATATCGATGACTTTTACCTATTAAGTCGCGAAGAGGCTTTCTTAAGTTTTATAGGAAGACATTTGATAGTAAATAAACAAATTTATTTTCGTATTCAAAATATTAGTTGCGAATGGGATGGTTTAATGATATGTCTGGCCATGTCGCTACAGCTGGATCCAGGTAGAAGGGGGAGGCCAAAAAGATCATGGATGAACGTCGCAAAAGATGATATTCGAGCCAATGGACTGCAACCAGAGAATGCCGAATGATATCATGAGTCATCTCTCATAATCATATCATATTCACGTGATTTGGTTTATTAGTTATTATTTTCTCATATATATTTTATAAATCAGGGAATAAATATAAGTATGACTTATAATAAATCTAATTAAATTAAACTAATATATCTAATAATTATAAATATAGATCGATTTGTAATTTGTATTTAAAGATTTGTCAACAAGGCTAAAAGAGTACACTCGTAACCAAAATGCGGGCCTACACTTCGCCCAAAAAATTCAAATTCAACTGTACCTAGTAAAAAGACCTATTGTATACCTATTGTTACCATATTCGTGAAATAAATGATTATAATTACGAAAAATTATAAAAGGTTTATGTTTGAAATTTTCTTCGTTTAGAATGTTGGATAATGCTTTGAGTAGATATAATTTACCGATTAAATTACATAAATATATATTTTTTTTAATAACACATTTTACGTTCTTACATAAAAGTCTCTAATGGATTACGCTTACACGAAATCATAATCCCGCTTTTAATAATCCGAGTGCCTTCGAATACACAATGGGAATTGTAAAGCAAAAAATAAAAATATTAAAACCGACCAACAAAATACAAAGATATATATAACGAACAGGAAATGAAGAGGTTTCTTGGAGATATAAAAACTGGGGTAGATACGCAGACAAAGCCAGGGAATACAAGGAATGAAGACAGGAGTGGGTCTGTCTGTTTTAATGAGTCATTGTATGAGCTTTCTTTAACTGAGCATGTTTTTTTTTGGGTTGGATTTATATGGATGTTACTGTAGAATTGAAAGGTACTTTCGGAACGTGCATTCAACCACCAAGTCAGAATTTTTTTCTCAGTAAGGGTGCGTTTCCACTGAAGTGGAGAGGATAGCAGCTGGAGTGTTCCCACTGAAGTAGAGCAGAAATTTTGAGTATTATGATTGGTCAAACCACACACCGCTTACCTCCTCGGCGCGCTTGCTTCAGTGGAAAGGCAGCCTTGGCTTACCGACAAATATCTCAAAATATTAATTGCAGCTTATTCAAATTGTGAGGTACCTTTACGTTCTATGAGAATGGCAACAGAATGACGGAAACCGAACTAATTTTCTTTATACCAATAGCAAGTAAGTTCGAAAATTTAATAAAAAAAAATGTATAAATAATCTTTAAGAAACGAATGCTGGTTATTAAAAAAAAAGAGAAAAAATGGACAGAATAAACTTAATAATGTTGTAGCACATTTCAATCACACTGAAATTATCATAAATGACTACTATTATAATTGTAATAAAACGGGAATCTTTTTTAGAGTTTTGGCCTCAAATTTCTGTCTTATTACAATAAAAATTGAGTCGATAATATCTTGTAACAACTTGAAATCACATAACAATTGAAACATAGCGTACATTCTATTGGCGTTTATGAATTTGACCCAGTTTTGTATTAAAATGTATTGTGTCGACCATGAGGAAGTTCAGTCTATAGATTCAACTTCGTTTTGTGAATTTTTATTATTAACTATTAAACTTGCAATATATGTATGTATATATATATATATATATATATTTACCGTTATTTACCGTATATATATATATACCGTTTATATATATACAACAACAAATACAAAATCATATACATATGTGTGTGTGTGTATAAAACAAAAGTGTATATGATTCTGTATTTGCTTTTTCAAAAATGGCTTTAACGATTTAATTGAAATTTGAAATCTATCTGTTACGTATTTAACATCGAGAGCTAACTGTTTAATAAGAAAAAGGTTCTTATTGTAAACTAGCGCTCCGGCCTCGCATAGCATTTCAAATAAATAATCCACTTGAATCACTATATCTATTAAAAAGCTACATCGAAATCCGTTGTGTAGTTTTAAAGATTAAAGCATACATACATACAGACACTTAGACAGAAGCGGCTTTGCTTTATACTATACAGTAAAGAGCTTGGACTTAGTTTTTATCTACTCTCTACCGCAGACAACGTTATAGAATATAAGTATTTTAAGGATACAAAGGGATCGTTTTGCGGTGACATAAAATCTACTTTGTTTCATAATTATATAGATGTGGTACATTGTTCAGCAAACAGTAATATAGCTACTGGTTTATATCATTTTTTTTATAATTTCTGTTACTTGAAATAAAATTATTACATTGTAATATTGTATACATTATCACGTCTATATCCATTGCGGGGTAGACAGAGCCAACAGTCATCAAAAGACTGAAAGGCCACGTGCTGTTTGGCTTAATGATATAATTGAGATTCAAATAGTGACAGGTTGCTAGCTCATCGCCTAGAAGAGGAATCCAAGGAAGAAGGAAATTTGTAAACCTACCCCTAAGTCGCCTTTTACGAAATCCACGGGAAAGACATGGACTGGTCCTATTCTTTTTTCTATTGGTGCCGGGAACCACACGGCACTGCACTGCAACTAATATTGTGTTGTAAATATTGTTAGTGTGTGTGAAAGCCAAATAGCTGATGATCTCGATATAGCTGTTTGGGTCGTCCACTGACTGACTGACTGAAGTGGCATTGGACAGGCCACATTTCTCGAGAACTCATGGCCGATGGTGTCAAAAAGTTCTTGAATGGAGACCACCACGTACTGAAAATCAGTCCCTGTACCGATGATCTCGTGAAGTCCAAGGGGAATCGTTGGATGCAGTCCGCTTTTAACTAAGCGAGGTAAAAGTCGTTGAGGAAGACCTATGTTTAGTAGTGGATGTCCTACGGCTGATGTGGTAATGATGAAATATTGTGTTATATTCATGCCTTTTTTAAGCCCTGGAAAAGATTTAAAAAAAAATATGCATTAAGGCGGCTAAGGTCCTTTTGAGGATGACTGCGATAAAAACTATTGATAACTCTTTTGGTAATATGTTTAAAAAAATGGTAACAACGAAATAAGAAACGTTATCATTAATTAATGTCAAAAGATATTAAGTAAACTAAATCACATTTTCACATCACAATAGCCAAGTCAATTAAACAACCTTTCATTTCGAAACTAATTAATGATGGTTACTGAGTTAATTGTTTTACCAAAGATATAAAATACGTACCAACGTAGAAATTCTTTTTTTATTTTCCAATATTCGCGACTGTGTTCTGATTGGTCAATTGTTGCACATCTCCGCACGACTCAACCAATCACAGCAATTTGTCATAAGAAATGATGGCGACACGTGGCCTTTTTAAAAGTGTCTCAGTTTAGAGCATGAACAAAAAGGGAGATGTTTGTAGTAGGTACTTGTAATCGTCGAATATGCATGAAAAGAGTAATGAGTGTAGAAGAAACGGGAGAGGTCTGTAAGGATCGTAGCAAGTGGAAATCCATCGTCTCTGCCTACCTCAATGGGAAACAGGCGTGATGGTATGTATGTAGAGCATAAACACACCCTTTGATTCAACGCCGTCAGAGCCGCGTTTTAATACAATTTACCAGACGTTATGTTGGTAACCGCGTGAGGAACTCCAATATCTGCGGCAGCCTTCATGTCCATGATATGGCAAACTAATTTCCAGAGAGCCGCCTACACTTGTACGCCAACGTCTTACGGAAAACAATGCCTACCCATGCGGCCTCTGCCCAGGGCCCAGGTAAAAGAGGCAGGCCTAAAAATAGCTTACCGTCGCAGAAGATGATATTTGGGCCAATAGACCGAAAACTACGGAAGCCGAAATCAGGACAGGTGGAGAAAGAAAAGGCGTACTCTGGGCCCCGAAACACTGCTGAAGAGGGTGCAGAGTACACGCAATGATGAGAGTCTCCTCCGTCAGGTCAGGTGGATAAGACTCCCCTCCGTTACTACCAAACCCATAGCTGTTCTTCCACTACCTGATTTATCGATTTCTGCAAGATTAACTACTGTGGAAACCTGCCCTAAGGTTTTACTTCTAAGAATATGTGCACGGGACGTCTACCATTTGATAAATAGCCTGTAAGATTAAAGAGAATGTGATTTCGACGAATACATGAGCTACTTGTAGGTAGATAGGTACGATTGCTACCAGTTATTGATTTTGTGATCCTAGACCATTTCTTTAGGTATTGAAAGAAAGTATAGCAAACCTTTGTAAATATTTTTTTTATTGATTTGTTTCTGTGAGAAGAAAAAACAAAGTATCAATAATATCAGATCTTATAATGAAAAACTTAATATAATAAACGTAGGTACTTAAATTTGGGCATATACTTTATTATGTATGTATCAAGATGATAATTATGTCAGTATCTAATCGAATCGCCATAAAGAAGAACCCGAAGTTTATTAGCCTATTCCTTAGTCGCCTTTTGCGACATCCATGGCAACGAGATGGAAGGGACCTATACTTTTTTTTTATTGGTGCCGGGAACCACACGTCACTAGCCGGAAACCACACGGCTTATTAGTTTTTGAGAAAACTAATTAATGAATGAATAACAAATCATTTTCGACTTTTTAAGTTGATTTTATTTTAATTATGTCATATCCATATTGTTTCTATCGTTACAAAGCGAATGTAAAATGATGCTTGCTTGCTTTTACGACAAGACAAAGTGTAGTGAACAAAACGTAAGTTGAAGTTATACTTATTATTTTCAACACTCAAATTTTCAGTACCATTTTTGTTGCCAAATGTTTTGTCATGTAATCTTTAAGTAAAATATCTTTTTTCCCTTCGTTTAGTTCTCTTTCTTGACAATGTTGATCAAAAAAAGCATCAAAAGTCATGTTTACCTAATTAACTACCTATGAGCGAAATAGGTTTTGTATACGAATAAGCTTTTTCTAGAATTACATAGAACGATTGGAGACTGTCATCTCTGTTAACCCTTTAAGGTTTAAAGTCGTGACGAAACGCCTGCCTTTTTGTCCTATTCTATCTATTATATTCATTCTCTTCAGCGCCGTTTTGTGTATCTCTCTTTTTTAACATAAATCTCTCCAAAAATTTTTGGCATAACGGTTTGGACATAAAACATTTTGTCTAAGATGTTATTGATTTTTGGCATACACGTAAATGTGGCTTAAACACTTTTAGGCTAAGTTAGGTTAGTTGCGCTTTAAATAGTAATGCGTAGACCATTATGCGGTAAAACGTTATGCTTAAAAATCATTATGCCATAATACGGTATGCTACATTATATTATGACTTATTTTTTTATGCTAAAAGATAGAAACCCCTGTGTATGACGACATGAGCACATACTGGAATGTCTGGATGCAGGATAGAATAGTAAAGGTTCAAGTCCCAGGGGCGACTCAGACTCCTTTTCTAACTTCGCTTCAGTCAATGATAATGCACCAAGCATGTATTCGAGACAAGTAGAAAGAAACAGTGCAGCACACCTGCAAGCAAAATCCTGACCACGACAAAATATATTAGCCGTGTGGTTCCCGGCACCAATACAAAAAAGAGTAGGACCACTCCATTTCTTTCCCATGGATGTCGTAAAAGGCGACTAAGGGCTCTCAACTCTTTTAGGCGATGGGCTGAACGTGGCCATTCAGCCTTTTCAAGACTGTTGGCTCTGTCTACTCCGCAAGGGATAAAGACGTGACCATATGTATGTATGTACAAAATTTATCGATAAAATATATCTCTTCTTTTTATACTTCCAGAACTAAGCCCCGGAACCGGGGTCCATTTTACGACATTTTCCCCTCACTTCGACACCGCTTAAATTAACTCATTAAATTGATACAATTTTTGGACAGACTTTTAAAAAAATGTGAAAAGCAATCACCGTACAGTTCCTCGTGAAGACACACTCACAATGTATACTCAAAATGTACTGCAACTGCACTGCAAAGGCTTTTAGCGTTATAATCTACTAAACAAACACAGAATTGAGGAGTCCGCTCATATTTACAACGGCACGCGCTCATATCTCTATGTTATGTCACAAAATAGTTAGTATACAGATAGATAGCCTTGAAGAAAATCAATTGTTGCAACACTGGGCTCTGCGTCTTAACGTCAAAACCTTCAGCATTCTGTCCAGTGAAAGACTTATTTATAAAGAGTTGCCATCTTAGAAAAAACAGAAAGCGTTAAGCATGAACTCTTTTATAATTATATTACAAAGGACCTTGACCGGGTTAAATTAAGGTTTTCTTTGTTTTGGAAAGATAGATGTTACATGAAATAAATCGAGGGTACTTTTGATCACTTTTCTAGAAGACCTTACTAACTACTATAGAATTATTTGGTATTAAATATTTGTTTGTTTGTTTGTAAACTTTTTATTGCACATAAAAAGAAATATTAAAAAAATATAAAACAGTACTTGGGTTTGGAAGAATATGTACAATGGCGGACTTATCCCAATCGGAATTTTTTCCAGTCAACCGCAATCAAAAAGAAAATCCAAAATTAAAGAGGCAGTGCACATAAAAAGCAGTACATATTTATTTAATTTTTTCAGACTCTCAATGTTTCTCAAACAGTAACTTGAACAATACCTGTAATCATTTTATTTTTTGTGTGATATGTAGCACACTCTATGCGAAATTAAAATTGGCTTCACTCCAATATAATCTCTTTGAACCCGTATCTATCGCACTAGCGGCGTTGTACTAACGAGAACAATCAGATTGTCGCAATCTAATGACAAGATCATCGATTTGTTACTCGATTCATATTCATTCGATAAATATAAGCCATTAAAATGAACTTCCCCATAATATAACTTAATCGCCTGTTATAATTTATTTAAATTTTATTGCACAAATACAATATAAAACTGCCTCATCTGCCACAATTTTACTTCCATACTTGAACTCCGGGATAAAAAGTATATGTTATTCTGGGTCTTCAGCTACCTACATTCCAAATTTCATCGTAATCGGTTCAGTAGTTATTGCGTGAAAGAGTAACAAACATTCATACTGACATCCTGACATACTCACAAACTTTCGCATTTATAATATTAGTGGGATTATATTTTGTTTTAAAACAATTTTATGCCAAATACTTTAAGAGGTGTACTACTACCGTTGTTTTATTGGCGTAAATAAATAAATAAGTTTAGAATAAATTTATTGTTTTAATTTTATGTGGAAGAAATTATCCATTGTTCACAAAAATTACTTAAGTAATTTGACGAAATCTAGTTATTTCCACCTATTACAGTATTATCATTATATTCGTTCATTATTCATTATATTCATTCAAATTGTTTGCTAGTTGCCAAGCGACAGTTGAACTGGTATTGATACAATATCGACATTGCCTGAAGTCGAATATCCGATAAATAATATCAGTTAATCGAGGCAAATATTGGATTTCGGGTTTAAAGATAAAACTGTGAGTAACTTTGTTTATATACTTTTATTGTTAGTGCTACCATCTATATACACAATACAATAACTCTTTATTGCAATACAATAAACTAGACGCCGCAAGCTACTTCGTCCGCATGAAAGCCTATCAATCCCGCGGGAACTCCGGGATAAAAAGCCTATGTGTTACTCTGGATCTTCAGCTACCTACATACCAAATTTTTATCGTAATCGGTTCAGTACTTTTTTGCGTGAAAGAGTAACAAACATCCATACTGACATACTCACAAACTTTGGCATTTATAATATTAGGAGGAAGGATTTATGTAAAAAACATTGAAGCAAAAGGCAGTCTTTCCACTAAAAGCTATTTCTTCCAGGTTTTACATCTTTAAATTATATATCTGTGGGAAGTTATCATATTAATGAGTATTTCAAGTAAATTAAATTGTAATTTACAAGCACTTCAAGTCAAGGAAGCCGATGCTGTGCTCTGTGGTAGCCTGCAAAAAAAATCTAACATCTGGTAAGTGTGTATAATGATTCTACTCTTTTTCCTCCTGACTAAAAAAAAACTATTACAATTCGCTGAGGTTTACTATTAATAGGAAAATGAGCAAAAATAAATGTTAAACAATACTAAAGATAACAAAATGATAAAGCTACAGTGTGCGAGTAAAAATAAAAATTAATAAAAAATTTAGTCAAATTAATTTTATTATGCCGTGTGGTTCCCGGCACCAATACAAAAAAGAATAGGACCACTCCATCTCTTTCCCATGGATGTCGTAAAAGGCGACTAAGGGATAGGCTTACAAACTTGAGATTCTTTTTTTAGGCGATAGGCTAGCAACTTGTCACTATTCGAATCTCAATTCTATCTTAAAGCCAAATAGCTGAACGTGGCCTATCAGTCCGCTCAGGACTGTTAGCTCTGTCTACCCCGCAAGGGATATAGACGTGATTATATGTATGTATGTATGTAATTTTATTAATTTACCTATTCCTTATAAAGGATTTTTTCCACGTCGGGCAAGATGGATTTGATCTGAGTCTATCAAATACCAAAGTACGTTATGTTTTCAAATATTTCTCGCGACCTTTCACGTAATGAAATTTAATAATTAGTAATCGGATTACCGAAGATATAGATAATTTTTATTGATATCAATTGATATAATTATTTAATTATTTTATTTGTATTAAATCTGTTAACGATACAGCCACCTGTTTTTGTTTTTTTGTTTTGAAAAAGTATATGTAAAATATTAAATGTAAGTGAGGCGAAATATTTTGTGTGGTACGTTAAAAAAAATGCATTTCAAATGAAACATTTGTGCGTTTTCATTAAAAATGAATGTGCTTAGTCAATTAATAAATAATATACCGTAGAGATGTGGCGTGCGGTTCTTGGCACAAATAAAAACGAATCATATCAACACATCTCTTACCCAATGCATGTGACAAAGACTAATTTTAACTTGAGGCTTTTCTTTTAGGCGATAGGCTATCAACCTTTCACTATTTGAATCTCAATTCTATCATTAAGCCAAATAGCTGAACGTGGCCTATCAGTCTTTTCAAGACTGTTGGCTCTGTCTACCCCACAAGGGATATAGACGTGACCATATGTATGTATGTATGTCCTAGGCTGCAAAGTCGGTCATTAACGTAAGTAATTTACATAGACTTACGAAATTCTCAGCTTGCTCCTAATTCGTTGAGTTAACTTATTCTGACCTGCCGAAGCTAATTTTTCTGCAAACAAATCGGCTGATGAATTCTATCATAAATTTCTTCGATAATTAAGTTATCCGTATAATTAAAATAGGAAAAATGATGTTTCCTTTTGGCGCCATTTGGTAATCGTATGTTGAAAAATACACAAAGAATAAAAGAATATTAACGATCAAACTGAGAAAAACTAAAATTTTTAAACACATTTTATCTGCTCTATGAAAATACCCAGTGGTTCATCGAATTTTTCATTGAAAAGTAATTGTTTTTTCTTGTTTTCTGTACAAAAACGGTATGCAATAAGATTGACGTAATCCTAAACAATAAGTTATGTTACATAAAAATAGATTGTTTATTTTGAGTTATTTTAACATCAATGACAAGTTTACTTCAATTCACATGAATAATGTAGTTAGTGCGCATGTACTCAATTATTTTTTTCTATAGTAAATTTTAAACTATACTACACAATTTTAAGGGAACAATTTAGGCAGTCATTGTAACACGCGAGGTGTTGATTCCCGGCTCAGTGAAAGTGTAAAATCTATACGTGTACCACGTTTTTGTTCTTTACGGGGTAGACGAAGACAGTGATCACAAGAATCAAACGTTAGTTAAGTTTTAGAATCAAACTTTTACGAACTCTACCTAAATGGTAATGGGCACAACGACAATAAAAAAAGAAAATGTCAATTCAAGTAATTATATTATCTGTAGGCAACCTATTTAATGTTCGCCATAGCAACGGTTGCCATGGTTTGTTTAGTTAGGAAAAAAAATGTCAGAGAGTGTATTTTATTGTCAAATATTTTTATTTTATTTCCAACCATATAGTACCTCCTTTTAAACTGATTATTTCTCTCTTTTTTCTCATTCTGTCTTCTGTAGATAATAACTAACTTTGCGGCTATACTTCCTAAATATCTTTTTAATTTGTAAATTCATTCATTGCAATTTTTTTTTTTAAATTAGCGTAGGTAGTTCTTTGACGATATACCTACTTGACTATATAAGTAACCAATAATTCTATTAAACTGAACGTGGCCTATCAGTCTTTACAAGACTGTTAGCTCTGTCTACCCCGCAAGGGATATAGACCTGATTATATGTATGTATGTATGTAACCAATAATTATAGTCCGGTAGGCTACTAAATTGGTCAATGTAGCTGCTCAGGTCCAATGATATGGCGCACGACCATAGATGAGTTACTCGGCCGGTGCACGCGCACTTAATTTTTTTTTTTCTAGCAGTAAATTGGTTTCACGAATGAGTAACCATTGTTTTATGGAGTGTTCAACGTGGTGAAAATGTTTGAACATGAATTTAATGAGATCACATTTTACGACCGTTTAGCTTGTTGTATGAAATAAATTAAATAAATAAAAATAAGTTTTATTAAATATACCAAAATCGACATAAGGGGAATTCTGAGTTTTTCTATGACTGAATATAATTATTATTTACTACTTATTATGGTTCCTTAAACAACAACAATAGTTTTATGAATCACCTTTGGGGGAAAAATGGGAGGGGGAAAATAAACATTGCATTATTTTATTTTATTAGAGTAACCAATAGCAATATGTTTATAATATGTGCCAAAAATAGACATTAAAGCAGTCAATCTACTTTTAAATAAATTTAAAATTTCCATTTAGTCCTCACAGCTAGAAATTATATGGACTGGAATCTTGTACTAAACCCCTAAAATGTACATACTTGACATGTTGACCCTACACAGTTAAATTTCGAACAACGCGCTCTTTTTTTAAAACAAAAGCGTTTGTGTACACACAAACACGTCATCAGCATGCAACGCCAATAAGCGGCAATATACAAATAGATACCAATAGAACATGACTAAAGATAGTACAAACTTCAATGCGTTTAAACGATCCAGCCAGTACGCACGCACTCGATTTTTTTTTTTTACTGTTTACCCGAACGTAAGTGAAACGAAACGGAATTTCTTGCGCTACGTTCTGTTTTCAATATTTGAATTTTGGTGGCAAACGAAACTGGACTTTGAGTGAATACAATAAAGTGCTGTGTAAATTTTCAATTATCATATCAGCGATATGGTATTGATTTTAGCGTAATTATTGATAGGCCAAAAGGTGAGTTCGATAAGATTATTTGAGTTCTATGTTTCAAAGTTAATTTATTACAATTAATTCTCATTGAAATTAAAATTTTGTTTGGACTTTCTCCTTCATCGTGGTTGATTTTCGACTGCATTCTTTGCATTATTATTATCGTGAAATTAAATCTTGGAAGGTAAATGCTTTTAAATCTTGGGACTCTTCTTATATATAGTAAGCAAACCGTCAATATCTTAAAATTTCAATTTAATAACTACACCATTTATTTGAACGTAGTTCGAGTATTGTGAATCTGTCTACCCCGTAAGGGTAAAGTCTTAATAACATAAATAAATAAGTACATATTTATGCAGTCTTAGTTGTCGGCTTCAAATCACGGAAGTTTGAGCAAACATTAATTGTTTGCCTGACACCAAGTCAACTCGGTAATTGGACACTTATATTAGTTGCAAGTGCTTGTGTCCTTTAATTGCCTCCTACGACATCAATAGGAAAAATGCAGTAGTCATTAGTATTAAGAGTATAATTAATTAGTACCTATCTAAGTAATTATACTCTTACGGAAATTTAACTTCTTATTACTGTTAGAGTAACTTTAATTTACTGTATTTGTAAATGAATATATAATTTTCTATAAATTAAAACCATTTACGCAAAAGGGTAATTACAAAATAGGGTAAAAAAAATCACTAAAATTTAAATACTTTTATTTGATTGACATACATACATACATAAAATTACGCCTCTTTTCCGGAAGGGTAGGCAGAGACTACCTCTATCCATATGCCACGATCTCTGCGTACTTCCTTCGCTTCATCCACATTCATAACTCTCTTCATGCAAGCTCGGCAGCGGTTTATTTGATTGACTTTATGTAAATTTTGAGATCTTTGTCTCTGTAACATCATACTTACAGAAGTTAAGGCAAACAAGATCTCTTATACTTATAGGAATAAAAACATAGAAATCGGTATATGTATTCAAAAATTCAAAATTTTTATTCATTATTATAGGATACTATTATATCGCTTAATAATTGTCGTATGGTTTAACAACATTGGTTGACGTCAAATAAATTACTTAAAAACTAAGTTTACTGCCGCTTCCAAGGCGTCAGTGCAGAAGAAGCGGTAACAAACTGCACTGCAGCATTTTCTTCAACAACGTCAACTTCACAATATTAAATTATACTTAGAATACTTAGAATTATTTTGCTTAGAAGTCACGATGCCGTAAATAGAACACAAATATAAAATAAATAAAAGGAGAAATTACATTTATGTGCCGTGTGGTTTCCGGCACCAATATAAAAAGCAATAGGATCACTTCATCTCTTTCCCATGGATGTCGTAAAAGGCGACTAAGGGATAGGTTTATAAACTTGGAATTCCTCTTGTTGCACTAAAAGCTACACAGCTGAACGTGGCCTTTCAATCTTTTCGAGACTATCGGCTCTGTCTACCCCGCAATTGATAAAGACGTGACTATATGAAATGTTTTAAGATGGAAGATGCAATAAGTAATTAGTTTTGTATTTACATTATAAATAGCAAGTTAAAACCTTTCAATTTGTTGCGTCGATAGCTATATCGAGATAAAGTCAACATTTGACCCTCGTACGTTCAAAGTACAACAAGTATAACATCATACTATACAAGCTGTCCCGGTAAACGTTGTTTTGCCATATAAATAATTTTTAAGTATTTTCTAGTAAAAAAAAATGTTAAGTGTGGACAACCTTTATCACTGAGGGGTATGAAAATACTCGTAGATATTGGCCGATTTTCAGACCTAGTTAATATGCTCACAAAATTTCATGAGAATCGGTCAACCCGTTTCGGAGGTACGGGAACGAACATTGTGACACAATAATTTTATATATAAGATGTATTAGGAATATGTAATAGGTACGACACATAGGTATATAAATATTTATAATGTAAACAAATTTAAAATACATTAGGTATGTCTTTAGCTGTTTGAATAGCATCGCAAAGCCTAATGAAATTACATACATACATATAATCACGTCTATATCCCTTGCGGAGTAGACAAAGCCAACAGTCTTGAAAATACTGAAAGGTGTTTACGCAGCTGTAGGTATGGCTTTATGATGGAATTGAGATTCCAATAGTGACATGTTGCTATCCCATCGCCTACAAGAGGAATCCCAAATTTATAAGTGTATTCCTTACTCGCCTTTTACGACATTCACGGGTAAGGGATGGAGTGGATTTATTCCAATAAAGTGCCGGTAACCACAGGATACAAATTATTTGACACGACACTCACTTATTACTTAATGAAATTATTAGAAAGAAAAACATGTTAAAATTATGTGGTTCTTACTTTTTATTTACTTAATTGATAATTATGTGGACGAATGACACTTATCTCTGTTGATTAAAATATCGTCTGAAATTCGATGCTTTTGGAATTAAAGCAATCTATATTGTCTATGCCCTGAATTTTTTAAGAAGCCATAAGTACTTCAATGATCGATCATGATCCAAATTTGGATATATTTCGATAGAGGTGTGGTAGATTTCGATAAGGTCATTATTGTTAGACGTTACTTACTCCTGGGTTGCCTTAGCCGGACCCTGGGCTCCCCAAGGTGAACGTAACCAGGACTAACATCAAGTTATGTTTAACTATATAACCCAAATATTCATATCATAGTGATTCATATAAGTTATAAATATAAGCATAGTATGATAAAAATATAACGTCATGATTGTAAAACAAAAAATATGCAGAAGTGACACTGAATGCATTTACTCTAAACTACAGCCGTATAGAGTAAATGCATTATAGGAAACATTACAATTTTTTTATGAAATTCATAGCTTTATTGGCAAACTGTTAATTAGTTGTCGTTATTGTCAAAATATATAACGATCTTAAATGTAAATGCAAATATGAAGTGTGTGTGTGTGTATGTAACGTGAGGCATATTCGTGACAATACTCAATACTTCTACATATTTGTACCGTTGGCTCTGTCTACCCCGCAAGGGTTATCGACTAGATAATATGTATTTGATATATTTAAAAGCGTCTAAGAAAATAAATACATCGGAATTGAAATGATTGTTCAGCAAATTTTTGCTTAACGTGAGGCATATGACCATATGCTCACCATAAATAAATAGATTTAAATTTAAATTCAAAATTTTTATCCTTTTTATGGGACATTTCAATATCACTTAATAATTGTCATATACTTTTAGTTTCATAACATTGAATGACGTCAAATAAATTTTTTTAAATTAAGTTTACTGTCACTTATAAAGCGTCAGTGCAGAAGAAGCGGTAACAGTACAAGATACACAGTATACAAAAACTGAAGGGTTAAAAGAGCCACTTCTGTGTACATGTCATTTATAACACCTTACCTGACTTATCACTATTTACAAAGCAACTTATCACTACTCTAATCACTCGTTCTTTCGTAAAATTGAGGTATTTAAAAATAGATAATCGCGGGATTATGAAATACCTTGAAAACTATTTAAACATTCACACTCCAACTGTCAAAAGGATTCAAAGTTCACGGTCTATTTTATAATTTCTGAAATATTTTCACATACATACATATAGTCACGTCTATATCCCTAGCGGTGTAAACAGAGCCGACAGTCTTGAAAAGACTGAGAGGCCACGTTCAGCTGTATGGTTTTATGATGGAATTGAGATTCAATTAGTGACAGATTGCTAGCCAATCGCCTACAGGAGAATTTTATAAGCCTATTACTTAGTCGCCTTTTACGAAACCCATGGGAAAGATATGGAGTGGTTGTATTCTAAAGTGTCAGAAACCACACGGCAAATATATTTACATAGATTTTATTATTGGCAGTCTGCCTTACAGATGAATCCGTAGAAGATATAAAAATTGAATAAATTTTATAACGGCATAAAATCAACTTCTTCGTCTTTGTCAAAGGGTAAATTTAAGTCTATCAGTAAGTTTACCAAATAGATATCCTCTGAGGTATGTGTGTGTGTTTGTGACATCATAGATCCCGGGTTCGGATCCCAGCCATGCATGATTAGAAACGAACTTTCTCTGATTGGCCTGGGTCTTGGATGTTATACATAGTATCGTTGAGTTAGTATCTCGTAACAGAAGTCTCGAACTCACTTTAAGGCTAACTCAATCTGTGTAATCTGTCCCATATTTATTTATATACTTAATTATAAATCGACATAATTTACCTAGGTGAATTAATTCTATTATACTTATAACTGCTCAGACACTATACTCAGTCACAAAAGTATTCTTAATATCTGAATTTATCTAAACGAATAAAATTTTATATCACCTCATCTATTTTTCCTTTGATAAGATTATCTGTGCAAGACACACTTATTTTGTTATGCGCAGAATAAATTGCGTAACCATAAAATTACATTGTAATTAACCGATTCACTGAAGTAAAAGGTCAAAAGTCGTGATTGTGTTTCTACTTGTATATTTACTACATTTCAATGAGTTTTAAATTTACAGAAAAACGAAACAATTAACGGATTTTTCCATTTAAGTTACCTATATTTACACATCCTACTAATATTGTAAATGTGAAAGTTTGTTAGTATGTCAGGATGTTTTTTTTTCGTTTTTCATCATTGAAGCCCTGAAAGATATATAATTTTCCCCGCTTTTTTCACATATTCCATTACTTCTTCGCTCCTAAAAGTTGCAGCGTGATGTTATATAGCCTAAAGCCTTCCTCGATAAATGATAAAAAAATCGATTCAACACAAAAATAATTTTTCAATTCGAACCAGTAGTTCCTGATATTAGCGCGTTCAAACAAACAAACAAACTCTTCAGCTTTATAATATAAGTATAGATTACTACACCCGCCAAATGGACTAGCATGCATCGTTTGCCTCATTGTGTCGCAAATGTTCCGTTGCAATCGATTGCATTTAATTATTCACCCGATGACTTTGTTCCGCGTTATTCTATTTATATGATGTTACATTGTTACGAAGCTATGTATATACGCGTATTCTTTGAAATCGTAGGACTTTTAAAAGGTCAATAGTTTAAATGCATTAAATTTTAATGTGATTTGAAAATTACTATGTTATTTTTTGTTGTTGGGTCTTCAGTTTCAAACTTTTGCCCAAAGTCCCTGTTAAATTAAAAATAAACATAAAATATTTTTTTTGAAGATGGCACCACCTCTTTACCTCTCTTTCTCTTAGATCTCTTAGAAGATTAACACACACTAATTTACCAGTAAAAATCTTAGTTAGCCTTTTTCTTTTCCTGTTTTGAAATGACATACATTTTACTAGAATATCTTTACATAAACATATAACAGTAACATTAAAAACCCTAAATTTCGTCCATTGTAAGATACAAAAGAATCACATTACGCTGTTAAGACAACTAGGGATAAGTAAAGATGAAGGTCATGCATATATTATTTATTGTGATGAAAATCAAAATCCTTGTTAAACAAACATACAATCTGTTTTGTATGATGTATAGTGTGAACTTTGTCATAGATTTGAGCCGTTTCTGATGTAAATATAAGTATATTTAAGAATGTGCTGTGTCACTTATTCCGGCGTTCCACAAGGTAGTGTCCTATCTCCAGTACTATTTATTGTTCTCAACCATTACAAATCTCAATATAATGTCTTAATAGATAAACTTATTGAGTCATACACCAAGTAATGACAAAACAAACATCATTATATCATCCTTTATCTAACTATCTTCTTCTATCTATCTATCTATCTTATGACATGACTACGGGTGACTGACTCATCAACGCCAGCCTAAATCATATAAGCTACAAAGTTGAAATTGGGACATCAGCTATATGATATCATGTAGTGCTGAGATACGATTTTAGTGTTTAAATTCAATCCCCAAAGTGATCAAAAAGAGGGTTAAATTTTATATGAAAAAACATTAAATCTTGGCTGATACAGTTAAAGTTTGGCATAAATGCTCTTTAGCAAAAATAATCAAAGAGTTTTTGAAAAGTTTATTTCTATATGGACAAAAGAATCAAGTCAATGTATTTATCATCACAGAACTGAAACCAAAATCTGTTTGAACACTCTTTTCATTGGATACTACTAACTAATGGGTACTTACCTACTAATTATAAAAAAAATAAAAAATAAATGTTCCGGAGATCAGCATGGAGTCGCTTTGTGTAAATACCTGACTTGCTAAATCCGAATTATGTATCGTAAGACATTTCAATGCGTTCGAAGTCGCGGGCAATAGCTAGTTCTATTATAGGCGTCCCATCTCTGTTAATAACTTAATCCATCCTTACTCCATAATCCTTATTGTGATAGTATGTAATAACACAATAAGATAGGCATGTTGCTTTGTTGTTGGCTTTGGGACCAATCTTTTTCTTTTAAATCTCCCTCTTTGGCTCTGGTATCTTCAGTCTTGAATGTATTAGGCAACAGTTTATATCTTCTTCCTCCAAAAGATTAATAATTGAGCCAAGTGAAGCTTGAAATGTTTTATTTATTATCAAGATTTCAAATCTATCAACTAAAATATACGTGAAAAGTGATTTTTGTAAGGTAGTTGTAATTTTGTTTACATAAATTTTATTTATTATGAAGATAAATAAAATTCTTTTATGCAATGGTATAGCAATCTGTCAATAATACAACTATTTCATTCCATCATTAACGCGACCATTGCGATTCAAAGACTGTTGGCTCCCTATAAAGAATGACTTCCTCTTTAAAATCTTTGTGCGGAGAGAAGTGGATGGGCACACATTTATTTTCTTCACTATCATACTAATATAAAGATATATTTATCAGTTCATTAAATGTTTTGGTGATAGCAATGTATCCGAAGTTCACTACTGTTTTTAATATTGATACAATGTTTAAATTGATAAACACATTCAGGTCACTGTTATTATAATAACATGTGTGAGCACTATAGTGCTCTTGTGGTCAAATTAAAACATCATTTGAATGTGCCGTGTGGTTCCCGGCACCAATATAAAATAGAATAGGACCACTCCATCTCAAGTGACAGATTGCTTGCCCATCGCCTAAAATAAGAATACCAAGTTAAAAAGCCTATCTTTTAGTCGCCTTTTACGACATCCATGGGAAAGAGATGGAGTGGTCCTATTCTTTTTTGTATGGGTGCCGGGAACCACACGGATATAGACGTGATTATATAAATTAATGAATCTATTTAACATAATAACATAATATGAAACATCACATGCTTACAACAAACAGCACAAATCACTGAATTACAACGTCACTTGAATTTCTACTCTGTGAACTAAATGAATGTACGTCTAGTATAAATCACAATTAACTGCATAGTGCGTTGTATCGTTTGAGTTGACGGGATTTAACGGTACAATTTCACGACTATCATTGCAGAGGAAATATGTAGTTTACTAACATGAGATGAACAAAGCCGTGCGGTTTTGTAAAATTACATCAATATTGTAGACTGTTTTAAAACAATCTAGTGTGATCATGTTGTATTACATGTAGTAGTAAAGCAGTTTTCTAGTTTTATAAAAATGAATATACTCCTAGCATTATCAGATCAAACTCATTCGATTGAGGGTGTATAAATAATAAAAAAAATTAACGCGTATTGCTCATATCCAATGTCTTCTAAGTATTGAAAATCTTTGACCGCCATTAGCACCTTAAGACATTCAAATTCATTTGATTTCAGACAAAAAAAACAATAACCAAAATCCATTTTCTAACCCTATTATTAAAAAATCTTAACTCTTAGTTTTTTTTTGTATGCACAACTGTCAGTTTAACTTCAAATAGTTGAAAATTTTATTCTTGTTACAGAACTACCTCAAAATGGCGAATATCAGCAAGCTGGTTTTTGAAACAGCTTGCGAAGACCTTTCATGCCAGTACATGCTGCACCCGTGGCATGAAAGCTGTATAAAGTCAATGCCTGAAACCTACAGACATGCTGTGGTCGGCAGTGCTAAGTTTTATTCTATTATTTTTGTGGTAAGCCTCTTAACTATTCTTTTAATCCCTATGATACCCTCAAAATGGCAAGAAAGAACTAAAACCCCTCCACGGAGGGGTTTTAGTGGGAAACATTAGGTACCAGGAGTCCCACACTCTCCCGGGTGAAGAGCCGAGGGGGTAGTCCATAAAAAGGATTTCCCCTTCTATAACAAAAAAAAGGTATACTACCGAAATAAGTGGTGTTTTTTCTCGATTCTCTAGTGTAAACTTCAAAGCTATTCTGGTAGTGAAAAAAAAAACATACTGCGTCTTTATTCCTTACTCCGTAGACTATACCAAAAGTCGGCGGTTAAGTCTGAAGCAAAAAAAAAAAATTAATACTTACCAAAAAATTAGCTAAACTTTTTTAAAAACTTTTTATATTTTGTTTGTTTTACTGTAATGGTGCAATAAAGAGTTTTATCTATGTATCTATCTACATATCTATTTTTTGGTCGTAGCATGGCACGCGCGTCGCCGTTTTTTCGCGCGAAAACCTATCGCTGTCTCATTTCACGTCATAATAAAAAGCGAAACAGCGATCGTTTTTCGCGCTGCGGGACAGTAGTGCTATTTTATAATTTCTTTTTACAGGCACAATTATTAATGCAAAGAAAAAAGTGGCATAAAAAAGAAATGTGGATAAAAATGGGAGAGTACTACATTAGGTCCACGCTGCTTGGCGCGGGTGTTGCAGGCACGCTCATCTCAATTGGTTGCATTATTAGGTAAGGTATGTGAACTCATACTCTTTTCTAAGTTACGTACATTAGTTTGATTGCTAACTGATGCGTCAAGCGAGGGTAATATTGGGAAGAGTATCCATATTAAAGCAACTAAATGTGAAGCTATGATTCAATATACGTTAGAGTCAGGGAAGTCTCTATGCCCAGACTCTTTCTTACAGTTAGATTAAAAATGAGAAAGACGATGTGAGTTTCTAATTACCTGCCATTGTGATTCTTGTGTAATATACGAAAAATCCCTTTCGGCCGCCGTGGCAATTCAGTTTCGCAACTAGTTGTGAAAAAGGAATTTTATTGTCTTTTGGCAATAAGTTGCGATGGACGATTTCTTTTTATTTAGAAGCAACTAGTTGCAAATAAAGAATTTTAAAAGAAGAACGTTGTTTGTATCTTTATTGAATTTCAGTTCCGTGGAAAATTTGGGAAATCTTTTCATAGTGCAACCCTAGATCACATAAAGAGATTAAGTTTTTTCCAGATCCAATCATCTGAGCTGTACATGTATCGTACCAACATACATCAGTCAATCATCATATTATGTTATATTATTAATTTCAGAAAACTACAAGGAGACAAGTTCAGGTATCACACTTATATGCTCTTGCCGTTTACACTCAATGGACTGTTCATATACCTTGAGCCTCCGAGCAGGCGGAGTTTGGTCATCAACCTGTTCTTCAATTTGGTGAGTTTCTTGTTTACTTCCATATAAATCTGATCCTGAACCAGTTTTATATTTGATGTATTACTAGCTTTCACTCAAAGCTTTGCGTGCGCGAATATAACGCTATCAACAAAAAACTACCAATTCAAAGATACCTACAAAAAGCAACAAATTTAGAACCATCTACGAAAAGCGACGAAAAACATACATACATACATATGTATGGTCCCGTTTATATCCCTTGCGGGGTAGACAGAGAAAACAGTCTTGAAAAGACTTAATGGCCACGTTCAGCTATATTCTCAGACTCAGACTCAATAGAACCCAGAAGGAAGGTGTTATAGAATAGATTTTACTTTGAATGGCTTTAATATCCCGTACAAAAAATATATGCCGTATGGTTCCCGGCACCAATATAAAAAAGAATAGGACCACTCCATCTCTTTCCCATGGATGTCGTAAAAGGCGACTAAGGGATAGGCTTACATACATGGGATTCTTTTTTAGGCGATGGGCTAGCAACCTGTCACTATTTGAATCACAATTCTATCATTAAGCCAAAAAGCTGAACGTGGCCATTCAGTCTGTTTAAGACTGGTGGCTCTGTCTACCCCGCAAGGGATATAGACGAGACCATATGTATGTATGCACAAAAAATATACCAATATACTACAAAAACCTCTCACAAAACAAGAGAGATTATGTTTATTTCATGCCGCATCTTCCGATGTGACCCCATTTATCACATCTTTTGGCATGCAATCCTGAGCATATTATGTATGTATGAAGACCATAAAAGTACGTCTAATAGAATTCTTGTTTTTTTTTTTACTTAAAACTTATGTCTGCTTATTGTTCTATTCAGTTTTAGTAACGTGTGACAGTGGATAAAGTTGGATATTTTTTTATAATTTCACATGGCCTTTTTTTTTTAGATTATCGAGCTGTCAAAGCGAGTGCGTTAAAAATGGCTTCTTCCGTAATTAAATGTAATAACTGCAACATAGTGATCTGTGAAGTGCTGGCATTTATCCAAAACAAAGTGGATATTATGAACGAAGAGTGTTTAGTACGAATTTGCAAAGAATCATTCTCCGAAACGGATATTGAGAATGCAAAGCGCCTACTATTTGAATCCGTGCAAACGTCGGCACCGATGATTCGAAGAAGGCGGGACGGTAAGACGAAAAGAGACTTATTCGACGTGATAGCCTTGTTCAAAGAGACTGATCCTGAACTAGTCCCTATCTTTTGTGCTCGTGATCTTCAAAAATTACCCCCCATAAATTTTGATCACATCGATGCCACAAGACTACTAAAAGACATATTGATACTACAACGAGGACTCAGAGAAGTGCAAGAAACTTATGTCACATCTACACAGTTAAGTGAATTGAGACAGGAGCTAAAAGACATTAAAGATAGCGCATCTAGCAAGACGAGCTTTCATAATTACGATTTAAACATAAATCGTAAACGCGGTGGAGTTGTAAACGACAGTTTTTGTCTCGATAGCGGTCCAATGGGTCTTACCCACATAGTCGAAAAATCATCGAAACCTATTGCGGAGCAACGGCCAAGTATCCATCTATCTCCCTCCCCCGAGCGCTGTACGGCAGACAGGGTCTCGCTCACACCTGCGGTACCCGTCACAGCTGGGCGTGAATCATCGGCGCCCGAGTCTCCGTGCGAACAACAACAGTGTGTGGCCACGAAATCCGTCGATTGCAATGTTTTGTTTGCGGACGTTATTAAGAGTGGAGATGAGTTCAAAATAGAAAAACCGTCAGAAGAATGGACACTAAATCAAAAGAAAAGGCATAGAAATCGTCTATTGGGTACACAAGGAAAGGCAATAATGGAACCTAATAGTAAATTTAAAGCTGCTGAAACAAAAATCCCGCTATTTATTAACCGTGTTCACCATGATACGTCTGAAAAAGATATCATAGACTACATTATGGACAAAACACGAGTCGCAGTGACGCTTAAAAAGATTGAGATGAAGTACAAGAGGGGATATAACTCATATAAAATATTTATTCCAGAAACGAAATTATCACTGTTTTTGAAAGATGACTTGTGGCCGGAAGGGATATCATTTCGCCGTTTTGTCTATTTCAAGGATTATGGACAAAACAAGGTGAAAGATAGTAATGACATGAACAGAAAAAACATAAATTGACATTAATGATGCAAAATAACTTAAACAATTTTAATCTAATAAGTTATAACTGTAAATCGGTTACAAGGTCCATTGACGCTGTGCGAAGCCTTTGTAGAACGGCAGACTTAGTGGCCCTACAGGAAACATGGCTATGGCCGCACGATATAACATATCTAGGTACCATCGATAGTGAATTTGCGTACTGTGGCAAATCGGCGGTAGATACGTCTGTGGGAATTTTAAGAGGAAGACCCTACGGCGGCGTAGCTTTGTTATGGCGTAAAAGTGTATTTAATACAGTCTCAGTGTTAGACTGTAAAAGTGCGCGTCTAGCGGCAATCAAGATAGTGTTATCAGATCGGCAACTGTTAGTGTTTTCTGTTTATATGCCCACTGTTTCGGACGACAACCTCCTCGAATATACCGAGTGCCTAAGTGAAATAAGTGCAATTGTGGACGAATATAACACCGAGTTTGTGTACATACTGGGCGACTTTAACGCAGACCATAGTACGTTATTCGGCAGAGAACTTGACAGTTACTGTGATGAACAACAGTGGGTGTGTGCGGACTGGAAGTTCCTCGGACTTGAAGGTAACACATATACATACATAAGTGACTGTCACGGTACCACCAGCTGGTTAGACCATTGTGTTGTGTCGGACATAACGTATCAATCTATTTCAAGTATAAGGGTGCTTTATGATGTTCGCTGGTCAGACCATTTCCCATTGCGTGTAGAAATAAAGATTAATGCAATTAAATCTGTGTCATTATCAGAGAAAAATAATAATTCTATTAATAAAATACTTTGGGGGAACCGAGAAAGTAACCAAATAGATAAATATAATGACGTTTGTAATAATAAGTTTGAACAATTTGTTTTTCCATCAGAATTTAAGAATTGTATTGACCATAAATGTAATAATTTTATGCATAAAGAATTAATTGATAAAATGTATATCCAAATTGTGAATATTTTAATTGACGCATCTGTTTTGTCATACGAATGCAAAACAAAAAAGGGACGTAATTCTGTCATTGGATGGAATAAGCATGTTAAGGATGCCCACAGCGCGGCCAGAGTTAGTTTTATGAATTGGGTATTTTTTAATAAACCCTCGTCAGGGCCCATTTATAATGAGATGTGTGAGACTCGAAGGTTGTTTAAGTCTAAATTAAAATGGTGTCAAGACAGTCAAGAAGAAATAAAAATGGACTTGATTGCTTCCCATCACGCTGCTAAACGGTTTGACAAGTTCTGGAAACAAACTAGCAAACTTAATCACCCTTCGGGTATGCCTGCCAGTGTGGGGGGCATTAACAATCCTACCGCAATAGCAAACCAGTTTAAAGACCACTTTAAGGTTGTTTCACCGTTGGGGCCAACCATGCAACATAGTATAATCAATGCAAGTGATAGTCAACAAGACTATCTACACTTTTCTACCAAAGAGGTGGCCACTGTAATAAAAGGCATGACCCGTGGTAAATCCCCGGGACATGACTCACTCAGTGTCGAGCATCTTCAGCACGCGGGGCCACACTTGTCGCGCGTGCTGGCGATGTTCTATACTCTTTGTGTGGGACATGCATACTTGCCAAAAGAGTTAATGTTGACCTTAGTTGTGCCAGTCCCAAAAAACAAAATGGGTGATAAGTCGGATATACAAAATTATAGGCCCATTTCGTTAGCCGCTATCCTTGCTAAAGTGCTGGACAGTTTGCTTGATCGACAACTAACCAAGCATATCACTCTCCATGATGCGCAGTTCGGGTTCAGACCCGGACTCTCTACCGAATCAGCTGTTCTTTGTCTCAAGCATACTGTCCGGTACTACACGGATAGGAAAACACCCGTCTATGCCTGTTTTTTGGACCTTTCTAAAGCATTCGACCTCGTATCGTACGACAAACTTTGGAGCAAACTTGATAATACAGAAGTACCAAAAGAAGTTATAGATATTTTCAAGTACTGGTACGGTAACCAGAGCAACTATGTTAGGTGGGCGGGCTCTTTGTCTCAGGAATACGCAATGGAGTGTGGGGTGAGGCAGGGGGGGTTAACCTCCCCGACGCTGTTCAACCTTTACATGGACCAGCTGGTTCGTGGGCTCAGCGGCACCATGATAGGATGTTCTGTGGACGGTACGTTTTTTAACAACATAAGTTACGCTGACGACATGGTGCTGCTGAGCCCATCGATCAGCGGTCTCAGGCGACTGATCTCAGTCTGTGAGCGTTACGCCGTGGCCCATGGCCTCAGGTACAATGCAACTAAGAGCGAATTTTTAATGTTTAAGGCTACCGCTAGGACATATTCATCTGTCCCGCCTGTCTCGCTTGCTGGTACGCCGCTTAAACGGGTCTCGCAGTTCAAGTACCTGGGGCACTGGGTGACGGAGACCCTTAGTGATGACCTGGACATTGATAGGGAGCGTAGGGCATTGTCTGTCAGATGTAATATGTTGGCCCGTAGATTTGCTAAGTGCCCCTGTAGTGTAAAAATAACGTTGTTTAAGGCATACTGCCAGGTATTTTACACATGCAGTCTATGGGTCAACTTTACGCAGAGGGCATACAGTGCCCTACGTGTTACATATAATAATGGCTTGAGGGCGCTCTTGGGGTTGCCAAGATACTGCTCCGCATCAGGTATGTTCGTACAGGCTCAAATTGACACTTTTCAAGCTATAGCCCGAAAGAGGGTAGCCTCCTTGATGTGCAGGTTGAACGGCACCCCCAATCGTCTACTCAGAGTCATCGCTGGCAGGGTAGATGGGCCCTTTTTATGTCACTGGACTCGACAGCATTCGAGCTTAAATAAAAACGTGTCAAATTATTACTAACATTAGTACATAAGATTTACTAACAACTCTGGACTGTGTCTGAAATAAACATATTTTATTTTATTTTATTTTATTTTTATTTTTTTTTAAAGACTATTGGCTCTGTCTACCCCTTAAAGGATAAAGACGCATAATATGTATGTTAAACCTTGGACTGATTATTTATTTATTTAAACTTTATGCACGCAAAATATCCAACAGGTGGACTTAATGCATTCTCTGTCAGTCGAACCTTTGGACCAAACTGAGATGGATGTATGGCTATTGTGATAACTGTATAAGTAATAATAATATAAAATAGGTTATATAATACTTTATACATATAATATTTTACATACATAAATAAGGTTATACATTTTTTTTATTGTGTGGAGGTTCCAAGGGTGTGTTGTGTATGGGTTCATGATGGAACTGATTCCAAATAGTGACAGGTTGCTAGCCCATCGCCCACAAAAACAATCTCAAGTATATAAGCATATCCCTTAGTCGCCTTATATAACTTTTTTGGAAAAGAGATGGAGGTGGTCCTATTTTAAAGTGCCCGGGACCACGCGGCACAACAAAAGATTTTTTTAAGATTATTTTTTTAATTTGTAAATAATATTACTGGTACTGTCTCTTTTAGCTGGTGGAATACTATTTGAAAGCATTACAAAGAGCAGGATACCTGAAGATAACGAAGACTAAGCAGACTCTTTTATTCATGATCGGTAGCTCTATCCTTTTCTACCTTATGCGGTTAGAAGGGGAGAAAAAAGAACGGACTCCACTTTTCTGGTAAGTTTGAAAACACTCGTGCCAAATCAGTAAAAACGTAACATACGTAAACATATAATCACGTCTATATCCTCTGCGGGGTAGACAGAACAAACAGTCATCAAAAGGCTTAAAAGCCACGTTCAGCTGTTTGGTTTAATGACAGAATTGAGATTCAAATAGTGTCAGGTTGCTAACCCATCGCCTAAAAGAGGAATACCAAGTATGAAAGCCTATTTCTTAGTCGCCTTCTACGACAAAAATAGGAAAGTGATGGAGTAAAGCAAAAACAAATAATATAAAAAATTACAACTACAAGGTAATACATAAACATTCCCGGTGTCATCCCTTACAAACAAATATTCGACCTAGAACTTAAATAACAGTCTGCTGATTTTGCTGAATAAGCGCTCTCATAGAAAACTTGATAATTGTACCAAATAAAGTTCAAAGATATTAGAGAGACTAATAACTTGTATTTACTGACGCCTAAAAACTTACTAATATTATGTTACTAGGAGACGCCTACGGCTAAAATGTAGATAGTTCACTATCACCATAATTCTCGTTCCCGTGGGAATTTAGCGAAATCCTCTCTTAGTGCATCCCTAGACCACATAAATAACCTAACCCCAATTTCAAATCTCCAGACCCAGCGTTTTTGACCTAGGTTTGAAATGGCGTTAATATATGGAATCGATTGATGGCGGTTCCCTTTTTATTACATTCATACACATACATATGGTCACGTCTATATCCCTTGTGGGGTACACAGAGCCAACAGTCTTGAAAAACTAATATGCCACGCTCAGGTATTTGGCTTAATGATAGAATTGAGATGCAAATAGTGACAGGTAGCTAGCCCACCGCCTAAAAAAGAATCGCAAGTTTGTAAGCCTATTCCTTAGTCGCCTTTTACTACATCCATTGGAAAGAGAGTGTGTGTGTCCTATTCTTTTTTGTACTGGTACCGGGAACCACACAATACACCTTTAATTACAAAAGTTACTAATTACTAAGTAGTTAGGAGTGGGATAGCCTAGACGAACGTACCTTGATCAAATTAAAGACGTCTTGGCAAAAGGTCAGGTCAAGAGTACCCGAAACCACCGAGCTTGCATGAGAAGAATTATGAATGTGGATGTAGCGAAAGAAGTATGCAAAGATCGTGGCATGGAAAGATGTGGTTTCTGCCTACCCCTCCGGGAAAGAGGCGTGATTTTATGTATGCATATATATACATATGTATGTATGTACGTACAAAATTATTAGTGAACATAAGAAATATTATTTTATAATTCTTTTTCAGGTTATTCACGCCAGAAAAGGTGAGAAGAAAATCGGACGATTCGAAAAATGTCTGCCCCCATGAAGGATCATGTGAAAAACATATATTGAAGGTACAAATGTTTATTCTTTAATAATATAAAAAGCTTCTTTACAATTTTAAATTATAAGTATGACCTCATTAAGAGGTTCTTATACCTTGTATACTTACTTTATTGTAATAGAAATTCAATTTTCTTCTATATCAGTGTGAGTCATCTTCATAAACCTAATTGCTACCAACAACAGTTGTTTGTCAAATTGTATCTCCTTGCGTTAATTTCGGCAATGACATACAATAAACATAACAGTCTTTATCTCTTGCGGGATAGACAGAGCCAACAAACAGACTCGAAAACGCCGATAGGCCACGTTCAGCTTTTTCACTTAATGATTCAAATAGGGACAGGTTTCTAGTTCATCGCCTAAAAAAAGAATCCCAAGTTTAAAAGCCAATCCCTTAGTCGCCTTTTACGAGATCCATGGGACAGGGGAGGAGTGGTCGATCTATCATCAAGGCAAACAGCTGAACGAGGCCTATCAGCCTTTTTAAGACTATTGATTCTATCTCCCCCGCATGTATGTATGTAAAGAAGTATTCTACTTGTATAGTAAGTAGTCTACTTGTAGGAAATCTAAAAATATATTCGGGTTTCAGGGCTATGGAACATACTTCGGTATCGGTTTCGCAATTAGCCTGGCCAGAATGATTTTGCCCAGAATCAGGACTCCTATCAAAGCTCTCTCCACAATCAACAGGAAGACTTTCAAGATGGCGCTATTCTTCGGCAGTTATATCGGTATTTACAGAGTACGAATTTGTACAGTTCTTATGGGATATGGTGATTTGGTTATTTATTATACATTATATATATACAGTCACGTCTATATCTCTTACGGGGTAGACAGAACCAACAGGCTTGAAAAGCCTGAATGGCCACGTTTAACAACAAACACAAACGACATAAAGAATTCCAAGTTTGTAAGCCTATCCCTTAGTCGCCTTTTACGACATCTATGGGAAAGAGATGCAGTGGTCCTATTATTTTTTGTATCGGTGCCGGGAACCACACGGTACCTATTTATTTTATATTTCTATATTGTAAAAATTACAATTTGTAAAGTACAATTGGCGGACTTAATGCTAATAGCATTATCTGACAGTCTACCATTGGGTTAAGCAGAGAACATTTGTGTGATATGTGATATTAATTGTATTTATAAAAATTATCGCCCACGTTATCAGTTAAACCTTAAGCTAAACATGCACATCGACCTCTGAAAATGACAGTATTAGTACATAACCTAAAAAATCCAAAATGGCCGCCGACTGACATGAGGATATTTGTGGATCGGCTTTGCCGAATAAATCTAATGCCATCGTCATCATATCCCTTTTAATTCCATTTAAAAACAAAATAAGGAATACTCCATTTCAGCGAAAATTAATTGTAGTTAGTTTTAAATTATTTTAATCAGTTTCTTATAAATTTGTATTTGTATTTTTGAAGTGTAAACTATAGATAATAACTTTATACCGCGAATAACTTTTTCGCCAAGAATATTAGCTTTATAAGCTTGTAAAGTAATTTGCATTGTACTACCCTTCAAGTTATTTATTTCAATTTCTATGATTGAACCTTTCATTCAGTAAGATATTTAGACACACTTCTATTAATAAATAAATAGTTATTTTTTATCTGATTTTCTATCAGCGTTGCAGTTCAATTGACATAACAATATTATCTTTTTATTTAGAGGTGTAATTATTTGACTTATGTGTAACAATTAATATAGCATGCAAGCTATAATTAATAACTGGTTAGGAGGAAACATGTTTAATGCTACACCTTTTGTAAATCCTTATCATAAGCAAATAAAGATTCTATTCTATTAGATGATTGAAATTTTTGATCAATTTATAGTCATAATATTATTTTCTTTTACTTTACAGGCTGTGATCTGCTACTTATGCCGTAAGAGAGGTTACGATTCAGCAGAATACGCCTTGCCTGCGGGATGTTTATCTGGACTTTCAATATTGTTTAATCAATCCTTAGGGCTTTCTATAGCCGCTGCAACGGGGGCTCTCAAAGTAAGTATATAAAATTATTAAACTCTTTCTCCAAGCCTAAGATCTGAATATATACCTGTTTCTGAACACATCGCAATTTTATTGTCTTGGCATATTTGATGTCAATATTTAAACGCTTGTTTTCATTATTCTTACTTTGATTTTTACTACGCTTTTATTTATTCTATAGAAAATAGATCAGAAAGATGATAATTATTACGTTTAATACTTAAAGCTCGCTCGAATACAAAAAGGACGGCTAAATCTTCTTCAAATATAATAAAAAAGAATAGGATCACTCCATCTATTTCTAATGGATCGGATAGGCTTATAGGATTGGCATTCATCTATTAGGCGATGGGCTGGCAACGTGTCACTATTGGAATCTCAATTCTATCATTAGGCCAAACAGCTAAACGTGACCGGTCAGCCTTTCAAGATTGCTGACTCTGTCTGCCCCGCAATGGATATAGACGTGACTATATGTACCTATAGATGGCAAATAGACACATATATGTAATACATTTTTCGTCATTTTCAGTTATATTCAACGATTTTGTACGAGAAGAAAGTTCTACCAGATAACATTCCTCTACCGGAAATGCTCTACTGCTTCTGTCAAGGGACCCTATTCAATGCGAGATATATGGATAGTGACATTTGCCCCGGATATATCTTCAACCTCATGAGGGGTGTAAGCAATGGATGGTATGTTACTATTTTGACGGCCTCTGTGGCGCAGTGGTAAGACGCTAGTCTGTGACACCGGAGGTCCTGGGTTCGAAATCTGGCCAGGGCATGATGTGAACTTTTTCTGATTGGCCTGGGTCTTGGATGTTTATCTATATAAGCATTTATTATAAAATATAGTATCGTTGAGTTAGTATCTCGTAACACAAGTCTCGAACTTACTTCGAGGCTAACTCAATCAGTGTAATTTGTCCCATATTTATTTATTTTTTATATTTCATTTAACACTTGGTTTTATTAATAACGTTTATTCGCCAACGGTTTTTTGTAAATTAGCGTTATAGAAGAAACCGCTGCCTGCAATTTATCCGCTGCTGTTAAACTTGCACTTTGGAAACGCAAGTATAGCTTATCCTGTGGCTTTGCTTCTGTAGAAATTTCCAGAAAAAATATATTCAAATTCAAATTCAAAATTTTTATTCATTATTATAGGATACTATATATCGCTTAATAATTGTCGTATAGTTTAACAACATTGGTTGACGTCAAATAAATTACTTCGATTATATCATTCGATTAGTAGACGTAAAAGATGACCAAAGGATAGACTAATGAACTTGAGATTCATCTTTTAAGCGACGGGCTAGCAACCTGTCACTATTTTAATCTTAACTTCAACTTTAAGCCATACAGCTGAACGTGTTATTAATTCCATTCTTAAGCTGAAAGTGAACTCTTTTTGAGATAATTAGCAGTGTCTACCCCGTGGTGAACATTGGCACAAGCATCATCCAATGATCTTAAAAATAAAATTCTCGTGTCACAATGTTCGTTCCCGTACTCCTCCGTAACGGCTTGACCGATTCTCATGAAATTTTGTGATCATATTGAATAGATCTGAGAATTGGCCAACATTTATTTTTCATATTCCCTGGTGAAGGGTTGTCCACCCTTAACATTCTTTTTAACTAGAAATTACTTAAAAATATTTATATGGCAAAACAACGTTTGCCGGGACAGCTAGTTACGTACATATATATAAAATTCAATAAGTGAAGTTGCCTTGACAAAACAATTTGCCCCGAACAATTTCATACATGTTTATTAAATCTCTGTTGGATATTTACATTGAGAATCCGGACTTCTGAATACACGAGGGTAGTCGCAGTCGCGTCATATTGACATACCTGCCGTAATACGACGTGGAATCTTATCGTTTTTGTTATTACATTTCATGAATGTTTACATGATTTTTTTTTATTATATTTATTCTACTTTATACCTTTAATATTTGATTTGTATTGATATTTTATGTCTTTCTCGCTGGTACTATGGGGTTATGTGTGGAATTGTCCCACGGTGTGACTTGAAGACGATTTTGTAACAGTGATCTCATGGGACTTGTCACACGAAAGAATTCCTTTTATATGACCCACCATGGGACAACTTAATAGAATTAGTCGGGTAGACAGGATATTTTTATTAACATTTATTAAAAAAAATGGCCATCAAGTCGATCAGTAAAGAAAATTGAGAGCATGGGTGGCCAAATCGTTATAGTGCCCAAACAAAATGCGAGATGAGTATGAAGGCACAGGTTCAAATCCTATCTCGACCATGGTTACATGTCATGGTCATGGTTCAGAGTCACTGTGACTCTTATTTGAGTTATGCACACTAGTTTGAGTGCTAACCGATGCACTTACGGCGAGGGAAAACATCGTGAGGAAACCTGCACATTGTGGCAACTTGCTGTTTAACCATGTTCCAATAAGGGCGAGGCTCCCCTGTTAAAGTTGCGGAGCTTGAATGTTGAAAATAATACAAACTATTTCTCTTTTCAGCTCCGAGTTGATACAGAAGAATTTGACAGACGCATTAAAGAAGACTGCGGGTGTTTAGAATATTTTTTATAGTTAATTTTAGACGAATTGATAATTTTCTTTTTTTACACGTTATAGTTAAATTTTACATAACTCTCAGTTTTATATTATATTTTCGAAAGGTATAATGGTTGAGGATTTATTAAAACTAGGGAAATATTTTGAGGGCTGTGTTATACTCGTATTGAGGATTGTTCACTTTTGAATCATTCATTATTTTCACAGAATAAAATTTAATAAAATTGATCAAAATTTAAGAACTGATGTGCGATTTATATTAGGTCAAACAGGAATTATTCTCATATTTTTTTGAATGAATAGTGTAAAAAAGAGTCACGTCTGTAATAATAAATATACCCGTAGTGTATTTATGGTGATGTGTGGTAACAGACCCTATACCTACTAGTATATACCTACCTGGTACCTGGTGCCGTGTGGTTCCCGGCACTATTACAAAAAAGAATAGGACCACTCCATCTCTTTCCCATGGATGTCGTAAAAGGCGACTAAGGGATAGGCTTATAAACTTAGGATTCCTCTTTTAGGCGATGGGCTAGCAACCTGTCACTATTTGAATCTCGGTTCTATCATTAAGCCAAATAGCTGAACGTGGCCATTCAGTCTTTTCAAGACTGTTGGCTCTGTCTACCCCGCAAGGGATATAGACGTGATCATATGTATGTATGTATATACCTACCTAGTATATACCTTTAGTCCCGTTTGCATCCTCACCTCTCTAGAGAAGAGCCCGGGGTATGCCTTTGACCATGGATCCTAGATTATACAACCGAATGAGATAAACAATTCCACCGAGACTATATTGACACACTATTGGCACATTTATTTCTTGATATTTCAACTTTACAAGCATTACGTCGGAGGTAAAAATATTTCTAATTGTTAATATTAAAGTTTATCCAAACCAAAGCGTGATCAAAACATCCTGTTGTTATACTTTTGTTCAAGATGTTATGTAGATGTAGAGTAATGATGGTAATAAATATATGAAAAGACATTTAAATTTTTTGTATTGTAATAGGGTTGTATGTAGTTTTTTGAAATTGTTTTATAAACATGACTCTTTGTAATAAATAAAAATGCAATTTTGCATATTACAGTGGATTGAAAAAAATATATATATGGGAAATGAAATGAAAAATCTTTTCGAATAGATTAGGAAATAATTCAGAATATCCCTCTAAAAAGTCACAATATTTGGTTTACCGTGCGTTTAATTACGACACAAACAAACACACTGTATAAATAAATTTCAACACGCTCTCTGTGTGTCCCCTTCTTACCAATCAATGGTTTTGAATCTGTGATTTTGATGTCAAACGTAGACTGAATTCTGTAATCTGAATCTATATCGTACATACATATCATTACGTCTATATCCCTTTCGAGGTAACATATCAACAACTGTATTATATTTTGTAAATAAAGGTTATTGAATAAAGCAAGATTTATTATTTGGAAAAGCTCTTTTTTTTTAAATGTGATTTGAAGTTATAGCCTATTATAAATGTATTGTTGATAGGCATTACTGACTCTCTACGTTATCGTCTGTTTTTCAACTCTGACTAACTAACTAACTGGCCAAATGAAGGATTAACTATTTTTTCTTCTTAACGTTAAATAATATGAGATGGATAAAGAAAGAAAGAAATTTCATCCAGGTAAACACATGTTCCTGTTTCCGTGGGATTTGCAAAAAACCTGTATTCCTCTGTAGGCAGCGCTTAATTCAAGCGAGCTGACCTATATCTTATATAGTTGGCGTTAAATACGCGCTTTTATAAGGATAAACTAAAAAAAACTTAAATCAATTTTAATATAATTTAACAAATTATCCCTTAACAGTAACAAAGTAAACGCCTGATCCGTTCTGATATTTCCTCACAAACGTTTTTAGTGTCAAATTAAGGCCATCTTTCCCGGTCTGCGCCAGACCTCGTGGTGGGGTGGTGAACGGGGGATTCACTATAACGACGGTCTTGTACTCTAAATCTGCGCCTGCGCGCGCCTTAGTGGTGACGCGTCCGTTTCCGAATAGACACATCGAGAGGCACTGAAAAAGAATATTTATTTAGTTGCCTTTTTTCGTGGCTTCTATTCTATTGTGAAAGACATAGTGCTACTCCATATCCCAATTTGTCGATAGTACCTAGAAGACATTTCCCTTAATTGACGTTTACGATTTGCACAAGAAGAGAAGCAGCTGGAACACGCTATGTTTTAACATGTTCATTCATGTTTAACATGTTCGCTAACAGACCAGCGTGGATACATACATACACATACGGTCACGTCTATACCCCTTGCGGGGTAGACAGAGCCAACAGTCTTGAAAAGACTGAATGGCCACGTTCATCTATTTGGCTTAATGATAGAATTGAGATTCAAATAGATGGATGTTGTAATAAAAGTAAGGGTTGAATCAACCACACGAAAAAGAAGAAGAATCTTTATGAACTGAAAGAAGCTTAGGACACATACGTTTTCCAGCGTGTAAAAATTATTTCTGTTCCCACCGCATCCAGAATAAATGGTCAACTTGCAGGTTTTATATATCGGGTCGAAGTAATACCGCTTCACTTCTCCGAAACAGTAACCGTAGTCGAATGACAACTGACAAAAGTTGGGAACAGGTGCTGTAAAGTTAACAGTTAATCAGATTTTGCATCATAAGAACTGTCTCTTATAATTTCAAACGTTTATCCACAAACTTTCAATAATTACGTTGAACAGTAATTATGTCGTGTGATTACCGGCACTTTAGAACAGGATCACTCCGTCTCGTTCCCATTAATGTCGTAAAAGGTGACTAAGGGATAGGCTTGATGATTACCATACAAATAATTCTAGGAGGGCTGACGATACACGTAAAGCCTCGTGTAACTACATTAACGCCTTGCGGGATCAACAAAATAATCTGTTCTTTTTTAAATATATACGGGACTTACACTGATTGAGTTAGCCTCGAAGTAAGTTCGAGATTTGTGTTACGAGATACTAAATCAACGATATTATATATTAACTATATAACTATATTTTATAATAAATACTTATATAGATAGACATCCAAGACCCAGGCCAATCAGAAAAGTTCTTTTCTCATCACGCCCTGGCCGGAATTCGAACCCGGGACCTCCAGTGTCACAGACAAACGTACTACCGCTGCGCCACAGAGGCAGACAAAAATGGAAAATTCCACTTACGCCGAACACCACGTTTCGTTTTACAGTAGTCTTCGCACTCGTCTTTTGTGTCGAATCTATTACCGTTACCCTGGCACCCACCCCACGTGAACGTGGAGCAGTTTAGGGTCTTTGGGTCAAAGTAATACATGTCCAAGTATGCCCGACAAGGACCTCTTTGAGGCTTCAGCAGACATAGTTTCTTTGCCACTGGAACAAGAGCGGAGAAGATAATTATATCATACGTATAATCACGTCTATATCCCTTGCAATGTAGACAGAGCTAACAGTCTTGAAAATACTGATAGGCCACGTTCAGCTGTTTGGATTACTGATAGAGTTGAGATTCATATAAAGTGACAGGTTGCTAGCCCGTCGCCTAAAAGAAGAATCTCAACATTATAAGCCTATACTTCGTAGTAAAAACTTGAGTTACGCCATCCTGCATCCAGGTCATAGTCGAATTCCTTCCAAAGATGTAAGGATGCAACCGGACTAATGCCAAGACATGATAAAAGGAACATTTTATATACTGGATTTCGTAGAAAGCAACTGAAGTATAATAGCAATGTTGAAGGAGACCATGGATGATCTTCGTCAATGGTTCCTCATTAGTACACCACATCGTTGTTCCGAGCAGGAATCTCAGAGTGTGGTGACCTTGATGATCATCCATGACCATCCATCGGAAGACGGCACCATAAGAAGAAATGATAATAAAGAAAATTTTAATGTTATACCGTGTGGTTCCCGGCACCAATACAAAAAGAATAGGACCACTCCATCACTTTCCCACGGATTTTGTAAAAGGCGACTAAGGGATACGCTTATAAAATTGCGATCCTTTTTTAGGCGATGGGCGAGCAACCTGTCACTGTTTGGATCTCGATTCCATCATTAAGCCGAGCAGCTGAACGTGGCCATTCAGTCTTTTCGGTACTATTGGCTCTGTCTACCCCGTAAGGGATATGGACGTGACTATATGTATGTATGTAAATTAAAGTTGAGAGAGGTGCCCTAAAAGTATTTATCTACCAAACCCTAAACACTTACCTTTCGGCACGAATGCCGTGCTCCTAACAACCTGCGTTGCACTTCTATCAATTTTATCGAATATTCTAGCCAACACTCGAACATTCGCCGCAATGACAAGAACGAAACACAATCTCCGCAAAACCAATTTCATTTCTGTATTCTGTATGTCAAAACATTTCTATAAATAATAAAATTCGCGACGAGGCAGTAAACCAAAATTGACTAAATATAAAATCATGTTTTTATTGAGTTAGTGGATTATATGATTGTGCTAACAAAATTCAGAGAAATATTAACTTGCGTTCAAAGTAATCAGTGTAAAAAATAACGTGGCAGTAGTAATATATGCCATCTAGATTTAATCCCAAATAATAAATGTGTTAGTTTAGTAGCGAGATTCGGGGTCGACTGCCACAAAGGGAAGATCTTCCGCTAGGCTAGGTGTTATGCCTGGAGAACCGCGGCTCCGACGATGTTGTGACAACATGAATCACGATTACAAAGATTTCATGGATTGGAGCCTAAATACAATGCAATATTATACCTATGTTTTCATAACATATTTATATACAATCACGTCTATATCCCCTGCGGTAGATAGAGCCAACAGTCACCAAAAGACTGAAAGGTCACGTTTAGATGTTTGGCTTTATGAAAGAATTATTATTCAAATAAGTTACTTGACCATCACCTAAACAAAAGAAATCAAAGTCAACCTATCTTCGACTCGTCTTTTAACACATCCATTAAGTACACTAAACTAAACATATTATAATCTGTAGCTTTTCAGTAATCAGCAAGTGATGGCTTTAACTAGATTATGTTGATCATAGTCAGTATGACCTTTGTTATAAGTAGGTTTAAGTATGCGTCAGGGTGTAAGCCTTTAATTCACTTAGACAGATGCTTAGTGAAGATACAGTTAATTACGCATTTACATTTTGGTACATTAATCTATATGGTGCTAGTTGCTAGCCCTGTTTTGATAACGTGATCCTTTAATCATTCCCTTGACCGAATTTTACAATACCAGTGTGAATTTTAAAATATATATATCTTGGACGATATGTGCTAATCTCAGAATATCTATATATATAAAACTCTTCCGTTACTGAGTGACTGACTGACAGACAACGCACAGTCGAAACTACTGGTCGTAGACAGCTGAAATTTGGAATGTAGGTTCCTTGGGATATGTAGGGGAGCACTAAGAAAGGATTTTTGGAAATTCAACCCCCAAGGGGGGGAAAAGGGGTAAAAACGTTTCTATGAAAAATCTTATTCCTTGGGTTTATAAACTTGAAACTTGGCATGAACACGTACATAGGTAAGTAAATATGTTTGTCATTATAAGTTTTTTCAAACTACCCTCCAATCGTGATTTAGGGGGTGCGATTGGGTGACTGATTTATTAACGCACAGCCGAAACCGCTCGGTATAGGAGTCTGAGATTTTGAACAGAGGTTCCTTTAGTAACATAAGTGAGCACTAAGAAGGGATTTTTGAAATGTCAACCCCCAAGGGGGGGAAACGGGATAAACTGAGCCGGGGCTGCGGGAAAGTTCTAACGAGATACCGTGGCCCCGGAACGCAAAGGGCAACTGAAAGAACGAGGTGGGTTTTAGTCAGTAAAAGTCTGACACTCCCTTCCGTTCCACCCAGAGCGGGAGAGGTCATTTGATGATTTCCCATCCTTAAAAAAAAAGACTTTGTATGACATCCTTAAAAAAAAAAGACTTTGTACATGCATAACATTAATAACATCACGCCTTTAAATCCCTATTTTGTGTTAACACTACCCATACAAACAGCTACGAAATTTGTCCGCATCCATTTTCACCTAAATTCTTAACGTTAATGAGATTTACTTTTTATTATCAGGTCAACCTAATAGCCTCACATGTACGTATAACTTCGTAAGAATTTTCTTTCAACTCCTAACCGTTGAGGAGTTGTACCTTCCATCATCAGCTCATTCACATGGGATGAAGACTATCAGACGCAAATACTTAAACAGATCTATGAAATTGTCAAAAACGTAATTGCCTGTAAATTTGAGGTTTGCCCTTGATTTCCCTGGAATACCATCATCAGATCCTGACTAGGTAACAACGGGACCAACTTGAAAGTATACTCTACCGAACAAAAAAAGAATCACGTAAATCGGTCCATAAATCTCGGCGTAATCGGTATGCATAAATAAAACACCCGAATTTTATTTTCTATTAACTATCACGAGTTGTCTCGATGCTCGATAGATGGCGTTTCGTTACCGTCCTTTAGCTAGGTAGCGTAAAATATTTTAATTTATCGTGTAATTTTAGCAGCGCCCCTAGCGGACATACGCGAAACTACATATTACACATTACAAATATTTTGATTTGAAATTATTATTCGTTTGATTCATTAACTTTAAACTTGACTTATTTAACTTATTTTACTCTCTATTTCAGTTAATTTTTGATTTGTTGATTAGATTTGATATTTTTGATAGTGATAGGTGTCGAAGTGCGAGAAGTCTTAAATATTGGTTAGTAAAAAATACGTATCAGTTGCGGAAAGCAGGATGGCACTAAATAGGATGGGATGGGACAGGATAGGACTGGACGGGGCAGGACGGGACACAACAGGTTGGGACGGGACGGAACAGAACGAGAAGAGACGGGACAAAACGGGAGAAGCCATATGAATTTAAACCAAATATAAACATAAAACAGCCCCGCACGATACGGGATAAAAAAATGGGTGAAATTTTATGGCGTATCCTTATAATATAAATACATTTGCGCGGGCGAAGCCGCGGGCAAAAGCTAGTTTATATATATATATATATATATAAGACAAGACAAGATATATATATATATATATCTTGTCTTATCTTTACAATTTACTTAAGAAGAGAAGCAGCTTGAATTTTTCATTGCTACCAGACCAGCATAGAAGTAATAAGGGTAAGAATGATAAAGAAAAAGTCAAAGATAGCATCCGTAAAATGAATACATTCCTTCATTTTCCAGATGACATAGGAATCTCTGCAAACAGAAATTCAAACAATTCAAAAATTTAAATTATTCCCGCAAGTTTAAAACAAATCAACTAGACTGAAGCAGTACAAAATATGAATTTTAATTAAATCTAGAATTCTCGAGTGCTTTAGGCAAAGAACCCTCAAGACGGAACAGACGGCTAGGAACAAACTGGTCTAGACTATCGCGTCTAGGTATTATAAAGACTGAGACAAAATACTAACGAACTACACCACACAAACGAGTTAATGATAACTTAGTGATGTAGATTTGTAATGAGCTTAAGAAAAATTTCCTACGTGCCATACCATTTAGAAATATGTATTTATTAAAAAAAAATATATGTATAAATGAACCTGGTTTTGCTTCAAGCTATACTAGTTAACAATACCGATATTACTGTATCCATAGGCATTAAGGAAAATCCTTCAGTGGTGTTATTTGGTATTAAAATTGAAAGAAATTGTTAGGTACTAATGTATATACATACTTTGTCATAGGGTTAAATTGAGGAAAACTCAGGCAAAAAGAAGACGCGCTAAACTTATGACGTTGCGTTGAAAACCTGGCTATTGAAGACACTAATGCCATTACACAAATCTCGAACTTACGTGATTTGCTCAAGTTCACTTTTTGTCATAGATGAATAAAGACGAAGAGAATAATCAAAAAACTGTTGGAGGATGTGTCGACCCCGGAAGATACCGACGATGATAGTTTATTTGAAACATCAGAAAATACTGAAACAGACCCTTTTGAGGCTAACTAACCGTCTTGTTGGTTTAAGTTTCTATTTACAATAACAGTCCGGTTGTATCCGTACAGCGGGTATGCCCGTAGCTACAGACGTATATTGATATTTTAGTAGTCATTTTAAAAAGTACTGCTATAGACGTGGTGATTTTTTGTATGAAAACCCGGAGTGTCACCCTGTGTAATTTGAGTTCAGTATTCTGTCCTGTAAAGGGTTAAGACAGTAATCATTCTAAGTTTATAGATGCATACACACATACATGCATATAATCACGTCTATGTCCCTTGCGGGGTAGACAGCGCCAACAGTCTTGAAAAGAATGAAAGATCACGTTCAGCTATTTATAGATGCAATTTTTATTAAACCAGTAAGTATGTTTTACAGTACGAAGTAGCATCGTCATAATTTAGGATTATACCCTTTAAGTTGTTGTCTTTTAAATTTTGCAACTATTGACTCTCAGCCTTCAGACGTATGATATGTGCGTACGTATTTTGCAATACCCATTAAACTTACACCCTCGCGATTATTTGTATTCTATAAAAATTAAGTGTTCTTTGCGCACATAGCAAACTCTTGCTAAACTCGCGCCTCCAAGTTTAGCGTTGCAAATCTTAACGAGTAACAGCTAAATTCTATCCAATGAGGTTTTTCTTGGGCCAAACTTGATTACCATATGTATCCGCTATGAAATTCAGAGCAGCTTTAGTTTGGATACATTTGCATTGTTAATTGTGGTTACCGCGGCTCCGAAACTTTGCCGCGTAGTTACTGTTGGCATTTGTAGTTAGCGAAAAAGCTGGAAATATTCTGTGTTTACGTTTGCGTTACGTATTATTGTTGGTTTGTGGCTAAGTATGCCGTGTGGTTTCTGGCACCATCAGAAAAAGAATAGGACCACTATATCTCTTTCCCATTCTCTCTCCATCTTATATATATATCTATATATATATATATATATATATCTTGGACGCTATCTACGCTATCTTGGACGATATGTGCTTATCTCAGAAATTTGTGGACTGATTTCCTGTACAAAATGATGAAAAGAAGTATTTCTGAAGTAAGTTTATATTTGTAAATTCTACTCATTCGAAGCCGGGTTGTTAGCGATATAACAAAATTAGTTTTTTTTTTTCAACATAAACCTACGAAGGCTCGCGACCAAAACCCTACCTATGTAAGCCCTTTATTTTCCTCATTCCTCAATATTCCCGAGCTATTTTCACTAAATCGTTCCCGGAACACGAATTCCAGTTTTACGGGCTTCGCGATTGAGCCGGGATTTCCCGGGAATCAACCCGTCGGGAATTCCTGTGCGTTTCTGAATACGCGACATTTTTGTACGACATTATTTTTTAGTTGGTTAACCGCAAAGGTTGGAACAAAATTGTTAAAAAAAAAATCATACATTTTCAAAACATATATTCAATGTCTAGTTGTCTGTCTGCAATCTACTCTTTCATAAAGCTGACCTGATTATGATGAAAAATTTGATGATGAATGATGTATGCGTAATAGAATTTTTTTTGGGAACATATGCATAATACTCACACTGCTTCTTTAAACACTGCTGGCTCTGTCTTCCCCGCAAGGGATAAAGACGTGATTATATGAATGAATGAATGAGTCATGACATGGGAGGAGTGCGCTACTCTCGCGTTTTCTCTCTAACAGCGCATCCTTTTCTTAACTTACACTCCCTACAAAATCTTTATAGTGCCTTTAAGTTGTATGTTACTCGCCCCCTATGCTAGGGGGGTCAGACAGTACACTTTGCAATACGACAAATAAAGGCATTGCCTATAAAAATTATAACATAGTATTTCGGACATCATAGAGATAAGATTTTATAGGTACATACGTCACGCCTCTTTCCCGGAGGCAGACTCATTTTTACATTTGACTCTATCCCTGCATACTGCTTGCGCTTCATATATACAAAATTCAAAAAAATTCAAAAATTCAAAATTTTTTATTCATTATTATAGGATATTATTATATCGCTTAATAATTGTCGTATGGTTTAACAACTTGGTTGACGTCAAATAAATTACTTAAAAACTAAGTTTACTGCCGCTTCCAAGGCGTCAGTGCAGAAGAAGCGGTAACAAAATATATAATACATACATACAGTCACGTCTTGTGGGGCAGACATGGTCAATAGTCTTGAAGAAACTTAAAGGCCACGTGCAGCTGTTTGCTTCATGATAGAATTCGAATTCAAATAGTGACAGGTTGTTAGCCCATCGACTAAAAGAGAAATACCAAGTATATAAACCTATCCCTTAGTCGCTGTTTCGACCAGGAAAGAGATGGAGCAGTACTATTCTTTGTTCTATTAGTGCCGGTAACCACACGGCACGCATATTCGCTTCAATCAAATTCAAAATGTTTTCATACAACATCGTATTAAGGGCAACTCCTAATTCAAGAGCAAGCATAAAAATTCTCGACTATTTTAAATACAGTTCGCTATCTACAAGATCCAACTTAGTGATTGAGCCGAGATTTCACAGGAGTCTCCTTCTAAGCTCTTTCCGCTCTCAAGACCCGCTAGATGGCGTGTCAGTCGGATTTATTCCCGTTTAAATTGTTGTATTATCCGTTTGAGTCCGCATTTAAATAACTCTCAACCAATTTGTAGTGTAGGTACTCTTTGTATAAACAAATTATTGCTCTTGTGTTTTGTAAATATTTCGAATAGGAATTTTATTTTAATTTCTTTTTTTGAATATTTGATATGATCTATTGGATAGACAACTCTTGTTCCCGTGAATGTCTGAAGAGACTAAAGGAAAAAAGTACTTTTACCAATTCTATCATAAACAGTTGTTGTCTATGATAGAATTGTTACCTGTTACCTGATTACAGGGAAATGAAGGTGGGAAGGGAGTCTCTCCATGTCCTGTTTTTTTACTCTTACTTGTGGTTAGAGTCAAAACCCAGGCTCCTCCCCAGGTAGGTTAAACATAACCTCGTTAAACGTTAAACGTCGTTATTACTTACGATTTAGACGGAGTCAATGGTCACAAGTGATTGAATTGTGAAATTGTGTGTAAAATCAGAGATAGTGACAGTTATATCACTAATCACTACATAGTATAAAACAAAGTCGCGTGTCCGTCCCTATGTCTGTATGTATGTATGCTTAGATCTTAAAAACTTTAAAACGTTCGATGCAGTTTTTTCGGAAGATAGTGATTCAAGAGAAAGTTTTATATGTATAATGTATTTAAGGTGGTTCTAATTTCGTCGCATTTTGTATATAGCGCTAAAATCACCCGTGCGAAGCAGCGAGGCAGGTCGCTAGTCCTAAGTATAAAAGAGAGCCCAAGTTTAAAGTCTTTTCTTTGGTTTACATTTACAGTGTGCGTGAAAAAGGACAGCCGGCTCACACTCTTTCTTCATCACCACTATGGAAATTGTGCAACAAACTTCGTGACTAACAAAAAAAAAAATAGAATAAATTTCACCATCTCTCAGTTTATTCAAACGGACTCGGCTCGCCTTATAATTCTTAGCTAAGCCTTTGTGGGTCGGCCCGGAAGCCTCCGGGACGAAGTATGCGTTGACGGGTTAAGACAAGGAACTAGGAATGAAATAGAGTTAGAATGATAAAATTCCTATGGGCAGATTTTTATTCGATGCTTAGAAAATATTGTTACTAATTAAAATACATAATAGGATTAAATTATTAATGCATATATGGTGGAATATTAAAATTCCCCTGAGAGTCACGCATTTATCTTTTACGGGGCACACAGAGTCAACAGTAAAATGCCTGCGATCTCATGATGCCTTCAAAATGGCAAGAAGAGCGCACGGAAAGTTATTTTGGGCATCATTGAAGCCCTCAAGGATGCATAATTTTCTCCGTTTTTTTTTTCACATTTTCCATTATTTCTTCGCTCCTTATGTAGCGGCCGTTCAGCCTCCATGGACAATCCACTTTTTGACTTAACATTTTAGATGACTAAAACCGACTGACAGACGGTGAAAAAAAGGACAATCGACTGGGACATTAGGAGACGACCATAAGACGACAAGACGTATCTTAAACGGGCTAAATTCTATTTTATTCAGACTCGACCCAGACAGACCCAAGGGTGGCGTTGAGATAAAAATGGTGGGAGCGTTTAGTAAGGACCAGCCTTATGATGACCCTTAAGACTACGAATCCGACTGACCAAACTTTATTACGGTGCTAACTGAGACTGAATTTATGATTAACTCAAGACCTTTGACATACGTACCTTTAGACCATGATGACGACTTACCTCTGACACCAAATGATTTTCTGTTTATGAAAACCGACTCTCATGACTATCCCTTTGGAGTATTCACTGATTATGACTTACTAAGACAGACCTGGAGGGAATCCCAGCGACTTGCAGACTTGACTTGGAAGCGCTGGGTAAAGGAGTACCTGCCGACTTTGACTCGACGTGACAAATGGTACCGCGACAACGACAGACCACTGATTGTAGGTGACTTAGTTGTGATTGCTGACGATCAACTACCCCGCAATCAGTGGCCTCTTGGCAGGGTCGATCAGGTTTTTCCTGGCAAGGACGGCCTGATCCGTGTGGCCCAAGTCAAGACAAGACATGGACTTTACGTTAGACCTGTGACAAAGTTGTGTCGGCTGGACGTCCGCTCCTCAACTTGAGTACCAGCTTTCTGGTATTGGAGGTGGGAATGTAGCGGCCGTTCAGCCTCCATGGACAATCCACTTTTTGACTTAACATTTTAGATGACTAAAACCGACTGACAGACGGTGAAAAAAAGGACAATCGACTTGGACACTAAGGAGACGACCATAAGACGACGAGACGACAAGACGTATCTTGAACGGGAAAATTCTTTTTTATTTAGACAGACAACAGACCCTCGGCCCGTTCACCTTATTTTGCAGTTTCAGTTGCAGTGTGATGTTATATATAGACTAAAACCTTTCTCGATAAATGGTCTATTCAACACAAAAAGAGTTTTTAAATTCGAACCAGTAGTTCCTGAGATTAGCACGTTTAAACAAACAAACAAACTCTTCAGCTTTATTATATGAATGAAGAAATACAATTATTATTTTTGACTAACTTTTCCGCAGCTTTGCCTGCACTATATTAGCGCCATCTTTATGCGCGAATTTAGGTTATTTATTAGGGCCACCTACACCATTCATTTTGCGTCACCAATAAAATAATACAGATACCTATTTCGCAACTTCCCACGGGAAATTTAGTTTTACCGGAATGCTAAGTTTATGTAAGCAACAAACAAACAAAAATAAAGTTCCTTTCGCATTGATAATATTAGTTAGGATTGGGATGGTATGAACGCCAACTCTATTGGCTTTCATACTCGTAAAGGCGACGCGATGGATGCACAGAGTATGCGATTGCAGAGATTTCGCGAATATTTATGAAAATGCGCTGCAATCTTTCGCATTTCGGCAAAAATTTTTTTTGGAATTTTCTTTAGCGAAGTTTTTATGTAATTGAAAGATGTAGGATGAGTGAAAAAATGCCAAGGAAATTTACATATTAAATATATAATAGGTTAAGGGTACTTCTTAGGTAGGATATGGCCAAAAACAAGTGCATTACAGGCAGTATAATAATAATTAGTACATCAGAAAGTAGCTTTTCTATTAGCCCATAAAAGATTTATAAAATCATTTAAAAATGTAGTAGCGAAATTACAGTTTTTTAATGAAACCGTTATTTAATTATTACTTTAGCTTGTCATTTTTTGATTGTAACATCGGCCACAATGTTAGCCGTGAGGCAACACGTACATATATTTTCTGCAACAAAGAAAATAAAATGGTGCCGTGTGGTTCCCGGCACCAATATAAAAAAGAATAGGACCACTCCATATCATTACCCATGGATGTCGTAAGAGGCGACTAAGGGACAGGCTTATAATCTTGGAACTCTTATTTTAGGCGATGGGCTTGCAACCTGTCACTATTTGAATCTCAATTCTATCATAAAGCCAAACAGCAGAACGTGGCCAATCAGTCTCTTCAAGATTGTTGGCTCCGTCTACCCCGAAAGGGATAAAGACGTGACTTTATGAACGTATGAATGAATGAAAAAAAAAAACAAAATATTTTAATTTACAAATACTTTGTAATTTTAATTACATGTGTTAGAAAAAGAACCAGGTGCATTGTACAATTTCTTTCCTTTTTTAATTTCATTTACACTAGAACACGCATTATAAATATAATTTTTAAAAACCAATTTACCGCTATCTTCCTACTACAGGTATTTGCCGTTTCTAAATAGCTATCTTCAAAGATAAATGTTTATTTTATAAAACATTTACTCTGTATACCAACACTACGCTAACACACCTTGTTTGTTCATTAGAGATTTAATTTGATTTTTCTAGCCGCTTCTAATTGCGCTCTCTTATAATTTTCTGCTCATTTGTGCCACTGGGACGCCCAAACAATTAGTTTGTGCTATTTGTATTTTTAAACCACCAACGGCTTTAAAACACGCTTAGATTTAGCGCCGCAGTTGTTCAGTTTAAGAAAATTTTACAGAGTATAATATATAATGATAGTGACAATATAGTACAAAATAAGAGTATAATAGTATAGTATTGAACATTGGAAAATAAAAAGTGCAGTACGTTATTTTATTTCTTGTAGATAAAATCTTAGATACAATAATTCATGAGTAGACTAGCTGTGCCCGCGACTTCATCCGCGTGGAACAGTTATTATGGACGTCATTGAAGCCTTTATGGATGAACAATTTTTTTTCACATTTTCTATTATTTCTTTGCTCTTTATAGTTGCAGCTTGATATTATATAGCCTAAAGCCTTCCTCGATAAATGGTCTATTTGATGCAAAAATAATTTTTCAATTCGAACCAGTAGTTCCTGAGATTAGCACGTTCAAACAAACAAACTCTTCAGCTTTATAATATTAGTATAGTTTTACGGGGACTAATACAACGGCCAGGGTGTTTGTAATTAAAATCAAAACTATGAAGGTTAAACAAATAGGTTGAATATTTAATATTTACCTATAAACAAACACTTTTTAATTAACATTTTTTTGCTTGTCATATAAAATATTTTACATAAACCAACCAGTAACTTTACTGCAGACTGATAACCTAGAATGTCAATCGTTGGCGAGAAGTGGCGAAGGGTAATTTAACAATATTTATAATCAAACCCCCAAACAGAAATAAAGATTTCTTTATTTTACTATTCGAGATCCAAAACAATAATACTTACTCCTTTTTGATTCATATCAAAGTTTGGAGCTATACAGGGTGTGTGGCAAATCGCGTTGAATTTTGAAAAGGGCACTCAGTATCTGATGTTTATTCCAAATAATTAGAAAAATTAGGGTAACTATAAAATTTTTACTTTTCATTGAATTTTTTTATCGATTTATTATTGAGAACATTTATAAAATCTGATAATAGAGCTGTGACGTCATCTCTATGATGAAGAGAATTTAAGTACGTATTTAGTTACATTATCTTAATCAACTATTTTAGTTACTGCTGCCTTCTGGTAACTTAAACATACATGTGAATGTCTATAAATAAATTACACTGCTTGAGTTAACCTCGAAGTAAGTTCGAGACTTGTGTTACGCGATACTAACTCAACGATACTATATTTTATAATAAATACTTATATAGATAAACATCCAAGAACCAGGCCAATCGGAAAAAGTTCTTTTCTCATCACACCCTGGCCAGGATTCGAACCCGGGACCTCCGGTGTCACAGAAAAGCGTACTACCGCTGCGCCACAGAGGCCGTCAATATGATCATATTATTCTCAAATTGCGGATTTTATACATTGACAGAACAAATCACACAAATTGGCCTGGCCCCAAAGTATATACTTGTGATATGGGATATTACCATCCAAGACCTATTTATTTTTCGTAATGACTTGATTGGGAATCGAACTTGGGTCCTTTGGTTCAGAGGAAGGAACTTCCACTGGGCCGATAGGCCACGTTCAACCGTTTGGCTTACTGATAGAGTTGAAATAGTGACAGATATTTTTTTTATGTTTTTTCGGAATAATTCTGATAAACACTTTAAATAATCGACGCCAAATTTGTGGTGTTTAATTAATTTATTAATTTGTAATATTTACATAATAAAAATCTTTGAATTATCATCATTGCTAACTAATTACATACTAATTCGTGTTTTACATTTAAAATTAGGTGTTTATAAACTAAGACTTAGCAGTTACTTACAATTTCAATAAGACTTAAACAATTATATTGCTAAGTTCAGAATGAAGAAATGAAATTTGTTAGATATGCAAGTGTTATGTGCTCGGTCACAACATTTGTACATCTGACAAAAGCTGAAAAATCTGACTGGCTTAGAAATTAATTTTAAAAGACAAAAAACATTCAAGCTGTCAAATATAGGTACATTTACTTCAAGATGAAAAGAAAATTTCAGGAAGTTGATCATTTTTTCAATACTTAATTCCGATACAAGATACTCTCTTTTTTATACTAAAAAACAAATATATACAAATTCTTAAGCGCCGGGAACCACACGGAAATTTTGACAATAAAGTTGTGTACACAGTCTACATACTCCTTCGGTAGAATTATATGTGTTTAAATTTATACTATCTATACTAATATTATAAAGCTGAAGAGTTTGTTTTGTTTGTTTGAACGCGCTAATCTCAGGACCTACTGGTTCGAATTGAAAAATTCTTTTTTTGCGTTAAATAGACCATTTATCAAAGAAGGCTTTATTTATATAACATCACGCTGCAACTATAAGGAGCAAAGAAATAATAGAAAATGTGAAAAGAACGGGGAATATTATTAATCCTTGAGGGCTTCAATGTTGACCAAAATAACTATTCCACGTGGACTAAGTTGCGGGCATAGCTAGTTTTAAATAATCCTGTATCTCATCTTCAATGACATTATAATGGAAATAACAAAGAGATTTTGCAATTATAGCTTTTAGCCGCAGCTTCGCTCGTGCAATTTAAGCGCCACATACAACGGAATAAAGGTTTTCTCAAAAAATCCCACAGAAACCTTAGTTTTACAGGGATAAAAAGTATATAAAGTCCGTCTCCAGACGACGTTCAGTAGATAACGCGTGAAGAGAGGATAAACAAACAAACAAATGAACTTGCTTTTGCATTTATAATATTAGTGCCGTGTGGTTCCCGGCACCAATAAAAAAAATAATAGGACTACTCCGTGTCATTCCCATGGATGTCGTAAAAGGCGATTAAGCGATAGGCTTAAAAACTTGGGATTCTTCTTTAAGGCGATGGGCTAGCAACCTGTCACTATTCGAATCTCAATTCTTTTATTAAGCCAAACAGCTGAACGTGGCCATTCAGTCTTTTCAAGACTGTCGGCTTTGTCTACCCCGCAAGGGATATAGACGACTTTTTTATATATATTTTTATTATATATGTGTGTATGACCTATGATTTACCATTGTTAAAGGCAATATTCAAGAATTACACTAATTCCCACTGTTGCAGTAATAGATTCATACATATAGTCACTTCTTCATCCTTTACGAGGTAGACAGAGCCTTTTAAAAATGTAACAGTGATGGAATTGAAATTCAAATCGTGACAGGTTGTTAGCCCATAAACGCCTTAATGAAGAATCTTAAATTTATATACATATCACGCGCGACGATTTTTTTGTCGCGCGGTATACTATCACTGTTTCGCTTTTCATTATGACGTGAAACGGGACAGCGATAGTTTATCGCGCAATAAAAACAGAAGATAAACAGCTGGCACATACTATGTTTTTCTCGCTACCAGTGCGGCATGGTAGTAGTCATATAGTTATTAATAAATAGGTAGTTTAGTATGTATTAAAACGTGTACCTACATAAATATTATTTACACTTACATAAAATTGCGTAACTTGAAATAAATACTATGATATTTAACAAAAACAATTAACATGGCAAAAAATCTCAATCGGCTAAGTAAACTTTTTTCTAACCTATTTATACTTTAATTTTTTTGACAGAAAACAGAAATATTATTAATTTATTCATTAAATATGGTTAAAAATAATGACGTAATAATATTTCAAACCGATTTTCGTAACTGCTATATGCAATATTTTTTTTGGTATATTTGTCACCATAACCAGTCACTGTTACAATAAAACTTAGAGACTATTTAAATACATACGTAAGTCATTATGAAGGGTAGGACTCTGATAACAATTAAAAGTTACTATTATCCAATAAATAAGAGTTAAACCTGAATGAAAGTCAGTTACGAGTAATTAACGGTGATTGAAAACAAAACGCAATTACCAGTTATTAATACAACGCTATTCTCTTCTTCGAAAACTAAATATTATTTTTTGCGAATGAAAATCTTCTTGATGTCACTATTTAAATTTAAAAGACGTTCCTATTCAAATAAAGGCTCGAGTAAAAAAAGCAAAGGTTACCAAAACTTTGCTTAGCCAATTCAAAATATAGACAGACTAAATTCGTATAATTAAGTTATTTTAAAAGCTATTCATAGATGAATTAAAGTTAAAGCTGCTTGTCTCAGCCTTGTGTTGTCATCGTAGTAATCCCCTCCATCGTCCAGGGTATAGTCATCAGAAGATACCAGCATAGGCAAGAAGAAGAGGAGAAATAGAAGAATCCATTTATTGAATGTTCCACACGCTGTTGCTCCACCGTTGAGTGTTACTGAAATAGAATTGAAGAAATCATGTTAAATAGAGATTCTCAAATTTTTTTTCTATACATATAAGTATCCTTCAAGGGATAGACAGAGTCGGCATCTCTTGTAAACGTCAGAGACTGTTGTGACACAGGTCTCCCGTAGGTCGAAGTCTCCCGCTATTAAAAAGGTCTTGATGACTGAGTGGACTTGGGTTCAGAGGAGGACTCACTCGAGGGGTGGGGACTACTTTAGTCACTTTGGCTAATGTTCTCACTTAAAGAATGGAAGAAACGCTATTAATCAATCATTTGTATTGATATGTTGTTTGTCCATACCTGATATGTTGTCGTAATTTTGGGAGCTAATGGACTTAAAAGTGAGGATGGCAAAGACCAAAACAAAATCCTTGCAAAGACTTACTTTATGCTTCTTCTTACACTCACCTGTAACCAAGTGCAGTCTCTGCTTCTCCCCACTATAAGCCAAACATGCAAAGATGGGTTCAACGAATATCACTCACTTCTCTCAGGTCTTGGATCCGCTTCTGGCGTGAAGAAGTCCAGCTTAGCAGATCTCTTGTACACGTCATAGACGGTGGCAACACAGGCTACCCGCAGTCTCCCGCTGATGAAGAGGTCTGGTGTCACCTTGATGTCGGCGTGGACGCGGGTCCAGAGGAGACCTGACTCCGATGGGTGCAGACTGGTCTCCGAGGCCAGCAGCTGGAATAGATTCAATAATGAATTAGTTTGTGCCGTGTGGTTCCCGGCACCAATACAAAAAAGAATAGGACCACTCCGTCTCTTTCCCATGGATGTCGTAAAAGGTGACTAAGGGATAGGCTTACAAACTTGGGATTCTTTTTTAAGCGATGGGCTAGTAACCTGTCACAATTTGAATCTCAATTCTATCATTAAGCCAAATAGCTGAACGTGGCCATTCAGTCCTTTCAAGACTGTTAGCTCTGTATACCCCGCAAGGGATATAGACGTGACTGTATGTATGTATGTATGAATAAGTGAAAGAGATTTTAATGATAACAATCATGCATGTGCCGTGTGGTCATGGTTACAGATACTTTTACGATGAGAGAAACCATCATGAAGAAACTTAAGTAATTCAGGCATATAAGTAACCAAGATACAATATTTTTGAAAGCCTCAATTCAGACGTTGCAGGTCAGCAGAAAAACGAATTTATCACGCCCTAGCCTGGATTCAAACTTTTATAAATATAAATAAATAAATATAAATATATACGGGACAAATTACTCTGATTGAGTTAGCCTCGAAGTAAGTTCGAGACTTGTGTTACGAGATACTAACTCAACGATACTATATTTTATAATAAATATTTATATAGATAAATATCCAAGACCCAGGCCAATCGGAGAAAGTTCGTTTCTCATCATGCCCTGGCCGGGATTCGAACCCGGGACCCTGGTGTCACAGACAAGCGCACTACCGCTGCGCCACAGAGGCCGTCAAACTTAAGACTTAATATTAATGAGGTCACAATCGATAAAATAGAAGTTGATTAACACATACAGGCTCTCCATTAACGGAGATGGTCAGGTTCGCAGCAGGCTTTGCAGGTGATGAGCTGCAGTTGGCCCGGAGAATCTCCCCGGGCTGGTACCGGTCTTTGTCGGCCTTCAGGACTGGGTCGAAGGTCGGTAGACCTGGAATTACAATGAAACATCTATTACAGATTAGAGAACTTTGGTGGTTGGTAAAGGTTCACATCACATATAATCACGTCTATATCCCTTGCGGGGTAGACAGGGCCAACAGTCTTGTAAAGACTGATAGGCCACGTTCAGCTATTTGGTTTAGGTTCAAATACAGGTGACAGGTTGCTAGCCCATCGCCTAAAAGAAGAATCCCAAGTTTATAAGCCTACCCCTTAGTCGCCTTTTACGACACCCATGGGAAAGAGATGGAGTGGTCCTATTCTTTTTTGTATTGGTGCCGGGAACCACACGGCACTGCCGTTGGTTCCCGGCACCAATACAAAATTGACCTAATTATAGCTGCAAAAAGCAGCTGGCACATTATATGCCTTATCTCCACTTCCAGATCAGCATGGAAGCTATGGAAATATATATTTATTTAGATTTTTATAAATATTAAAATCATTTACATATCATAAACAGCTGAACGTGGCCTTTTGGTATTTTCGAGACTGTGGGCTCTGTCTACCCCGAAAGGGATACGGACATGATTTTGTGTATGTATGTTACAAATCATCAGAATTCTCTTATTCTAATGCTAGTTCTTCAGTTTATAATGCATACGTTTACTGCTTATAAACTGTATCGCTATATATTTCAAGACTCAAGGTTTTACAGAGATGGACGCAACCGGGACAAACGACAGGAGGTTTGATGATATTAAAAGTACTTCAATTATAACTTTCGAACGATATATTGGATTCACGAACAACAAATAAAATTCAATATTGTTTAATATTGAATTTTATTTCGGAAAAAATAAAGGTACCCGGCACGTGTGCCGTGTGGTTCCCGGCACCAATACAAAAAAGAATAGGACCGCTTCATCTCTTTCCCGTGGATGTCGTAAGAGGCGACTAAGGGATATGCTTACAAACTTGGGATTCTTTTTAAAGGCGATAGGCTAGCAACCTGTCACTATTTGAATGTCAATTCTATCATTAAGCCAAATAGCTGAACGTGGCCATTCAGTCTTTTCAAGACTGTTGGCTCTGTCTACCCCGCAAGGGATATAGACGTGACCATATATGTATGTAAAAAATAAAGGATTGAATTTTCCTAGCTTCAATTACCTATATAAAAATTAGTATATCTGTTTGTTTTCCTAATGCGATTAAACGTTTGGAAAGCACATAATATCATGTTTGGTCCCAATTCTGTTGAAGGGAATGCTCGACAGAATACAAATGCGGGATTTAAGACCGTTTCCACTCAATTTAGTTCCGCCATTATAACTAGCCTCGGATTTATGATTCAATTTTGATTTACAACAAAATTTTATGGATTTCTCAAAGCTTGAAATAATACAAAACAGAATAGGACCACTACATCTCTTTCCCATGGATGTCGAAAAAGGCGACTACGGGACAGGCTTACAAACTTGGGATTCTTTTTTAGGTGGGCTAGCAACATGTCACTATTTGAATCTCAATTCTATCATTAAGCCACATAGCTGAACGTGGCTATTCAGTCTTTTCAAGACTGTCTACCCCGCAAGGCGTATAGACGTGACCATATGTATGTATTTATGTATTGAAATAATATTGATGAATTCTAGAAAAGAAATTGATATTTTATGATCATTTGGAATCTTATGAAGTACCTTACATCTTGATGTGCCACCAGTAAGAGCTCAATTTTTATTTATTAACGTATAACAAGGAAAAAAGAGAAGGAACAAAAAAAAATATAAGGCATAACATACATTAATACAATTCATGCTCAGCTATATTATTGGGTATATGTTTGTAGCGCTAAACTCAAAACGTAGCCTTTCAGGGTTTTCGGACTGTTGGCTCTGTTTACCCCGTGAGGGATAAGAAGATGATGCGATATTACGAAAATAGGGTATAGTTATATTAGTTAGTAGGCTATAGTTTTGACGGCCTATGTGGCGCAGCGGGAGTACGCTTGTCTGTGACATAGGAGGTCTCGGGTTCGAATCCTGGCCAGGGCATGATGGGAATATAACTTTTTCTGATTGGCCTGGGTCTTGGATGTTTATCTATATAAGTATTTATTATGAAATATAGTATCGTTGAGAGAAGAAATGTGGTTTTATGGAATGTATAAATAAGCTTTAGTGGCACGTTAGAGGAACTTCATTACGAGTCAGTCAAAGGGAATTAATGCGTTTGATTAAGGCCTATATACACTAATGCATCATGGTACTACGGTTACTTCGGTCGGTAGATTGAGCGCAAAACATCGAAAGTAAAGAAAATATTTAAGCAGAGTACATACCATATAGAATACATACATATATAATATAGAAATATTCTCGTTATCTCCCGTACGGAATAGACAGAGCTAACGCTTTTGAAACCATACGGCTTAACATGGCATTTCAATCTTGTCATACTAAGGTTGTTTACCTAGTAACAGATAAAGACGTGATCATATGTTTACATAATACCACTCAAAAGGATCAACCCTTCTCTTGCATACTGCTAAAATACTATATGACAAATAAACCGAATTTCTGAGAATACAGTTCCCTGTATTGGCATATGCATGAAATGCCGGAAATGAAATAAGGGTGCTTACAAACTGGAAGTTTTGAACTAACATATACTTACTTGCATTTGATGAAAATAAGTATTAAAGTGCGTAGTCGAATTGCAAAGTTGGGCGCGGTTAAAATGCGTGATGTGCATAAAAGACACAGGATCGAATGCCACCTCGGCCATGTATCAATGACTATAGATAGATAAATAGATAGATAAATTGATAGATAAACTCTTTATTACACCATAAGAGTAAAACATACAAAACAACACAAAGCAGATATAGATGGTACAACGGCGGACTTATCGCTAAAGCATCTATTTCGAAGTTATGTACATCAGTTTGAATACTAACCCATGGTCTTACGTTGAGGGAAAACATCGTGAGATAAACTTCACATTTAAGCAACTATGATAGATCCAATACAGGTTAAGTTTCCCCTGCAAAGGGTGTGGAGGTCAAATTGGAGTCGCTTCGTGTAAAAACCTTTTTTTTGCTTTGTTTTTTTTTTAACGTGTGAAAAGACCTTCGTCTACCCGTCCGGCTACGGGAAGCCGAACGGGTTATGTGGAGCTTGAACCCACTAAATCCACACGGTGCCATCGCCTACCGCTTCATTGCCAGAAGCATGAACTGCCCTCGCTCATATTCCTAACTAACTGACTCAACCAATTTAGGAACCAACGTTAGTCCTGGATACATACAACATACATATAATCACGTCTATATCCCTTGCGGGTAGACAGAGCCAACAGTCTCGAAAAGACTGATAGGCCACGTTCAGCTGTTTGGCTTTATGATGGAATTGAAATTCAAATAGTGACAGGTTGCTAGCCCATCGCCTAAAAGAAGAATCCCAATCCATTCCTGGTTATATCCTCACCTTTCTGGAGAGGAGCCCTGGGATTGCTTTCATGAGCGGGATCCTGGATTGGGTGAATCAGGTTTTTACACAAAGCGTCTCCCATCTGACTTTCGCAGCCTTTTCAGAGGAACCTCATAGGTATTGGATCATAGTTTCAGTTTCAAGATTATGCAAGTTTTCTCACGATGTTTTTCCTCACAGTAAGAGCATAGGTTATTCAAACTAATGTTTGTAAAAGATCCATCATTGGTACATGATCAAAGTTACCTGTATCTGAAAGGCTTCACTCGCTCATTATTACTGAGCACCTTAACTGTTCAACTACTGACGCTCTAAAATCTACCTAGTGCCTAACTACTCTAAATTCAATTCTTGTTAACGTGAACCTACTGAATTTTAGATTTATTCATACCAATCGCTCGTGCATACGATTTATTTCGCGGTAACAGTGATGGGGAATATTAGAAAGGGAATCAATAAATTCATTCATCACGTCTATATTCCTTGCGGGGTAGACAGAACCAGCAGTTTAAAAAAATTGATAGGCCACGTTCAGCTAATAGGCTGAATGATAGAATTGAGATTCAAATAGTAACAGGTTACTAGCCCATCGCCTAAAAGAAGAATTCCAAGGTTATAAGCCTATGTCTTAGTCGCCTATTACGACATCCGTGGGAAAGACATGTAGTAGTCCTATTCTATTTTATTTTGGAACCACACGGTACCAATATAAATATATAGAAATGGAATACTCGACTAAAACTAGAATTTTGGTTAATCTATGAACCAAATGTAAAATCGATGCATATAGCATTCATAATTACGAGAATGCATTGTTATATAATATGAGAGTTGTCAGTGGACGACGGTTAAAAGACTACTAAAAAACGTGATCTTTCAATCTTTGCGAGACTGTTTGGGCTTTGTCTACCCCTTAAGGAATAAAGACGTGAGCTGTATATAGCTGTAACACAAAAAGATGCATCAAACGTAAATTAATGCAGTTCAACATTATGCATGTACGCGCGAGTGATATGAACCTGCGATGCGTCTCATTCAGTATAATTATCCAATACTCGATGTTTACTGCACCCAGCTTAGCATACAATGATATGCTTTGCTGGTTCGTATGCAAATAGGTACGTTATTACGTTAATTTGTTTGTGAGATATAAAACTTTATTAATTTAAAATTATTTAATTATATACCGGGGTCGTCGTCGGGACAGTTATGAAGCAAGAATCAAAACTAAATGGTAGAATCTCTACATATAAATGTTTTCAGATCTTTTATAGTACCATATTTTGTCGCTTGGGTAGTTAGAAGTTAAAAAGTGTACATAAAATTCCCCCAGCCAGTCCCTCTAAGAAGGCAGTATAAAGGGACAGCTTTTTTTTATTAAAATTGTCAGTGAAATGACGCACGATTGAGTTACTTTTTGTTTTGTTTTTTTTTTTTTCTTTAAATTCAAATTTGTTATTTTTACAAAAATAATTATATAATTTGCGGCGTAAATTACACAGTTTTTATCAACGACGTCAAATTACAAATTCAAATATATATCTTAGGTCTAGGTAAAGAGCATTAAAAGAGACCCCAAACAATCTGAAAAATAATATTCAAAAAAACTAAATTTTATTACATTTGTATTAAAGTTTCGAAATTTAATCCAGACAGAAGTTATAATTAACACAACTATGGAGAGTGGCTACGTTTGCGCTGGGAACTTTGATCTCGCTATATTCGTATTAATTTAGTACTTTTGTGGAGTTCATTTTCCATCATCATTTAAATATATTTTCGCTTTAGCTTGGTTTTAGTGGTGCAAATTAGTATGTGACAAGCGCTTCTCTTCGATCGATAAAATCAGAAGTCAATCAAAATCAAAGCTTTTAAACTTGGAATAAGATATAATATACAGGGTGTCTGCTGAATCGCGTTACATATTGAAAGAGAGCACTCAGTATATGATTCTCGTTCCAGATAATTAGAAAATATAGACGATTTTGCAATGCGTTGATTGTCAGTTAGTGACTTCTTTTAAATAAATAAATGGTAGGTTACTAAAACTTTTCTTTTTCTCCGAATAAATTTAATTTTTTTTTTTGCAATAAGTTTAATATAATGTATATACCACTTTTATGTACCTAACGAAATTTGCTTTACATAAATTATAACTAATAACAAAAGTATTAAATAAACTTACTTTTTTTTAATTAATATTAATAATACGGCTAATTACTTTAACATTTCCATGAATGTTAGATACAATTATAAATTAAATATGAAAGGAAACATTTCAACGAGTATTAAACGATTCTCGGTAACCAACGTTATTACAAACGGTCTTATTAAAACTCTTCATAACGTAACAAACATTTACATTCACCGCGCTAAACACAACGTTATCTTCTAGTAGATTTGATTTAATAGATAATCTGGTGCTAGTGGTACCTAAGGTTTTTGTGCAATGGATCACAAAGTCTTAGCGCCACCTACTTAAAGTATTTGAATCTTAATCTCAATCTCAACGTGGCCAATCAAGATTTTGAAGACTGTCGGCTCTGTGTACCCCGCGTGGGATATAATATGTCCTGGCCGAGATTCGAACCCGGGACCAACTGTGTCACAGACAAGCGCACTGCCGCTGCGCCACAGAGGCGGTCAAAGTTAAGTCGTAAAGTTATAATACATCCTACATACATATGGTCACGCCTATATTCTTGCGGGGTAGACAGAGCCGACAGTCTTAAAAAGACTGAATGGCTACGTTCAGCTATTTGGCTTAATGATAGAATTGAGATTCAAATAGTGACAAGTTGCTAGCCCATCGCCTAAAAAGAATCCAAGTTACAAACTTGGATTCTTTTTAGCCTATCCCTCAGTCGCCTTTTACGTCATCCATGGGAAAGAGATGGAGTGGTCCTATTTGTATTGGTGCCGGGAACCACACGGCACTAAATTAATTATCATTATAGAAATACTTACACACAACGTCGACGAACTTCGTATCGATCTGCGTCGCGAACGAAGCGTCCGCTGTCACTTCGCAACTGAAATTTCCAGCTAGAGTGATGTCCATGTGCTTTAGAAGCACCTGGCTACCATTCGAGTTGTTCATCTGAAATTTCATGATATAAAAATGAGGAATAACATACATACATACATATGGTCACGTCTATGTCCCTTGCGGGGTAGAAAGATCCAACAGTCTTCAAAAGACTGAATGGCCACGTATGTAGTATGCAGAGATCGTGGCAAGTGGAAAGATTTAGTATATGCCTATCCCACCGGGAAAAAGGCGTGATTTTATGTGTGTACGTAAGTTATAATACCATCAAGTATAGTCGGAGTATGTTTTCAATCTTATTTTTTATTATGGCTCAAAAAATGTAAATTTTCAAAGGTTAAGGATCGCAGGCTACAAGGTTCGATAAAAGGTTTTCCCTTTATAAAACTTACATAATGCCTAGTAACAAAACTATTCAAGATTGCTAGACCTGAATTTTTTACGAGAATTAACTTGAAATTCTAAGTAAGTAGGTATATTGTAATGGCCTTTACTTTGAAAAAGGCAAAACCGTTCATTTCCAATTTGAGAGCTTTTACTAATACGTATTACATAAATTAAACTACGCCTCTTTTTCAGAGGAGTAATCAAATACTACATCTTTCGACTTGCCACGACCCCTGCATACTTCTTTTGCTTCATTCACTTTTCATTCATCTTTCGCCAGAACGAGATTTGAACAAGGTAGGTTTGTCTTCGTAAAACAAATCCCAGACTGTTAACCATAAGATTGAACGAAAGCACATATTATAACAGCACAAAACATCGTCCTTGCCTTAAATATATATTTTTTTTCAAATGAAACGTAGTACATACATTCATAAAATCACGTCTATATCCCTTGCGGATTGACAGAGCTTATAAACGTAGTACTACGACACAATCTTTCACGCGTATAAAGTCGCGGGCAACGTCAGTCTTGTTACATTTGAATGATAATATTTATTTATTTATTTAAACTTAATGCACGTGAAATGAGTAACGTAAATAAACACCTTATAGCATAAGGATAATAAACTATTTATTTTACCTTTTTTAGATTTTTGTGCCGTGTGGTTCCCGGTACCAATAGAAAAAAGAAAAGGACCACTCCATCTTTCTCCCAGAGATGTCGTTTAAGGCGACCATAGGCTTATAAAATTAAATTGGGATTCTTTTTTTAGGCGATGGGCTAGCAACTTGTCACTACATAAATCTCAATTATATCATTATGCCAAACTACTGAACGTTGCTTATCACAAGAGATATATGTATGTATGTTTCGATTTTTGCTGCAAATAAAAACCAATTCGACCAAACCCAAAAACAACTAAAACAGAAGAGCACCTGCATTGTCTTGTTCCAGAAATAATCCAGGATTTCCGCCGATATCACGAACACGCTCCCAATTTGCTAGATTGAAACGATAAAGACGAGTAGGGGATTGGGAAACTATTTTTCAGTTACTCCACCGAGAGTTCGGTTGAGTAATTCGGAGATTTCCTTGAAAGCTGTTAAACTTCGTCAACACAGACTTTAAGCTTTTACAAAGTTTCGCGAACGTTCTCAATGAGTTTTCCTTTTTTATTTATTTTTTTGTTTTCTTTCTCGTGTGTTCTGTAAATCTATTATTACTTTAAATTGTTTAATGTTTTAACTTCTGTCGTGTTTATTTTATCCTTAACTCCCTAGCAAGGCTTGAACCCAGTGAAGAGATTTTACATACATATATTTTGCCGGAAGGATAGGCTATAACTAATAGGATATAACTAAGTATATATTTCCACTTGCCACGAGCATAACATACTTCTTTCGCTTCATCCACATTTATAATTCTCATCGCGCAAGCTCGACAGTTTCAGGTAAAAAATAAAATAAAAAAGTCATTCCACCATTGTCGCGCTGGGAAGTGATTCTGATTTTTCTTTTAAATTTCTTTTATGATCATATCCTACTACTATTATAAAGGCGAAAGTTTGTATGGATGTATGGATGTTTGTTACTCTTTCACGCAAAAACTACTGAACCGATTACCATGAAATTTGGTATGTAGGTAGCTGAAGACCCAGAATAACACATAGGCTACTTTTTATCCCAGAGTTCCCGCGGGATTGATAGGGTTTCCATGCGGACGAAGTCGCGGGCGGCCTCTAGTTTAGAAATAAGTCGGAATTCTTATGACTCTATTCTTAAGTATCTAAAATCACACGTCATATTTTTATACTTACATCGACATAAATTCCGGGCAGACCAAAAACCCTAGTTTGTGGAGTCTCCAAAGGCGTGTACCTATAGAACTCATGGTTTCCCCTGTACCATTTCACGGAGTACAGTGGCGCCCCCTGCATGTCCCTGGAGCAGATCAGTGATGCTGTACCATTTCTGATCACCACTGACGGTCTGACGAGGAGTTTCACATCACGGAGGCTGGTAACACCTGGAAAAAAGAAATGGTAATTTAAAATTACGCTTATGTACTTTGAAACAATGTTCTATTTTTATTTTTTACATATACATTATATATTATTTATTGGGTAATGTTATTATAATGTAAATTAATTCCTGTCTGACAAACTTTAATGATGCTGTTTTGATGATGATTTCGCTTGTAACAGTTTTTTTTTGTATGTTTTTTGTTTAATATAACGTATGCTTACTTCAAAAATTTGACTAAGTAATTTGCAAGTGAATCACATTATCGTTAATAAACTGTTGTTCACCCTTGCCTCAATTTTGTATGTGATCCTCTTATTGTTAGGTTTGCTGGAAGAGATCCCACTTAGGGATAAGCCCGCTTTTGTACTGTACTGTTTTATATGTGTAATGTACTCCTTAAGTGAACAACAAAGCATTTACTTACTTACTTACTTATTATTTGCACACTGTCAAGAGCGCAAAACATGTTGGAAAATGTTTATAATTGACATACATACATACATATAATCACGTCCTTATCCCTTGCGGGGTAGACAGAGCCAACAGAAAAAAATTTACAAAAAGACTAATAGGCCACGTTAAGCTGTTCGGCTTAATGATAGAATTGAGATTCAAATAGTAACAGGTTGCTAATCTGTCGCCTAAAAGAAGAATCCCAAGTTTATAAGCCTATCCCTTAGTCGCCTTTTACGCCATGGGAAAGAGATGGAGTGGTCCTATTCTCTTTCCTACTGGTGCTGGGAACCACACAGCATACTATATATATATATATACAAATTAATTATACAATGTCAATATGAACATTAATTATCAATGCAGAATAAACAGTAAGTTGATTATATCTACTGTGAAAAATATCCAACGTATCTATCAGGACTGTCACACGTCTTCTTTGACTTCGTGAAAAATAGGATGCTGATGGTGAGACTAAGGAATAGTACGCAATTTGTGGGTGACACATCTCTTTTGTTACGCGAATTTTCTCAGGAAACTATTGGGTTTTTTAAAGTCACGACTAACAAAAAGAGTTATAAATCCGGTAAATGATTTGCTCCAACTTAAACTCTATTAAAACAATTACAATAAGAAGAGATAGAGAAAAGATAAAATAAATCTCTAGAAATAAGTAGTGCCTTTGTAGTAAATTACTTCTTAGTTTTAGGTCTATTTTTATTTTTTTCCTTGATGTAAGTACATACATATTTAAATAAATAAGAAAAACTGATGAGCAATATATTATTTATTTATGTTAAAGCTGATATCAGAGTTTTCAAGACTTTTGGCTCTATCTACCCCACAAGTGATAAAGACGTGAGTATATGTATGTATGTATTAATATTTTAAAACGAGGTTATTTAATGTTCCACTTGATGGGTGATAAAATATTCGAGAAAGTTGGAGAACTTCCGAAATAAAATAAATTTCAATAAAAAAAGAAATTTGCAAATAATTAAGAAAAGTTCTAAATTTGTAAAAAAAAATATTTTTACTACTTTTATTTCGATGTAGGTGTTATGTAAGTGCATTTACATATTATTTATAGATTTTTTTTGTATTTTATACAGGTAGTTTATACAATTTAACTTTCATTTTAATTCCACGTGGAAATTAACACACCCTTTCAACAGAATGAGTCAGCAACTCAGATAACGAGCAAATTCTTGTTGAGCAAGCAGTTTCTCAGCTGAAAATTATTACGAAAGATATTACAATTTCTATAACTTCGTGAAGAATAAAGAGATGTTTAATACTATTTATGCCTACATTAAAATCACGCCGTGTGGTTCCCGGCATCATTACAAAAAAGAATAGGACCACTCCATCTCTTTCCCATGGATGTCGTAAAAGGCGACTAAGGTATAGGCTTATAAACTTGAGATTCCTCTTTTAGGCGAGGGGCTAGCAACCTGTCACTATTTGAATCTCAATTCTGTCATTAAGCCAAATAGCTGAACGTGGCCATTCAGCCTTTTCAAGACTGTTGTCTCTGTCTACCCCGCAAGGGATATATAAGTATGTATGTATGTAAAAATCACGCCTCTGTCCTGGAAAAACCACATCTTTCCACTTGTCCATGATCCCTGCATACTTCTTTCGCTTCATTCACAATAATATTACTAATACTTCTTCCTCCTGGCTTTAGTCCCGGTTGCATCCTCACCACTCTGGATAACAGCCCGGGGTATGCCTTTAACCATGATCGATCCAACACTGGTCAGGTTTACTTAACACATTCAGTTGCCTGAATGTGCAGGTTTCCTCACGATATTCTGTATATCTGTTCTTGTTCTGACGTACCTGTTTTGATCAATGTATGTGGGTATAGTTATGGGTGATCTAAAAATAAACTTAAACTTCCAATGTTAAAACATAGCAATCCCCGTCCACCTTTGGGACAAGTGATGTTAGGGAGAAACCTATGCGGTCGGCATATAAAATAAATTCAAATTGAATCGAGATCTTCGAACCGAATGTGATTGGGCAATTTATATTCAGGCGAAAGATATTTTATTAAGGGATGCAGTATGTTTCATGTGAAGATTTCGCCATTTCTCTAGAGACACGGCCCGGTTCGCTTTTATGTGAAAACTAGTTGGTGCATACGATTTTGGGTAGACCTAGTGTTGAACACTTATATGCTTTAATACTTGAGATTCGTCTTTTAGGCGACGGGCTTGCTATCATTAAGCCAAACAGCCGAACGTGGACTTTCAGCCTTTTGAAGACTATCTATCCCGCAAGGGATTTAGTCATTATATGTTATGTTATAATGTTGAATTATTTAAGTTACAATAGTAGAAAATTATCAGTATAGCAACGACGGCATGTCCCAAGCATATAGACCAATTACTCTTTTTGGAATTATGTGTGTGCATTAATTGTTTCTTACTGTGAGTGAAATGATCGTGAGGAAACCTACACCATCAGGCAATTTAACGCATATTGGATCATTCTAACACATCAGTGTTACCATGATCCAATAAGCGTTAGTTCTGCAAAGTTGCGGAGGTCAGATAAAAGTCGCTTCGTGTAAAAACATGACTTAGCCAATCAAAGAGCGTATACGCAGACCGTGGCCTCTTTTCTAGAGAGGTAACGTAACCAGGACTAATGCCCGTATGATTGAGTATTCTTGAGATTTCTGTGGGCATTATGAGATAAAAATATTTCAAAAATTTAGTCAACTGTTTCACAATGACTTATTCAACCTCATAGAAACTTCACATAACATTCAATTAAAAGTCATATTACCAAGTAATAAAATGAAATAGGTAAGTTTCAAATTCGAATCACAGAATATAAAGGGTTCTAAATCGATAATTTAAAATACGTTTGAAACTTTTGTATTGAATCCTGAAGTCGAACGGTTGAAAGCAATATGTCTTTCAGGAGACAGCATTATATTATATTACATTCGAGATATTGCATAGAAACTTTAGAATTATGAATTGGCTATATTATAATGTCTTCAGGGGATTAGAAACGGCCATATATTCTAGTATGTCACTTGATAAATGTACCAACTGTGCGATACTATTTTGATTTATTAGAGGAAATTTTCTACAGAAAAACTATTAACTTAATTGATGAAATTCGCCAAGATTATGTGGATGTAGGATTGCATAGGGGTTAATATTATTATTTAAAAAAACTTATTTATCCTTAGCGACTGACAGACAACGTACAATCGAATCTATTGAACGTTTTAAGCTTAAATTGATTTAGCCAAATCAAATCAATGACAGATTCTATGTTTTTCGCAGCAGAGTTGCAGGCAAAAGCTAGTTGTAATAATCCTGTGCACAGTTAAAGCAAGAAACGGTGGGCCGTATTCAGAATTGCGCAACTTCAAATCCGTAGAATTCATGGAACTATGGTTTGATCTAAGTATAGCGGTTTATGCTAGTGCAGTATGATGCAACTTAAATGGCGCTTAGTCTGTAATCCGGGGAAGTTAGACACTTAACTTGGTTTAGTGCACCTTGTCTCTTGTCAGGAGAAGACAATAGAAATCAGTTTTTAACAACAAAGGTATATTAAGAGAGAGAAGGGGATGTTTTGTCAAGTCAAGAAACGTGCTTGCGCAAGTGAGCAAAAGCAAAAGAATTGTGCAGAGATTATTGCGAGTTGAAAGATAAAGTTATGCTTACCCTCCTGGAAAGAGGCTTGATGTTATTTATGTAAAAAATTTTGTGTGCGTAACCCCATACATAGATAAAACTCTTTATTGCACCATAAGTGTAAAACATACAAAACAGCATAAAACAGATAGAGATGGTACAAAGGCGAACTTATCGCTAATGCAATCCATTGAAGAAGAATAAAAAAGAAAAATTAGACCAGTCTACCTCTTATGTGTATCATAAGAGGTAGACTGGTCTAATTTTCGATCATAAAAATCTGACTAATAAGACGGATTTCTCCAATATTGTAGAAGTAAAGGAAAAAAGCACTTAACAAGCACCTCTTAATATTTCATCAGATTTTAATTAGGTATGTATAAGAAAAAACAAAATGTATATTTCAAGAAAACTGTTTTTTCATTACTACCAGACTAGCAGAAAATATTTCTACTTTGTTGTAGGTAAATCACAACTCAACGTATACGTTATTAGGAGACAACAAAGCGAGCAAAACAAGTGAAAAAATTGGTCTCAGTACACAAAAGAAAATTCCATTTTCTAGCACATTACCCCAGTCAATCAGAGCATGTGGTACGCAAACGGGTAACTAATAACATTTTTTACCTTTTTCTTGTAAAATTATGGTAATTTTCACATAATGGACCTTTGAAAAGAAAAGAAAATAAAAGTGATGAAAACACCAAAGAATTCCAGCACTTACAAATGGTGTATCAAAATTTGATGCCAGTACACACTTTTACCACTTTTTTAGAAGGCTATCTAAAGAATTAAAGATTTTTATTGACCAAAACTAAGTCGCGGGTAACAGCTAGCTTATAATAATAAAAAGTCATTAAAACCATATGAAATAACTGAAAAATATTTGAATATTTATACCCAAAAGCTATCAAATCTTTATTCCTGTGCTCTTTTGTTTATGTGAGAACAAATATTATCAAACCGGCAGTTACCAACTTGAGTAGCTTCATTAATAATTCTGTGCTAGGATGCAACGTCCATAGCTGTGTTAGAAGCCCCAGCCAAATCACCTTCTATGCTGAAGTAAGACGAGCTGTAGAGTATAACTTATGCGGTCGTAACTTTGGGTTTAGCAAACGGCTGAGGATGCAACCGAGCGTATACTATCATAAAATACAGAGGATTTTATGTTTTTAGTTTCATATTAGGTCATTTTTGTCAAACATAGATATAGGCATGTATGTGAGCGAGGGTCTAAATTTATTGCTCCAGAATATACGGGGCAGTTCTGGCGAAGGGCAAAGAGTACCTTCAATTGACTTTATAGCTTTCGAATGAACATGGAGAAAAAGGGATTTATGTGGATGCAATTAATGAAGACTGCAGGATTCGCAGCAGGTTGAGAGTTTCTACCCTTCAGGAAAGAGACGAAGATATGTCTTTGCACACATGCTGATTCCAATTTTTGAAGCCGATAGCTGACATAATAAATACCAATGTATTGGTCTCATACAAACATTTCCTAATAATGCTGGACCTAATAATGATGAAAGTTAAAATACAGGCAATGATAATAAAAGGCAAAAGGGATCGGCTAAATCTTAAAATCCAATATCAACCAAATTACAAAATGAAAATAACAATAAAGGAATCAATCCACACAATTTATCAAAGTCCAAAATGGCACCGAATATATTTTACCAACGGCAAACATAAGGTAATGCGTCTCAGCTTGTACGGGCATTCCATTTTCTAGTACATTAAACAGGCCGATCGGCAAGGAACTTGAAAAATGTAATTACATTGTTTTATCTACCAACACAGAAATCAAATTATGTCGGGGGAAAATATAAATCGAAATAGGTTGGGAAATTCGGTGGTGTAAGAAATTTTTGATGTTACCACAAAAATTTGGATCAAATGCTTTGTTTTTCGTGTGCAGTATTTGAGTAACTTTTTAACAAAGTTATAAATAACCAGAAACCTTGTCAAATTACCTAGATAAGAACCTAACCTTGATGATAAGCTGGTAGAGAACTCTGACACTAAATTTGCGAAGGTCGCATCCCGAAATACACTCAGATGGTATCTGTCCATCAGGACTTCTAGATATGGAGATAATGTTTTCAATGATCTGTAGAACCTTCAACATGACTTGGTGACATTTAAAGGCAGCTGCTTCATTTATTCTTAGTAACTTATTGGTTTGTTTTTCAGATATCTGTGGTCACATTTATATACCTATCTTTCTCTCTATATATCTATTGGTTGGAGTATTTTCAAACTTAATTCTATTTTCGGCTTGAATGCTTATGAAATTTTGACGCTCGGCTGCTGCCTGCCTGACACTAACTCTCATTGTGAATTTTTGATGTAACATGTTGTCAAGAGCGAAATACAGTCGACTGCCTGTCTCGCATATATAAACTCTTTGGGAATTTTTGATGCATTGCTTGTTAATATTCTGTGTTTTATTTAATCTATTCTTTGTTAGACTTTTACTAAATTAATAGGGGAAAATATGGAGTAGTATCTTTTATAGCGGTAAAAAATTGCATGGCTAAGTTACCTATATTTTATGAGACATTCTCAATAGTAATAAGTTAAGTAGTAATTAAAAGTTTGGCGATCGTGGAAAAGATAAAAGTACATCTCGTCTTTAGCCCATGTGAAATAGACAGAATCAACGGTCTCCAAAAACTTGAAAGCCACGTTCACCTGGATGGTTTTATAATGACATTTATTTGGTCTTATTTGAGGACATAATATTAACATAGAATAAACATACACCTATAATTATGTATACGTGATAGAAAATAAATCCTCATACAAGTTATAAACATTTTACCTTTATCATAATCATAATGGTGTAAAAGTTTACGCCCATTAGGAAATCCCCGAGGAATAAGGTGAGACTTAAAATAGCTGCTACGTAACAGGGCAATTTAAGTTTTCAAAACTATCGAGAAGTTGGCACTAGTTAAACGTTAGTTAAACGCCAGCGGTACAACCCTAGAGGGTTACTTCTTGCGTTTATGTGTGGTACAAGTTATGAGAGGATTTAAAAGTAAAAAGTACAAATAAATAAATATATACGGGACAAATTAGACTGATTGAGTTAGCCTCGAAGTAATTTCCATACTTGTGTTACGAGATACTAACTCAACGATACAATATTTTATAATAAATAATGATATCTACACTTATTATACAATTATATACATGTATTTTAAAAGTCATTTTCTACATAGTAATGTACAAAAATCTTAAGTTATAGCACCGATGTGACCTACACTTATTGTTAGATCCAACGCCAATAGAAGGCATGACCGTAGATTAGGCAATATCTTTCTATGTAAATAGCGGAAAAGCTTTAACAGCTACTAAATAAAAATACCTAAGGTTAGGTTTAGAACTATTAAGTCCTAAACCTACACTTAAAAGCTCATTTGAGATAATGAGATCATAAAAATCCGAGTTCATATTGATTTTTACATACATACATACATATGGTCATGTCTATATCCATTGTGGGGTAGACACAGCCAACAGTCCTGAAAAGACTGATAGGCCACGCTCGGTTATTTGGCTTAATGATATAATTGACATTCAAATAGTGACAGGTTGGCTAGCCCATCGCCTAAAAAAGGAATCCCAAGTTTGTAAGCCTATTACGTACGATATTAAATTATGTTCAAAGTAGCATTAGCCGAAAAACGCTAGATCTTATTGTTTAGGCCGCAACATAAGGCGAGTGATGCTTTTAACGCTAATTTCAACAATTTTGGTTAGCTCAAGTCGGTTCTACGTTTCGATACGTGTTAGAGGAAGTTCTGCCTTTTATAAGTACTTGAGTAACTAGTTATTTTACCGACTAAAATTTTAAGGATTAAGTGCCGAATGATTATTATATGCCGTGTGGTTCCCAGCACTTCCAAACGGGATGGACGCCAAAAGGAATAATAACATTTTGGGGATTATTTAAAAAAAATGTAATGGAAAGTTGCAATTTAATCCTTTGAAATAATTTAATGAGATTGAATCGAGTAGGAAGTACGAATTTTGTAGAATATTTATAATAAAATGTGTTTTATGTCTAGTTGTTTATAGTATGCTTTTTTTCATACATACATATTACATATAGTATATGTACCTTCCGGGGTAGACGGAGCCAACAGACTCAAAAAGACCGTGAGTCCACGTTCAGCTTTACGTCTTCATAATGAAATTGAGATTCAAATAGTGACATGTTGCTAGCCCGTCGCCTAAAGGAAGAATCCCAAGTTAATAGTCCTATCCTTTAGTCGCCTTTTACGACATCCATGAGAAAGATGTATATTCTAAAGTGCCGGTAACCGCACGGCACATTTTTAATAAAAATAACCTAAACGAGTATTTTACTGACTATACCTAAAGTACGTAAAGACAGTTTTCTGCGCCGTTAACTGTACAGCTGTGGACGACATAACAATAATTATAATTATCGTTTCATACGAGATGAGTTCCAATTATAACAAATTAAATTTGAATTTCTGAAAACAAATTAATCAAAATCGATTTGGTTACTTCGTTTTGCGAGTGAGAATCGTTTATTGAAAGCCTCGAATATAAAATGGATAATTAAATTTTTATGTACATCGTAATCTATCCCAACTAAAATTATAAATGTGAAAGTAAGTTTGTTTGTTTGTTTTCTTTTCACGCGTTATCAACACAACCAATCTTCTTGAAATTTCGGATATACACATATAGCTCAGAGTATGGAGAAGGACATAGGGTACCTTTCATTCTGAAAAAAACTATCGTTCCCGTGGGATTAGCGAAAAACCTGTGCATTCTTACATAGATGGCTTAAATACTTACCTGCTGTAGCTGAATGTGCCCATTTAGTCTTTTCAAGACTGTTGGCTCTGTCTACCCCGCAAGGGATATAGACGTGACCATATGTATGTATGTATGTATTAACGCGCACGTAACGTCCGTACCTTTATTTTATCTCAGACGTTTAGAATCATGTTACAACGATCCGTGGTCTTTTATTGTTACCATGGATGACGTAAAAGGTGACTAAGGTATATGCTTATAAACTTGGAATTCCTATTGTAGCAACCTGTCACTATTTGAATCTTAATTCTATTATTAAGCCAAACAGCTGAACGTGGCCTATCAGTCTTTTCAAGACTGCTGGCTCTGTCTTCTCCGCGAGGGATATAGACGTGAGAGTATGTATGTATGTAATTTTACTAACCGATGCTCTTATGCGGAGGGAAAACATGGTTAAACCTGCACATTCAGGCATATGTGTATGTATGGCTGTATGTGTTACCATGATCCAAAATACAGGTTAGCTTTGTGTTGTTTTGTATGTTTTCTCTTATGGTGCAATAAAGAGTATCATCTATCTATCTAGTTTCCCCTACAAAAGTTGCGGTGATCAGACGGGAATCGCGTCGTATAAAAAACCTGACCCACCCAATAGAATAGAATAGATTAGAATGGAATACATTTATTTTCAAAATTCGATACAAGTTACATACACTTATTGACGTCACATCACTCAAATCTAATTGTAACTACTACCGCTTCCAAAGCGCATGTGTAGAATAATTATCTAATAGACAAACGTACATAATATACATACATAATAGACGTACATACATAAAATAACGCCACTTTCCCAAAAGGTAGGCAGAGGCTGCATCTTTCAAGTTGCCACGATTTCTAAAAACATCTGTCACTTCATCCACAGGCAAAACTCATTTCACTCTTTTTCAATTGAACAGTTGTGGATTAAATTCAGAATAGTTTAACTGAATACATTTGAATATTCGCCCGAAAACAAATAATGGCATTGGAGCGTTTGTTTTTATGAAGCAAATATAGCTTTGAACGTGAATCTCTATTTTGGGTGTCTAACAGTGAAATAAAATATTAATATTCTAAGTGCCGTGTGGTTCCCGGCACCAATACAAAAAAGAATAGGACTTCATCTCTTTCCCATGGATGTCTTAAAAGGCGGCTAAGGGATAGGCTTACAAACATGAGATTCTTTTTTTAGACGATGGGCTAGCAACCTGTCACTATTTGTATCTAAATTCTATCATTAAGCCAAATAGCTGAACGTGGCCGATCAGACTTTTCAAGACTGTTGGCTCTGTCTACCCCGCAAGGAATATAGACGTGACCATATGTATGTATGTATGTATAATATTCTAAGTAGAATGGCAGACTTTGTTAATATTAGGTCCTTACATAATTATGAAATAGGTGTTTGGTATAGGAGGAATAAAAAGTCGAATATTTTTTATTCTTGTAATTATATAAACTTCTCGTAACACAATGTTCCGAAACGGATTGACCGATTCTCATGAAATTTCGTGAGCATTTTGAGTAGGTCTGAGAATCGGCCAACATCTATTTTTGTTTGTTTGTTTGTAATATCTTTATTGCATAGAAATTTACACAGTGGCATACAGCTGAACATGGCCTTTCAGACTTTTCAAGACTATTGGCTGTGTCTACCCCGCATGTTATATAGATGTGACTATATGTGTGTGTATGTATGTAACCAAGATAAAAATAGAAAAATCGTTTTTGTAAAAAAATATACTTAGTTACAAGTTCATTATAACCAAAATAAATTAGGTAGGTAACCCACCCAGTAATTAATGCTTTGTTTGAACGACCTTATTAAATTAAAACGGTTGATAATATACTTTCCAATTAAAAAATATATAATCAGGATAAATAAAAAAACAAAAAATCATTTTAAAGCAAAGTACTTACTAAATAACTAGTGATCGGACATTTACTGAAAATAAAGTTGAAAAAAAATATGCTTTCAAGCCAGAATACTTTACAGCTCAGAGGAATTTGTAGAAAAAATAAGCCTACCACAAATTCCTCTGGGCTGTTAAAACTTACCTAAAACAACATCGCAAAAGAAAACGGTTTTTCATTATTTTCACTGAATAATACATATTAATCATACGTTACATAAATATTGGTTTACTCAGTTAGAATGTTCTGAAAGCATTATATTCGGCAAAGGCTTTCGTCTATATAACATCACGCTGCAACTACTAGGAGCGAAGAAATAATGGAATGTGTGAAAAAATACGGGGTACATTATTCATCCTTGAGCCCTCAATGATGCCCAAAATAACTATTCCACGCGGAAAGTCCAAAGTCGCGGGTACAGCTAGTAAAATAATATAATATACACTTTTACATAGATTTGTTTGATTCACATAGCATCGTATCATAAAATTAGCTCAACAACCGTAATAAGTACAATTCTCGTTTCGGACTTGGCCGCTTGTTTTTGCTTATTCAGGTCCAAACATACAGAATCGTTTTCGGTATATTAAACAGGAGCACTCTTCCATAATATATGGTAATTTTTGAAATGCTGTATGGTTGTTGGGCAGTAAAAATGTGAGCATTTAAAAAAAAATTAAAATTTAAAAGCTGTTCTTTTTTTAAAATGGTCTGATAGCGAAGAGTTGTAAGAATATTCTTTTTTTTTAAATGGTCTGATAGCGAAGAGTTCTAAGAATATATTTTTTTATGCAAGGTTTGAGTGTGTTTTACCACAATCTGCTTGCGGTAAGCAAGATGTAATTTGTCCCGTAAATATTTATTTATTTATATTTAGGTATTTATTCGAACTTACTTACTCAATCAGTATTAGGTACCTGTACATACGTCACGTCTTTATCTCTTGTGGGGTAGACAAAGCCAACGCCAGGCCACGTCCATTAGCAAACAAGAGCCACGTTCAGATGTAAAACTGACAGAACATAGCAAGAAAATAATCCTTGTTTTTTTTTTTTTTTTAAACAAGATTCAATACACAAACAGAGTACTAAATAAAAGGAATCCCGTATTATTCCGTTCCGTTATAAGCACTGGCCATATTTTTCCCGCCACTATTGTTTCTCAGATTTTTAATTAAGCATTTTTGATGAAGCAGCGGTCTTTATGGGATTGAAAAAGGGGTAAGAGATGTTTTTTTTTTTAAAAGCTTTGTTGTTATGTGGAATATGAAAGCCTTTATCAGAGGATTAGCTTTGCTGGCCATAAAAGAAAATTAGAAATTAACTAGGCATACATACGTATATGGTCACGTCTATATCCCTTGCGGGGTAGATAGAGCCAACAGTCAATTAACTAGGCATGATGTAACTTATTAGATAAAGATTAGCTATTATTTGGCACAGCGCAATTGAACCGAGGATCACAGGTTCAAACCCCGGTAAGTGCATACATACATATGGTCACGTCTATATCCCTTGTGGGGTAGACAGAGCCAACAGTCTTGAAAAGGCTGATAGGCCACGCTCAGCTATGTAAGTGCATGATGGAAAAATAACTTTTCTTCTGACTAGCTTTAGCTCGCAGCTTCAGCTTAAAAATACTAATTTAACACCACCAACAAAAAGCGACACCCCAAAAGAATACAGGTTTTTCGCAAATCTCACGGGAACTTTACAATTTACCGGGATTAAAGATACCCTATGTCCTTCTCCAGACTTTTATTTATATTTACGTGATATTTCAAGAAGACTAATTCAGTAGATAACCTGTAAAGAGGTAACAAACAAACAAATAAACTTACTTTCTCATTTATACTATTTGGGATTGTGGGATTCGCCTGGGACTTGGTTGTATACTTGTATATATCTATTTAGACAAGTCTCGAACTAACTTTGCGGCTAGCTCAATCTGTGTGTTATTTATCCTGCCATATATACTATACATCATGATCTATGGATGTCGGAAAGGGTGTTTAAGGGAAATACTTATAAACTTTAGCTAACAATCTGTCACTATTTGAATATCCATTCCATCATAAAACCATACAGCTGAACGTAGCCTTTCAGACTGTTGACTCTGTCTACCCTGCAAGGGATGCAGACGTGACTAAATGTATGTATGTTCAATTTTGAATCAATATTTTGACAATAATTACTTGCTTCCATAACATGTTTTACGAATTTTCAACAGAATTCTTATTTTATTCGATACAGGGTGCTTATATCGATAAAATTAAATATTTTCCCCGTCAAATATAAATAAAAGAGGCAGCAATCAAAAGGTGCTAACTGTATTAATTTTAATCTCCTCGCAAATTGAGAAACAAAGGAAAAAGACAAAATAGGCGGTAATTTGAAAGGTCAGAAGAAAAGCCGGTAATTGTATAAAATCGCTCGGAAGACAATAGAAGCGGCTTCTCAAAATAATTCATTCGGAACAGTGGCCATTACGATGTGATTTTATATACTAACTTTTCCGCGAAGTTTTGCCCGCGTGAATTTTGCGCTAACTACAAAAAGCGGAGAACTCAACGCCATTTTCAAAACAGTCACAAAGTAAGCATCACCTACAAAAAGCAACGAATAAAACGCCATCTACAAAAAGCGAAGAATTTAAAGCTACCCACAAATACAGATTTCTTGAAAATCTTACTAGAACTATAGTTTTTACCAGGATGAAATGTATCTTATGTTTTTCTCCAGATTTTTAATTATATATACGTGATATTTTAAGAAAATGAATTCAGAAGATAGCTCGTGAAGAGGTAACAAACGAACAAATAAACTTACTTTCACATTTATAATTCGGGGTTTCCGTAAAAGCAAAGCCCCATAGAAATGCTAGTCAAGTAAACAGTCCTTCTTCGGTTTAAATGTTTAAGAAGCCATTCTAAATATGCAAATGGTGGCAGTAAATAATTGCATTTGAAATGATAGCAGCTGCAGCCAGCGCCGACCTATTTCTTTTGAGTCGATTCTCTACAAGTCATAAAGAACGGTGCTGCTTTGATACCAACGTCCACTATTATTTTGAATTTATTGTGGAGTTTTACCTAAACCTCATAGTGGCCCCACGTTGGGCGCCAGGTAAGGGTGATGAGGGATGATTACATACATACATACATATAGTCACGTCTATATCCCTTACGGGGTAAACAGAACCAACAGTCTTGAAAAAAACTGACAGGTCACGTTCAGCTTTATGCCTCAATGATAGAATTGAGATTCAAATAGTGACAGGTTGCTAGCTCATCGCCTAAAAAGGAATCCCAAGTTTGTAAGCCTATCCCTCAATCGCCTTTTATGACATCCATGGGAAAGGGATGGAGTGGCCCTACTCTTTTTTGTACTGGTGCCGGGAACCACACGGCACTATCAAAATATGTATAGAATAACGATAATCTTTATTGGACTAGTTTTACAATTTTCATGAGAGCGTGTGTTAACTATATACACGAATTCAGCAAGTATTTGCTGAGGATAGCGAGGATAGCTTAACATGGTGAGCGCTGAAGTAGACTAAAGGCGACGGTCCGGAAAAGCCATGTTAATACAGCTTAAGATCGCCTTTCAGTCTTTTCGTTTCAAGAGTATTAGCTCTCTCTACCCCAAAAGGTATAAACACGTAATTATACTCGTATGTATGTAATTGATCGCTCGAAAAATATCATGGTCGAAAATCATTGCAACGAATTTAAATAAAAACAGAATATCTCATCGAAAAAGTTCAGGTCAAACATCGCTGTTTGTGAGATCTAAGAATAGAACTTTTCAAATAAAATGATAGGAACTGTACAACCAATTGACTGACAGACAGCTGAAGCTTGGATGCAATTTTCAAAACAGCTTCATCCAGGCGTATTAAATCCGGTTACATACATACATATGGTCACGACTATATCCCTTGTGGGCTAGACAGAGCCAACAGTATTGAAAAGACTGAATGGCCACGTTCAGCTATTTGGCTTAATGATAGAATTGAGATTCAAATAGTGACAGGTTACTAGCCCATCGCCTAAAATAGAATCCCAAGTTTGTAAGCCTATCCCTTAGTCGCCTTTTACGACATCCATGGGAAAGAGATGGAGTGGTCCTATTCTTTTGTATTGGTGCCGGGAACCACACGGCATTAAATCCTTTACATACAACAATACATAACTTTCGAAAATCACGCATTTTACCGATTCGACCACTGACGCTCTTAAGAGGAAACAAGCTTATTTAGTTAGGTACTCTCTTAGTCGCCTTTTACGTCATCCATTGGAGAGATATGAAGCGGTCCTATTCTTAAGTGGCTGGAACCACAAGGTACTAACTATTCAACTTAATAATTCATTTCAAAAGCTGTTTGTAAAGCCGAGATATAATAGTTTTTCAATGAAATTGTAAATCATATTTTAATTTCCAGCTTTCTATATCAATTTACTCAAGATAATTGAAGTTTCTTTCGTAACATAAAAACAAGTTTAATAAAATTCTTAATATTGGTATGTTTGTTGAAAATTTTCAATTAGTTTTTTGAAATTAAAATTCATTGTTTTCTGTTATTATCTACATACAAAAATAAAGTATACATACGGTCACATCTATATCCCTTGCGGGGTAGACAGAGCCAACAGTTTTGAAAAGACTGAATGGCCACGTTCAGCTATTTGGCTTAATGATAGAATTGAGATTCAAATAGTGACAGGTTGCTAGCCCGTCGCCACAAAAAGAATCCCAAGTTTGTAAGCCTATCTCTTAGACGCCTTTTACGACATCCATGGGAATGAGATGGAGTGGTCCTATTCTTTTTTGTATTGGTGCCGGGAACCACACGGCAATATCTGTTAATATCTGTGTATAGGTATTGTATATAAAAATAAAGTTTTTTTTTTTCTTAAGAAATCCTTACGCTCTCATATTGTTGATCTAAGCTTGCATTTTGCTTATGTATTCAATATTTTCAATTTCAACAGAGATATTTCAAACAGAAATGGCGTACGTGTTTCGTTATGTAGCCATTTTTAATTTTCAGCTGAAATTCGTTATATTTTTTCTTTTTTTTATATATAACTTAAATATAACCACGTCTTTATCCCTTGCGGAGCAGACTGAGTCAATAATCTTGGAAGGCCATGTTCAGCTGTTTGGCTTATTGGTAGAACTGAGATTAAAATTTTTAAATAGGTATACAAATATAACAAAAATTATAATAATACTCGTAGGCAATTACGTTTTTCTTGTCAACCTCTTCAGTTATGCCGCCATTTTTTCCACTGTTTAATATTTTTAATTTGTCACAAAAATATTACAATTATTTGAGTAACCGAAATTGTGACAACTTGAATTTCAATTCCATCATAAAGCCGTTCAACTGAATGTGGCTTCTCAGTTTTTTCATTACTGTTGGCTCTGTCTAGCCCGCAAGTGATATGTATCTATGTATGTTTTTTTAAGATCAAGTAGGTCAAATGTACAAAAGTTATCGGTCAAAAAAAAATTATTACCGATAAAAAAAGCAGAATTATAAATTACTAGCCGTGCCCGCGACATCGTCCGCGTGGAATAGTTATTTAGGGCATCATTGAAGCCCTCAAGGATGAATAATTTACCCCGTTTTTTTTTTCACATTTGCCATTATTTCTTCGCTCCTTATAGTTGCAGCGTGATGTTATATAGCCTAAAGTCTTCTTCGATAAATGGTATATTCAACACAAAAATAATTTTTCAATTCGAACCAGTAGTTCCTGACATTAGCGCGTTCAAACAAACAAACAAACAAACTCTTCAGCTTTATAATATAACATAACATAACATAAAATCACGCCTCTTTCCCATATCCCCCCTCTTTATAGCGTTAATGACTTTTTAAAAGATATTGTGACATAATTATTATATTTTATTTTTATTAAATATTAATTGATGACATTATTGCTAAATATATATTATTTTTAATTAAGTATAAATTAAGGCGAATTTTCGATTTTTAATTTATTATTGAATGATTTAAATTTAAAATGAAAAAAATTATCTGACTGAATTATTGTACGTCTGTGAAGACAGATCACACTGACACGAACTGTTTTGTATCATCTTTTCTACCTGTGTTTCCGCAATAAAGAGATTTGAATTAGAATTTTGAATTTGAATTCCGGGAGGGGTAGGCAGAGACTACCTCTTTCCACTTGCCACGATCTCTGCATACTTCCTTCGCTTCATCCACATTCATAACTCTCTTCATGCAAGCTCGGCGGTTTCGGGTACTTTTGACTTTTTGCTTTATAATATTAGTGTAGATTAATGAATAATGTCCCCAATTGTACACGACTTTGTCTGAAGCATCTACTCTGCAACTACAGTGGTCATCGTCTCAAGTTTTTTCATTACCAAAGTTACTTTTCCCGAACTTTTGTCCCTCGAGCTTCAAGTTACAAGTCAAATAAATTGGTAATATGCGCATTGAATACGGAACTTCGGTTGCAACTTTTCATGTCTTTTTGGGGATAAGTGAATATTTATTTGTGTTTACATACGTATATTATATCACGTTTAAATCTCCTGCGGGGTAGACAGAGCCTACAGTCTTGAAAATAATGATAGGCCACGTTCAGCTGTATGGCTTAGTGATGCAACTGAGTTGAAATATATACAGGTTGCTACTCCATTGCCTACAAGAAGAAGTTAATTAGTTCCCTTAGTTGCCTTTATGACATTTATTTATATATCCGTTGCGGGGTAGACAGGGCTAAAAAAGTCTTAAAAAGACTGATAGGCCACGTTCAGTTTAATAATGAAATTTAGATTCAAGTAGTCACAGGTTGCTAGCCCATCGCCCTTCAAGAAGAATCCCAAGTTTGTTAGCGTTTTCCTTAGACTTAGCCTTTGTATCTATTGACTCTGTCCCCCCGTAAGGGATAAAGACGTAAAAAAATAGTGGACAAAATCACACGTATCACTAAATCAATAAACAAGCACAATTTTCAATTCCAAAACATTTTCTGTGCGCTAAAATATAAACTTCTCTATCGAAACTAGTTCAATTTTAAAACCGTATATAAAATTTTATGGCGAAATAACAGCGAATTCCCGATATAAGGCTTCATTGCATATTAAAATGTATACAGATTATGTCACGATTGAATTCCCTGTACACACGAGTGGATTGCTCCAGTAGAGTGACAATAGTTTTGTAGGGCGCGCGAAAATAACATTTAATCCGAATTTATATTATAAATGCGAAAGTAAGTCGGTTTTTCTGTTACTTTTTCGCGGATTACCTTCTGAATTAGTCTTCTTTAAATATTCACGTATATATAATTAATAGTCAAGAGAAAGAGGTTCTATTGGGGTGGGTGCCTTTCATACCGGTAAAAATCTGCATTATTGAATAGATGACGCTAAATTCGTCGATTATTGTAGGTAGCGTTTGATTCGTTGCTTTTTGTATGTAGTTCTGTTACGTCGCTTTTTTTGTAGACGGCGTTAAAATCATGGCTTTTTGTTGATTATGAATACTGAACTAATGAAGTTGCGGGAATAAGCTAGTATCACAATTAGTAAAACATAATATTGAAGGGTATAATAATGCATACCTCATACAAACGCCATGCTTTTAATAACTTACTTAACATACATATATAACACTTATTATAATAAATAAAAAGTGAAAAGAAAAAAAAACTCGTAAATAATTTATTAATTACTAGCTTCCCCCCGCGACTCCGTCCGCGCGGATGTCGGTCTTCGCGTGAATGGTTTATTTCTTCATTTTGAGTAACTCTGACAATGACATCTTATAAATATCTATTGGACCCTATTACGGCTAGTTAATTATGTAGTCTCTGTCAATCGTTTGCCCACGGCAACGTGCCCAGAAGGCTGGTTGCATTGCTACGTTGAATGGCAATGCTTAATCTTTGACCTAGGAAGTTTCCAGCCATGGTCACGAGATGCCTCGATCAGCCTCTTAGAAAGAAAATAAATAATAAAATTATTTTTATTTTACAGTGCGTGCTCTAGCTTAAAAGTTATAAACTTAAATTACTCTATGAATACACTTGTCCTCAGGGATAAACCCATGTTAAGTTGTAACAAGTTATTACTTAGTACCTTCAAGGTAAGTTGGACATGTGTCGGGTATATTTGTCTATGAATTTAGTTTACTTTAGCTGGAAGATTTATCTAATCTGAAAAGTTTTCGAGAACTATGTCTTCTTCCTCCTGGCTTTAGTCTCGGATGCATCCTCATCACTCTGGAGAAGAGCCCGGGGTATTCTTTTGACCATGGATCCTAGATTGAGCGAGTCAGGTTTTTACACGAGTGACTCCCATCTGACCTCCGCAACCTTTGCAGGTAAATGTAACCCGTATTGGATCGATAATGGTTATACATCCAGTTACCTGAATGTACAGGTTTCCCACGATGTTTTCTCTTACCGTAAGAGCATTGGTTAGTATTCTAACTGATGTATATAACTTCAAAAATAGTCATTGGTAAATGGCCGAGGTGGGATTTGAACCTGTACCTTTCTGCGCATCACGCATTTTAACCGTGCACCTAGCCGATTAGACCACTGACGCTATCTCTTCGAGAACGAAGTATTCGTTTTGATTTATCCCATAAGATTTTTCAGACTTAAAATTGTCTTATGCCGAAGACTCGTCAAAGTGAAATAAAATCTTACATCATCAATCCTTCAGGCATAGCATAGGTATATCTGGACTGCGAATGTGAGACGAGCTGACTTGAAAAGATCTAATTATTAACATGAAGTAAACAGAAAATTGCACAGATTGTAGCAAGTGGAAGAATACAGTCTACTCCTACCCCTCCTGGAAAGAGTATGATCATTTCTTTGATTTTTACTCATTCTTAACATTTATCCTCTCAAATTCAAATTCAATGTTTTTCTTCATTGTTATAGAATACTTCATATTGCTTAATAATTGTCAAAACGTTTGGTTTCACAACATTGGTTGACGTCAAATAAATAACTTAAAACTAAGTTAACTGCCGCTTCCAAGGCATCAGTGCAGAAGTAGCGGTAACAAACTTTCACGTGTATTAATAGAAAAAGCTGAATGTCAGAAATAATCATTTCCCAGAATTATACCCACATATAAGTTTAGAACAACAGCACTTAGAGGCATCATACTTAGTGAAACATACGAGTATAAACTTTAATGCTTTTAGCAACTTGCATAGGAATTATCATTTACTTGAGAAATTACAAAATTAGCAATTTCTGGAAATTTTGAATACAGCTATTCCGTCTCTTCTTCTTCATTGATCTTGTAAGAGCCGATTAAGGGAAAGCACTTTTACCATGCTCAACAAACGTTATCCCATCTTAGGTTCCCCTGCTAAAAGAACAGGAGAAACTCCTCTCTGACTTACTACTCCTGAATCGTGGTCACGCGAGGCCTATATAAAAAGGACAAAGACAGAACAAACGCAAACATTCTTAAAAATACCCGCCAAAAAAAACGTACATAAATCATAACAGCTCCTTTATTAAATCGTGTTAATGCTACATTTGATTTTTAATAAAACGGCGAAATGAAAAAAATCTGTTCCTTTTTTGTAACTTTACGGGCATTTCCTAATGTTAAACTGACTGTTAACAGGCGCATAAGTCACGAAAATGACGGATATTATAATGCCAGCAATTTAGCAGAAGGTGCGAAAGGGACGGCAAGAACACTCCAAGATAATGTAAAGGACAGACAATATACTATTTAAATATAGCCATGGGGCCACTCAAAAGCGTCTGCCGCTGACATGCAAAGAATATTCTTACTTATTTTCCGGTGCTATAAAATATGGAGAGCGTAGAAAAATCTACAACAAATAGATAATACTCTTAACTTTGTGTTCATAATCGTTTTTGTTTTACGCTTAAACTATGTATGACTTTTTTAGACGCTTTTGATTTGACGCTCTCACGCAGCGGTAGTGCGGTAGTCTGTGACACCGGAGGTCCCGGGTTCGAATCCTGGTTAGGGCATGATGAAAATGAACTTTTTTGATAGGCCTGGGTTTGAGATTCTTTATATGTGTTTATTATAAAATATAGTATCATTTAGTAAGTATTTCGTAACACAAGTCTGGATCTTACTTCGAGGCTAACTCAGTCTGTGTTATTAGTCCCGGCTATACATATGTATATATATATATTTATTTATTATATTTATTGTTTACGAGTAAACTGCAAACACAGAAATAATTTGACCAAGCTACTTCGGAAAAGTAAGTAATTTATTCACTAAAGGAGTACATTACAAATATTAAATCAGTAGTACAGTACAAAGGCTTATATAATTTTTCTCTCAATAAAAATGTCTCTTATGGCTTATATGCCTCATAAATTACGAAGACCGCTACATGTATATTAAAACTACATTTGAATTGTAAAATTTCTTGTTTTCTTTCTATCATGAGATTAAAAAATTAAAAAAATAGTTAATTCGTTTCTATACCGCCGTTATTTTTACATAACAGAAGGAACAAATGGGGGTTGTCTACGCAATTTATCGATGTCATGTTTAGAGAAACAATGATGTAAAGGAACCGAGCTACATACATAAAAGCAATTCTTTGTATGTTTGTTTATGTTCTTGTCAACGTTATTGCCAACGATTACTCTCCGTCGATCTTGACACTGAAAGTGAGAAACCTATTTTGAAACTTATTTCTCACGTTATAAATAAACCATTAAAATGTAAGCTGCTAACATGTTGGTCAACATACGTACAAATAACCTTGCGGGGTAGACAGAGCCAGCAATCTTGAAAAGACCAATCACCATGTTCAGTTGTACGGTTTAATGATAGAATTGAAATTCAAATAGTGACAGGTTGCTAGCCCACCATCTCCTAAAAGAAGAACCCTAAGTTTTGAAGCCTTTCACCTTCTTGAGATTAGCACATAATGTACATACCGAGAAAATAGGTGAACTTTTCTTTATAATATGTAGTGACTAGCTGTGCCTGCGACTTCGTCCGCGTGAAAAAGTTATTTTGGGCATCATTGAAGCCCTTAAGGGTGAATAAATTTCCCCGTTTTTTTTCACATTTTCCATTATCACTTCGCTCCTAAAAGTTACAATGTGATGTTATATAGCCTAAAGCCTTCCTCGATAAATGGTTTATTCAACACAAAAATATTTTTTCAATTCGAACCAGTAGTTCCTGAGATTAGCGCGTTCAAACAAACTCTTCAGCTTTATAATATTAGTATAGATGAGCTACTTCCGTCAGACTTCTATAACCCAGTGGAAATTGACTAAAAGAGCCGGTTGACTAGAAGAGATTCCTTCTTGGGATAAGTCCGCCATTGCAAGTGATTTGTTTTTTTTATAACTATGTACTTACTATTTTCTTGCTACTGTGTAAATTTATCTGCAGTAAAGATATTACAAACAAACAAACAAAGAGCAATAAATATTTGGCTGTACACGTAACCCACTTGCCAAACTAGAGTATATATTCAAAGAACGACCGGACAATGTGGCTCACGGGATCTATAGCTGGAGAACGAAATTACTGCGATGTCTGAAGTCTTATCAAACGATAGGTAATCTTATAACAGTGTAACAATACCGTTACAAAATAACGTCATAATACATACATACATACATATGGTCTATATCCCTTGCGGGGTAGGCAGAGTCAACAGTCTTGAAAAGACTGAATGGCCAAATACAGCTTTTTGGCTTAATGATAGAATTGAGATTCAAATAGTGACAGGTTACTAGCCCATCGCCTAAAAAAGAATCCCAAGTTTGTAAGCCTATCCCTTAGACGCCTTTCACGACATTCATGGGAAAGAGATGGAGTGTGGAGTGGTCCTATTCTTTTTTGTATTGGTGCCGGGAACCACACGGCACGTGATAATAAAGTTAAAATTATTAACTCTAGCTTTTGTTTGAGGCTTTGCTCTTGTTACTAATAGCATAGGTACGACGTCTTGTTATTTTAATTTTATTTATTTATTTAAAATTTCATTGCACAAAAAATGTACAAAAGGCAAAGTTAATGCCGTTTGGCATTCTCTACCAGTCAACCAGCTGACCAAACAGAAAAACTTCAAGTTGGTGGTGCGATAAAGTGCACATGCATACTGAAAAATACATACATTAAAAAATTTAAATTTTCAATTATTATTAGCTTTTTAGTGCATTTCGAAGTCGGTTTAAATTTTTTTATATCATAAAATTAACGATTTTATTCACCAATCATTCATATAATCACCTCTTTATTCCTTGCGGGTTAGACAGAGCCAGCAGTCTTGAAAGACCGATAGGACACGTTCAACTGTTAGGCTTAATGATTTAATTTTATCTAAACAGAAAAAACATTCCTTGACTAACTCAAGGCGCTCTCTACATGGATATATGTATATCTAGGGGATCCCAGACTCCGATGGGACTCCAACTGGGAATATACAAATAAGAACGTTCGAAATTTTTAAAGCAATCTATACATATAATAAATCTGTAGAAAGGTCAATTCTGTACATTGAAAATATTGAAAAAATAAATAGCAGGGGGTGTAACTGGATCGATACCAAACACAAACATGTGATTAAAAAAATTTTTGTCTGTCTGTCTGTATGTTCAGGCATCACGTGAAAACTAACGGTTCTATTTTGATGAAACTTGGTATAACTATACCTTATTATCCTGGGCATAAAATAGGATACTTTTTATCCTGGAAAAATACGAAGAAAAAAAATCTTAATTTTTCAGTTTATCCATAGACGTTGTTCTGTAGAACCGCGAACACACGTTACGTTACCCGCAGTGGATTCAGCGCCGTAACCTGTAGCACCGAAAGTTGGATTTAGCTTGAACCGTTTGCGGCACCACACGCGGGCCGCTACTATTACTATGAAATAAATACTTTAGTCCGGTCAATCTAGACATTCGAAGCTACATTAATTCCCATCAAGCTGAGAATGAGTATAATTGTTTAAAACACAATCAAAAGCATTATTTCAAAATTCCCCATGATTCCGGTTTAAGGAAAAAAAAATACCCAAGGTTAAAGGTAAAAAATGGGTGTTTCGCGATTTTCTTCAAAACGGTAAGTTTTTCAAATCGGAAAATTACCTCAGACATAAATTGTAGATCATAAAGTTATCTATAAAAATGGTATGAATATTTTTTTTCAATAAAGCTACCGTTTCTGAGATATAACGATGCACATGTTTCCACGCCACCTCTGAGGTAGTGTACCTACTATTAGCGCGTTTTTTTAACATTTTTATTATTAAACTTGAAAGAGTCTGAAATAGGTTAGAATAAACACGTGTTTTCACTACGCAGTGGCACTCAAGACTAACTTTCGCATTTATTATTTAAAAAAATAGAATAATCCTACGTGAAAAAAATCATCTTAGAACAATAATAGATATATAGGCAGATAAGCCCCCCGGTCCCAGAGTTTCTGCCCCAAAAGGTTCAAAAGTATAGGTATTACCGATACCTACATATTTGCGCCTTTTGAGGATTTTTGCCTCATTTGAAGCAGAACCGGCCTTAGATTTAGTAACCTGAAGATGAGACGGCGCAAGTGTGTCGACACAAGTAGCACCCCACACCAAAAGCCGCCCCAATCTCCAGGGTATCAAAGTCATACCATCCGGTCTCTTGACCCGAGCCAGACCGTTTGGTTCTAGAACGGCTGGAACATGGATGGTGGCAAGAGCACAGAGGATTATATTATTTAGGGCGGCATGGCACCCTAAACGGCCGGCACTCTTAGGGCATGAGAGGCCGTGGTGTCCATAGCCGTTAACGGTATCCCCGCAAGGACTACTATTATTAAAGACTAACGGTATTTCATGTGTTGAGCATTCTGAGGTAAATCAGGTATACGACCCTAGCCACGTACACAATTAACAGAGAGACAGATGTTGTCTCAAGGTTTCACTATAGTATAAATGAAGGGACTGGGTTTCATTATACTTATGTATATTTTATATTTTGAATTCAAGTAAAATTACCGACAGAACAATATTTTTACTTATATTACTGCTACACAGGGTATATACGAGACGTGCTTATGCATATTATGACGCTTGCAACTTTTTGCATCGTTATATCTCAAAAACGGTAGCTTTATTAAAAAAAATTATTGATTCCTTTTTATAGATAACTTTATTATATACAATCTATGTCTGAGGTAATATTCCGATAAAACTTACCGCTTTGAAGAAAATCGTGAAAAACCCATTTTTTACCTTTGACCTTGGGTAATTTTTTTTCCTTAAACCGGAATCATGGGGAATTTTGAAATAATGCTTTTGATTGTGTTTTAAACAATTATACTCATTCTCAGCTTGATGGGAATTAATGTAGCTTCATTCTTATTTTTTGGTCTAAATTGACCGTACTACTTACTACAGAACGCGAACTCAACAGCAGTAGCTCAATAGAGGGATCTCCTTAATTATTATAGGCCTAGCCGTAATTGGGTCCAATAGATATTTATAAGATGTCATTGTCAGAGTTACTCAAAATGGAGAAATAAACCATCCACGCGAAGACCGATATCCGCGCGGACGGAGTCGCGGGGGGAAGCTAGTAGTTAATAAGAAAATTAAACATAGAAGAAATATTAACTAAGTATAAAGTTTCTGATATTCACTTTGTATATATAAAATGGAATCAAGTTTCTATTCTGGTCTTACATTATTTTACAGTCGTATTTTATTTTAGAACTTGTATTATACTTGCGGTCAGAGAAAACTGCCCACTATATTTTTACTTTATTGCACATATAACAGATATAAAAGCATCATAGGTGTGCGCCAGGCTTTAACGTATTTTAAACATGGATTTGTATTTTATTTCCGTATCATAAAACGTAAGCCACTTTGTGTTATATTTTGGCTTTAAGTAGGTATATATTTTATTGCAATGATAGGTTAATAAAGTAGGTATATATAAGTACTCGTGATATTTAATTTCACCAAAACTTGTTTAAAATATTCATGATAAACGAGAGCTTAATTTACGAACTCGATTGTTTTGTATATATCTTGAAAAACTATCTCTGTTGCTCTTTTTATTATGACGTGAGCTGAGACAGCGATAGTTTTCCGCGCGATTGAAACTGACAACAACAACATATCTTATGTATGATTTAGGCACTATAAATATACAGGCCAGATTACACATATCGATTTAACCTCAAGTAAGTTCGAGACTTATGTTACGAGATACTATGAGTTAGTATCTCGTAACATAAATCTAGAACTTATTTATTATTTATTTTATATACTATATTTCATAATAAATAATTATACATAGATATATATCCAAGACCCTGGACAATCAGAGAAAGTTAGCTTCTCATCATGCCCATGCCGGGATTCCAACCCGGGACCTCCGGTGACACAGCAAGCGAACTACCGCCGCGCCACAGAGGCCGTCACTAAAACAGCGCATTGTTCACTTTAATAACTTATTGTACCTTACTTGGAAACCTTATAGTTTCAAAGCAACGCTGTTTAGAAACTGTATATTGTTACATTATAGCGCTCACTCACGCGGTAACTACTCAATCATGATTAGCGTCTTTTTACTAAAATGAAGACTCTGACATATTGTTCCTAAGGGGTTCCGTTTGTCTAGCCTTATTAGCGTATATCGATGCATACATATATACATATGGTCACGACTATATCCCTTGCGGAGTAGACAAAGACAATAGTCTTGAAAAGACTGAATGGCCACGTTCAGATATTTGGCTTAATGATAGAATTGAGATTCAAATAGTGACAGGGTTGCTAACCCATCGCCTAAAAAAGAATCCCAAGTTTGTAAACCTTTCCCTTAGTCGCCTTTAACGACATCCATGGGAAAAAGATGGAGTGGTCCTATCCTTTTTTATATTTGTGCCGGGAACCACACGGCACTGCCGTGCTCATCTCGATGCTCTGAAATTTATTCGACATAGCACAATTTGCGTTCACTTTTATGAAATAAAAAAGAATTGCAACATTGTGTTGTGTCATTCGTTCAATAAAGCCAGACATTTGACTATATCCCTTGCGGGGTAGACAGAGCCTTAAAAAGTCTTGAAAAAACTGACAAGCCACGTTCAGCTGTTTGGCTTAATGATAGAATTGAGATTCAAATAGTGACAGGTTGCTAGCCAATTGCCTAAACGAAGAATCGCAAGTTTATAAACCTATCCATTAATCGCCTTTTACGAGATCCAAAAGAACAAGATATTATATGTATGTTTTAAATAAAAAGCAGGGGTTAATCTAATTCATACAAAGAGGGAAAAATTTTCCATTAATTTTTCGTAAGATTTCCTTCCCTTCCCAATAAAGCAGAGATGAGCCGACCTGTAATTGAACGTTAATATGGATTCAAAACGCCACTGAAAGCTCTTTCGTGTTAAACTTATTTGATTAATTTAATGCGAGCTTGAGAAAGTTGATGTACTTTATTTTTAGGTAAAAAGATTTGATAATTTCATATCAATGGATTACCCGATATTTTTTTTTCATTTTACTTGCATAAAGAAAGTTATGAATGTGGATGAAGCGAAGGAATTATACAGAGATCGTGGTAAGTGGAAAGATGTAGTCTCTGCTTACCCCTCCGGGGCGAAGTCGTGATTTTTTGTTATGTTATGTTTATTCATTAATATAATATCTATTACACTGATTCTAGTTAGCCTCGAAGTAAGTTCGAAACTTGTGAATAGAATAGAATAGAATAGATTTATTTTCAAAATTGGATACAAGGTATCACTTATTGACGTCACATAACTTAAATCTAATTATAACTACTACCGCTTCCAAAGCGCATGTGTTACGAGATACTCACTCAACGATACTACATTTAAAATAAATACTTAAATAGATAATCATCCAAGACCCAGGCCAATCAGAAAAAGTTCTTTTTTTATCATGCCCTGACCGGCATTTTGGTGATCATTTGATGATGCTATTCTAAAAACCATACGACATATCTGTGGCGAAATCTATACGCCACAAGTCACAAGAATAAAAAATAGAATCACGCGACGCTATCAGTCATAAACAGCGAAAAACCTAAATCGTGCAAGCAAAGATTTCACGGATTGGAGCATATACACCTACAACCTCCGACACAACATCGTCGGAGCCGCGGTTCCTCAGGCATAACACCTAGCCTGACGGAAGATCTTCCCTTTGGTGGCGGTCGAGCCGAAACTGGCTTCCGCTACATATCTATCTATGGACGTCATAAAACGCAACTAAGTGTGTATTCGTACGATAGCAAAGCGTTGAACAAAAACTATCATAAATTCTATTTTGTATCACATTTCTTCACTTTAATTATTTCTTTAAGTAATTTAAGTCATCGTTATCGTAAAATTATGCGAAAAACCTGGCAAATCAATAGAAACTAATTAAGAAAAAACATAATAAAATCTTTTACAGTCATTGCATCACCCGTAAATCCATCTCAGTTCGGTCCAAAGATTCGACTGGCAGAGAATGCCTTGTGGCATTAAGTCCACCTGTTGTACATTTTACGTGCATGAAGTTTAAATAAATCTATACTAATATTATAAAGCTGAAGAGTTTGTTTGTTTGTTTGTTTGAACGCGCTAATCTCAGGAACTACTGTTTCAAATTGAAATATATAACATCACGCTACAACTATTAGGAGCGAAGAAATAATGGAAAATCTGAAAAGAAACGGGGGAAATTATTCACCCTTGAGGGCTTCAATGATGCCCAAAATAACTATTCTACGCGGACGGAGTCACGGGCAAAGCTAGTAAATAAGTAAATAAAGGTGAAGCCGTCCAAGTAGACCGCACAAGCCATTCATTGTTTCAAAACTTGGAAAGTTAAAATGAAATTGAAATAAGAGTGCTATTTCTATTAATATCGCACTCTTTGCAAAACAAGTCTGTGAATTAACGAATTTCGAAATTCAATTCCAAATGAAAATTTAGAATTCTCCTTTATTTCATCAAGATGGAATTTCATTGCTCCGGCATGCAATTACATGCCGAAAAAGTGCTTGGAATAACAATAGAAGTGGGAGGAGATAACTGAGATGGTGATTTGTTTTAAAAAAGTAGGTTATAGGAGGGCGAGGAAGGCTCAAAATTTGTATAACTAGAAGGGAAAACATGTGCCGTGTGGTTCCCGGCACCAATAGGAAATATGATAGGACCACTCCATCTCTTTCCCATGGATGTTGTAAAAGGCGACTAAGGGATGTGCTAATAAAGTTAGCATTCTTCTTTTAGGTGATGGGCTAGCGACCTGTCACTGTATGAATCTCAATTCTATCATTATGCCAAATATCAGTCTTTTCAAGACTTTTGGCTCTGTCTACCCCGCAAGGGATAAAGACGTGATTATATGTATGTATGTGGAAGGGAAAACATTTATAGAAACTGTTTGCATATTGACCACATTAATACATGTTTAATATTCCAAACCGAATGAGTAGTGGTCGAACGGTTAAGATGCCTGAATACATAAAACGCTCTGGACATGTTCGAATTCTATCGCGCGGCTAAAGACTCTTTTCAGAGTATTTTTTTCATGAGTTTGATTTCTAACCGTTAATACTCTTACTTACAATGAAGAAAAACATACTGAGAAAACTTGTACGTTTAATTACCTTTATGAGTAGGTATAGTATGATCCAAAAACGATTAAGTCGAATGGAGGTCAGACGGGATGCTTCGTGCATAAAGATTAAGATTTTAAAAGCAATAGTGAATAAACATTATTTGATCCCTCATCTTGATTTCCACTAAGCTGATTTAGGTTAATCGCAGTCAAATTATTACACATAAAAAAAGAAACGTAAATAACTTACGCAATCCAGGGTCTTTTTCGTAAACACAGATGTATTGAACCTTATTCTTAAATGTCAGAAAACTCTAATTTAAAAAAAATATCACAAAAATCCTCACTTAAAACATTCACAAGAAAAATAATTCTCGTTCATTTCTAAAATGCCAAATACTTTACTCTATAGACACAACGAACCGCGTTAAAACCACAATTTATCATCATCAGTGAACGCTTGTATTGTTAACTCGGGCACTCATGACGCGATGAATGAGTATCTACAATGATGCTACATTGTATTTGCAATTAATAAAGTTGTCACCAGTCACTGGATGTGACACTCATACAGTGAATTTGCGGCGCTGACATGTAATATCATTGTTCACTGGACTTAACTTTTTAACGAGATTTCGACCTTTCAGCGGGAAAGGACATAATATAATCAAACTGGGTTAGTTTGCTTATTAAAAGAGTTAGAAAACCATTAGAGACTCTGGGGTATTACCTGATTTATGTCGCACCTGGATTGTTATGAATAGGGAGATTTTTTAAGACAGTAAATTCGTGTAGATTATTTTGCACTAAATATCTATACTTCTGATAGAATTAGACAAATTCCATCAAAAATTAAGAAAATATAAGTTGCAAACTGACTATGCTTTAACTATTCTCTTTCAGCATAGCGAGTTAGTAGAAATAAAATAGACAAAAATAAAGAGGAAAAAGACTATTATGGCGATGGTAAATTAAACCACTAAGACCGGTTTATAATACGGGAATAAATTAATGCATTATTATAATTAATCAACAGGTCATATACTAAGGTAAATTGTGAGAAGTGGGGTAACCTCGCTGAGTTTGTGCTACGTGCAACAATATTATTAACTGGTACATGTCTTAGGTTACTTTGTTGCTAACGCAATAATTATTTTCGTTATTTTAAGCACAAATCAAATCACACTCTTTTAATCCAGCGTTTACGTATAAAATATGTCTACGGTTCGAGATGGGAAGAGTATGCAAAACATTCAGCGCAATAGTTGACGAAGGAATTCGTAATATATTTGAAAGCGATGGAGATAGATATAACAACTAATATTATAAATACGATAGTTTGTTTGTTTGTTGTCTATTCACGCGTTATCTACTGAACCAAAATGATGGATACCTATATATATTGCAAATTAAATATTTAAATATAGTTTTAAATATAATTTCTCTTTAGTTTAAGTTATATTTTTCCTTTTTCCTTGAATATACATATAAATTAATAATATTTTTAATAGTCTGAACATGGGCATAGTGTATTTTTCATCCTGGTAAAAACAATAGTTTCAGTGAGATTCGCAAAACACCTGTATTCTTTTGCAGGTTGCGCTAAATTCGCGCCGGTGAATATAACACTAATAAAGAATTTATTTATCCATTATATTCGAAAAAATTTCCTATACTTATTGGTTATTTTCTGAAAGGTTATTTCATAATCCCTCTCGTAATATTAAAATATTCCAAATTGCAGTCTTTTTGGAAACTTTTCTTATGAACATGTTGTTTTTAATTTAAGCATACATCTGAATGTTGCAATACAAAATAATTCTGTTTTGAAATTTATTTATTTGTGTAAGAATTGTAAATTTTAACCAGCTCCGTAGCATGACACGCGTGTCGCCATTTTTTATAGCGAGAAAAGCTATCGCTGTCCATTTTTACGTCATAATAAACAGCGTAACAGCGATAGTTTAGATGAAAGCATGTAATATAATATACAACCATATATTTAATCAGATATTTATGGCTTGCGGGGTAGACAGAGCCAAAGGTTTTGAAAAGACTGATAGTCGACGTTCAGCTGATTGACTTAATGATATAGAATTGAGATTCAAGTAGTGATGCTTTGTTACTCATACATACATACATATGGTCACGTCTATATCCCTTGCGGGGTAGACCGAGCTAACAGGAACCACACGATGTAACTCACATACTATAAAAGTTAAGTAGGTACTCATAACGTCATGAATAATCGAAAAGCGAGTCAATCAGTCAACTTTTGGTAAATACGATTTTAAGAAAGCATCATGAAAAGCAGCAAGTAAAGGTTGAAAAAAAAAGGTAATTTAAACGAATCGCGTACATTACTTTATGACGACAACATATCAAATGAGCTGTGAAACTAAGTCAGTTACTTGATACCTAATGGGGTATGGTACATACCCCATTAGGGTAAAAGGGTACGAACCCTTAATGAAGTGCAGCCGCGTAAAGCAGATGTGAAAAAAAAATTGGGATACGCGAGTTTATACTCTTTAGAAAATTGGACAGTGGATCGCATAGGGATTTGAAAGACGCCCGCCGCTTATTTTGGTGCCTTGTGGTTCCCGGCACTAAAAGAAAAAAGAATATTACCCCTTCGTCTCTTATCCATGGATTTCGTAAAAGGCGACTAAGGGATAGGCTAAGAAACTTGGGATTCCTCTTTTAGGCGATTGGCTAGCAACCTGTCACGACTTGAATATCAATTCTATCATTAAGCTCTGTCTACCCCGTAAACGATATAGACATATTTATATGCATGTGGTTTCGTAACATAATGTGTGCCAGCTGCTTCTCTTCATGTTCAGACTGTAAAAGTCTATCAGGGGAGAGGCTTACACAAGTAAACAGTCCCAAAGTGAGGGTACTTTTACGAAACCAGCATTGAAGCATTATAATATTAATTCCTACATATAAAAAAAATTGTCTGTATATTTAGTACATTTTCAAAAATATAACTTATTACTATGAAGATAAAGTAACCGAGCAAGAATTTGAAAAAAAAAACGTCTGTCTGTTTGCATGTTTGTTTGTACACGCTAATCTCCGGAACTACTGAACGGATTTTAATGAAACTTTTTTGGTTGTATAGCTCTTATGCCTGGCCAACGTATAGGGTATAATTCATTTTGGAATCTGGTACAGCTGATATGGAACCATAACAACTCAGCTAAACTATAAGAAATATCGAAACAAAAGTTGTTCAATCTGTAACGTATAAAAATCGGGCATGAGCATTTTCTTTTTGCGAAAAAAAAATTGAAGATCTGGATCATGTGACGTAGAAGCCAAAAGAACTAGCGACTCTGTAATATGAACGGACTGCATTGCAAGTGATTTGTTTCTTTTATAACTATCTACTTACAATTTTCTTGTTACTGTGTAAATTTCTATGCAATAAAAATATTACAAACAAACAAATAAACGGAAATTTTAGTAAATTAAACAACCATAACCTTCGTATTTCCAATAACACGCAAACGGAGTTGCGGGCGTCAACTAGTATTATAAATAAATACTTATATCCGTACAGTAATTTTCAGTTTTCGCGCACATGTAAAATGGGCAATGAAAATTTAAATAATTTTCCGAATTCGAACATTGAATATCCGAAAATGGTTTATTTTAAAAAACATATCCGCACGAAATTGTATGAACATCGAAAATTCATTCGGTTACGGTAACTTCGTGAATTCGTTCTTTGTGTAAAAGTTCCGGCAATCAGTACAGTACATATTGCAATGGAAATATATTAATCAGATATCGAAATAAAAGCTGTTGAGCGATGTGGGGTTAAAAATATTCCAATACTTATATCATTTTATGGATTCGCGTAATGTATTAAGGGAATATAATTAAATTTTTGTGTAAATAACACATTAATAAAATACTAACTGACCGATGAATATTGCCAAAAAAGAAACGTTATGGGAATGTATTTAAGACCAACAAAAGCCGGAAATGTGATTCTTAGAATTTCCGCGTCTCTGTATTTTAGAATCAGTGTGTTTCTACTCGCATCACGCGAGAATTATGTAACATAGTCTATGATAATAAAGAATGAAAGAATGTACTAATGTCAAAGATGGTCCGGCATTTAAAAATAGAACCTTTTGATATTTTCCCATATGTGTCGTAATAAGCGATTAAGGGACATGCTTATAATAGGTTTCCTCTTGTCACGTCTGTATCCCACGTAGAGCAGACAGAGCTAAGAGTCCCGAAAATACTAAAAGGCCACGTTCAGCTATATGGTTAAATGATGAAATTGAGATTCAAATAGTGACAGGTTGCTAGCCCATCGCCTACAAGAAGAATCCCAAGTTTATTAGCCTTTTCCATAGTCACCTTTCACGACAACCATGAGAAAGAGATGGAGTGGTTCTATACTTAAGTGCCGGTTACCACACGGCTTATTATTCAAATGACAAAACCTTATTTGTTAAATTTTTATTTCTTCTTGAGGCAAACCCAAATATCCTACTATTATTATAAATGCGAAAGTTTGGATGTCAGTATGGATGTTTGTTACTCTTTCACGCAAAAACGACTGAACCGATTGCGATGAAATTTGGTATGAAGGTAGCTGAAGACCCAAAATAACACATAGGCTACTTTTATCCCGGAGTTACCGCGGGATTGATTGTTACGTTATGATAAGTTTTTAAAGCGGACGAAGTCGCGGACGGCCTCTAGTTCGTTATAAATTGCACCAACCCCTTATCTACTTAACCAAAAAACCCTAAAAAGGAGACAATTCCCTAAATTGACTGACTCCCGTTGGGATTTAAGGGAACCGAGAGCAATATGCGCATTATGTAATCAAAATGTACTAAGTGCTTCTTATCGTTAACCGTCTTTATAATATCCACTTTGGCAGTATATGCTGTGGTCTTTGAAGAATTTTCTATGTACGTGTGTAAAAAAAAAACTTTTATTCCTTTATTTGAAATTTGCCGCGTTTTAATATTTGTCAACGTCATGACATGTCAAGTAAAAAGGAAAAATAATTAAATGTTACGGACAGTAAACTGTTAAGATAATTTTATTAATATTAAACAAATATATTTTGTTGACTGAGTAAGTACTTCTACATGTAAAAGTAATATCGTGTGAGTGAGTTAGTTATATTATGAAAGTAACTGACACATCGTACCAAAGGGATTCCCTTTGTCTAGTCCTTATCTTGATGCTCTGAAATTTATTTGACACAGAACAATTTGCATTATATTTAATAAAACTAAAAAAATACATACATATGGTCACGTCTATATCCCTTGCGGGGTAGACAGAGCCAACAGTCTTGAAAAGACTGAATGGCCACGTTCAGCTATTTGGATTAATGATAGAATTGAGTATCAAATAGTGACAGGTTGCTAGCCCATCGCCTACAAAACGAATCCCAAGTTTGTAAGCCTATCCCTTAGTCGCCTTTTACGAAATCCATGCGAAAGATATGGGAGTGATCCTATTCTTTTTTTGAATTGGTGACGGGAACCACACGGCAGACTAAAAAAAAATAACTGGAACTTTCTGTAATAATCGCATCATTCGATAAATAAGGTCAGACATTTGACCATCATCACCATACACTTATAATCACGTCTACATTCCTTACGGGGTAGGGAGAGACAACACTTTCAAAAAACTGAAAGGTCACATCCAGCTTAGTGATGAAATTGAGATACAAATAGTGACAAGTTTATTGTGTGTGTGTGTGTCTAAGTTCATAAGCCTTTCCCTTAATTGACTTTTACAATATGAACGGGAAGAGAAGCAGCAGGCATGCACTATGTTTTCTCTACTACCAGACCAGCATGAAAACATTTTAATATTGAACAAAAATAAAGTTGAAAATCACGAATTTAATAATATAATTTTTAACCAAAACTTGTCCTTATTCTGTAAGGTTAACCAAAGTAAATTGATACCGAATTGGAATCGCAAACAAGCCTCAATTTGTAGAATTAAATTAAACTCGGCCCGCTGGCAGGTAACACGGCGATAATTTTACGTTTCTTCCTAAATTTTATGTAAAATGTTAAAATTGACAGCATAATATTACCTACCTGAGAAGTTCCTACGGCACATTAATAATATCACATTCTCGTTATGACTTCGCAACTTGTAAGGCTCTTCTTGAGAGGATTTTGGAATGAAATGAATGTTTTGTTCGTCTCAGTTCTTAATTTTGAATGCAGAGGATGGAGAGTGCCGTGTGGTTCCCGGCACCATTACAAAAAAGAATAGCTCCACTCCATCTCTTTCCCACGTCGTAAAAGGCGACTAAGGGGTAGGCTTATAAACTTGGGATCCCTCTTTTAGGCGATGGGCTAGCAACCTGTCACTATTTGAATCTCAATTCTATCACTAAGCCAAACAGCTGAGCGTGACCTATCAGTCTTTTCAAGACTGGTGGCTCTGTCCACCCCGCTAGGGATATAGACGTGATCATATGTATGTATATATGTAGGATGGAGACCACGATGAAGTTACGATGAGGGAAAACATTGTGACTGACTTTTGTATATTGACGGCCTCAATGGTGCAGCGGTATTACGCTTGTCAGTGACACCGGAGGTCACGGGTACGAATCCCGGCCGGGGCATTATGATAAAAGAACGAATATAAAGTACTTACATCTTATTATTTTCTTTAGTTAGACAAAGGCGTTTCAGAAATCTAGATATTATTAGTCAAACAAACCCTGTGGGCCTACTTAAGTTCTTTAATAAGAATTTTCTCTTTGAAAATTGTAAAAACTATCGCTGTTTCGCTTTGATTATGATGTGAAACGAGACAGCTATATTTCTCGCGCGATAAAACGGCGTCGCGCGTGTCATGCTACAGAGACAGGAAATGATATCGTCCAGTTAACTTTAAAGTACCTAAACGACTACATATGCAAAGAAAAACATCACTCTGAAAATCTTATGAATGGACACGAAGAGCTTACGAGACATTTTAATGAGAATATTTTACACCCTTTCAATATGAAAATTCTTATTTAAGAACTCATTTGTAAATTGGATCACATATGAAGATTATATGTTACAGCGACAGAAAGTACAGAAGAAACTGGTTCAACATAACCCAATATGGATTTAGTTCCCCTGCAAAAGTTACGGAAGTCAGACATTCGCTAAGTTTAGAAATATGACGTATTAATACACAAAAAGGGTCGTGTGGTTCCCGGCACCAATACAACCAATACCCGGACCACTCCATCTCTTTCCCATTGATGTTTTAAAAGGCGACTAAGGGATAGGCTTACAAACTTGGGATTCTTTTTAAGGCGATAGGCTAGCAACCTGTCACTATTTGAATCTCAATTCTATCATTAAGTCAAATAGCTGAGCGTAGCCATTCGGTCTTTTCAGGACTGTTGGCTTTGTCTACCCGCAAGGGATATAGACGTGACCATATGTATGTATGTATGTACAGGGTCATGGTCTTAAACGGACCCCGGGATCCTCTCCACAGGTGAGGACAGTACCCGGGACAAACGCTAAGAGTAAGATTATGTGGATTTGTATCAGCGTTCCAACAATAAGTTTCTGACAATGGACACAATTTTAAATTATCAAACACAAATACAAACAAACAAACGCGCGACGCCATTTTTATTACACGATAAACTATCGCTGTCCCGTTTCCCGTTTGTGGAGAGAAAGGTCGGAGTGAGAAGACCTAGACGAACGTATCTTGATCAAACTAAGGACGTCCTGGCAAAGGGTCAGATCAAGAGTACCCGAAACCGCCGAGCTTGCATGAAGAGAGTTATGAATGTGGATGAACCGAAGGAAGTATGGAGAGATCGTGGCAAGTGGAAAGAGGTAGTCTCTGTCTACCCCTCCGGGAAAGAGGCGTGATTTTATGTATGTATGTATGTCCCGTTTCACATCATAATAAAAAGCGAAACAGCGATAGATTTTACGCGATAAAAACGGCTTAGCGCGTCCAATGCTACGGGGATTGATTGATTTGTTTGTTTTTTTTTTGTATTTGTATTCGATACACACACACACAGTCACGTCTATATCCCTTACGGGGTAGACAGAGCCAATAGTCCCGAAAAGACTGAATGGCCACGTTCAGATGCTCGGCTTAATGATGGAATTGATATCCAAATAGTGACAGGTTGCTAGCCCATCGTCTTAAAAGTCGCCTTTTACGACATCCATTGGAAAGAGATGGAGTGGTCCTATTCTTTTTTGTATTATTGCCGGGAACCACACGGCACATTATTGTGTTCGATAATTTAAACTTAGGTCCATTGTCAGACGAAGCCGGTCTAGAAAAAAGAAAAACTTAGTGTGTTTGCGCTTGTTTTACCCAGTTAGTCTATTACATAAATTAAGCTTTTTGTAAGCCCGCTTTTCAAAGAAGGTGAAAATTACTGCATTTCTACATAAATACCTATTTTGTGAAATTTTTATTCATTTTTTTACCTATTAAAAAGCATTTCTAGCACAATAGTGTTAAAATCATTAAATTTAAATTAACTGTTTTGAAAATAATTAACAACTGTTGAGATTAAAAATAAATAAGATTACATAGATGTAAGCTACATTCGGTTCTTAGTGTGTTGCATTTGACAGTTCCATTTAAACTATTCTATTAATCTATATACAAAGTATTACAATTGCAATAAAGTTATGTTGATGTTCTTCGTCATTATTAGGCATTTGATTTATAGAACCCAGGATTATTTTAATGTTAATATAAAAAATACCATTTGACATATGAACACCTCAAACTTTTTCAATTAAACGTACTTAATTATAATTAAAAGTTCACTATGAATAACGATGTGCTTTGATAAATAATTATTATATTCATGTTTTTGTCATTTACATAGGTACCTATGCATATTAGGAATTAAAGCAACCTCTTATTAGGCTTAATAAATTTTATTACGTTCAAATTAATTTTATGGAATACGAATCTAAATAAATACTGAACGCCATATTTAAAATTAAATCAAATGAAAATTATATATTCAGATATTAATGTTAATTTGCCTGAAAAGAACCTGAAAACCGTTTTATTTTTAAAATCTGTGACTGAAATTCATACAAACGGTAATAGACTGAATCCAATTTCCTTTTAGCACTTTTAAAAGGATGATAAATATTGGAATCGCCTGTGAATCCAAACCAACCCTTATCGCGCACACACAAATGGAAACGAAATATTCGAATTTCGAATAAAAACTTACCTCCAAAAAATACCAGGAACAACGACGAAACCGTTATCACGTCGCGTCGCAACATTTTTTCAATCTTCCACATGAAATTCACTTATATACTCACAACACGATAAAACTTTTTTATTTTTAATTAACAGTATAAAAACTGGCCACTAAGTTCGTTAGTATCATTTTTGACTGTCAATTAAAATAATTTACGTTCCGGATTCAAATATCGGAATTCGAATCCGCCAAAATTTGGGAGCTTCGCACGTGCGTCATCAACGAAATCCTGTAGAGCACTGAAGGCAAGAAGCACCTGTCAGCGTCAGACTTCAGCGCAGCGAAATCTCGAAAAATAACATGAAAGAAAATTGTTTGCGTACTGGTGTTTAAGTGGATTTTGTGTTTGGTTGTTTTTTACACTGTGGCTTTTTGGGGTCATTAGGGTGTCACACAAACGATTCATTTGGGAGGATTTAAATGAGGATTGTGTCCGGACGGGCGTCATAGTCGTTTGAAACATATCACGGATGCCCATTATACTTTATCGTCCCTTTTTTGAACGTGCTAACGTTGTACGATTTCTGTAATTCCTCAATTTATCAAGACCCTTTCATTTGTTGTTTTAAAACTGTATTTAAAATTTAATATTAGCAGATTGGCTTGGAGAATTAAGCGAAAATTTTCGTCATATTTAGTTACAGGCTTTAAATCAAAATACCTACATCTGAACTTAATATCTTACTCATCTAAAATCGCTCACATTTTCTTGAGTAATTGATTTTGTTATATGACAACCCTGTCCTTATCTGTCTAAGATTTTTTTTCTACAGTAACATATCGCTTACTCGAGGATATATTTATATGCTTTTTTCAAAGATTATATTGATCAATGTCTTTAATAATATGAAAGAATTTCCGAAATTCCTGTTGTAAATTAAATTTACGAAGATTTTTACCAATAACGCGGGCAAAACCGCAGACGTACTTTAGTAATTAATTTTTTTTTAATTTCAAACCCAACAACACACATATAAGAGAACATAATATGTGAAATCAAGACGAGACTTTCCCGTAGCTTAGATATTGGGTCATAACATATTTAAAAAACAATATTTAAAAACAAAAAAAAATGTTTTACCCGTCTATTACACACCAAATAAACTAAAAAAATTTTTTTCTATATTTCCTTATTGGCATACCACGATGAATGGAATCTTTACTACATCATCCCCGCAGAAATATAAGAAGCACAGAAGTACCACCAATATTACCTGTATCACCCTCAAATAAGGAACCTTTCTAACCTGCAACAAGGCAGGCGCGACGCCGTTATCATCAAGCGCAAAAATATTCCTGTCCCATTCTACGTCATAATAGAAAGCGAAACACCGATAATTTTTCGCGCAATAAAACGATATAAAAACGCTGTATCGCGTGCCATGCTGCGGAGACTGAATTTCTTCTTTTGTCAATTATTCGAGAACGGACACGGAATCCATTTTGTATTACATTTTCTGACGATTCCAACGAGTGTGAAGCCCCGAGTAAAATATAGTAACATAAATTGAAGAAATCTTATAAGTTTTCACATAGGTATAAGGAATAAAAATCTACTCATCTGATATCTTTTTATTTTTACTTCACTTCGTCTATTTAAGACTCGCGTGATTTTATGAATATCTCTCACGGAACACCGAGGTTTGACGAACTTCCCCGCACTCTGTGATATATTAACTATTTTACACACTCTTCTTCTTCCTTAAGTTGGTTCAATAAATGCCCACCGCTCTTGAGAGAAGCCCGGAGTGCACCTTCTTGACCATTATCCAGAATTAGATGAGTCCTGTCATAACACGAAGCGACTCTTAAGTTGGTTAGTTGTATTAACTTCTTCGCTATTATTACATATTATTAACATGCAGTACAGTGGAAATTATATATAGATTATAAACTACTTTCTAGTATCAGCACACAATAGACGCCCACCTCCGCAACCTTTGCATGGGAACTAACCAGTATTGGACCATGGTTGCCTGAATCCGCAGGTTTTCTCTCAAAGTTTTCCCTCACTGTAAGAGCATCGGTTAGTATACAAACTAATGTACGTACATAACATTGAAAAGAGTCATTGGTACATGGCCGAGATAGGATTAGAACTTGTGCCTTTCTGCGCATCACGCATTTTAAACAGGCCAACTTACCCATTCGACCACCGACTCTCTTGAATACCTAAATCCATACATACATACATATTGTCACGTCTATATCCATTGCGGGGTAGATAGAGCCAACAGTCTTGAAAAGACTGACAGGCCACGTTCAGCTTTTTTGGCTCGATGATAGAATTGAGATTACCTTAATACCTAAATCCCTTTAGCAATAAAGGCACATAACAAAATACCTATAGCTTTATCTCTGTTATTCACAGGCAAGATCTTTTATATGCAAATTAAACTGAAGATCTGGCAAGAAGGCAGCTGTAACTCTTTCTTATCGTTAAGCGCTAATTTATGCAACACTTTGGAACTAAACATGCAGATTTGTTAATGTTTTTGTCCTTTTAACAACAGGATATAGTGTGTGCCGGTTGCATCTCTTTAGAAAGCAGATTATAAATGTTAAGTGTAAGCTTTTAAACTTCAGACTCTTCTATCAGGCGACGGGCTAGCAACCTGTCACTATCTGAATCTCAATTCCATCAGTAAGTCTGAATCTAAACTCTATAAGTAAGGTCTATCCACCCCTCTAGTTTGTGCGAAACTATGACTTTATTAAAATATTCCGTAACAAAAAGGCTTCGGTTAGCAATCTAATTGCATAACTTAGAGTCTTTGGTGGTGGTATGTCAGAGATGGGATTTGAACCTGTGCCTCGATGAATCAGGCATTTTAATTGGGAACCATAACGGTTTTATCATCGACGCTATTCTTCACTTTGCTCTTCTACATAGGCTAGAATTTAAACTCGAATCAAGACCCTGATGGATGCCAGTTAACTATTAAGGCACCATGCTATGAAGCATTAGTCCACGCTGACCATTGAATTCCATTTCATTTTTCTAAAATTTATGTGCCATAGAAAACTAAATCCGCGATAACTCCAAGCCAACACAAATACACTTAATTCTGAAAAGGATACTTCCAAAAATTAAATCCAGCGTTCCTCAAACTGGGAGTTTAAAGCATGAATGTGTACAATAACCGCGAACTTTCTGAAATAAATTGCAGCTTGTATGACTACAACGCAATGTTTGCGGGCGCCCCGTGAAAAGTACGCTGAGTTCGTTGCACAGTTTCGACGAATCATTATAATTGAAATAATGTGTATTTTATATTTGAAAAGTACGCGTTGAGTTCGTTGCACGATTTCGACAAATAATTATGTATATTAATTTGAATGTCATATTTAAGTATGCGTAGCATGCAGTTTTGACGAATTGTATTATAACAATTCGTCAAAACTGCATAAATGAATTCTAGTAGTAGTTAGTAGGGTGCATTTTTTAAAGGCATCAGGTTTGTGTCGTGTGACCCGTTTACAAGAAGAATAATCCATCGTTTTTATTTAATAAGAAAAAAAAATTTTTTACTAATATGTTTCGACAAATGTTACAGGAATTTTTAAAGGGTATATTTTGAAAGTCATCTATTTTTCTATAATAAGAAATAGATTAACTCCATCGCTGACTAACATCAAATAAGTTCAAACCGCTGGGTCCAGAAATCTACATATATAGACAGTAATAAGCGTTTCGTTTGACATAAGCAGAGCCGCGTGCGTACTCTAGTAGTTAAAGAATTTTTAAGGTACTTAATCTTTTAAAAGTAAACTGTTATACGACTGTTTAATGTGACACGTCCATCGGTAACATGCTACATCAAAACAGCAACACGTTTCGTTAAATAATCCACAACGTGATTCGCCAAAAAAAAATTTTTTTTACTATTCCAGTATAATAATATTTTTAGAATGCTGCTAAGACTCCTTCGATTCTGTTGTGCCTCTGAAATGTTTGCTCAGGCAAAAACGGATAGATTTCATGCCGTGATCCGTAGAAAAATGGCATCTTTGCTAGGGCGATTAAGAGCGAGTCATAACAGCATCCTGAAAACTGTAGCGGATAGACCGGAAGCACCAATTATGGGCCACCTTTTGCCACCACTTTTTTCACCATGCCGATAGCTATATATGGCCAAATGAAGCCGAGTATTCAGCAGCACCTCGGTGTACAGTTGTTTATTGGGATTTCTTTTATTGGGAAGGTACCTTTTTAAATTTTATTTTTGTATATATATATTTACTTACACTATCTCAAAGTTTTCTGTATTACTAACAAAGTGGATCATGATATCTGAATAATAAATAAATGAAAAAAAAAAATACAAGGCAACTATAATAATTTTCATCCTTGTCAAATTAAATCCAAACATTCCGCTTAACTTCACAGCGTGCATTATAATAACTGCAATATTTCCGAGTGCGCTCTCTTTAAACCCAGCAATGAATAAATGACAGTAGAAATACCCATGGATCCGTGGTACTCGTAGACCTCCACAAAGCAGCTGGATTTCAGTGAAAGAAAAAACGATGACCTACATTATAATAGATACAAGAAAAGAATAATTGCATTACTTATCACTTCATTATTACTACATAATTATTTTTTATTTAGTTTCTCCTTTTTTTTTGTCTGTATTTATGCGCTAATCTAGGACAGTTGTGGACGGATTTTGTTCCTGTTTGAGATGTTGAAACGAGATTTTTTTATTTATTAAGAAAAGTCCCCCAAAACAAAAACTATAACTATAAAATTTTATTTGTCTGTATGTACGACCAACGACCAACCCTCGTTACGCGTGCTATGCTACAGGGACAGGTCAGCTCCACCTTCCCCTTGTTCTAATATTCTTACAAGTCTGTAAAGACTGACATTTCTAATGAATTGGTTACTTAAGGAAAGTTTAACTACCTTAAAGGTAGTTAAACTTTCATTGTAAGCACTTAAGTTAAAGCTACTAGCTACTACTACTTCCCATAATGCAAGTTCATAAGAAGGGATGGAATGAACTCCACGCAACATCTACTTTTCATTGTCATTCAAGTTGAACTACTTCTGTAAGAGCCATTTCTGGCCAAGTTAAAATTAATACAATCCATAGGTATCTAATCCATTTATTAGATTATCTATAAGTTCAGCGAACTCCATCACAACTTTTAATGCAATTTTAAACTTTATTCTCAGCAATCTAAGAACTAAATTCCTTAGATGTCCTGGTTCATTTTATGTCATTACGTGACATTTATTTGTACGACAATGACATGTCGTCTAGATATCACAAAATGTTCCAGTCATTAGTAAACGCTGAGATTTTAAAATAACAAGGTTTTTTTTAAATGTTCCTCACATTTTTCCTGATAAAATTATACTGAGTACGGTTTCGTGGGTAAACTTTCAGTGGGATTAAGTGGATTGTGCCCGCTGAATAGCATTTACATATGTGCATGTTTACTTTTAATATACTTAATTTTTTTACCAACGACCTGCCTTGCTTTCTTACTGTGTTATTTTGGTAGGTATTGTAAAAATTCTTGCATAAGTATATCAAGTTTTATGTAATACCCGACGCGGCAGACAGAGCCTATTAAGTCTTAAAAAGACTCGTTAGCAACGTTCAGATGAACGACTTAAAGATAGAACTGAGATTCAGATAAGAACATGTTTGCTATTCAATCGCTTCAAAGAAGAATCCTAAGTTTAGAAGTCATTTTTATGATTGTCTTACAATCGTTAATAATATGTCAGCTGACACAACTTTTTTCATTGAGCCCGAAAAGTATCTACGCATACATATACATACATACATACTTATAATCATGTCTATATCTCTTGCAGGGTAGACAGAGACAAAAGTCTTGAAAAGACTGATAGACCACATTGAGCTATTTGACTTAATGATAGAATTTAGATTTAAATAGTGACAGGTTTCTAGCACGTCGCCTAAAAGAAGAATCCCAAGTTTATAAGCCTATCCTTTACTCGTCTTTTTCAACATCCATGGGAACGAGATGGAGTGATCCTATTATAATTTTTTATTGGTGCCGGAAACCATACGGCACTGTGTAATAAGACTTTTAGGTAAAAAAATTTCTGCCTTCTAGGATTGCATGTTAACCATTTCTCTTGAAGATGGTATGGTCTCACCGTGGATGGAATAAATGGATGGAATAATGATACTGGACCCATTCAGATGTGAATAATTTGTTTAGGTCGCTAAACCGCACAGCTTTTGATCACATACAAAGTCTCTTAAGGGGTAGGCAGAGATTTAATCTTTCGGTACCTGCCTGCATACTTTTTTTTACTCCATCAACATACATGCTCATATAAGCTCGTTGGTTTTGGGTACTTGTGGCCTGACTAATCATCAGAACATTCCCATTCGTTCGTAATTGTTCTATATAACTTTCATTCCCTTAGCATATAACATTCATTCATACTCTGAAAGTGACCCAACCATGTTAGATATACCTCAAAGGGGTAGTGCTTCTTCTTCTTCTTAAAAAAAGCAAACTCCTGTCTTGGAGTAAAGTGGAGCTTCCTTCATTCTTGTCTATTCTCTGTATTTTTTTTTATTTGTTGGTATGTTACGTTTATTTTTTTGCATTATTTGATGAAAATATTTTATTCTTGGTCTCACTTTGCCTTTGGGCTATTGCCTGATTTTACAAATAAATAAAGTAACTTCATGCTGGAATATCACGATCAGCCGTTGTAACTATAATTTTAACGTAAAACAAAATCACAAGGCTAATCTTGCACACGAAACTGACACATATTGCCATAGGAACAAAATCGAAAATCGTTCGAAAATATTGTGTTTATGCGTTAGCACTTAGGTAATTTTAATATGAAAGTAGAGGCTATATAAATCAGTCACCGTGATGTTGAAAGGGAGGGACAGTCATGCAAAAATATTAGTGTGTAATAATTTATAGAACACGAATGAATAGAAATGGGAAAAATGGGTACCTATTTGTTCTTTTTTGTATTGGTGCCGTGTGGTTCCCGGCACCAATACAAAAAAGAATAGGACCACTCCATCTCTTTCCCATGGATGTCGTAAAAGGCGACTAAGGGATAGGCTTACAAACTTGGGATTCTTTTTTTAGGCGATGGGCTAGCAACCTGTCACTATTTGAATCTCAATTCTACCATTAAGCCAAATAGCTGAACGTGGCCATTCAGTCTTTTCAAGACTGTTGGCTCTGTCTACCCCACAAGGGATATAGACGTGACCATATGTATGTATGTACGTAAAAATGGGAATTCTCAAAAAGTAGTTCCTTTTGATTATTTGGCGGCTTTGCAAAAGAGATTAAAGTTCTCATATTTACCCTGTCTATGACAAAACATATCCTATTTAATCCTAGGGTTTCTGGAGAGGAGCACATGAGGCATGATCCTTAATTGGGTGAGTCAGGTTTTTACATGTAGCCACTCCCAATTGACCTCTGCAACCTTTGGTACGAGAACCTGTTTTGGATCATTGTTATCTGGAGTCTAAGTAAAGATTATAGATCTTACGGACATTAGTACCGGTTCGATCCTCGCATGTCTGAGCTGAAGAGTAACACAAGATGCACCTTAGACCTACCGGTCTAGGGTCCAGGGTACCCTATTTATATTTCCATGGGAAAGAGATGGTCCTATTCTTTTTTCTATTTTTGACAGAAACCACACGGCACTCCGTTCACGCCGATACATACATACATAAAATCACGCCTCTTTCCCGGAGGGGTAGGCAGACATCACATCTTTCCATTTGCCACGATCTCTGCATACTTCCTTCACTGATACACTTATGCGTTATACATAAATTAGTTGCAATTTCAAAATTACAGAATCCCGGATGAAGGTTAGGAAAGGTCAGACCCTGGCTAATTGGGTTTACATTTCACATTGCTTTATCAGATTTCATTATCAAAGGATAGCGTATATGATTATATCTAATAATAGCATGATAACTGGCAACATTTGAGATATTACCACGAAATCATTAAAACTTTACCCTCATATAATCACGTCTTTATCTCTTTCAGGGTACACAGAGCCAACAATATTTAAAAGACTGGAAGGCCATGTTCATCTATGCATGCTTATGATGAAATTAAAATTCAAATGGCGAAAAATTACTTGCCTATAAATAATTGAAAAATCAACTTTTTTATACATATATTCCTTGCGGGGTAGACAGAGTCAACAGTCTTGAAAAGGCTGAAAGGCCAAAACGACCGAAAACGCCCTTCATCTATATGGCTTTAAGATGGAATTGAGATTTAAATAGTGTCCAGGTTGCTAGTCCATCGACTACAAGAAGAAGCCCAATTTTGTAAGTTTTTCCCTTAGTCGCCTTTTACGAAAACCATGGGATACATATGGAATGGTCCAATTCTTAAGTGTCGGGAACCACACGACAATAAATATAACGTATATTGTTTTCCATGATCGCACTCGAATCCCTTATTTGATTTATTATAACGTCATTTATCCTGTCACGGGGTGCCAAGGCAGAGTAATTTATCAAATTTTGAAATATCAGTAGATACGATCTCAAATGTCTCATTTGTCAAAATCTATTCAGTGTATTTACATACATACATACATACATATGGTCACGACTATATCCCTTGTGGGGTAGACAGAGCCAACGGTAAATACTGATAGGCCACGTTCAGCTATTTGGCTTAATGATAGAATTGAGATTCAAATAGTGACAGGTTGCTAGCCCATCGCCTTATCGCAAAATCCCAAGTTTGTAAGGCTATCCCTTAGTCTTTTATGTATATATAATTACGTCCTTGCGGAGTAAACAGAGCCAACAGTTTCTTCATCAAAATACTGTAAGGCCACGTTTATTACAGTTCAGTGTGTTTTTGAAATATATTTTATCCCTGCTTTTTACCTGCGGGAATCCAAATTTTTGACAATAAAAAATAATGTATAAGATTCATAAAGATTTTATTAAGCTATCTGAGACTTAGTTTGATATCTAAATATACATATGTACTTGCGCAACATATTTTTGCACTAAAACCTTACGATCTTCTTATTTTTTTTTATTCGACCAGATAGTTAGACAATAAGGAAAAAATCTAGATAACATAAATAAAATTATAAATACTTTAATCCACCTGAACAGAGTTTTGTAGAAAAATTAACACTTTCATTAAATCGTTTCATATTTTTCTCTACAATCTGATTCAGATAAATTAAAAGAACAAAAACAAATTCATTTTACACATAAGCTGATAATAAAATAAAAGGACTTACCCATGACTAGTCCGTAGTCGGTGAAAAACGAAAGAATAATGTTATGAAAGAGTATATTATGAGTGGGTGTGGTTTTATTTTAATTATTGAAGTAATTCCCAATTCCCAGTCCCACAAGTGGTATTCGATTGGTCGCTTATGTCATTGAAATAATTAAAATTATAAACTAATTGATGAGAAACATACCTTAGTTAACTAAGTATATTTACTTTACACAACCTGGTCGACCGAGCGTAGCTCGCTGTTTTTTATAATTTATTTCAAAATTCACAAAAACGTCATGTATGAAATAGGCTCTTAATGCTAATAAAATAATGATTTAAATCACTTAATACAACACAACAATTTTAATGAAACAGCTTAACACCGTCGTAAAATATTAGTAAATCGCTAACAAAAGCGCCGTCGCCCGAGCGATAACCCATAGATAAATCACTAACTAGATGAAGTAATACCATACAATCAACGCTTAAAAACGAGGCCTATATATTTATTGTAGTTGCTACATGGTATCTAGTGATATAATTATCTAAGGCAGCTCGTAATATAGAAACGCTTGCGAGCTCTCGACACTTGGGCTAAGGAGGCTGATGTAATATCGACCTGACGACCATTTGCATTGTTTAATCAAAAGAACTGCATTTTTATTGAAATTAGGAGGAAGATCAAACACGTTTTATTCAGAATTCCTTTTGCACTTGCCTTGCAATAAGATTCCCGTGCTTCTTTTGTAGAAAGGAATTTTTCTTACAATAATTATTAGCCTTTTTGTGTATGTTCTAGAGGGGTCCTTGCTAGTGGCACTGCACGTGTGTATGTGGCGACATCTCTACCTCACAAGTCGCAACAGCTAATTACTAGGCTATTATAAATATAAATAAAATAAATAAATATATACGGGACAATTAACACTGATTAAGTTTGCCTCGAAGTAAGTTCGAGACTTGTGTTACGAGATACTAACTCAACGATGCTATATTTTATGATAAACTTATATAGATAAACATACAAGACCCAGCCCAATTAGAAAAAGTTATTTTCTCATCATGCCCTGGCCAGGATTCAAACCCGGGACCTCCGATGTCACAGGCAAGCGTACTACCGCTGCGCCACAGAGGCCGTCCAATATGGTATCAGTAAATAACAGCGAAAACTCTAAATAAAGTTAATAAGTGGGAGTTAATAACTCAACCTCAGTACCGGAAGAAATCTTTGAAAAAAATCTACGAGTGAAACTTCCCACGACCTCTTATAAGGATAAAAGAATTCACGAAACAATACGCGCTTGTGCGCCACGAAGGAGCTTTTCTCGTTAAAGCTTCGGCGTCAGCTCAAACTTTTGTTTCTACACGGCCTGATTCTTTGAGCAGGTGAGCTTTCTCTCATACAACTTGTAAGACTTTGCACGGTTTGCGTATTATATTGTTGTTAATGGTAAACATAATGTTTAGAAAGAAAAATCGCCTTTGTTATCATACCATTGGAATAAAATACTAGTAACTTATGGTGAACTTTTTACGTAATTATTGCACTGAAATATTTAGCTAAAAGGAGAATCCCAAGTTTTTACGATATATTAATGTGACTTTACGTGGCCTATCCGTCTTTTAAGACTGCTGGCTTAGTCTACCGCGCAAGGGATATAGACGTGATTATATGAATGAATGAATGAAAATTGTAAAATATAGGTAGAAACGTTAACTGCCGACTTATATGATAAAATGAAAACAAGATAATAGTCCTTGTTCAAGCACTTGTTGAAAAAAAGTTAAATTAACTCTTGATGACTTGAAACTGCACTTTGATTTCAACTTATAAAAATGAACTTTAATTAATGCTAATATTTGTAGAAAACATCAAATTGGTCTTATTTAATAACATGATTGAATTCCAAATGAACATTTAAATATTCTTTTTTATTTTTTTGTAAGTGGCCAGTTAATTATTGTAAACGAAGTAAGAGTTTCAACCAATATTCATTTAAAATTTTACTAAACAGTAGTCCTGTTATAATTAAAAACTTGTTTCTCATAATATGTACGTAGATAATTTTAGGTGAAACCTCTGGAGAAAGTAGAAGTGGGTACAGTTGCCCTTGTCACGATATAAATTACGTCCAAGTTCAAGGCTTTGTGGACCATATACCTACGTACATATATATATATATTCTTTTGTCCTGTGGGAGTTCATATAAATTGTAACATAACAGTTTTATTTTATCGCACTTAAAAATCAATGATTACAATAAAATCTCCAAACATAAGTACTTACTATTATTATGTCAAAGGCGACTAAAGGATTAGTGCAGCTTTAACCCAGATCCAATAGTTATTTATTTGATAAAAATTATCTGTCTACTTTTTTCAACATCCGTAGTTTTGAAATCGCACATTATTCCTTTTGACATCAAACCACGCCATTTAATAGTCTTTAAAAAAAACAACAAACTAGAATATTCAATTCTATTTTCGAAACTAATACTCAACGTTGAATGGTTGCGCTAAGCAAAATTGAAAGCACGAATAGTTATCAAGGCTTTCCAGTTGTGAATAAAAAACTTTGTTGCATTCGGCGAAACGTAAAATGGAGGTGAAAAAGCGGTTGTATATCCGCGGATGTCGGCTTGTCGATGACCGATCACAGACCTCATATATATGAAGGACTAGAGGCCGCCCGCGACTTCGTACGCGTGGAATCAATCCCGCGGGAACTCCGGGATAAAAAGTAGCCTATATGTTATTCCGAATCTTCAACTACCTACATACCAAATTTTATCGTAATCGGTTCAGTAGTTTTTGCGTGAAAGACTAACAAACACAGTACTGACATACAAACTTTCGCATTTATAACTTTAGTAGGATTTTTATTAGGTGGTATCTTATTTCATGTTTGTTGTACTTTATGTTTGAGCCGTGTGGTTCGCGACCCCAATAAAATAAAAAGAAAGGGACCACTCCATCTTGTCCCCATGGATGTCGTAAAAGGCGATTAAGGGATAAGCTTATAAATTTGGGATTCCTCTTTTAGGCGATGGGCTAGCAACCTATTACTATTTAGAATCTCAATTCTATCAGTAAACCAAACAGCTGAACGTGGCCTATCAGTATTTCAAGATCATTTATTTAATTATTATAATTAATCTAGAAAATAGGAAACAGGGCAGATATTTCAAGTGGCATCAATCAGAGGATTGATAGTCATTAAGAATTCCCGGAACGACGCCATGTTAGTTTAGATAGATCAAAATTTACGATATATCGAACTGTCGAATATATAATTACAATCTAAATATTGCAAAACGTCTTAATATAAGGTCATCAAACCAGGAATATAGAATTAGTTTTAAGTCGTGAAATCACTAGCTCTTGCTTAGCAAAAGACAAACTTGTCAAAATATTGGCCATTACTGCAAAAAATCTTATTACTCAGATCGTCTTATGTCGTTTCTTCCTCCTTGCTATAGTCAGGTCATATCTTCACCCCTCCAGACAGGACCTCGAGATAAATTTTTGACCACTATCCTAGATTGGATATAAGTCTCTGCATATTACATACATATAATCACACCTATATCCCTTGCGGAGTAGACAAAGCCAAACAGTCTTGTAAAGACTGATAGGCCACCTTCAGCTATTTGGCTTTAAGATAGAATTGAGATTCAAATAGTGACTGGTTGCTAGCCCATCGCCGAAAAGAAGAATCCCAAGTTTATAAGCCTACCCCTTAGTCGCCTTTTACGACATCCATGGGAGAGTGATGGAGTGATCTTATTCTTTTTTCTATTGGTGCCAGGAACCACACGGATAAGTATCTGCATTCAATAAAATAACAAAACAAATCAAACACACTACGGATTTTCGGCTCACGGAATTGAATCTCCGAAGCTACATGAAATGCTCATCAAATATTAACATTGGATGGGGTTAAGCAAAGATGAGTCTTCATTTGAAATTCAGCTGCCATACTAGTCTGACTGCAAATATAAAACGTAGTGCTGTGTGGTTCCAGGCACCAATACAAGAAAGAAAAAGACCACTCCATCTCTTTCCCATGGATGTCGTAAAAGGCGTGTCTTACAAACTTGGGATTCTTTTTAGGCGATATACAGGGTGACTTTTAATTCAACTGCATAAATTTAACTATTAAGTGTACTCACCTAAAGGATATTTAAAAACGTTAAAAGAAAAATATCGGTTCATATTTCAGAAAGTACGAAAAAAAATAAAAGTATCAAAATCCACGATCCCAAAATACGTCATATCACCATTCAGAGGTCAACGACACAATTCATTAAGCTGAGCGATCTCGATAACTCTGTACTTTACTTGATCTTGATATTAGAAAAATAATTTATTTTTCAGACATTTATTTACATGTTTAGTTTTAATTTCTTTTTGTAGTATATGTCTTTAATAAAGCGTGACGTAGTTTTTGAGGGTTTTTTAAATGTGATAATGATGTCGTTGAATTTTAATAAAAATAAGCTCAAATGGCTCAAAAGCATGGGTATAGTCTATGTTTAAAAGGATGCAGTTGTTTTAAATGTCAGCCTGTATGTGTGAAGAGGATAAAATAGATTTATTTTCAAAATTGTATAATCGTCGTATATCAGCAAAACCTTCAAACTAAAAAGCTTTCATCTGCTTGCCGTAAAATCTATTTTAAGTAAAGGACGATGCCTTTCACCATCCGTCACCGTGTCCATTTCACTTGTCGGTCGGGAACGTGACGTGACTACTTGATTCCAGATGCGACCTAACCCATAGGGGTTAGAGTTTACATCACATTGACTTCCAACAGTTCCAACCAAATGACAGATACTTCTACTGAGGTTTTGAATGCGGAACGAATTATACTTAGATATGTATCATTTTGATTATATGATTAACATACATACATACATACATACATAAAATCACGCCTCTTTCCCGGAGGGGTAGGCAGAGACTACCTCTTTCCACTTGCCACGATCTCTGCATACTTCTTTCGCTTCGTCCACATTCATAACTCTCTTCATACAAGCTCGGCGGTTTCGGGTACTTTTGACCTGACCCTTTACCAGGACGTCCTTAATTTGATCAAGATACGTTCGTCTAGGTCTTCCCACTCCGACCTTTCCCTCCACACTCTCCTTGTATATCTGCTTAGTCAACCTGCTTTCATTCATCCTCTCCACATGACCGAACCATCTTAACATACCCTTTTCTATTCCTGTAACTACATCTTCTTTCACATCACAACATTCCCTTATCACGCTGTTCCTTATCCTGTCACTCAATTTCACACCCATCATACTCCTTAACGCTCTCATTTCCACTGCATTTATTCTGCTTTCATGCTTCTTTTGCCATACCCAACTTTCACTCCCATACATTAATGTCGGGACCAACACGCCCCTGTGCACAGCCAGTCGAGCCTTTTTGGATAGTTTCTGACTGCTCATAAAGGCATGCAAAGCTCCATTCACCATGTTCCCCGCGTTCACTCTCCTTTCAATATCACTATCATACTTGCCATCTGATGTAAACTTTGATCCTAGATATACAAACTCTTTCACTTGCTCCACTTTTTCTCCTCCAATCAAAATATTACATGCTGTCATTTCTTTCTCCATTTCAAAAACCAGTGTTTTAGTTTTACTTACGTTCACTTTCATTCCTTTCTCTTTTAAAGCTTCATGCATACAGTTTACCATCTCCTGTAACTCCTCCGCTGATGACGCCAGTATAACCTGATCGTCGGCATAGAGCAGACATTTGACGAGTAACTCATTCATCCTTAATCCACTTTTAGACTCTTTCAAATCTGTCAAGCAGCTATCCATAAATAGGTTGAACAGCCACGGTGACGCAACACATCCTTGCCTAACGCCTTTCTCAATCTTAAACCACTCAGTGTGCGCTCCGTTTATCCTGACACAAGCACTCGAATCCTCATATAAGGATTTCAGTGCTCGTATTAAGAGACTGCTCACCCCATGCATAGAAAGTGCTGACCACAATTCATTCCTCTCAACTCTGTCATAGGCCTTTTCCAGATCTACGAATGTGCAATAGACTTTTTGACTCTTGGCCAAAAACTTTTCGGCTATGCACCGCAAGGAAAAGACCTGATCAGTACATCCCATTCCCTTTCGAAATCCCGCTTGAGCATCCCATATTTTGTCATCAGTTTCATTCCTGACTCTATTAATCAATACCTTAGCATACAATTTGCCGACGACGCTAAGCAGGCTTATACCACGATAATTTTTGCAGTCCAGCTGTGACCCTTTTCCTTTGTAAAGTGGCACGATAACAGCCTTACACCAATCTTTTGGTACTCGGCCGCTTCTCCAACACAAATTGAAAAGGCAGTACAACTGACTAGCTACTACGCCTTTTCCTGCTTTAAGCATCTCGACCGACACTCTATCACACCCAGCAGCCTTTCCCGCTTTCATACTCTTAAGTGCTTCCACAATTTCGAACATTTCAATTTCGCCTTCCATCTCATTCTCTTTTTCTTCGCTATAGCAGAAATCTTTCTTATTTCCTTCCTTTTTTTCAAATAAACTTTCAAAATAGTCCTTCCATATCTTTAGTACACATTCTTCTCCTTTCACAACGCTACCATCCTGGCATCTGATCCTAGTCAGCTCTCTGGTTATAGTATTACCTCGGGCTGACCTTACGGATTTCCAGAATACTTTCAGATTTGACTGAAAGTCTTCTGATAGCCTTTTATCAAAATCCTCTTTATACTCTTCTTTCTTTCTAATCACAGCTTTCTTAACCAAATCTTTCATTTTCTTATATTCCTTACGTGCTTCATTCACATCTTCATCTATAACCTCTTGCATTCTTAAGTTAGCTTTTGCTGCTAACAAATCCAGCCATGCTTTCTTCTTTAATCGCACAAGTTCTTGCACATCTTTACTCATCCACGCATTTTTGTGATTTTTTCCTTTCCTTCTTCTACTTACACCACACACTTCAACAGCTACTTTCACAATTCTTTCTTTAAATTCCTTCCATCCATCTTCAATATCGCTCATTTCCTCTAAATCTTCAAATTCATCCTTCAGTCTATTAATATACTTCTTACCTACATCCATATCTTGCAAATTTTCTACTTTTACTCTTTCCAAAGCGCTGGTTTGCTCCCTTACCCTGTGCCGCCAGCGATTGAAGATACCCCTTATCCGGGATATCACCAGTAAATGGTCCGAGTCAATGCCAGCACCGCGATATGCACGGGTATCCAGCACTTTGTTCTTCAATCTTTCATCTACAATCACAAAGTCTATCATACTTTTTAAAATACCTTCCACTCTTGTGTAGGTGTGGATCTCTTTATGTTGAAACATTGAGTTCGACACAAAAAGATCCCACTCTAGACAAATTTCTAATACACTTCTTCCATTATCATTCACCTTTTCGTCACCAAACGCACCAAGCACCTTCTCATATCCATCACGCTTTACACCCACCCATCCATTAAAATCACCTAACATAATAATCTTCTCATTTGGCTTGGTAACTTTCAATACTTCTCTTACACTATTCCAGAACTCCTCGTTTTCGCTTTTTGCTGATGTTGTACCCCTCGAACCCACATCCCAAGGTGCATAAACACCTAGAACGAAGATCCGAGTGATTCCAACTTTCAGCCTAATCCATAGAAGACGAGGGCTGACACACTCATACTCATTCACGCACTCAGCCATTCGTGCAGAAAGAATTAGACCGACCCCTTGACAGCCTCGGCTGGTACTGGAAATTCCAGACCAATACGCCGTGTAAGGGCCGTGCTGCGTCGCGTCGCATCCTTTCCGCTTCGTTTCATTCACGCACAACACATCCAAACGTCTTTCATCCATCATCTGGCATACTTCCTCAATCTTATCCTTCATTCCTCCTCTTACATTCATCGTCGCAAAGCGGCTTTCAGCAGACCGCATACCGCTCCCGCCGGGAACGAGACGTGATGGGGTGCGGACACCATCGCCGCCATTTAGGTGCTCTTTTAAAAAATTTGCATCCATGCGATTCCCACGAGACGCAAGGGAACAATTTTGTCCGCCCCAGCAGAGCCCCGCATGCCAGGGTAAGGCTAGCCATTACCTGGGGGTCGCCCAACCCCATGGCGGAAGTGGCACGCTCGAGACTAGGCTCGCCCCTAGCCATGCATCCATCGGCGCGGCAGACCTTAGATTGGCAGGGATTTACATTAAAGAGGAATCCCAAGTCTATCCCTTAGTCGGCTCTTACGACATCCGTGGGAAAGAGATGGAGTGGTCCTATTCTTTTGTAATGGTGCCGGGAACCACACGGCACTGCCGGGAACCACACGGCACTGCCGGGAACCACACGGCACATTAACCACTCATAATTTATATACCAAGCAGATGTACGGATGAAAATCTAGTTACTGATTAGTTTGACATGACTGCTTTGGTCACGTTATAATTCCTTACGAGGTAGACAGGGCCAATAGACTTAAGTTGAGATTCAATAATAGATAAGGTTACTATGAGATCATCGACGGTCGAATCGGTAAGGTGCGTGATGCGCAGGCACAGGTTCGAATCCTACTTGTACCTCGGCCATATGACTATTTTCGAAGTAATATACATTAGTTTGAATACTATATATGTGGTCCTATACATTTCAATATAGGTGCCGGGAACCACACGGTACTATATTTCTACAGAAAAGCAACAAATTCTCACAATTTTAACGATTAGTACTTCTCAACTTTGTATATTTGTGTGTTTAAAACAAAGTATCTGATTGTTACCCGTAGACTCTAGAACTGGACCATAAATATACATTTCGTCTACCGCTGGAGATAATAAAATACTATGTTATTATTGCTCATTGGAAATTATAACAAAACACGTATTGTCACAAATAAAAATAGTCTAGGCTACTACAGGTAAAACCTGGTGTCTGTGCCAATATTCTTTACTTTTATTCTCAGAATTTTCTCATACATAATTATTATCACGTCTATATCCCTTGCGGGGTAGACAGAGCCAACAGCCTTGAAAAGACTGATAGGCCACGTTCAGCTATTTGGCTTAATGGTAGTATTGAGATTCAAATAGTGACAGGTTGCTAGCCCATCGCCTAAAAGAAGAATCCCAAGTTTATAAGTTAGTCTTAGTCGCCCTTAGTCGCCTTTTACGACGTCCATGGGGGAGAGAAAGTGCCGGAAACCACACGGCACGGCACAAGCCTCGGATATGAGATTATATGTAAACAAAAACAATTTCGCACGCAATACCGACCAAGTTTGGACTCATTCGATAAAATAATGTCCAACTTTAACTATTGAGAGTTCGAAAGTTTAGGATATAACGGTCACATTGTACATATAACTTGATTGGATATCTTGATACAAGTCGTTTGGGAAGCAAAGCTATTGTATACATCATTCATACATTCATATAATCACGTCTATATCTCTTGCGGGGTAGGTAGAGTCAGCGGTCTTAAAATACTGAAAAGTTACGTTCAGCTGATAGGCTTTATGATAGAATTTAGATTCATAACAGAGACATGAAAGGCCATCGTCAAGAAGAATGCCAAGTTTATTAGCCTGTTTCTTAGTCGCCTTATTTGCAAATGACAAATTAGAAAACTTATAATAATGTTGTAATATTTTTTTTTACTTTTCCAATTAAAAAAAAAACCAATGTAATCGTTATCGGTACAATATGTTCATAAAATTTTCCATGCAGTCGACTCTTACAGCTTGAATTCAAAATAGTAACAGTTTAAAAAAGTCTTTTAATACTTAAAGGTAGGTAAAGGGATTATTGAAATACTATTTCGAAATGTTTGTTTAGTAGAAATTCTACGAATACATTCAGTATAATTGTTTTATTTTCTGTTTTATTTCAAAATTCATATTTTTACATAAAAAAAATATAAAGAGTATGATTGGAAGCCGTAGTGTGTTTGTTTGTTTGAATGTGGCCTATCAGTATTTCAAGATTGCTGGCTCTGTCATCCCCGCAAGCGATATAGTCGTAATTATGTGTATGTATATATGTATACTAACATAAATGCAAATAATTAACATAGGTCTAGACGAACGTACCTTGATCAAGTCAGGGACCTCACAAATACTATGATCGTGCATGAAGGAGCATACAGGGATCGAGGCTCTAGTCTCTGCCTTCCCCTCCGGGAAATAGGCGTGATTATGTATGTATCTATAAATAAAAATCTTTACCATTAGGATAGGCACTAAAAGATTTTCCATTTGGTCAGCTAGTAGACTGGTAAAGAATGTTAAACGGCATTAAGTCCGCCATTTGTATACTTTATTTTTTGCAACAAAGGTTTAAATAAATAAATAGGCAGTAGTGTCTAGTAATCTATAGGTACTTATATTATAAAGCTGAAGAGTTTGTTTGTTTGCACGCGCTAATCTCAGGAACTACTGGTTCGAATTGAAAAATTATTTTTGTGTTTAATAGACTATTTATCGAGGAAGGCTTTAAGCTATATAACACACGCTACAACTACAAGGAGCGAGGAAATAATGGAAAATGTGGAAAAAACGGGGAAAATTATTCACCCTTGACGGCTTCAATGATGCCCAAAATAACTATTCCACGCAGACGGAGTCGCGGGCACAGCTAGTCGTTTATACGTAAGACATTTACTAAGGTAAATGTACTGTACTGTAAGACATTTACTAAGGTAAACTTATCAGTCTAAAGAAATAATGCGGTCATGGTTATTACACCTACCATATTTCTGTGATAAGACACATATTAACCTAGAATTGGACGACATAATAAAATAAAATATTTTCTCATACAAAATTATAAAATAAATTCAAGAATAATAAACGAAACTCCGAGAAACAAAGTTCCAACGTCACAGAAATGAATTCAAGTAATAATAATTTGTGCCAGTATAACCAAAATTTATCGAACATCGAACCTTATCCCGATATTCTGATTTATAACCGAAAGGGTAATGGTGTCAACCAAGACGAAATTATTCACGAATCGGCAACTTCATATATCACAGTTTGGTATCATGAAACATTGGGATTTCACATCAATAAATACTCATTTGGAGTTTAAAGTTATGACTGAAAATTTCGGGATCATAGCCAAATCTTTTAGAGTATTCTACTAAGATCCTAACTATTTGTTCGTGGTGGTGGCGTACTTAAAGTTAATAAAGTTACATAATGGCCGATGTAGGATTTGAACCAGTGCTTACGCCTTCGACGAGAGGAAAACCACGCGCACTGTTCACCTATTTTACTGAAGCACCTTCGCCTCGAGTTTTCATTCATTCGACCGCCGTCGACGTCTGATTAGAAATGAATCTATTTACCGATATTTCACTTCATATAAAAATAGATAAATTATCATTAATTAATCCTACTAATATTATAAACGTGAAAGTTTGTGAGTATGTCAGGTTGTCAGTATGGATGTTTGTTACTCTTTCACGCAAAAACTACTGAACCGATTACGATTAAATCTTGTATGTAAGTAGCTGAAGACTCAGAATAACATATAGGCTACTTTTTATCTCGGAGTTCCCGCGGGATTTATACCACGCGGACGAAGTCGCGGGCGGCCTCTAGTCCATTCATAATTAAAAAAATTGTAACTGGCCGATTTCTGTACCTGAAAGTTATAGCCTAAAATCAGTAAAGGAGATCTCTATAAGACCAACAGAAGCCCAAAAATTCCTGTCTGTATGTATGTACTCATATCACGTGATATCTATTGTCCAGATTTGAATGCAGTTCTCTTAGATGTTTAGAGGCTTAGTCCAACTTAAAACCAGTGTACAAAAATTTTTCTTCCTCCGCCCCGTAAGAGGTCTATTCACGGGGTCAGTTTTTATGTGTTGATATTGTCGGCGAACGAATTGGCGGGCGACAGCTAGTATATAATATATAATATATAATAGCAAAAATGTACGCATGTCCGTCCTGAACAGCGATATCTCAGCCTCGCCCTTTGCGTGCTGTAATTACAAGGACGCGGGCGCGCCTCAATTAACCCGCTCGGTAATTTCGGCCGGGTATCATATGAACGCACTTAACGTACGTCATTGTATCATCATTCTGTTTCGTTAGGCGAGCAAAAAAGGAGGTAATTTGTTATTAAGAAAAAGGTTTACGCCTTTGTGCTTCGTAACCCGAGGACCTCCATATATAGAGAGGAAATCTCAAGTCTTACTTCTTAATTCACATTTTTTAATGTAGACAATGTGCATTCGTCCACGATTTAGATTTAAGAGACCTATATTTGTTAATTGACGTCCGGTGAAAATGCTGCAGTGTAGTTTGTTCCGCACTTAGTTTCTTCTGCACATGCGTTTTGGAAGCGGTAGTAGATATAATTTGATTTAAGTTATGTGACGTCAATAAGTGATGCCTTGTATCTATCAATATAGAAAACAAAAAATAAAAAGAAAAGTATATTTAAACATGAATTTTAAAATAATAAACTGAAAAGTAAGTCATAAAAAAGTGACAAGGCCGTGGTTGCATGACAAAAACTGCGAAACATAATACGCGCATAAAAATTTATAATTTTCCGTGTCAAAAACCCATTAGTAAATGAGTGGACTCGAAATCTGTGCCAATGTGATTTTTTCATGTAAATATTGTTTGGCTGAACAATGTAGATACATACATACATTATAATCACGTCTATATCCCTTGCGGGGTACACAGAGTGGTCTTATTCTTCTTGTACAATTTACTGTATTTTTCTTGTTTCATGAATAGTTAATTTAAATAGAACAGATTGGAAAACTTAATCTCTCCATAGAGAATAAATTGTAGCATGAATAATTTATTTATTGACAATATCCATCCAGCGCTTACAGTACCTAATATAAAACAAACAATTCATCGTTGTGATTGATACATACATACATACATAAAATCACGCCTCTTACCCAGAGGGGTAGGCAGAGACTACCTCTTTCCACTTGCCACGATCTCTGCATATTTCCTTCGCTTCATCCACATTCATAACTCTCTTCATGCAAGCTCGGCGGTTACGGGTACTTTTGATCTGACCCTTTACCAGGACGTCCTTGTGACGTATCTTGTGATTGATTAAATTAATAAATCACATAGGATACACGGTACATAGCGGAGCGGGCAGCGATGGAATCTCAGTTTCAGCGCGAGAGGCGAAGAAAACGCGGGAAGCTCTTTCATTGGTCGTTCGAGACGGAACGACAGCCATTTTGAGAAAAATTGACAGTGCGCGCAACGCTACGTATTGTGATAGGCTGTGGTCGACCAGGCCGCCAACCTTAGCATAAAAATAAGGTTGGGGAAAAGGTCGGTTAAATAAGGATGCGCGCTACAATAAAAGATTTTTCTTGTGAAAATCTCCATAAATTAAAATATTCTATAAACAGCCTAAGTTAGTATACATAAGTGACCCAAATTTCATTTTCTTAAGTTTTTTAATCGCTACCAGAGAAGTATGCAATCATGAATACAAAAAAAGCTTTGCTGACGGGTTGCCATGGCAGCCGCTCTCACTCTCTCTATTAGCCTTTCCCTTAGTCGCCTCTCACGGCATCCATGGCAAAAATATTCAGTGTTCCTATTAATAAGTGCCGGAAATCATACGGCATATGAAAATTATATTTGCACAAAATAATATAATGATTACGTCTACGCCCAAGTATTCAGTTTATTATATTATCTTGTCCGTGGTAGTGTCAACACAATTAGATTAGGATGGTCAGGTTGGCAGCCAGAGATTTTGTCCGAATTAATTTATCGGAATGCCTTGTCTGCCCGTCTTGATTTACTTCGAGAATTAATGTCTATATAGAAAAATATAATTATTGAAAAGAAGACTGTAACTTGATTATACAAAAATAGAAACAGATTTTCTCTTTAATATTTTTTTATCTCTACAATTCTAGTAACAACAATTTGAAATATAATGTAGGTTTATCAGTTTATATTATGTTAGACCATCGACTTAATGTAAGTTACTAACTCAATCTTTTTTCATTTAGTAGTTTTGGCAGGATACGTAAGCAAACGTACAGACAAACAAAAATACTAAAATGTATAATCTTATATATTAAATTCTCGTGTCACAATGTACTTTAGCTTTTTTAACCCGTAGGTACTTTAGCTTTTTTTAACATGAAATTTTGTGACCATATTGAATCGGTCTGAGAATCGGCCAACATCTACTTTTCATACCCCGGAGTGAAAAGGGTTGTCCAACATTAATTTTTTTTTTAACTAGAAATTACTTAATAATTATTTATATAGCAAAACAACGTTTGCCGGGACAGCTAGTAGTATTATATTATGACTACTTTTGGCCGTGAAATCACAATAACCCCAACATTTTTGTTTACATATTTTATACTTATTTATTCATTCAATTCAACTCAATTCCATTACTACACCTTCCAACTGATCTAGCCTTAAGTACTTTCTAGATTATTAACTATATCTACCGCACACGTAGTGAGAAGTTGATTACTACATGTAATCGGTCCAACTACAACAAAGGCACACTCCAACTTAAAACACCCTTCATTTGTATCGGGGGTTAAAAATAACAGCCGAAAACCTAGGAAATGGCGAGCGGCGTCAACCGTGGGAGGAAACACCTCAGTATCGGTTTGGCTACAATAAACTTTGATTGGATACTCGCCGTGCTAGCTCCGCCATTTCTGCGCGTCCGGCGGTCTTGTGGTATGTAGCTGTCTCTAGTTGAAATTGATATATCTTATAAAATTAGTTAATACTGTTTAACTTAAACATATTTAATTTTTTTGTTATTTTCATACCATGCAAGTTGTCAACTGCTCAGAGTTTCTCCTTTTTTCACTCACAAGGCTTTGATTTGCCCAGTTGGAAACAGCGTACAACAAACGTCTTCCTACGAATTGGCACCACCAACCTTCAAATTATCCTCTAATATTAGTACCTTCAAGTTTTATAACTCACCAACAATTCCAGGTGTGGCTGCAGCCTTCACATAACGCCTCGCGTAGCCTTGCTATTGTGGCGGAATCTCTATGCACAAGTAACACCAATCAATCACGCGACGCTATCAGTCAAAAACAGCGAAAAGTGTAAATCGCGCAAGCAAAGATTTTACGGATTGGAGCACAATAATCATTGCTCCCGCTACACTATTACCGCCCTAAGCTCTCTAAACTTTTATTTTGAATATCTCAGAACATTTGTTTGTTTGTATGTAATATGTTTATTGCACATAAATTCTCACAGTTGCAAAAAATAGTACATAGTGATAAAAGAAATAAATAATTTAAAATAAATAAATAAAAATCCTAAACGCCGTACTGATTAATTCGACAGTGACAGTAAGCTACCACAACGCAGCAGCAGCCGAATGCACAGATAAACAACGCCGGTAATCAATCCCGCGCCGCTAACTTGTTTATACCGGTGCTAGCCATTTCATTAGCATTTGCAACTTTATCCCTCTTATTACAGGTCTGGTTAAGACTATATGAATTACGTAGCACCCATCATTAAAATCACCTTCTTGGTTTGCCATAAGTGGTTTTATTAAATTTGGGGAGAAATCTTAGGTTTTTATATTTTGACTATCCAGGGTTCGCGAGGGTTAAGCTAGATGATACATAACTAAGATAATTTATATAAAAATCTGCCAAATCCCATGACAAAAACTAACTAGTTTTGTTACATATATTCTTTAATCCCCTGGCAGTAAACTACCACAACGCGGCAGCAGCCGAATGCACAGATAAACAACGCCGGTAATCAATCCCGCGCCGCTAACTTGTTTATACCGGTGCTTGCCATTTCATTAGCATTTGCAACTTGGCTGTGCCGATTCGTAACATTATCCCTCTTATTACAAGTCTAGAAGAGTCTGTATTTAATTGCGTAGCAACCAGCATTAAAATAATCTTCTTAGTTTTGCCCTAAGTATTTTTATGTATTACATTTGACGACTAATTGGAAGAGGGTTCGCTGGGGTTAAGCTAGATGACACACAAAGAAGGTAATTTATATAGAAATCTGCCAAATCCTATGACAGGAACTAACTAATTTTGTTAGAAATTCCCTAATCCGCTAACTTGTTTATACCGATGCTTGCCATTTCATTAGCATTTGTAACTTGGCTGTGCTGATTTTTAATACAATATATCCTATTATATCTTCTGTGTATGTATATATGTATTCTGTAAGAGATTGTATTGTAATAAAAAGCCCGCTTCTGCTTCTTCTGAGGACTATTTTTCCAGAATAAGGCCGCCTTTTTGCGGCCTCCTGTTCTCCTCGTAAGAATCGTTACATTAACTTTTTTTATAACATGCAACCAAAAATAAGTTATTGATCTATGATAGAACTCACAACATAAATCAGTTAAAGAAAGCAAAATACGTCATAACCCCTTGGCCCGTGAGAAAATTATATGTTTTTCTGTATATCGTATCGAAGGAGTACATACATTCATACATTTAATCACGTGTTTATCCCCGGAAGGGAAGACAAAGCCAACAGTCTAAAAAGACTGAAAGGTTCCACGTTCAACTTTTTGCCTCAATGATAGAATTGAGATTCAAATAGTGACAATTTGCTAGCCCATCGCCTAAAAGAAGAATCACTAATCATAAGCCTATCCCTTAGATAGACTCGTGGTTCTATTATTTTTTAAGTTTATTTCGGACATTATCATTATTATATCTATTATAAAGATATTCTTCAAAACTATGATAGGGTGTGACCCCTCTCCGCAAAGGGTGGGTAGTGTAAATGAACGCCGCCGCGGCAGCCTATTTCCCAGCGTATAATGTTACCACTTGCTCCAGTTAAGCCGGTTGCGGGCCACGAAAATCGCGATTGTATCGTGATAATATTTCGCTGATGTTGATTTTTTTAACGCTTTGATTTAACGCGTGATTACTTTTCTGTTATGAGTGCTACATTAAACACAACGTGATTAAGATAGTTTCTTAGGAAAATCCCTTAATTAAAATTTCTTGTGTGTGCCGTGTGGTTCCCGGTTCCAACACAAAAAAGAATAGGACCACTCCATCACTTTCCAATAGATGTCGTAAAAGGCGACTAAGGGATAGGCTTACAAACTCGGGATTCCTTTTTAGGCGATGGGCTAGCAACCTGTCATTATTTGAATCTCAATTCTATCATTGAGCCAAATAGCTGAACGTGGCCATTCAGTCTTTTCAAAACCTACCATACACATACCTACATATGGTCATGTATGTTAAAATTACTTAAAGAGTACTGTAATCGTCGCATATGCATGACTGCGCCACAGAAGCCGTCAAAGAACCATTAAGTTGTAGCTATGTTTTCCAAAGTGAGTTGGAAAAAATATAAGTACTTTTCATGGCCCAATGTGTACTAGGAACACGATATTGTGCTCAAGTTTTAAAAAAAATATTTTATACAGGGTGACAAGGAGATAGTATCATACCGCATTATGGTGAATTTCAAGAAATGTAATTTGAATTTGGGCTAGCAACTTGTCACTATTTGTATCTTAGTTCTATCATGCCACGTGGCCTTTCAGTCTTTTTGGAATCTGTAATATCTATCCGTGCCGTGCCGTGCCGTGTGGTTCCCGGCACCATTACAGAAAGGAATAGGAACACTCCATCTTTTTCCCAAGGATGTCCTAAAAGGCGACTAAGGGATAGGCTTATAAACTTGGGATTCCTCTTTTAAACGATGCGCTAGCAACCTGTCACTATTTGAATCTCAATTCTATTACTAAGCCAAACAGCTGAGCGTTGCCTATCAGTCTTTTCAAGACTGGTGGCTCTGTCTACCCCGCTAGGGATATAGACGTGATCATATGTATGTAATATCTATCCCGTAAGGGATACCGCTTACGAGAGGAATCCCAAGTTTATGAGCCTTAGTCGCCTTTTACGACAACCATGAGAAATATACATATGGAGTGGTAGAACCACTCACACTTCTGAAGTATCGGAAAAAGAAAAACAAATATATACCAGTACCTAATTTATCACAAATTCCCAAGAACATAAATGCCCGGTTAATATTAAAGGAACACTCTCGCAGCTGAAATTATTCATACCTGCAAGGGCAGCCGATTACAGGGCATGATTGATCTATCCCACAACGTTAACTTTCCTGAATTTTTCATATCGGAAAATGCTAAACAAAATCCTTTGAAATTCAAAAACTTTAGTAAGGTAGGAAGTAACAGTTTACAGTGCCGTGTGGTTCCTGGCACCATGACAAAAAAGAATAGGACCACTCCAGCTCTTTCCTATGGATGTCGTAAAAGGCGACTAAGGGATAGGCATACAAACTTGGGATTCTTTTTTTAGGCGATGGGCTAGCAACCTGTCATTATTTGAATCTCAATTCTATCATTATAGCTGAGCGTGGCCTATCAGTCTTTTCAAGACTGTTGGCTCTGTCTACCCCACAAGGGATATAGACGTGACCATATGTATGTATGTATATATGTAACAGTTTACGCGACGTACTTACATTATATTTAAAAGTTAATGACGTGTCAAAAATATTATTAAGACTATTCGTAAAGTCAGTTTTCGTACATACAAGAAAAGTTTGGGATTATTCTTGTAGTGACGGGCTAGCAACCGGTCACTATTTGAATTTCTAATGTATCATAAAGTCATACTGCTGAACGTGGCCTCTCAGACCTTTCATGACTGCCGCTCTGTCTACCCCTCAAGCGATATACATACATATAATCACGCCCTTGCATGGTAGACAGATCCAATACTCCTGAAAAGATTGACGAGCTTCAACTGTTTGACTTAATGATAGAATTGAGATTCAAATAGTGACAGGTTGCTAGCCCATCGCCTTAATGGATCCTCCATATACTTGAGTTTTTTGAAAATCTCAAATTACATAACCTATCCCTAAGTTGCTTTTTATACATACATCCATGGTAAAGATGGAGTGGCTTATTCTTTTTTCTATCGGTGCCGGGAACCATACGGCACATTTATATTATTAGTTGGTATAAAATAAGTAATACCACATTATTGGGTAATTACGATTTCCAAGAAATAAATCGAGTCGTATATTAACAGAAATCCGTATTTAGATTTCTACTAACATCCTAATTTGAAATAAAAATCTGTGTGCTTACCTCAAAGACCTATTTTTAGGCACTCGATTTAATATAAATATCGTCTACTTTCCGACGTCGGCATTTGATATTATTGGACATTGAGTACAAATAGATTGACTTAAAGCAATAAAACTAAGTAGGCATAACAAAAAACTGTTTGCAAAAATAAGTACCTATTATTTATTTCAATAATTCATACAACGATAAAAATATTCCTGTGAAAATATTTTCCTTTGATGTGTACAAAACATTATTCTATGTTTGGAATTGTTTTGTATTTTATATTTATTAGCTTTTTCCCCCAGCTTCGCCTGCGCCATTTTAGCGCCACCTACAGAATAATTTTTCGCATATTCCACGGGAACAATAATTTTGCCGGGATCCAAAATACTTTTTGTCCTTCTCCAGAATCGTAATTATATAAACAGATAGAAAGAGAGAAATTAAACTAATAAAAATTATTCACAAAAGCTATTTTAAAATCTCTCTTTAAAAAAAACAGTTTTATTAAAATTCTCAGACGATGATTATTATAATGTAGTCTGGTAGCCTATTGGTTAAAATTCAGCAAAGTATAACCTCTCCTTATACCGGTACCAATACAAAAAAGAATAGAACCACTCCATCTCTTCCCCATGGATATCGTAAAAGGCGACTAGGGGATAGGCTTACAAACTTGGGATTCTTTTTTAGGCGATGCGCTAGCAACCTACTATTTGAATGTCAATTCTATCATTAAGCCAAATAGCTGAACTTGGCCTTTCAGTCTTTTCAAGACTGTTGGCTCTGTCTATCCCGCAAGGGAAATAGACGTCACTATATGTATGTATGTAACCTAACCTAACAAAAAAAAACGATTTATCAAATTCTCAAACGGTGTACGTAGTCCGATAGGCTAGTGTCAAAATGTTGCTGAAACCAAAATTCCAAGCGCACGTTGAAGTGGCCATGCGTAAGCAATTTCGCTCATACACGTTCTGTATTCCGTTTCGTTTGCTAACCACGGAACCATTGACTGTTGTACTATCGAACTCGAGTGGCAAAGATAGGATAAAACTTATCTTTTTCCATGCGTTTTATTCCTGTTACATCCTCACCTCTCTGGAGAAGAGGGTGTACCTTTTAATCCATAGTTCTGGATAAGATTAGTTAAGTAAGGCTTTTATATGAATCTTTCATGAATTATTTATATACATACATATAGCCACGACTATATCCCTTACGGGGTAGACAGAGCCAATAATCCCGAAAATACTTAACGGCCATGTTCAGCTGCTCGACTTAATGACGGAATTGAGATCCAAATAGTGACAGGTTGCTAGCCCATCGCCTTAAAAAAAGGATCGCATTTTATAAGCATATCCCTTAGTCGCCTTTTACGACATCCATGGGAAAGAGATGGAGTGGTCCTATTCTTTTTTGTATTGGTGCCGGGAACCAATCCATACAAATATCCTACTAATATTATAAATGCGAAAGTTTGTATGTCAGTATGGATGTTTGTTACTCTTTCACGCAAAAACTTCTGAATTGATTACGATTAAATTTGTCATATAGGTAGCTGAAGACCCAGAATATGTTATTGGCTACTTTTTATCCCGGAGTTCCCGCGGGATTGATAGGGTTTCCATGCGGACGAATTCGCGTCGGCCTTTAGTTATAAATATATAGCTTACTAGAGGCCGCCCGCGACTTCGTCCGCATGGAAACCCTTTCAATCCCGCGGGAACTCCGGGATAAAAAGTAGCCTATATGTTATTCTGGGTCTTCAGCTACCTACATACCAAATTTCAGCGCAATCGGTTCAGTAGTTTTTGCGTGAAAGAGTAACAAACATCCATACATCCATACAAACATTCGCATTTATAATAGTAGTAGGATTAACTTTTTAGTGAGTACTCCATTCAGTTCATAGTCAATGGTCGCAACAAATTGAAAATTCTAACATCCACAGTTCTTTGTGGCGGGCAATCCGACGTCGAATATTTGACTTGAAACGCTGAATTTGAACAATTATTTTGTTGAACACACCAAATACTTATTACTATTTTGTCCAGCGGATTTGATCGCGTATCTCCTTTACGTTAATTATGACTAAGAGTTTATAGGCCACCGAAAGGCTATTTCGGTAAAAACAGGACAATTTTTATGCCCGACCTAAATCTTTCGTGAAATTGTGAATTTTGTTTAATATAATTTGTATTGTGCAACCTCTTTTCAGTTTTGTTCAGAATGTGTCATAACTGGCCAGTTACAAAAAAAGGAAAATAGTTTTTTTAAGTGTGAATTAATTGATTCTATTTTACAATGTTATATCTAGTACATATCAATCTTTTTTTAAATTATTGTATCAATAATTTTAGCGGTTTATTACAGTGCATATTTAAAGTTAAACCAAAGTGCAGTTTTTCTTCTTCCCAAGAGCATCCCCAGTTTATTTCCATATCTAAGTTTCACTTTTTATAGAGTGCTTTACCGTCTTCAGCAACCTATTTAGGTACCTATTAACCTAAAGATTTAGATTCATTCAATCGTGATTTGACTAAGAAATGATAATTTTGTATTTGATTATTATGTGTTGACAACAACAAACACAAGTTAAAGATGTAATTGAATGGACTTTCGATCGAACGATTTCGAAAATTTTATCGAATTTTTATCTCAATTCTAAAAATGTAGTAACGGTCAACAATAAATTAAGGCTAAGTGGGTGTTTTACACCCACGCTTGACAATCTTTTGTTTTTGGTTCACCGCCCCCATGATAAATCTTTACTTATACATATAGAAGCTTCTTATTTTTTGTCAAGATCTATTAAGTAGCTTTTTAAAAAACAAAGTTTTGACAGCGATCCTTTATTTATATGTAATCCGTCTATGAAAACCACCAGGCAAAAAAAAATCAAAAAAAAAGTCACGTGTATATCTTGCGGAGTAAACAGAGCCTTGAAAAGACTGATAGGCCACGTTTAGCTGTTTAGCTTTATGATAGAATTGAGATTAAAATAGTGACAGGTTGCAAGCCCATCGCCTAAAAAGAATATTAGGTTTATTTGCCTATCCCTAATAGGAAGTTATAACGTACTTACCCTATTTGTTCTGTCTGTCTCAGACATTCGATTTTTAATGTCTTTTTATCTGTTATTGATAATGATTTTTGTTCTATTTACCAAAACATATACGTTCTAAACTCTATGCAACCAGTAACGGAACGTAACATTCCGTTACACGTAACAAAAGCATCGAAAATGGCTTTATTCTGTATGATTTGGAAGCTGAGCGTCTCATGCATTACCATATGCTTGCATATGCATGCATTGGTTTCACACCTCGCCAGGCAGTCGGATAATTGACTGTGTATTATAGCGGTATTGGTCAGGCAGGATGTCAGCTTGGGTTCACATTTAAAATCTTATAACTTATATTAATTATACACGGACCGCTGAACAGTCATCACTGTAATGTGACAATTTTTTTTAATATAGGGTCTTACGATGCATATTTGTAATTGTTCGTTTTATGAAAATTTATTCGACTGGTTCACAGTTTTTTTTTTTAAAGAGTGGTATATCTCCATATAATATGTATAGCACCAACTCATAAAACAATCAAATGTAGTTGTTTTTCAATGTAACATTGAGAGAAGCATGCTGATCGAGATAGATAAGAAAACTACTAATAACTAAAAATCTAATCACCTTTTTAATTCTTTAGTTTCCACCCACCCTAAGGTTGACTGGAAGAGATTGCTTAAGCGATAAGTCCGCTCTTTGCACCTAAGATACCTATGTAAGTTACGTACTCATAACCTGTGTTTTTACTCTGATTTTCTTTTTCTTTTGGTGCAATAAAGAGTTTATCTATCTATCAATTTTTAAGAGACCGTGGGTTTAGCTATAGACACGAGATCCAGCAAGTAGCCGCCTGAGTATAGCGAGCTACTTAACTTAGTGAGCGCTGAAGTAGATCGAAGGCCATGATGATGCATCATGAGTTAGGTTTAAGTAGTTCAGAAAATTAAGTTCACCTCAAGCGGAGCTGAGCTTAACAGCTAGTAAAACTTAACTTTAATCTGCAATATATATTATATTTACTAGAGGCCGCCCGCGACATCGTCCGCATGGAAACCCTATCAATCCCGCGGGAACTCTGGGATAAAAAGTAGCCTATGTGTTATTCTGGGTCTTCAGCTACCTACATACCAAATTTCATGGTAATCGGTTCAGTAGTTTTTGCGTGAAAGAGTAACAAACATCCATACATCCATACAAACTTTCGCCTTTATAATAGTAGTAGGATTATACAAAACTTTCTACATGAAACAATACAACACATACACTTAACTCCTCTATAGACAGTATCAAATATCTTTTGTGACAGAAAGGTAACTGCGAACCCTAACTGACTGATCGCGTTGCAAAACCATATACAGTTACATGACAAAATAACGTAGGTACAGATATTTAGCTGAGAATCATTTACGAAACATGTTGAATGATTATGTTTAATTATACACAGGAAAAAAGAAGTGTCCCTTAATATTTTTATCGTCCAGGTGCCGTGTGTCTCCCGGCACCAATACAAAAAAGAATAGGACCACTCCATCTCTTTCCCATGGATGTCTTAAAAGGCGACTAAGGGATAGGCTTACAAACTTGGGATTCTTTTTTAGGCGATGGGCTAGCAACCTGTCACTATTTGAATTTCAATTCTATCATTAAGCCAAATAGCTGAAAGTGGCCATTCAGTCTTTTCAAGACTATTGGCTCTGCGCTGCGTTGCGCCTTTTCCCTCTATTCATTGTAAAAATTGCTTAATTTTAAGGAAAAGTGTGGAAAGAATATCCTGACTATCTAAACTTTGTCTTTTCATCTTCCAACCAACAGACGAAGGACAAGATTCAAATAGGGACACATGGACTAGGGGTGCAATTAAAAAGAATTTCCCGATATTCCCAATGGAATGGAAATTTTTGCATTTTTCATTTAACGCGAGCAAAGTTGTGAATATATTCTATTTTAATGATAAATATATAATGAATAAGTATATACCGGACAAATTACACAGATTGAGTTAGTCTCGAAGTAAGTTCGAGACTTGCGTTACGAGATACTACTAACACAACAATACTATATTTTATAATAAATACTTATATAGATAAACATCCTAGACCCAGACCAATTAGAGAAATTAGTTTCTCGTGATTCGAACCCGGGACCTCCTGTGTCACGACCGCTGCGCCAGAAGCCGTCGTATTCATCTACACTATCTTTATTTTTTTATAACATTGAGAACACAAACAAAACAGGTTTCAAACAAAAGAATTTTTACGCGTTCTGCTCCCGCCGTGAAAAACATTGCTTTGTTTGCTCGACTCTTTAGAAATGGTACTTGTCTTCGACTAAAAAAGAATTTATTAACTACCCACTGTTTTGTTTTAACCGAGTTCAAAAATAGAAGGACATGTTAATAAATATATACGGGACAAATTACACGAATTGAGTTAGCCCCGAAGTAAAGACTTGTGATTGGAGATACTAACTCATACTTACAGATGTATGTAAGAATGAGTTACATATGTATGGAGTAGACCCAACAGTCTTGAAATAGTGACAGTTTGTTAGCCCATCGCCTAAAAGAAGAATCCAAATTTTTTACAGTATATTGGTGCCAGGAACCACACCCAGCTTTTTGAATGTGGGCGAAGCAATGAAAATGCAAATCTGACAAAATAATATATCATTGCTAGTGGACATACATATAAAGAAGCCTCTACCTAGCCCTTCCGAAAAAAGGCTTTATACTTATATTATCGGCTAAAAGGTATAATAAAATGTTTCCCAATTTCTGCTATAACAATAGTATCTATCTTATTTAATACTCTTTCATTGCCTGTTTGATTAAGTTAACTTTATGAAAATCGACTACAATTTAAAAATTATATTCCCTAAAAAAGAACGAAGCCATAAAATATGCCAGTACCTTATTTTCGTTGTTGTCAATAACATGATCATTTATTTTAGGAACAACCTCGCTTCTATCAAAATAACTTCAAGGAAGCCTAATTGTTTTGCTGTTCTTATTATTTTGTCAATATCATCTTCTCTGGCTTTAGTCCCGGTTACATCCTCACCACTCTGGAGAGGAGCCCGGGGTGCGCCTTTGACCAAGCATCCTGGATTATGAGTCAGTTTCCCATCTTGCAACTTTTGCAGGTAAATCTAACCCGTATTGGATCGATTATGGTTACACATCAATTTGCTCAGAAAATCATCGTAAGGAAACCTGCACATTCAGAGGTGCAGGAGTCCTAACGATTATTTTCTTCGCCGTAACATCGAATAGCAATCAAAGTAATGTCATATCATAACTCAAAAATGAGTCATTGGTAAAAGGTCCCAGTTAAATTTGTACGTACACGTCTTTTAAATCATAAAGAATTATATGTTAGACTATTGGCTCTGTCTACCCTGTAAGAGATAGATTATGTTTTAGTATGTAATAAATTTGTTAACTTCAACATTGGAGATGTGATCCGCTAAAAACAGCATGTTGGAGATAATTACTTACATGTTTCAAAAAGCAAAATAAAAAAAAAATGGTAGGTAATCAACTATTGGTAACCAATTTATATGTAAACTGTTAATATATTAATAATACTTTTCCCTGAATCGGTTGGTGCTTATAATAGGTACAAATCGTATTATGTACGCGAAATTTGCAATTTCAGAACGGAGTAATTATATTGAAGTGCACTAAGCACGGCTTAGAACAGCGTCGCACACACACATACATACAGGTTCCATTATTTTATGAGTTCACACACACACACACAAGATAATCTGATGAGTAACAAGCACTATTACATATGAATGTTACAAGAGACTAGAACTTTCATTGGAGCTTTCAGGGTTTCATCAGGGTTTTAAATGGAAGGTCTGGTTCATTTACATTCATACAAATAATCACGTTTATATTTCTTTTGCGGAGTAGACAGGGCCTGAAAAGACCGATAGTCCACGTTAAGCTGTTTGGCTTAATGACAGGTTGCTAGCCCATCGCCTACGAGAAGAATCCCAAGTTTATAAGCCTATGACTTAGTCGCCTTTTACGACATCCGTGGGAAAGAAGCCGGGAACCACACGGCACTAGTCCATTTCTGTGCGGAATTTCATTGAAATCGGTCTTGTAGTTTTTTTTTGTTGATTCATTACTAAAGAAAATAAAAAAAACCCTCTCTATAAATAACTATGGTAATTTTTTACAACTTTTTCATTGTGAAACAACTTTTATTTTTGTACCGTACCATCCAAATTCTAATATTTGTGGTAGCTTCATATTGTATAATCCTGTTCATAAAAGTAAGTAGCCCATGATTCTAGTTACTTTAAACTCAATATCTATAAATTGTCCGTAAATAAATGTTATTTATTCGAAAACAACATAATTTACGGTCAAAATTGAGCTAGGTCAAGTACCCGAGCTGTTTGGTCAGCTGGTTGACTGGTAGAGAATGCCAATCGGCATTAAGTCCGCCTTTTCTACAGTTTTTTTTTGTGCAATAAAGTTAAAAGTAAATGCATTTGAACATCGAACAGCGTAATATTATGTATGTATGATTTAGTAAAATTATATAATATATAATTTGGTAAAGGGTCAGGTCTAAAGTACCCGAAACCGCCGAGCTTGTATGAAGAGAGTTATGAATGTGGATGAAGCGAAGGAAGTATGCAGAGATCGTGGCAAGTGGAAAGAGGTAGTCTCTGCCTACCCCTCCGGGAAAGAGGCGTGATTTTATGTATGTATGATTTAGTCTAACTAGGAAAGGAGCCAAGCCGCAAATAAATTGTTAGTAGCGTTACCATCAGTAGCCATTTTCGGCCAGTTTCAAACGTTGCCTTTGATAAACAGCCCTGTGCAGAGCATGAAAATTTATTTAATGCATAAAGCACTCAACAGACAATAGGAATACAGAAGTCAGAGGCGATAGTTACAAGAGTCGTCGGCCATTTAATTATGAGCACCTGGGCGACCGAGAGGTGCCGTTTAAAAAATTAAAAGCCTATCCCTTAGTCGCCTTTTAAGACACACATGGAAAAGAGATGGAGTGGTCCTATTCTTTTTTATATTAGTGCCGGGAATCTCATCCTCTCTGAAATATTTACTATTCAATTTTGATCCTCTGTCTTAAAAGGCGACTAAGGGATAGGCTTTTAAACATGAGATTCTTCTTATAGACGATGAGCTAGCAACCTGTCACTATGAGAATCACAATTCTATCATTAAGCCTAACAGCTGAACGTGGCCTTTCAGTCTTTCCAGACTGCTGGCTCTGTCTACCCCGCAAGGGATATAGAGGTGACTTTAGAGAGGATCAGATCGAACAAAAGTAATAATTATTATAAAGATTGGATCCGTTTGGGAGATCATACCGGAATAACTTAAACATACATACATAAATAAATCACGCCACTTTCCCGGAGGGGTAGGCAGAGACTACCTCTTTCCACTTGCCACGATCTCTGCACACTTCCTGCGCTTCATCCACATAAATAACTCTCTTCATACAAGCTCGGCGGTTTCGGGTACTCTTGACCTGACCCTTTACCAGGACGTCCTTAATTTGATCAAGATACGTTCGTCTAGGTCTTCCCACCCCGACCTTTCCCTCCACACTCTCCTTGTATATCTGCGTTCATTCATCCTCTCCACATGACCGAACCATCTTAACATACAATTATACATTTTTCTATTCCTGTAACTACATCTTCCTTTACATCACAACATTCCCTTATCACGCTGTTCCTTATCCGGTCACTCAATTTCACACCCATCATACTCCTTAACGCTCTCATTTCCACTGCATTTATTCTACTTTCGTGCTTCTTTTGCCATACCCAACTTTCACTCCCATACATTAATGTCGGGACCAACATAACTTAAACATAGTTTATTGAAATACCGATACGTGTGTTAAGGCCTTTATATGCCAACATAATAGATTTAAAGTGAAAATTTTCATCGCTTGTTCTGTAGTTAGCGGTTAATGTGTTGGCAGGGCTGAATATTGATGTTGTGCGGTAGTTTCAGGCTCTCATGGACCAAAATCAAGTTTGCAAAGTTATGTTTTGACTTTAAAAAATCGGTTGTCTGCAAAGTCGGTTTACTGACGATAGTTGAACGTGATAACTATCACTTCAAACTAATAAATAAATAAATATATACGGCACACATTACACAGACTGAGTAAGCCTAGAAGTTCGAATTTCCAATCAGAGAAAGTTCGTTCCTCATCACGCCTGACCGGGATTCGAACCTGGGACCTCCGGTGTCACAGCCAAGCGTATTTACCGCGGCGCCACAGAGGCCGTCAAAAAAAACTGATAGTAGCGTTTATGTAAATTTTCTTTGCAACACGCTATACACTCCCTTATTTAGGGGATTCGTTAATCCAGTCACGAATATTAACTGGAGAGTCTGATTCATTGTGTTTGGGTTAATTTCACTCATAATACTCTGATCTGGTCACATCCTTAAAATAACGACAAAATTTATTGGACTAGTTTTAATTTTTTTTAAGAGAACGTGGGTTTATCTATAGGTATACACGAGTTGAGTGAGTAAGTAGCCGCCTTATAATAGCGAGCTACTTTACTTGGTAGTTAAGTAGCTCGAGTAGACCAATGTTACCTAGAATAATAACGCCAGAAAACGAAGAAGAATTTACGACATGAACGGTCACATTTGCATTAGATTTATTTATACAAGGCTTACAAACTTGGGATTCTCTTTTAGGCGATAGGCTATCAACCTGTCACTATTTGAATCTCAGTTCTTTCATTAAGCGATATAGCTGAACTTCGCCGATCAGTCTTTTCTAGGATGTTGACTCTGTCTACCCCACAAGAGATATAGACGTGACCATATGTATGTATGTTTATTTATTCTGTTACTGTAACAATAATAATTACTAAAGTCTAATTCGAAAGCGAAATAGCACAGCAATCATTAGCACTTTAGAACCAAAGTTTTGGTCCTCTGTCCTTATTGTATTAAGTTGCTCTCACTACGCTTTGAAAATGATTGCACACTTAAGACACATACGTTTACTTTGGTAACACTCAGTCTGTGTCTTTCAAATTAAGTTTAGTTAAATATTTTTATATCACTTTTGGCCTTTGTCGTAAGGAAAATGATTTATAAAAGTATTTCAGTGTTATTCTCCTTTTATATTTAAAGAAAATGTTGAACTTCAGCAATACACCTGGCTTAATTTACACAATACATTTACAATCCACATGTAGGTAGGTATTTATAATTCTAGTGACTGACAATTGACAGACAACGCACAGATCAAACTGCTGGATCTAGATTCTTGAAATTTGGAATAGATTCCATAAATCTCTCAAAATCTCTCTAAGTGTACTTAGAGAGATTTTCCGTAATTACCTCGCGAACCTTTATTTAAATGTGGTCTTAATCTATAACATGACATATTTGACATAATTAGTTCAACATTCATTCATGTTTTTTTAATGTAGACAATGTGCATTCCTCCACGATTTAGATTTAAGAGATCTATATCTGTAAATTGACGTCCGATAAAAATAACAGCGTGATAAGGGAATGTTGTGATGTGAAAGAAGATGTAGTTACAGGAATAGAAAAGGGTATGTTGAGATGGTTCGGTCATGTGGAGAGGATGAATGAAAACAGGTTGACTAAGCAGATATACAAGGAGAGTGTGGAGGGAAAGGTCGGGGTGGGAAGACCTAGACGAACATATCTTGATCAAATTAAGGACGTCCTGGTGAAGGGTCAGGTCAAAAGTGCCCGAAACCGCCGAGCTTGCATGAAGAGAGTTATGAATGTGGATGAAGCAAAGGAAGTATGCAGGGATCGTGGCAAGTGGAAAGAGGTAGTCTCTGCCTACCCCTCCGGGAAAGAGGCGTGAGTTTATGTATGTATGTATGTATGATAAAAATACTGCAGTGTAGTTTGTTCCGTCGCTTCTTCTACACATGCGCTTTGGAGTAGTTATAATAAGATTTAAGTGATGTGACGTCAATAAGTGATACCTTGTATCCAATTTTGAAAATAAACCTATTCTATTCTATTCATGCACATTACTCTCTGATGGAATCTATACTACTAATAAGATGGCGATTATAATAGCGTTTGTTTCTGCAATGTGTGACTAACCTTATATCTCTAACTTGCTTTTTAGACCACACTAGTGAGTCCTTTTTGTTGCCGCAACTAAGGCTTCTCGTCGACTTGGAGATTGTATCTAAAGTTGCCTCCCCATTATTAGTATACAAAACTAATTAGGGAAATTACACGTCTTTTGTTCATTATGCCTACATTTGAATGCAATGTAATGCTTCAGCTGATAATATATGAGGCAATAGTTGCTAAAAGTTAACATTGAACGCCTTGACACCAAAACCACACGGCACTTTAGATTTTATCGGAATAAATGGCATCCCATGTCCTTCTTCAGGCCCTTAATGATATATACGTAAAATTTCAACAAGATTAATTAATTAGATAACTCGTTATGAAGTAACAAACAAACAAATAAATAAACTCGAATTGTTTCATTAGGTAGGGTTAAAAAGTGTGTACCGCAACGCACTTACTCTCTAAGAATATAAAGACGGTAGTCTTTATATCCTTCCTTCTCTTCCCCGTGACCTATTTCAGGCTTGTGCAACATACATACATAAAATCACGCCTCTTTCCCGGAGGGGTAGGCAGAGACTACCTCTTTCCACTTGCCACGATCTCTGCATACTTCCTTCGCTTCATCCACATTCATAAATCTCTTCATGCAAGCTCGGCGGTTTCGGGTCCTTTGACCCGACCCTTTGATAAGCTGAGCGCTTATCCTCTACTGCCATTACCAGGTCATTGAAACTGCACCAATCCGGCCCGTAACATGGCACACCATCGCCTTTTTTATAACGTGAAAAGCTATCGCTGTTTCGCTTTAATTATAACGCGAAACGGGATAGCTATAGTTCTTCGCGCGACAAAAACGGAGTCGCGAGTGCTATACTACGGCGGTCAGGGAGTCAGTTCACCACTGTCACATCTATACTAATTATAAACCTGAATAGTTTATATAAATTATTAATCCTTGAGAGCTTAAATGTTGTCCAAAATAACTATTCCATGCGGACGAAGTCGCGGGCACAGCTAGTTGGTAATATTCACATCTAAACGAACTTTGCCGTGTGGTTCCCGGCACCAGTACAAAAAAGAATAGGACCACTCCATCTCTATTCCATGGATGTCGTAAAAGGCGACTAAGGAATAGGCTTATAAACTTGAGATTCTTTTTTAGGCGATGGGCTAGCAACCTGTCACTATTTGAATCTCAATTCTAGCATTGAGCTAAATAGCTGAGCGTGGCCATACAGTCTTTTCAAGACTGTTGGCTCTGTCTACCCCGCAAGGGATATAGACGTGACCATATGTATGTATGTATGTATGTAAACGAACCGCTCGCACTGAACTCATGGATTCTTCGTGAGCTTTGATAAGCTAAACATTTCCATAAACTACACGTTATCGAAAAGACAACTTTATTGCCAGTCAGAAACAGCCAGAAAGGTGGCTGGGGCGACACATCGCGTCAGCAGATCCCTTTATCTCGGGGTCCAGTCGTCAGCCATGCGCGGCATTGGATCTGCTGGCAGTGTTAAGGTGCGGCTTTATTTCATGCATTCTATTGTCATTATGTTGTTCGCTTCGTTCGTGTCACCTGATTCGTCCTGCCTCTGTATTGTGGGCACTTTTTGTTTTATTAGTTCCACTTGCACCAGCTTGAGAAATTTTGTGTTTTTGTTTTGTGTATCGAAAAACCAATTTGTTAAGGTCTTGAGTGGGGCGGCTTGTTTACTTCTAAGACACATACATACATACATACATACATACATACATATAGTCACGTCTATAACTCTTGCGGGCTAGACAGAGCCAACAATCTTGAAAAGACTGAAAGGCCACATTCAGCTTTTTGGCTCGATGACAGAATTGAGATTCAAATAGTGACAGATTGCTAGCCCATCACTTAAAAGAAGAATCCCAAGGTTATAAGCCTATCCCTTAGTCGCCTTTTACGAAATCCATGGGAACGAGTATTCGTAATTCCTATTCCTTTTTACATTGGTGCCGGGAACCACACAGCACCGACAGGTCTTAAGTCTATTGTACATGCTTCCGACAATCTATACACAGAGTGAGAAAAAAAAATAGTTTTTATACTAAGACAATATTTTCACTTTTTCACGTTTATTATAATGGAAATCTATCAGTTACATCGTTCAAGCATGCTGAAATTTCACAGACTGATTAACAGACAACGTTACTCGCTAATCGCTGGGTCTAGGGATTTGAAATTTGGCATTAAGGTTTCTTAAGTGCACAAGAGATATCAGAAGTAAGAAGAAAAAAGGAAAATAACTGACCTAATATATATATGGTATTTGAAAGTAATAAAAAAATATTCAGAAATATTTATTATACCGTCGAATTTTCTAATGCAACGAATACTCTCAATATGAACGCACCTTAACCGTTTGGGGAGCTATTACTGCAGATAGCTACAAGCTATTTATGTGACACGCAGCTATAATGACGTTGGAGGATCGTGTTACATTTATGATAATAGCACTGGTGTAGTCTAGAAACGTTAAGCTTATAATGTCAGGCATGCCAGACGTGTTAGTAATTCTGATTGGTCGTGTATGAATATAACTTGGAAGTATAAAATAAAACCTTCGACTTCTAAAGTCCGTGATTGTCATGATATTGTATAAGGCAACTAAGGTATAGGCTTATAAACAAAGAAAGAAAAATATAGACCGCAAGGGATACAGACGTGATTATATGAATAAATAAATCAGCTATTACGAATATGATGTAAAATATAACAACACATCCATATAAAATTAATTATTAAATCATATTAAGCTGACTAAGCATACTATACGCGTTAGTACAAAACAAATTATTAAATTTGAAAATACTCCGCATTTCCATTCTGATGATTTTAAAGCCGTGTATTTACGAGGATGAATGAATGAATGAATGAATGAATGAATGATTGAATGAATGAATGATTTATTATTATAACTTACACTATTACATTGAAAATTTGCCAGTTGGCTCCACACTAGGCTGCAAGCCTGTCCTGTGGCAGCCAAAAATACGATTAACAGAGTTTTACAAAAAGCCAATAACAATAAGGTTTATTAGTTTACCATTTTAAACTATACATTTTATAAAAATAAAAGGAAATAGGGAAAGACAACGCATCAAAAGTTTACTTCAAAGTCGTCAACATCAACTCAGTCTGAACGTAGTCCCAGTTCATCAAAAGAGCTCTAACCATGTGTTTACATAGTCCAGGGCTCACATCTTTTATGTTACAAAGACGTACCATTTTATTATAAAGAAAATTTGAAATGAATGGTTCAAACCGGTGTGCAAACACGGAATTGACAAGAGGTTGCTCCACTCTAAAAACTCGCCTTCGGAGCAAGTCATTGTAGTTGGGCAGTTTCTGTACTTGTTTATGTTTATCCAGTGTTACCTTAAGGATGTAAAGTTTTCGTACACTCAGGACTTGTGCCTCTTTATATACCTCTGAAGTAGGGTGTCGGAAAGACTTTCGCAACATTACTTTTAGCACTGATCTTTGTGCACGCTCCAGTTTGATGAGGTATGTCATTGCTGCACTACCCCACACCGATATGCAATACGTTAAAATGGATTGACAAAGGGCCAGATACACACTCTTTAACAACTGGAAATTTGCTGCATCTCTTAGCAATTTCATGGTATGAATCAATTTCCGGACTCTTCCGCTCGCAACGTCAATGTGAGCGGCGAAATTAAGCCTTTCATCGAGCGTTATACCCAGGTAACGAATTGTCTGCGACCATTCCACCTCCTCGCAATTAGGATCTGTACAAGTCAAGCAATCCGCACATTTGTGAATTTTGATTTTTGGAAATTGTGTCGGAGCAGAAATCGCTGTTTTATAAAAAGAAATCAATTTGGTTTTTTTGACATTAAGGGTAAGAAGATTTTCGCTCAACCACTTAGAAACCTGAGACAGGCCCTTATCAACCTTTTCATGGCACTTCTTCCAGTTTTCAGCAGAGAATATAATTGCTGTATCGTCCGCGTAGCAAATGATGGAACTATGGGGAGTTGCTAGTGAGGGAAGATCATTTATATAGGCCAAAAATAGTGTGGGACCCAAAATACTCCCTTGTGGTACTCCAAAACGTACGGATTTGCGTTGACTTAGTACAGATTCCACTCTCACGCATTGATATCTATCACTCAGATAGCTAGTGAACCATTTCAGGGCTATACCTCTCACACCCATTATCTCTAGCTTTTTTAGAAGTATTTTGATAGACACAGTGTCAAACGCCTTTGCTAAATCAAGAAAAGCGCCGATACAAGCTCGCCCGTTATCCAGATGCGAAGCGACCTCATTCACCAGAAGAGAAATGGCATCCTCTGTAGATTTGTTCCTCCTAAATCCAAACTGCGATTCTGTTATTAAATTGTGCTTGTCCAGGAAGGAAATCAACCTTGTATTTACTAGACTTTCCAGAATTTTTGACAAGGAACTGAGGAGAGAGATAGGTCTGTAGTTTACTGGCTCGTTCTTAGCACCATTTTTATGGATCGGGGACACTGCTGCAGTCTTCCAGATATCTGGAAAAACGCCCGTTGAAAAGCTAAGATTAAAAATATGTGCCAAAGGAACTGCAATGTTTTTTCCTATTAATTTAATTATTCTATTTGTGATACCATCCAGACCGGGTGCGCTATCGGATTTTAGCTTTTGTATACGAGACAGAACTTCGTCAGCATCAGTTGGACCAAGAAAAAATGATTCAAAAGGACCCGACACTGCTAGTCTGACGCGCGCAGATAAGTCATCTTCAGTTTCGTTTCTTGCAGTTAAAGTTTTGTTAGCCAGAGTCTGTCCAATTGTAGAAAAATAGTCATTGCAGTGGTTCAGAGATTCCGAGGGGGAATTTTTAATTTTGATAAGATCGCATGAATTGGATTTCTGCTTACGAGTATGTGTAATTGTGCCTATGTTTTGCCAGAGTTTCTTGGGATTGTTCAGGTTATCATTTAACAGTTTGGAGTCATGATCCCACTTGAGCTTTCTGAGGAGATTCTGATAAAAATTTCTATACCTTATATAAATCTCTTTTTTATCGGGATTTTTTCTAACCTGTGCATGAAGTTTATCTTTGTGAATTGCGCACCTAATGAGTCCTGGTGTCATCCAAGGCTGAATGTTAAATTGCGAGTGACTCACTTTAACTAACTTAGTATGCTTAGCTACAGCATCTCTTAACAGAGTATCGAATTTTTCTGTAGTATCAATTGGGCATGTACCTTCGAGAATTTCCTTCCAGTCAATTGAGTCAATATCCTCAGTCAGACCTTTGTAATCGATTTTGCTGCGATAGCGATTCTTAGTAGTCCTTGTATCAGGAGTGCTAAAAGTAACGGCCGCCATTTCTACATGGTGGTCCGTCAGCTCAGTGCGACATACTATCGATGTGGTTGATCCCTGATTTGGTACGTAAACATGGTCTAGGCAAGTATTAATTCTAGTCGGGACAGTGATAGCTGGCACAAAACCCAACTGGGCCATAAGACAAGTATATTCTGATATTTTATCATCATTATTATCCTGGAGACCTTGTTCACAAATATTAATATTAATATCACCAGTTATAATCAGACGCGCTTTTTGCTTTACATTTACCACTAATGATTCCAAAGAATGTAGAAATGGAGTTGTATCTTTGAAAGATGGTGACCTATAGATACCTAAAATAGAGAATACATTCGGTACGTCAGCTAGCACACAATTAGCTTCATCAAGCGGTAATTCCGTAAAAACTGGCGACCAACAACTCTTTATGTACATTACTACACCACCACACTTATTAATGAACTTACTTGTACGAAACGATAAATAGCCGGTTATCTGGGGAATTACGGATATATCAGTAAGCCAGCATTCTGCAAATACAATTGCGTCAAAATTAATGTTAAGCCTCGCTAATACTATTAGGAATGCGTTGAAGTTTTTTTGTAGACTTCTTATATTTATATTCAGTACTTTGATACTATTTGTTGGTAACAGTCTCTCACATTGTTCAGGAAAATCAAGAGTATGGCATGATATATTAAAAGATTCATCGATTTCAGAAAGCAACTCTAAGGTGGCCGTAACCGGCTCCAAAAAATTAATTTTTGTATTGTTTTGATCAATGCTGCCATACATTGAAATATAACTAACTCGTAGAGACAGGAATTGACGTCATTAAAAGGATATTTAGATTTGAGAAATTTAGCGTTAGACAGTTTAGCGTTAGGCGTATCTGTTACAAGTAGAATTAAAATTATAATTATAAACGACATTAAAAACGACAGAAGCCTTAACATGGCGAAATTAAATGTAGGTATGTTAACCAGAAGAGGGCCCATGAGCGGTGCCCCCCTAAGTGTGATTGACGGGTCCAGCGTATGACGGTCCCATGGATGCACGCGCGACATCGGCCTCGGGCCCTCCCAAACAATTAATGTCGTTTGTAGATGTAATTCGTAATGCCGAGCTTCTTTCGTGTTTTTTGATGTAAATTGAACCATTTTTGACCCAGCAGAATTTAAAACCGCTCTCCTGAGCTCGTGCTCTCGCTGCACGAAACAACTGCCGATTCTCAGCTGTCAGTCTTTCATTTACGTAAATCTTGCGGACAGGTCCGTTTTCAACAATATCTTTGCTCTCCACTGTTCTTCTAGATTTAGCAGCAGATATGAATTTATCTCGCTTGGCCTTTGTAGTAAAGCGGACCACTATGGGACGAGGAAGGCGGTTCTCTTCAGAAGCTTGATTCGTGGACTTACGTTTGGGGCCAACGCGGGTGGCCTCATCGATGTCGCTTGCCTCCAAATCCAGCCCTATCTTTGAAGCGGTAACTAAAGCCAAGTGTAAAGGCTCCTCACCAGCAACTTCATGGATTCCCAGGATCTCAGCTTCATTTCTGAGGGATTGTTGGGACATCAAAGCAATACGCTCTTGAAGCGACTGAACTGTGATTTCGAGATCTAAATTCCTTCGTTCTAGAATTTCCTGCTTTTCCTCTAAAATCTCAATCCTGTTCCCTTTTTCTAGCAGGTTAGCTGAAAAGTCTTCAAAACGAGTGGTTACCTCTGTACGAAACACATCCATATCTGACCGCATACCCCGAATTTCATCAGTCAGTTTTTTAATAGATTCCGTGATTGAGACATCCTGGGTGTCCTGGGGTTTAAGCGAGGACTTCTTCCTCATTGTAACATTTTCAGACTCGGGAACCGCGTACGTTGATGGGCGGAGTGGTGTTGAGGTGTCTCCAGTTTTTCTCCTCGTTGCACGGCATTCTGGGCAGATCCATACTTTTAATTCATTAGTCGTGAGACTGGCAGCTTTGGCACATGTTAGATCGTACATTTGTTTGCAAGAAGTGACAGAGCAGCAGATAAATCGGCCGCTTATCACCTGACGACAGCCAGCACATAGATTATTTTTTGCCGTAGAAGACATTGTGTATCCCTCTACCACCAAACCTCGATCAAAAACGACCGTTGTATCGCTAGCACGGCGAAAACGTGGTACCGGGCAGTCGATGCGGCGACACTCGCCGGGCGGCAGCGTAGTACAGGGGAGTCCGGCTCGCGCGACGAGAACGTGGTACGGGGCAGTCGCTGCTATGTTGTGTGCGATGATGACTCACGCGCAGCTCGCTGGACGATGTCGGCGGCTTATCGAGTCGAGTAAATAACCAATTAGCACTTCAAAATATTCACGTCCACTATTGTTTTTATTGTTTTGTGTTTATCGAGTGAAAGCACACGTGATATTTATCCAAATAATGTATAGTTTGCGAGAATTTATGTACAAGTTTGTCCGTGGAAGAATTATTTTTTTAAGGAGCGATACAAAACACGTCTAAACCTTACGGCGGCAAAACTACCCTCTCTTATAATCGGAGGGAACTTTATAATCGGTTCACGGCCATGATTTTGAACAAAACAAATTAATTATGATTATATTGGAAGTCTGATTTATAGCACCTGAAAGGTTGAGTTATGACTTGAGCCTTAACAGAGCTACAAGTTTAAAAATACATACATTAGTTTTGTTTCCAAGGGATTCACTCTGATGGAATCAATACGTGTGAAATTATAAACGAAATTTGATTATGCGTAGGTACTTTGCGTTACATTGATAATTGTTTTTTTTTTGTTTTCTATTTTTACTAAGCGACTAGCTATGCCCGCGACTTAGTCCGCGTGGAATAGTAATTTTGGGCATCATTGAAGCCCACATAAATTTCCCCGTTATTTTCACATTTTCCATTATTTCTTCGCTCCTAAAAGTTGCAGCTTGATGTTATATAGCCTAAAGCCTTCCTCGATAAATGATCTATTCAACACAAAAAGAAATTATTGAATCCGAATCCTTTATAATATTAGTATAGATTTAACAGAGAGAAATTAAATCTATAAAAGTTAATATTGTTTTATTTTCTCCATGCACCTAATGTTCTTCAACTCACTTTTGTCATGATCACACGGTTATATGTCACTTGTATCTGATAAAAAAAAATTATAAGGGATAGCCTTACAAACTTGCAATTCTTTATTAGGCGATGAACTAGCAAACTGTCACTATTTGAATCTCAATTCTATCATTAAGCCAAACAGCTGAACGTGTCCTTTCAGCCTTTTGATGACTGTTGGCTCTGTCTACCCCACATGGGATATTATTGACATAATACACATATTTTTATATTCCTGTATGAACATCCATTTAACGATACATGAAGTAGATTCGTAAATGTTACGACGTAGAAATGGCCCAGAAAGAAGCGTGTAAGATATTCCAAGAAAACCCTAATCATTTAAAATGTTAAGCATACATCTCTTTCATATTCAATGTGTGAGATTTCGCCTTTAATCTGTGAAATCGTGAAACTGAGAGAAAATACACACATCGAGCGAAACTCCGGGCTGTTTGCCGCAGAATGCGTTAGCCACTACAAAGGAATTGTTTAATAAATGTTTCCACTTGTATTCTTGCTTTATGGAAAAACGTTATTTATTTTTTTTCTAGGAAATAGAAATGTTGTTTTTATATAAATATTCTACTACTTGTAGAGCTAGTTTAAATGTCCTCTCATTATCACTATCCTGAATTTGACAAGTTCCTAACGTTTGTACCAGTCGCATTTTCACCAATCTGGAGATAAATACATAATAAATACATTATTATATAGGTACGGGACAGATTACACAGATTGAGTTAGCCTCGAAATAAGTTCGAGACTTGTGTTACGAGATACGAATGACTCAATATTTTATTATTAACAACGATACTATATTTTATTATGTTACGAACTTTCTCTGATTGGCGTAAAAAACCAGAGAAAGTTCGTTTCTCATCATGCCTTAATTGGAATTAGAATCCGGGACTTCCAATGTCACAGATAAGCGCACTACCACTGCGCCACATAAGCTTGTGGTGCGCCTTTTCGCAATGTTTTTAGATTGGTTTAGTAGTGTTTTCGTACGAAGCGACTCCTGGCTAACAGTCACAGCCTTTGCAGCGGAACCTAAATCATATTGGAACACGTTCACACATTCAGTTATCTTAATGTGCAGGTTTTCTCACGATATTGGCTCCCTGTAAGTGTTTTGACCTTAGAAAAAAAATACTGATACCGAGGTAGGATTTTAACACACTCACACTTTTCTATGTAACACCTTAGGTACGTATTCCATTTGCCTATTAAATAAATAAATAAATATATACGGGACAAATTACACAGATAGAGTTAGCCTCGAAGTAAGTTCGAGACTTATGTTACGAGATATTAACTCAACGATACTATCTATATATTATAATAAATACTTATATAGATAAACATCCAAGACCTAGGCCAATCAGAAAAAGTTCTTTTCTCATCATGCCCGGGATTCGAACCCGGGACCTCCGGTGTCACAGACAAGCGTACTACCGCTGTACCACAGAGGCCGTCATTTTCCTATTAAATTACCAATTCGTTGAACAAAAATCAACAAACAAAATCGAGAACCTCATTTTATAACAAGTAGATTAAAAATAATAAAACCCAACTTCCAACAACGAAATTACTATTTAAGTACATCTTTATTTTAAAATTCAACAGTTAAGTGCTCTACAATAGCGGCGAGGTATGTTAAAAAATTTCCAGACTTTAACTCCAGCTGTGGGAAACTTCGATGGAAACTTATGATTTTATCCCGGATAAGATATTGTTTTATCTCCGGACTTCACCTTTGTCCGTCGCACGAAGTTTCTTTTCCATTATGTTGAGCAAGTCGATCATAGACTAACAAAAGTGTTTTTCATTAACAGAACGGAACTAAGAAATAGTACTTGTAGCGGGTGATGATTCTTTCATCTCATTCAGAGAGTAGTGCGAGTTTCACCGGATCAAACGCGTCGAACAAGTAATCACGAATTTGTATGGAATTGCTTTAGTGCCATCGCGTTACCACAAGGTGGCGCTGATCAACATACATATAGTCACGTCTATATCCCTTACGGGGTAGACAGAGCCTATAGTCCCTAAAACACTGAATGGCCACGTTCAGCTGCTCGGCTTAATGATGGAATTGAGATCCAAATAGTGACAGGTTGCTAGCCCATCGCCTAAAAAAAGGGTTGCAATTTTATAAGCCTATCCCTTAGTCGCCTTTTAAGACATCCATTTGAAAGAGATGGAGTGGTCCTATTCTTTTTGTATTGGTGCCGGGAACCACACGGCACTTGGTCCGCTGGTCCGCTGATCAAATCACATACAAATTCGCGTTTACTTGCTCGACGCGTTTGATCGAGTAAAACTCGCACTAACCCTTCAGTTGCCTGAATGTGCGTACAGTTTTCCTTCCAATTTATTCCAAGCCTTAAGAACATCGGTTAGTACTCAAACTAATGTAGGTATATAACTTAGTCCCACATGATTAACAACTGTTTTTCTAGCAAACTCTTAGTCTTTGGTGCTTACCAGCTGAGATAATTACGCTATCTGCATCACTATGAATTGCTGACTCTTGTACAATCATTCCACCGGCGCGGCGTCTTCTTAGGAAAGCGTTGATTAAAGAACACTGGACTTTGCATTTCTGAGGTATTTCATTTTAAAAAGGAATTTCATAATAAAATCTATTTTTAATTTGAAGCTGAAAATGGCTCTTTGTTCTACTTAATATTTTTTTATGTCTTATCTTTTGTGGTGAAGAGTGTTTCTGTCCTGTATATAAAATTTTGGTGTAAAAATCACATTATTAACGATTATTGATAAAATAGACATTTCTTTGCGATTGACTATAAATTTTATAATATGTCTCCTAAAGCTACTTTGTAAAAGTTTGTGAATAGACCGCCTGATTTGCCAGGTTCTGAAAAGATGGACAGCTAATTATTTTCTTCCCGTGAATATTTTTCAAAGATAATCAAGAGAAATGCTTATTTAACTTGAGGTATTTTATTTGAACACTTTTTTCCACATAAAATATTAAGATCTGAATCTCATTCCTTGACCCTAAGCCATCTGTAATTATATACACATAGTATTCGACTCTTGTTTGAAAAATACAAAATCTTTTTTTTATTTTAATATATACCTATATCATTTAATCACGTCTATATCTCATGCGAGGTAGATAGGACCAACAGTCAGACCACGTTCAGCTGTATGGTGAAATTGAAATTCAAATAGTGACAGGTTGCAAGCCCATCGGCTAAAAGAAGAAACCCAAGTTTAAAAGTCTATCCCTTAGTTACCTTCAACGACATCCATGGGAAAGAAATGGAGTGGTCCTATTCTTTTTCTATTGTTACCGAGAATCACACGGCATTAAAAAATCAGGAATTTCTATTTTCGAGCGGAACTTTTCACACCGCCGATAAAGAATTTCCATACACTTAGGTACTGTGTGCATTACGTTCATAAATTTAACTTCTTCATTGCAACTTTGTAGGGACGTAGATATTATATTACTGAAATAGTTCGCAATTCCGAGTTAGAGATATAAGGCCACTTCGAACGTTGGAAGACAAATATGAAAAGTTTAAATGCTGAAATTTCTCGATGTATCGCGCAGTTACTCTATGCACTGTAGGAGGTCTAAATAATATACAACCTTCTTCATCATCTTTTGAGTCGTAGGTGGCTTATCCGTGTTGCATAAATAATACATACATCCATATGGTCACGTCTTTATCCCCTGCGGGGTAGACAGTGCCAACAGTCTTGAAAAGACTGAATGGCCACGTTCAGCTATTTGACTTAATGATAGGAGTGAGATTCAAATAGTGACAGGTTGCTAGCCCATCGCCTAAAAAAAGAATCCCAAGTTTGTAAGCCTTATTCCCTTAGTCGCCTTTTACGACATCCATGGGAAAGAGATAGAGTGGTCCTATTCTTTTTTGTATTGGTGCCGGGAACCACACGGCAGTAAATGATATAATAATTTGAAAAAATCCAGCCAAAGCGTGTCGGACTCGAGCACGTACGATTCCGTTCTACTTATAAAAAAAAAATCGCGTTTGTTGTATGGGACCTTTAAAAAATACTTTATTTTCATTTAATTATTTATTTTTAGGATAAAATACAACTTAATATTCTGTAAAAATTGTAAGTTGTCTACGTATAACCGATATTATTATTGAAGAAAAACTAATAAAAAACACGTTAATTGTATGGAGACGCTATTTTATTTATATTTATAGATAGATATGTATATATAGATAGATCGGCAACAGTAATAACATAATTTATTAAAATTCCAGCTTTCTAGTTAGGACGGTTAATGAGATACAGCCAACTAAGTGATAGCCAGTCTCATATCAAAATCATATCGTCAAATCTTTTTAAAATTGGCAATCCATAATATATATATATATATATTTCTTTTTTCAATATTAAATCTCATAAATATATAAATCTCCCGTGAACAATGTATTCTCCCGTCCACATTCTATTCTAAGTATAATTTAATATTGTGAAGTTGACGTTGTTGATGAAAATGCTGCAGTGCAGTTTGTTACCGCTTCTTCTGCACTGACGCCTTGGAAGCGGCAGTAAACTTAGTTTTTAAGTAATTTATTTGACGTCAACCAAGTTGTTAAACCATACGACAATTATTAAGCGATATAATAATATCCTATAATAATGAATAAAAATTTTGAATTTTGAATTTTGAATTTGCATACATTTGTATTATTATTGTAGAGAAAGCTGTCTGTTTTTGTTAAATTAATGAATTACTCATAAAACCTTAGTCAAAAAAGAAATCGTCAAATCAAACTGTGAACAACAACATCGTAAACAAATAAAATCGTTAACAAAAATAAAATAAAAAAATTCATGGAATCCTATCACCGTTTGTGAATAACAAGTCTATAAATTATCATCGAGGCACTAAAATGGAGTTATTCCGAGCATTCTCCGTGAACACTGAATGCTATATAAAAAATAAAAGAAAATAATTCCATTGTAGACTATATAATAAAATCAATCCATGTTTTTTGTTCGCACTAATTGATCGCGTAAGTCGATATGTTTCAAAAAAGGGTTATTGTTTTTTCGTTCATAATTTTCGTCGATTTTTATTCTTGTATTTTTCTACCTATCGGGAATCTTACGTATTGGGAATATGAGAGGGTTTTGTTGAATGATGAAAATAATGTAACCGTCCCGGAATATTTTGACTGGAGAGAGCAGGGTGCTGTGAGTTCAGTCAAGGATCAAGGAGGATGTCCCGCTTGTTGGGCTTTTAGTATAATTGGTGAGAAAAACGAAACTTTATTAAATTTTATCTTCATTATTATGGGACATTTCAACGTAACTTAAAAATTGTCATATCTTTTGATTTCACAATATTGGTTGATGTTAAATAAATTATTTAAAACTACGTTTACTGCCAATTCCAAAGAGTCAGTTCTGGAGAAGCGGTAACAAACTGCACTGCAGCATTTTCTTCAATAAAGTCAACTTCACAATTGTCAAAACTTAATATAGAAATGTGGACGAAAGAATATTGTTATGATTAATTGATTTACACGAAGTTTGAATAAATATTATAATTGTAAAATCATGATAATCGCGCTGTTCTCTCTTCTTACTCATCATCACGGCTCTTTTCCGGAGGGCGGTAAGGCAGAGACTATATCATTCCACTTGCCACGATTTTATTTATCCCTTCGTTCACATTCATAACTCTATTCATGCAAGCTCGTTGATATATATTATGTGTACATTGTAGTATGTTTAAACATTTATTTATCTTGCTCTGTGCCAACGCCAATCTCCTGTTTGGTTTCCTTCCACCCAAAGGTTGACTGGAAGAGAGCGATAAGTCCACTTAGCGATAAGCCCGCCTTTGTACGAGTACCATATCTGTCTGTTTTGTATGTTTACACTTATGGACAATAAAGAGTTTTATCCATCTATCTATCTCGTTGGTTTCGGGTACTCTTTATCACTCTTACATTTCTATTTACACTTGTCTTTTAAGTATATTTAAACGTTGCCTTTTCTATTCCTGGTTGACTGGAAGAGATCCCATTCATGTGAAAAGTCCGCCATTGCAAGTGATTTATTCCTTTAATGCCTATCTACTATTTCTCATAACTTAGTAAATTTTTGTGCAATAAAGATATAACAAACAAACAAACATTCGCTTATCACGCTGTTCTTTATCATGTCATTAAATTTTACCGATTTCCGCAGCGCCTTTTTTGCTTTTCTTTTTTGTAGGCATGGCGCTACCGATTGTTTGAAGTTATTGGAAATTGAGCGATACAATATCAATATATATTGTATATAATATATATAATATCAATATATATTGTATATAATATATATAATATCAATATATATTGTATCATGGAGAATCCTTCTGTCACACTCAACTTTCACTCTCACGCAGTTTTTCTTCCTGGAAATTATTTAATTAGAAATCTTTGACGGTAAAAAACTGACTAGAGAATAGGCTAATAAACTTGAGATTCGTCTTGTAGACGATGGGCTAGCAACCTGTCAATATTTGAATCTCAATTCCATCATGAAGCCAAATAGCTGAACGTGGCCATTCAGTCTTTTCAAGTTGGCTCTGTCTACCCCGCAAGAGATATAGACATAACTATATGAATGAATGTATGACGGATATAGGAATTGGTGTTCCAGAAAAATGTTTCTACGGGGAAACCAATAAGTGACTACGAGTATTTACCATGAATAAACGATAAATAAACATGTAAATAATAAATTTTCTGTGTCTAAATTAATGTTTATTTTCACTATGGATTATAATTAAATCAAATTGAAACTAAATAAGCATAAATTATTTATTTCTAGATTTTGTTAAATTTGTATGCTGATGCTGTGAGCGGTGATGAAATTTTACACGAAAGTATTACAGATTAATTTTCAATGATTCGCCTGAATATATATATACCTCAAACATTTTAAGTTGAATTTCAGGGGTCCATAAAATGTACAGTTTACAGCTAGACATCATCGCAAGGTGTCAGTACGTTCCGCTTTACGATTTAACTTTATCACCCACTTTATAAGGTCCCTAGTGTTCTTGTTCAGTTTACTTTGTTTAAATAAATACTTAGTTTCGGTTGCAGTTACATGTTTTTTAATGTAGACAATGTGCATTCGTCCACGATTTAGATTTAAGAGATCTATATTTGTAAATTGACGTCCTATGAAAATGCTGCAGTGTAGTTTGTTCCGCCGCTTCTTCTACACATGCGCTTTGGAAGCGGTAGTAGTTATAATTAGATTTAAGTTATGTGACGTCAATAAGTGATACCTTGTATCCAATTTTGAAAATAAATCTATTCTATTCTAGTGTTAGATGTCGAAATAATTTAAGAAAATATTATTCTGAATTGTACACTTTCCATTTATAACGTTAACGAAAACAAGCTGTCAAATCTTTGTTTGGTTAAGAAAAAAATGCTTTACACCATTCAAAAGTAAGATCATAGTTCATCGCAACATTAACATTAGAAATTAGAATAGTCTTAATACTCTTTGACTACATCCAATGACTTTGTCCAATGGACGCTTATTCTTCGAACGCGTCGGAAATAAATTAATATTCATTCATTCATATAATCTCGATTACATACCTTGTGGCTACCACGTAACTTCTACAGAGCCAACAAGTCTTGAAATACTGACAGGCCATATTCAGCTGCTTCAAATCGGTAACTTGATTTGGGATACTCCAAGTTATCCTTGTGCCGTGTGGTTCACGGCACCAATACAAAAAAGAATAGGACCACTCCATCTCTTTCCCATGGATGTCGTAAAAGGCGACTAAGGGAACCTGTCACTATTTGAATCTCAATTCTATCATTAAGCCGAGCAGCTGAATGTGGCCATTCAGTCTTTTCGGGACTATTGGCTCTGTCTTCCCCGTAAGGGATATAGACATGACTATATGTATGTATGTAATTTATCCTTGATTATTGAGCACTGAGAGTTTTCTTTCTCTTTTTAATTTCCAGCTAACATAGAGAGTCAAATGAAAATAACTCACAACCAGGAAGTCAGTTTGTCTGAACAATTTCTGATCGATTGCATTGAATTTAACGAGGGGTGTACTAACGGAAGTGTTCTGAAAACCCTTGCGTAAGTTTCTTTTTCATAAGTTCAAAGTACTTTAGAACTTGGCCACTCCATGTCTTTCTCATGAGTACCGTAAAAGGTTACTAAGGGAATAGAAGCACATTAATCAAGTGCAAGCTTCCATGCTAGTATGTTACTGAAGAGTAATAAAAGTGTCTGCTCGGAGACTGAAAGACTTGGGAAACTGGAACTCGCGCCAGGAGTGATGATACTATATCTTCAAAGCGCACTATCCTGGTCGAGGGTCTTCGCTGTAGTTTAGGCCCGGGATTAAAACCAGAAGGTAACCTGGTTACATAATCACTTCTTTATAGTACATTTATTTAAGTACTAAAAGAATGGTAAACAATTGTTAAAAATACACTTCAAATGTTAAAAAAAGAAACATTTAGAAGCCTATAAATTAAAAAAAAATCATGATTGTTTATTTTTTATATCATTAAACATATTTAATTCAAGGACTTTAATGAGGAGCCCGTGACGCCCATTTCAACAAAGATCCTGCATTGGGCATGTCAGATTTTTACAACAAATGTTCTACCATCAAAATCATAGCATCTGACCAATTTGCATAAAACTAGACTTATGTTCATAATTTTTACTACTTGCGTGATATTTAATTAAGCTATAAAAGTATGGCCGGCCTTGGTCAAAATACAGGGGCGCATTAAAAAATTAAAGCACGGAAGATGAAATTAAAAGTTACAACCGAGCCTACATCGTAAAGTTTGTAATTAATTTCTAACCTTTCCAAATACTGCTTAGATGACAGCCGTGATTTTGTCCATTTTTTTTTTCACTTAATGTACGAGTATTAGTAGATACTTGTAACACATCAGTGACAGAGTCTTTTTTTTTTTTTGTTAAAATCACTCTTTTTTAATTAAATAAGGCGCATGTTATGCTGTAGCAGTTACCTTAATAAAATTAAAATAAATCTAAATAAAACTACTTAATGAAAACTAAAAGATAAAACTACAAATAAGCCTAAATATAAAACTCACACTTATTTAATAAAATGCTTTTATTGCAGGGACATTTTCAACATCACTTAATAAATAGTTGTCTAATTTTTCAATTACACAACATTGGTTGTCGTCAAACAAATTTCTTAAATCTTAGTATACTGCCCCTTATATAACCTGCCTTTCATATCTCCGAAACTCCAAGCCATCTTTAAGTCATGAATTCACTTTTCTGTTTTGTTATATCCAACTTCCAACCATCACTTTTTCAGGCACATAGTTTCAGTCTTAAGTGGAGTTCTTGAAGAGAAATATTACTACAGTTACTCGGAACACCAGCAGAAATGCAGATGGGATGGCGACCCGTCCAAATTAGTACCAGTGGTTGGATACAAACGGGTTAAGCCTGATGAGAATGTTATGAAAGAGAATTTATTCAAGAATGGACCTTTGATCGCCGGTAAGTTGGTCAGTTAAAACGGCTTTTTATTCAGGAACGTTAACAAGTCATAATGACTTATGATATTCTTATATTTTTTCATTTTGGATAACAAAATGGATGGATAAAAAGAGAGAGATAATGTACATGTAAACTAGTACCTATAACAAACTTAACAACTTTTACTATAGGAGCAACCACGAAATTGTAAAAAAAGAGCATCTGTTTCATATACTTCAGTCGACTTTTGCTTGAAGCAGCTGATATTTTTATCGTGATTACGAGGTTGGTCATGCGTTAACTATAAGTATAGCTTCGTGAATAGACGCCCCGATGCAAAATTTTATGAGAATCGGTTCAGTGGTGTTGACGTAAAAGACAGACTAACAAATACACATTCATATTTTTCAGTGTGTATACTTTTTTTTGGAAACTCATACGATAGCGAAGCACCGCCCAACAGCTAATAATAAATATTTCTGATACATACATGTAGTCATATCTATATCCCTTGCGTGGTAGACAGAGTCAACAGTCTCGAAAAGACTGAAAGATGGAACTGAAATTCAAATAGTGACAGGCTTCTAGCCCATCGCCTACAAGAGGAATCCCTTTGTAAGCCTAAATATTTTTGATGACAGCGATAATTCTAGTTTACAATGGAGAAGATAGATCTTAAGCATTTAGTGAAGCATTCAATACATTTTTATGTTGCTCGAAAATATTTTCATATAAATTTCAGCTATAAATTCAAAATCAATGGGCACATATACGGAAGGTATTGATGAACCAACAGACGAACAGTGTGACCCTGAAGAACTGAACCATTCTGTATTGATAGTTGGATACGGTGTTACTGGTAAGTCAAAATTGAATTTATATCTATACTAATATTATAAAGCTGAAGAGTTTGTTTGTTTGTTTGAACGCGCTTATCTCAGGAACTACTGGTTCGAATTGAAAAATTCTTTTTGCGTTGAATAGACCATTTATCGAGAAAGGCTTTGGGCTATAAGGAGCAAAGAAGTAATGGAATATACGATATCAATATGCTCACAAAATTACATGAGAATCGGTCAAGCCGTTTCGGAGGAGTACCTACGGGAACGAACGTTGTGACAAGAGAATTCCACATATTTTATGTATGTAATAGTCAATATGAACCTGCCCGTCGATTTATATTATTTTAAAATTGCGATGCCCAATTCATATTGTACCTACTTATAAGTAGTAACTCTAACTAACTCTTACTCTTTAAATCTCAAGTGAAGGAATTTTATTTGCAACAATGTTACACATCAACGTAATAGTTATTATGTATTACTATATATATTATATTTTTCAGTATATATTATATAAATATATAGTATGTATTTCTATGTATATATAATATGTATGTATTGTTATGTATATATAATATGTATGTATTGTTATGTATACATAATATGTATGTATGTAGGTAAAGGATTTATAATATTTTTTGTCTATGCATTAATACTCATTAGCTTGTCTGTTGCATTTGTTACATCCCGTCCGGCTTTGTGTGATAAAATTACTATCCATTCATCGGTTGTCTGGAAGAAATTGCTTTTAGCAATAAGACCGCCAATTGTACTTCCTACTTAGATTATATTTAATTTAAGTTACTATGTTATTATGTTGTACAATAAAGTGTTCATTCATTCATTCATTCATTAGTAACTGTAATCCAACTGATATACTTAATGATAATATAAACAATAAAGATTTTGAATTAAAATTAATAAAATTCCTGTGAAATAAATGACAATAGTATTAGTAACTAAATACATACATAAAATAATCAATCATCTTCATGTGCTATTTTGTATATGATTTCTCACGATATTTTAGTATAATTGATGTCTACATCAAATTGTTGCTTTTTGTTCGTTAATTTATTTTTTTTATTGTAGACAACAAATATATGACTAGATATATGACTTTTTTCTATGTTTTAAGTTACTCCCGAGCGAAATGTCTCATACTGGATAATCAAGAATTCTTGGGGCGGAGACTTTGGAGATAAGGGATTCTACTACTTGGTGCGCGGGCGCAACGCGTGTGGTATTGCTTCGGATGTGTCTTATACTTTTGTTGATTAATATATTTATCTTGTACGTATGTTAATTTTCTACACTAGCAGTAAAAGAACATTTTAATAAGTAACATTGTTTTTATACCCTCCTTGTATAATAATAATTCTACATATAGTCACGTCTACATCCCCTGCGGGGTAGACAGCCACCAGTCTTGAAAAGATTGATTGGCCACGTTCAACTGTTTGGCTTAATGATAGAATTGAGGTTCGAATAGTGACAGGTTGCTAGCGCATCGCCCAAAGAAAGAATCCCAAATTTATAATCCTATCCCTTAATTGCCTTTTACGACATCCTTGTGAAATGGATGGTGGATACCACCGACGAACTCAGGTCTGGTCATGAAGTATGGTCTGAATGAATGAATGAATAAACTTCTTGGATGTCTGTGTGATTTGATTTTTTACTTGACCAAAAAATAAATTTTAACTCAAAATATGAAATTATCGAATCGCTGAAAGGTAGCACGTACTGAAATATGAATTAACAGAGTGCTCGCGAATTAATTCAAGTTTTTAATTAAACACTAATGCGGTTAATTCGGTGAAGCTGGGCAAGTTTTAGCTTCACAAGTTGAACTTAGCTCGAAGCAAGAGTAATTGCAATCATTTCAACTTGACCGTGCTAGTAACGGTGGGTTATGAGTGCTGATTTTAACATTCAATTCGGTAAAAAAATACAGAGTTCAAAACATTACACTTTACACATATATATTTTTTACACTATTTTTTAAAGATGTATGTATATTGCTAGAAATAATATAGCTTAAAATTTATTGTTAAGTTGTTGTAGAGTTGCATATATCAAAGGTATATTCCTTCCAAAAATGTTAATAATAAAAAAAATTGTTCAATTAATAAATTAACGAAGTGATCGAAGTCATAGAATATAATAGATTTATTTTCAAATTCGGATATATTGTGTAAATGATGCGTCAACGATGATTGACGTCAACATAAGTGAAGCATATGTAGAAGAAGCGGCGGAACAAACTACACTGCAGCATTTTCATCGGACGTCAATTTACAAATATAGATATCTTAAATCTAAATCATTGACGAATGCAGATTGTTTTCATAAAAAAAATACCAAACACAAAATTAATTATTACAATACAAATACGAGTATGTATTAAATTATAAAAGCAAAATTTAATAATTACAGTGAATATTCAAACAGTAGGAAACAGGTTGAAGAAAGTAACTTCGTTAGAAATTGAAATGGCGTTTTCTTGCTTTAACTCCGTAAACGGCAATAAGAAACTTAACTCATTAGCGAAGTTTTTGCGATAACTTGCAGACCGACCAATAAAATATAACAAACACATAAGTAGGTATTATTTGTAATCCCTAGTTTTGAAACCGAGAGACTTTAATTGGTTTTTAGTTTACATTGTTAAGAGAACAAACACATTTTACGTGTAATTCTCGGAAACTATTCTTCTTATCTTTTTTCTTTTCTTTTTCCTTCTCTGTGGCAACCAAACTTCTTCATGAGCTTATTTTTGCCAGTGTCTAGTTTTAGTCAGTCCTCGTTAGAAAATATTCATTTTAATATTGGGGTCGGGATAAAAGTATCAGTCTTTTCAAAACTTTTGGCTCTGTCTACCCCGCAAGGGATATAGACGTGATGATATGTATGTATGTATGTAGGGAAAAAACCGGGGTCAATCTTTGGGTCGACGATGAGATGAAAAATTGACAGTTTGTATTCAAAATGGTCTTTTCTGCTTTATGATACATACATTTTTTTAATCAATTGTAAAGATGTTTAGTTATAATTTTAATTCAAGAGATTTATATTTTATATTTGTTCTGTCCTTATAAGCGAAGACCTGTAAATGACACTTTGTTTCCTAAACTGGTAATATGCTTGATTTTTACGTTGTTGGTCTGCCTTATAAGTAAAGAATAAAATAAAATGGTCGAATAATTTAGCTGTGGATGTTTACTCCGCCCTTTTTCGGGGACTTTTTGGGACAACGTCGTCTTGATCTTCCTAGCGTTAGTCCCGGTTACATCCACATCTTTCTGGAGAGGAGCCCGTCATATCTTTTAGTTTTACAACATTGGTTGACGTTAATACATTACTTAATACAAAATTTTTTGCCGCTTTCAAAGCGTCAGTGCAGAAGAAATGGTAACAAACTACACTTACTTTACTACCTTGATCCTGGAATAGGTGAATCAGGTTTTCAAGATACGTCTTTTAGGAGTATAGTGCAACAGCTGTGATTCCAGCTGAGTTCTATTAAGTGTATACTGACTGACTCACGTAGATCCAAAAGATATTATATAATTATACTAAATAAAACATCGAATACTTAAGTCGGAACTATGAGGTTCTTTTTGTCTAAAACATGGCGACTTACAGAAATCAGTGATGTGATGATTTCTGTAAGTCGTGCATTCAGACTAGTAATGTGAAAATCTATACTAATATTGTAAAGCTGAAGAGCTTGTTTGTTTGAACGCGCTAATCTCAGGAACTACTGATTCGAATTTAAAAATTCTTTTTGCGTTGAATAGACCATTTATCGAGGAAGGCTTTAGGCTATATAACATCACGCTGCAACTAAGAAGCAAAGAAAAATGCAAATGTGATTCATCCTTGAGGGCATCATTGAAGCCTCAAGGGCAGAATATTCTAAATAAAACATCGAATACTTAAGTCGGAACTATGAGGTTCTTTTTGTCTAAAACATGGCGACTTACAGAAATGTCAGTACTCACTTATCTCAGAAATACTTCATTTATGTTTACAATTTATTAATGCGATACTCGGAGACCGCTTGGTCCCCAGACTTGAGTCCAAACTCTAGCATCAACACTTAACAACTTGTCTCAACATGTAAACGCAGTTCGAGTTTAGTTGCCACCCATGATTATAGTAATGAGAAGATATGTCTTTATGATTCAAAATTCTGTGTCGTTAGTGGCAAGATAATATTTGTAAAAATGTTAGTAAGTATGTAAGTATTCATTTTCTCCACAAAATAAAAAAACACAAAATAAATTTTTAGTGGCTGGAGTCTGTTCTGTGGAAATAAGTACGCTGGTGCCTATCTCGGTGGTCGTACAACTGATCCAGTCGTACAAAAATAAAATACAAGAGATACATGATATTACAGATTATTTATCTAAAGAGATACGAGATTAAAAAACCGTTTAAAAATCAAGATAATAATTTAAAGGTTTTCGTGTCGATGTTGTCACTTTGTCAATAAATAACTTATACAATTAATGAGCTTTTCAATTTACTTTTCGTATCCAAATTATGCAAATCATTTGGTTGTCAGCATTAAAATAACAGAACTTAAGTATACTTAATAGATATCAATTTAAAACGAGAATTGATATTAAGAAAAAGCAGCTGTTATCCTAATAATACAAGTTTTTTTTTGGTCAGTATAATAATGTATTTCCTTTTTTCGGTGATCTATTGATTTTAAGTGTCTTTTAAAACACAAATTCACAAGTTTGTACCCGTCAACACGAATTTGGAGTGATATTCAACATGGATGGATCTGGGAATATCTAGAAAATTGAGGAAACTTTTGCTTCGCAGTAGTAACACATGGACGGACAGTTTAAGACAAATATTGAAAACGTCGGTGGTCGAATCGGTAAGGTGCCCGGTTAAACAGCGTGATGCGCAGAAAGCCACAGGTTCAAATCCCACCTCGGCCATGTACCTATGACTATTTTCTAAGTTATGTACAGTTGTTTGAATACATGTTGGTTCAGTTCACTGTGAGCTTTTTTCCATATAAAATATAGAACAAACTATGAACAGAACAAAAATGTAACGTTACGTTCGTTGCCGACACTTATTTTTGTACTTGATTTTTGACACTTAATTTTAACAACTTTTTTTTCTAAATTATATGGAAAACAGCAAAACCAAGTTATTATAACAAAAGAGCCATATTCTTTAGGCCACTCAACAAACAAAGAACAGAGAGAGCTATTGAGAAAGATATATTGAGAGGAAACATTTGAGAATTCAATAAGCGAAGGCACATTAAAATATTGAAAGCGGCACCAAGTTTTCTAATAAAAAACGGGCCATTTGTTAAATACACAGACTTGTAAGGGATAGATGGGAGAGTGAATATCAGGGAGTACCTGAGTGTATTAAACAATATAAACTTATTTTTTCACAGGGGCCCCACGTTGGGCGCCACTGTGGCGTTTTAGGTAAAACGTCGTAAGAGTTAATTTAATGATCCATAGAATAACTACATCAACCTTTATTAGGACTATTTTTATAAATTTAAAGAGGTCGTGGGTTTAGCTATGAGAGAGATAGACTTATAGGATAGCGAGCTACTTGGGGGACGCTGTAGTAGTTCAAAGGGAAAGAACCGGCGCTGTGAAGACGGGCGTGGATTTAAAGACCAACACAAAATCAAGTTTTATTGGAATTACTTTTACGTTTAACAAAGCAGTCGGTCAGACGGTGGCTGTGCTTACTCGATCTTTCTAGATCTTGGATCGTGATCAAAGGTAGACCTCGGATCTATGACAGAAAAGACTTAAAATACCAGTATAAAATATGGCCTCAAATCTATGCAATTCATTTATAGGTCTCTGGTCAAAATGAAGAAAGTCTCCATTTCGTACAGCCAAAAAGAAGTTGTAGGTAAGATTCGAGTTACAAGTATTACATACTTTTAGGTTATTCAATTCCTTGTCCTTTAAAAGGAAAGACGTTATTTGAGCTTGTGAAGGTGCATAGAAAACAATTTCATTTCAAACTTTCTATTGCCCGCGACTTCGTTCGCTGTAAAACGAAATCTGTGTGACGTAAAAGTTCAGGTAAAGTTGAATTTTTGTATATCAAAATTTTAAGTTGGACCAAGCCTAACATGTGTCTTTTTTTGTTATGGTGTTTTATGAATAAATTATTTTTACTTACTTTACATTTGTGTGATTCTAATACAAAAATACAATAGAATATCATAAATTATTTATATGGATATAGATAAATTCTAGATCATATATTAAGCGAAGCCTGCATAATATAGATATTTATCAATCAATCAATATTTTATTTGTGAATATAGTTTACATCGAAGTTGTTTAAATCAGTGCTCACTGCTTCCTGTCTAATGATAGATAGATAGATAGATAAAAACGTTTATTCAGTTGCTACAGACACAAAATACAGAATTAAACACAACATTATAAAAAACACAGTTGAGATGCATTTGCGTGCTGCAGCAAGTAGAAAAGATCATAACTCAGCGGAATTTTTGCACTAACTGAAGTGCAAAACGCTGATTTTCAGTTATCACCTAATCCTAACTAATATTATAAATGCAAAAGTAAGTTTGTTTGTTTATAATCTAGTCAAGCTTATCTACTAGCTTATCTACTGAACCAATTTTCTTGAAATTTTGCATGTACATATATTATATACATACAAAATTAATATTTATTATTATATTTCACAAGGACATAGGATTCTTTTCATCCTAGTAAATACTGGAGTTCTCGTGGGATTTGCGAAAAACCTGTACGCATTTATAGGTAGCGCTAATTTTGCGCGGGCGTAGGCGTGGATAAATGCTAATACTCTGATATAAATAATGTTGTATCATGAATATTTATTTATTGACAATATTGCTAACTAATATTATAAAATAAACAATCTATCGTTGCAGTTGAGAAAAGTAGTTCGTCCGCTCCGTCATGAACTACATATGTTTTTACATACATAAATAAATTTGGCCTTTTCCCCGGAGGGATAGGCAGAGACTACATATTATGACTTGCCACATCTCTGCATACTTCCTTCGCTTCTTCCTCATTCATATCTCTCTTCATGCAAGCTCGGCGGTTTCAGGAACTCTTGACCTGACCCTTTGCCAGAACGTCCACAAACAGTAACTTTGTCTTTATGTGATTTTAAAATTTTCTCAAAAACTATTATAGATTATTTATCTATACTTATAATAAATCTGTAGAGAGGTCAATTCTGTACATTGAATATATTTTCAAAATAACTATCAGGGGGTGATTAGTGATCGATACTGATGCCAAAAATGCAATCAGTAAAATTTTTGTCTGTCTGTCTGTCTGTCTGTCTGTCTGTCTGTCTGTCTGTCTGTATGTTCTTTATAGAAACAAAAACTACTTGACGGATTTTAACGAAACTTGGTACAGTTATTCTTCATACTCCTGAGCAGGTTATAGTATACTTTTCATTACGCTACAATCAATAGGAGCAGAGCAGTGAAAGTAAATGTTGGGAAAACGGGAGAAGTTACTTGATTTTTTAAGCTTCCGTCGCGTGTGCAGCCTTAATGGTTAAAGCTATAGCGAAACCATGTATTACGGAAATATTCTACATAAAATTATTAAAAAAATATCCCACGACAGCATAAGTCTATCTGTTATGGTTGACTCACAATAACACGTGTAATTCCTAATAGCTCAGCAGTTCGGAGATTTCTGATTATATTTCTATACTCTGACGTTTATAATACCAATGACACTTACACTAGAATAGAATAGAATAGAATAGAATAGAATAGAATAGAATAGAATAGAATAGAATAGAATAGAATAGAATAGAATAGAATAGAATAGAATAGAATAGAATAGAATAGAATAGAATAGAATAGAATAGAATAGAATAGAATAGAATAGAATAGAATAGAATAGAATAGAATAGAATAGAATAGAATAGAATAGAATAGAATAGAATAGAATAGAATAGAATAGAATAGAATAGAATAGAATAGAATAGAATAGAATAGAATAGAATAGAATAGAATAGAATAGAATAGAATAGAATAGAATAGAATAGAATAGAATAGAATAGAATAGAATAGAATAGAATAGAATAGAATAGAATAGAATAGAATAGAATAGAATAGAATAGAATAGAATAGAATAGAATAGAATAGAATAGAATAGAATAGAATAGAATAGAATAGAATAGAATAGAATAGAATAGAATAGAATAGAATAGAATAGAATAGAATAGAATAGAATAGAATAGAATAGAATAGAATAGAATAGAATAGAATAGAATAGAATAGAATAGAATAGAATAGAATAGAATAGAATAGAATATAATAGATTTATTTTCAAAATTGGATACAAGGTATCACTTATTGACGTCACATAACTTAAATCTAATTATAACTACTACCGCTTCCAAAGCGCATGTGTAGAAGAAGCGGCGGAACAAACTACACTGCAGCATTCGTAATTCTTAAAAATTCATATAAATACCTATTCAATAAAAAAAGAAACATCGAAATCGGTATAGAAACACCTTATACATGAAATGAAATACGCTAACAAGCCATCGCGCATAAATACTGGATTATTTTTGCGTAACGGTTGCCGCGCTCGCCAGCGGCAGGGTATAAAAGGGGCGGGAGGCGAGTGCAAGCTTCATGACCAAGGCAGCCAGGGGAAGACTTCACGCAGTTCTCTCCTCCAGCCTCCCCCTGAGGACGAAGCTCGGGATCTACCAAACGTACGTCAGATCCCGCCTCACGTACGCGGCCCCGGCGTGGTACGCATGCACACTGCTCTGAGACCAACAGGAGAAGACTCAGAGCCCAAGAGAACCAAAGTCTCAGAGCAGTCGTCGGAAACAACCCTGCGCTACGTGAGGAACTCGACGATCCTCAGGAACCTGAAGTGGGAGAACCTAGATGTGTATGTGGACGCGTCATCACACAGCCACCTGCACGGCATTGCGCCGCTCCACGCCCGCCCTCCGGGCCGTCGGGTGAAACCCTCCCCTCGCTGCTTTGCGGCAGACATCGTCGACCAGTGACGACGCCGCCGCCGATGGGAACTCCCAGTGTATGAAGTCGTGAAGACCCAGGCCGCCACGGCCGCCCCATCGACCTGCCTACAGTCGTAGGCAGCGATGATGTCATTGAAGAGGGCCAAAAGCCCTGACCAATCTACTCCGACTCCCCTAAGGGAGTGTGGGAAAACCCGACGACGGCAAGATAGTATTGCACCGGCGTTTCAACTTTATTTTTATTTCTTTTTCTTTTGTAAGTTGTAGGTACATATTTCTGGTTATAATTCTATTAAAAATTTTTTTAGTTTAAACAGGCACTCAGATTAATCTATACTAATATTATAAAACTGAAGAGTTTGTTTGTTTGTTTGAATGCGTTAATCTCAAGAACTACTGGTTCGAATTGAAAAATTCTTTTCGTGTTGAATAGACCATTTATCGAGGAAGGCTTTAGGCTATATAACGTCTAGCTGCAACTATTAAGAGCGAAGAAGTAATGAAAAATGTAAAAAAAATCGGGGTAGGAGCATCCTTGAGGGCTTCAATGATGCCCAAAATAACTATTCCACGCGGACGAAGTCGCAGGCACAGCTAGTTTAATAATATTAGTTAGCACTCGATATTGCCAATAAATAAATATTCATGCTACAATGTTAATTTTACTGTAGCAGATCTTGAAGTTAATTGAAGTAGGTACTTTACTTTCTTGTGTTCACGTCTAGACATAAACAATAAGCGTTCCCGGAATAAACTGTCTAGACATTTTCTGATACGTCCAGTTATTTATATGTATGTTATACATATAAATAACTGGACGGATTATCGTCAAAGAAAAATAAAATCTTTGACGACAATTCAAACGCCTTACAATTTATATTCATTCATTCATATCCATACATATAATAAAACTGTAACTCAACTTTGTCTGTACATTGAAGATATTTAAGAAAAAAAATTATAAGGGGTCTTTTTAGGGTCAATAGAAGCCAAAACAATTTTTTTTAGAATTTTTGTCTGTCTGTCTGTCTGTCTGTCTGTCTGTCCGTGTGTCTGTCTGTATGTTTGTACGCGCATCACGCAAAATCTACCGAACGGATCTGAACGAAATTCGGCACAGATATAGTTAGTAACCTGGATTAGAATATAGGCTACTTTTAATCCTGAAATTCTATCCCAAGGGGATGAAATAGGGGGTGCAAGTTTGTATGGAACTTCGTAATTTTTGATTTAAATCGATATAAAAAGCTATAAATAATTATACATACACACATACATATGGTCACGTCTATATCCCTTGCGGGGTAGACAGAGCCAACAGTCTTAAAAAGGCTGAATGGCCACGTTCAGCTATTTGGCTTAATGATAGAATTGAGATTCAAATAGTGACAGGTTGCTAACCCAACGCCTAAAAAAGAATCCCAAGTTTGTAAGCCTATCCCTTAGTCGCCTTTTACGACATCCATGGAAAAGAGCTGGAGTGGTCCTATTCTTTTTTGTGTTGGTGCCGGGAACCACACGGCACTATAAATAATTAATTCTTATATTTATTATGATGATTAAAAAAATAGCATTTTATTGATTTAATTCATTATGCTTTGTTTATTGATTTAGTTCCCGTGGTTTAGATATTTATTTTTTGACCACCCGATACGAGATGGCGCCTCATGAGAATTTAAGAAATAACACGATTGTAGCCGCCGGCAAAATTTTTAATTAAGTAATTTTAGTTTCGCCAGTACTTACTGTTTCACCACATCTTTAAGAAGATTTTTTTTTATGTATGAGAAGATTTTTTTATGTAGGAAGTTTGACGCACTCCGCATCGGCGACGGTTGCCATGTTCCTCAAGATTAGCAGGAATAACACACATATAGCAACGTCAGTACTTACCGTTTCACCATTGATTTAGTTCCCGTGGTTTAGATATTTATTTTTTGACCACCCGATACGAGATGGCGCCACATGAGAATTTAAGAAATAACGCGATTGTAGCCGCTGGCAAATTTTTTAATTAATTAAAAATTCTTTTTTCATTGGTTTAGTTTCCATGGTTAAGACATTTACTTATTTGGAGAAAATAACAGGGAATCGCATTATGGGTGGTACCACTGTATTATTTTGTGGTGATTTCCGCCAGTCTCTACCCGTAATAAGCCGAGGTACTAGAGCTGATGAAGTAAGCGCATGTCTCAAACGATCCATACTCTGGCCTCAGGTTAGGAAATTAAGTCTAACACGTAATACGTTAGGTGGTAACCCTCGAGCGCAAGAATTCTCAAATGTGTTATTTAAAATCGGTAATGGTACGTTGCCTGAATCGAACGGATTGGTGACTCTGCCAGAGAACCTCTGTCAAGTAGTCACTTCGGTGAAGGAACTTATCCATTTCGTTTATGGAGACCTATCTCAAATAATTCATCACGAGGATTCTTGGATATGCGAGCGAGCAATCCTAACACCCAAAAATGAGCAACCAGCTGCTAATAATTTAAGTATTTTGGAAAAAAAATCCAAAAAACCAATCCATAAATACAGTTTTAGATAGTACCGATGCTACAACTTATCCGGTAGAGTTCCTTAATTCACTTTCGGCATCTGGACTGCCCGCGCATACAATTGCACTAAAAGTAGGCATTCCAATTATGTTGCTACGCAACTTAACGCCGCCGAAACGTTGTAATGGGATTCGCCTTAAAGTGGTGTCGCTTCATAACAATATTATAGAAGCTAAAATTCTTACTGGTTGTGCAGCTGGTGAAATTGTTTTTATACCGCGCATTCCCCTCATTCCCAACAACTTTCCATTTCAATTTAAGCGTGTACAGTTTCCAGTGGCTATATGTTTCGCGATGACAATTAACAAATCGCAAAGTCTTGGAGCAGCCGGAGTCGACCTCAGGACGAATTGCTTCTCACACGGACAGCTCTACGTCGCTTGCTCGCGGGTCACCAGCTGTGACAGTTTATTTGTGATGTCTCCAATGGGCAAGACAGCAAATGTTGTATACAAAGAGATACTTTAACTTTCCATTATTATACTTACCTTTTTTTGTCTTTAGAATTTATTCGTTTTTTAACAGCTGCGCCCCCGGGACTTTGCTTTTGTAGGAAAAATAAATTATGTTCTATTCCAGGCATTATTCTTCCCGTGTACGTAAGTTTCATCAAAATCTATCCAGTTGAATTTGCATGATTGAATAGCATCCTCAAACACGCACTCACGTAGGCACATCTATTTTTTTGCATAATATTAGTTTATGTCAATGCAAGGCTCTTAATCTAAGCAATCTTTTTATGGAAGCGAAATTAACAGGCGAAGCCGCGGGCAAAAGCTAGTAATTGAAATATATAATAAAAAAAAATATTTATACATTTAATGGGGTGGAGGGTTGATATTCTAAGATATAACAGGATACTTCCTAGTTAAGGTATCAACCCACCATAATCCTTTTTCGTAATACCTATTAAGTTATTTTTGTAAGTTTTTTTGGTAACTTTTTTGTAATTAAAACTAATTATAAAGATTTATTTATTATTTATTTAATCACGTCTATATCACTTGCGGGGCAGACAGAGCCAGCAGTCTTGGTGTGACAGGCCACGTTCAGCTGATCGGCTTAATAATACAACTGAGATTTAAATAGAGAAAGGTTGCTGGCTCATCGCCTGAAAGTATGAATAATATGATTATACATACGTATAATCATGTATATACTCCTTGCGGGATAGGCAGAGCCAACAGTGTTATACATACATACATATCATCATGTCTATATCCCTTACGGGGTAGACAGAGCCAACACTCTTGAAAATACCGAAAGGCTACGCTCAGCTTTTTTTCTTTTTGAAAGAATTGAGATTACAGATTGCCAGTAAATCTTGGCCTATACGATGATTCCATAGTCATGGCTCGGTTATCACCGTAGCTCCGTTTATACTATCTTTTTTAGAGACGCCATATGCCGTACTGTCAATTTTCGAATTTTAGCGAGTACTGCTATTACAGTTCCGCGCCGCAAAGTGTTAAATAGTGTCAGGTTGCTAGCCCATCGACTAAAAAAAGAATCCCAAGTTTATAAACCAATCCCTTAGTCGCTTTTTACGACATCCGTGGGGAAGAGATAGAGTAGTCCTATTCTTTTTCTATTGGTGCCGGGAACCACACGGCACGTGTTATACTATGGATAATTATAATTTATTTCTATTTCCCCAAAGAAACTTGAGACTTTTATTTTACTGTTAATTTGTATTGAAAAGCCAAGTTCAGAAGCAGGTCTACAGCAGCCTTAACGGATTAACAAGAATTTCAATGTTTAGCTACAGTTCCACTAACAAATAGTCTAAGATTCGGAACAGACCGCTCCAACCTCCGTGGCGGTGAGATGATAAATAGCTGTGTTCCCACCAAACTAATTCTGAGGTCACTCGTTATTAATTTACTGAGAACTCTCGGTTTTGGTGTAAATCTGTTTTTGCTTAATTTTAACTGGGTATAAATAGATTAATGTAAGTAGATAATATGTATATAAGGAAAATATTAATGTATATTTATATTTCTTTCACATATATGTGAAAGAATATATATTATATATATATGTGAAAGGAAGGAAAATAAGGAAAATGAGTCGCGTAAAAAGTGATTTTAAAATAGCTCATCCCTAATAGCCTATAATCTCCTTTATTTTTGTACTTCCTTTATAGATAATCTTTTTATAAATAACTAAGAAAACATACGGTTTATTTTTAATATAAAATATATTAAAATTTTACAAAGGAAACATAATAATTTAATCATTACTGTTGTACATAGTACGTGCATAAATTTTAAATATATAAATAAATATCAATATATACGGGACAAATTACACTGATTGAGTTAGCCTCGAAGTAAGTTCGAGACTTGTGTTACGAGATACTCATCGATACTAATAATAATAAATACTTATATAGATAAACATCCAAGACCCATTAGTAGGTAATAGTATCAATAGAACATTTGCATTAAGCGATATCCTCCAGATAACATACATATATTTACTTCTATATCCCTTGCGGGGAAGATAGAGACAGTAGTCTTGAAAAGACTGATAGGCCACGTTTAACTGTTTGGCTTAGTGATAGATGTGGGATTCAAATAGTGTCAGGTTGCTAGCCCATCGCCTTAAAGAAGAGTCCCAAGTTTGTAAACCTTTATACATACATACATAAAATCACGCCTCTTTCCCGGAGGGGTAGGCAGAGACTACCTCTTTCCACTTGCCACGATCTCTGCATACTTTCATGGTAATATTCTTTACATTAATTTAGAAGAAAAAAAAAACAAATACAACACAATTTCATAAAAATGCCAAATGAAACGCTACCGAAAAACTAAAGATATTCCTAACTGATACCCAAACGATAGCCCCACGTCCAAAACAAAGGGGTACTAAATATCAGACTATCGCCGTCTCACCGATCACCCGTATAAAATCAAAGAGGGCAATAAAATAACGGAATAGACAATAAAATAACTGTGCATGAAATAAGATGAAATAACTACCCCTCTGGGACTGTTATGATTGTGATAAAGTTTACGGTTTTCGTCTGGACCGCGAATTCCTGTTTTATGTCACAAAATAAAGTATGATACAGATAGGTAGAGATCGTGGTAAGTGGAAAGAGGTAGTCTCTTCCTACCCCTCCGGGAAAGAGGCGTGATTTTATGTATGTATGTAGGTAGATTGAATAGAAAAGACACATTCATGCATATATTTACGTCTATATCCCTTGCGGGATAGACAGAGCCAACAGTCTTGAAAATACTGATAGGCTCCGTTCAGCTGCAGGGCTTACTGATAGAATTGAAATTCATAAAAAGTGATAGGTTGCTAGCCCGTCGTCGCCTAAAAGAAGAATCCCAAGTTTATAAGCCTATCTCTAGTTGCATTTTGCGATATTCATGGGAAAGATATATCTATTGGTGCCGTGAACCACACGGCACTATCCACCCCACGTTTGATAAACTTCTGTATCATAAATATTTTGTATCTACACCGTTTCCGAAGACGAAACATAATAAATCTGATAAGTAACTGCCTATATTTCTCATTGAGTTAGAACCCGCCTCTTGTTTGCGCTTCCTACGAAATATCGCGACGGTACGATGTAGAAATTAAATTCTAGCTTTATAACTTGTCTTGAAATTAGCTTTAAGATTTGTATAATACAACACTAGGTGCTTAGTTATTTACTAATCATTAGGTATGAGTATATTTTTTGGGAAAAGGTCATAATGCCAATTAAAGTAATTTTTTATGCGTATTCTTTGTTTTTTTTTTTACACAAGTTCACAGCCAAAGTATAAATAACTTTCAAAAACTGTTTTTTTTTTCTGCAATTTGCGAAACACATTGGAGCCTATGACCATGAAGAAGTTTTAACATGAAGGGAGTCTTGACTAAACTCCGACCTGCAGAACTCTAATCTATATTAGATCACTAGAGGCCGCCCGCCGTCATATCTTAACAATCAATCCCGCGGGAACTATAAAAAGTAACCTATATGTTATTCTGGGTCTTCAGCTTCCTACATACCAAATTTCATCGTAATCGGTTCAGTAGTTTTTGCGAGAAAGAGTAACAAACGTCCATATTGACATCCTGACATACAAACTTTCGCATTTATAATATTAGTAGGATGGTTGGTTACACATCCAGTTGCCTGAACGTGCAGGTTTCCTCGCTATGATTTGAACTCAATAAGTAATAAAAATTGAACTATTGTACCTATATTATTTAGAAAACAGTTATTTATAAATGGCGCGGTAGGATTTGGACCTTGTACATCCTAGCATCAAGTTTTATTCAGAAAGATCTGATATCAATGATCTTCTTCAGAGCCGTATACTATTATTTAGTGCCGTGTGGTTCCAAGCATTATTGAATAGGACCAGTCCATATTTTCCCCATGGATATCGTAAAAAGCAACTACGGAATAGGCTAACAAACTTGGGATTCTTCTTGTAGGATATAGGCTATCAAACGTGGCCTTTAAGACTGTTGGCTGTATCTACCCCGCAAGGAAAATAGATGAGCTAATATATATGCGCATTTATAACCATGTATAAATCATAATACTCAGAGCATAATGCACTTTTTTGTTCAGTCGAGTAATAAAAATAATTCGATGCGACAAATTACCTCCGCTAAGTTATCGAAGCAGGTGTTTCTTACGTTCACAATTCTAGCTCAGTTTCAATCTGGAGTTTGGCTGTTCAGTCCCACCTGACTCCGAAACTGTGTTTAATAGATTCATATTGATTTCCGAACTTGAGTCATTACAGGTTTGCTTTCAAAGTGTACCAGAGTTATAAAATTGTAAAGCTTAATTTTGCTACTGAATACATACTCGTACATATCATATACATATTTTATTGTGTGCAACAGATGCACTTTATGCCATAAAGCATTCTCTGCAAACTTTGTATGTATGTGTAATGCTATAACATAAACAATCATATTCACGTCTATATCTCTTACGGGGTAAACAGAGCCAGAGTAAAGATTGGAATTGAAATTTAGATATTGGATAGATAGTTAAACTATTCCATTTAACGATCTATTTAACTGTCCAACTTACCTTTCCGCTCATCACATTCAAAGCGATCAAGGGTACTATTCAAAATGATAGTCCTAATCAAATATAGGCCGGCCGACAGCAGTAGGATCAGTGGTGGGTCGAATTTTAATAAGGCGGGGTGATGCTTACAAACGTTTCTGAAGTTTGCTTAGGACCCTGGCCGTTCATTTTTGCAACGTACCTAGTTTTGCGGGAAATATTGAGATATTGAAATAGTTTTATTCGTCGAGAAAGGATTTTCGCGGTTTTGTCGGGAAATTTGTTTAAATTTGGAATCATTATGGAATTTACGAATGATTTAACATTTTCTTTAAATTTTATGTTTACATACGTTTTTTTCAACGGGTTGCTTTGCAACATACATAATTAAAAAGCCCATAACCATACCAACATAGATGCCGTGTGGTTCCCGGCACCAATAAAAAAAAAGGATTCGACCACTCCATCTCTTTCCCATGGATGTCGTAAAAGCCGACTAAGGGGTAGGCTTATAAACTTGGGATTCTTCTTTTAGGCGATGGGCGAGCAACCTGTCACTATTTGGATCTCAATCATATCTTAAAGCCAAATAGCTGAAAGTCTACCCCGCAAGGGATATAGACGTGATTATATGTATGTATGTATAATTAAAAAGCAATAAAGTAAATAATAAAGGGTATACCATACAACAAACGTTTAGGCGATTGTTTGGTCGATTTTAATAAACAAGTAGAGATGTGAATATAAAAATAATTATTTAAGAAACAAACAAAATGACGGTACGGAACCTTTCAAGCGCAAGTCCGACTCGCACTTTATTTATTTGCAAAGAGATACTATACTCGTATTCTTTAACAAAGTTTACGAAATCTCACCTTAATATCAAGACTTCTCTTGGTGCACTAAGTATTCAGGACGTCACCCAACTCAGCTAAGTTACAACTAATATAAACTTGAGCTTTGGAGTTTGCTTTTAATTTATTGAAGGTTCTAAACTGCTTCAAGGGAATAATGTAGTTAATACTTTTATTTTAAGAGAATACTAAATGATAGATGAAATGAATGACTAAATGATAGAGAATACTAAATGATAGGGATAGGCTTACAAACTTGAGATTCTTTAGGCGATGGGCTAGCAACCTGTCACTAGTTGAATCTCAATTCTATCATTAAGCCAAATAGCTGAACGTGGCTTTCAATCTTTTCAAGACTGTTGGCTCTGTCTTCCCCGCAAGGGATATAGACGTGACCATATGTATGTATGTATGTACTAAATGATCACGCCTCTTTACTAAAGAGGTAGGATATATATCTTCTCCTGGGCTCCTGACACTTAGTGTGCTAGCCTTCCGCACTATAACCACTTCAGCGCTGACATCCTGAAATTTTGAAGGCATCATATGATCGCAGAGCTACCATGATGCCTTTTGGCTCTCAGAAGCGACGTTACCAGAGACCTTGACATTACGGATGGCCAGTAAATTGCTGGCCGCTCCCGCCACCCAAGACCTGGATAGTCGTATTTACCCAGCAATGATAGTTCATACCTACCCCATATAATTTAATAACGGCACTTTCTCGCACTGGTCAGCGTTTCGATTGCCAATGCTCTTAATACCTGTATTTTTTTTCTCAAACTATTGTAATTAATCAACTATATGTAGGCAGTTAAAATTACTAGCATAGAAAGGAAAACCTGTTATTGGCTTTAACATTATTTAATATTAATGTAAATTGTAACTGTAACGCTGTTGGTTTTCTTAAATAAATAAATAAATAAAGGTAGAAGGCGGGCACGGTAGTGCGCTCGCTTACAACCAGCCCGACTATGTAGTCCTTGCATGACTCTCCGGAAAAGGGGCGTCATTGCAAAATATATATTTTTTTAATTTAAGTTTATATTTTTTTCTTTTAACTTTATGCACGTAAAATGAACAACAGACTTGGACTTAATGCTGGATGGAAGGTGGATGTACGAGTAATGGAATAACTGTAAAAGAAATAATAATATTATAAATAAGAATAATAGGTTACTTAATGCACTTACATACGAGTATAATAGATTACGAAGATACCTATGTATATAGAGAAGAGGCGTTGAGAGTAGTATATGTAGGTATATCTATTCTCAACGCCCCTTCTCTCCGACTTATAATCCGGAGCGAAGGGGTCCTTGAGAAATAGTATACAGCATGGATAGGATTCCAGCTTTGCGACGACTTGCTTCTGAATAGGTAGCCAACCAAGCTGAGAACGAAAAGAGGTGACATGGTCATAATTTCATAAACCAAATTTCTATATGTAATTTGAATCAATAACTACTCAAAGTTACAGTTGAAAACTTCACAGATCCATCGAAATCTAAGCAGACATTAAACTATGTTTAGCGACAGGTGGAATTACAGTCAACAAACTTTGCATCGAAACTTCTCGAAGTAAGGAATACCGTGTGAAATATGCACGCTTATATTTAAACTAGAGGCCGCCCGCAACTTATACAAACTTTGGCATTTATAATATTAATAGGATTCTAGAATAGCATTTACCTAGTTAAAGATCTAAGACAAGAAGGTTAGAACTAGGACGAATTTTTTGACCAATGACCATAGAATGTACGCCAACTATAGAACAAGTTTATGTATAATTAAGGTCACTATTTTAATCAACAACTTATAAGAACAAACAAGCTTGATATGTTCGAATAATCACGCCTATTAACCAAAGCTCTAGACAAAGATAACTTTTAACTAAGAAATCGAGAATACGATAATGTATTCCAAAAATACTCGGTTTGTGATAAACTTCATACAAATTCAATGTTTCCGTTCGAAATAAAAGCATAATTACTTAGATATATATAGTCACGTCCGTGTTCCTTGCAGGGTAGACAGAGATAACAGTCTTGAAAAGACTGATAGACCACATTGAGCTGTTTGGCATAATGAAAGAATTGAGATTCAAATAGTAACAGGTTTCTAGCCCATCGTCTAAAAAACGAATCCCAAGTTTAGAAACCTATCCCTTAGTCGCCTTTTACGACGTCCATGAAAGAGAGATGTAATGGTCCTATTCTTTATTTGTATTAGGTGCTGGGCACCACACGGCACTACATTACGCTAAGAAAATGAAGAAAACTACTCCTAATAAGTAGTTGTAGTAGTATTTCTTTCATGTGATATGGTTACATTTACGAAAACTTTGTCATTATTGTTTTACGTCACACTGAAGCACAAAGGCTTTTTTATACTTTTTTTCTCTATTAGGTACCCGATGTCTTTGCAAAATTTCGAAAGCATTGCACTTGAAGAAATTACAAATATTTCTACGAATTCAAATTGAATTTCGAATGCTCATTATTTGGGTAGGGACCAGAAAAAATTTCCTTATCTATTGGTTTGACATTCATACAAACAATAAAAATGCGTAAGTCCCCTCTCTCTCCCTATACAAAGTTTCTTTTCAAAAATAACCCCAACATTTCAGCGTCTCACAAACATTGGAAAGCTATTCAAAGCGTATCGATACAAAAACATTAACAAACATTCAGATTGGTCGAGTAATCGAGTTACACATTCGATGCTGTCGAATTTTTGACACGTGGTCGAGATGACCGAAAAAATAATTTATTATCTTCCTACAGATTGTAAGTTAACGTATATATACTAATGACTATTTTCGAAAGTTATGTACATTAGTTTGAATACTACTCTTACGGTGAGGAAAAACATCGTGAGGAACCTAAACATTCAGGAAACTGGATGTGTAACCATGATCGATCCAATACGGGTTAGGTTTCCTGCAAAGGTTGTGGAGGTCAGATGGGAGTCGCATCGTGTGAAAACCTGACTCACCCAATTCAGGGTCCATGATCAAAGGCATACCCCGGGCTCCTCTCTAGAGCGGTGAGGATGCAACCGGTACTAAAAGTCATGAGGAAGAAGACTATTATTCGTACTACTAGGATTTCCTCGTCATCATAATATAACTACATGACAGTCAATTGAAAAAGGGAACTATATTTTCTATCACCAAAATTTATATTTGTCATCAAGTTGTATCACCTAATAAATAGATCTATCGCCACGAAATATTTTCGTTCTCAGATAAACAAAAATTGTTCCCAGGTATGAATTATCAAATTAATGTTAATATATGTGTAAAATAAGAGATCGATAACCAATAAAATTATATTGAATTACATGAATATAAACTTCGTTCTTATAATAACAGTTTTGTTACTTAAATAATAGCTCTGTGCTCAGAATGGTAGATCTGTCACCAAATAAATCGATTATCGATCCCTGACTGCGGCTCCTTTTTATTTGATATTTTGTCACCAATACAGTAGTAACATTTTATTTCGTTCAGATATTAAATTAATAGTATTCGTTACCAATTTAATACATTTACTACTACCAATTTAACAATAAATATTGATTATTTTAACTTTAATTAAGTGTTTTATCTACAATTATGCTAGCTATAAGCCAGCTATTAAACCAGCGCTGATTGTTCAGTGGTTATTATTGGGAACTATATTTTCTATCACCAAAATTTATATTTGTCATCAAGTTGTATCACCTAATAAATAGATCTATCGCCACGAAATATTTTCGTTCTCAGATAAACAAAAATTGTTCCCAGGTATGAATTATCAAATTAATGTTAATATATGTGTAAAATAAGAGATCGATAACCAATAAAATTATATTGAATTACATGAATATAAACTTCGTTCTTATAATAATAGCTTTGTTACTTAAATAATAGCTCTGTGCTCAGAATGGTAGATCTGTCACCAAATAAATCGATTATCGATCCCTGACTGCGACTCCTTTTTATTTGATATTTTGTCACCAATACAGTAGTAACATTTTATTTCAATCAGATATTAAATTAATAGTATTCGTTACCAATTTAATACATCAATTTATAATTTTAATGAAAAAATGATCAAAGTCAGATCAGTCGAGTAATAAAAATAATTCGATGCGACAAATTACCTCCGCTAAGTTATCGAAGCAGGTGTTTCTTACGTTCACAATTCTAGCTCAGTTTCAATCTGGAGTTTGGCTGTTCAGTCCCACCTGACTCCGAAACTGTGTTTAATAGATTCATATTGATTTCCGAACTTGAATCATTACAGGTTTGCTTTCAAAGTGTATCAGAGTTATAAAATTGTAAAACTTAATTTTGCTACTGAATACATACTCGTACATATCATATTATATTTTATTGTGTGCAACAGATGCACTTTATGCCATAAAGCATTCTCTGCAAACTATGTATGTATGTGTAATGCTATAACATAAACAATCATACTCACGTCTATATCTCTTACGGGGTAAACAGAGCCAGAGTAAAGATTGTAATTGAGATTTTGATATTTGATAGATAGTTAAACTATTCCATTTAACGACCTATTTAACTGTCCAACTTACCTTTCCGCTCATCACATTCAAAGCGATCAAGGGTACTATTCAAAATGATAGTCCTAATCAAATATAGGGCGGCCCACAGCAGTGGGGATCAGTGGTGGGTCGAATTTTAATAAGGCGGGGTGATGCTTACAAACGTTTCTGAAGTTTGCTTAGGACCCTGGCCGTTCATTTTTGCAACGTACCTAGTTTTGCGGGAAATATTGAGATATTGAAATAGTTTTATTCGTCGAGAAAGGATTTTCGCGGTTTTGTCGGGAAATTTGTTTAAATTTGGAATCATTATGGAATTTACGAATGATTTAACATTTTCTTTAAATTTTATGTTTACATACGTTTTTTTCAACGGGTTGCTTTGCAACATACATAATTAAAAAGCCCATAACCATACCAACATAGATGCCGTGTGGTTCCCGGCACCAATAAAAAAAAAGGATTCGACCACTCCATCTCTTTCCCATGGATGTCGTAAAAGCCGACTAAGGGGTAGGCTTATAAACTTGGGATTCTTCTTTTAGGCGATGGGCGAGCAACCTGTCACTATTTGGATCTCAATCATATCTTAAAGCCAAATAGCTGAAAGTCTACCCCGCAAGGGATATAGACGTGATTATATGTATGTATGTATAATTAAAAAGCAATAAAGTAAATAATAAAGGGTATACCATACAACAAACGTTTAGGCGATTGTTTGGTCGATTTTAATAAACAAGTAGAGATGTGAATATAAAAATAATTATTTAAGAAACAAACAAAATGACGGTACGGAACCTTTCAAGCGCAAGTCCGACTCGCACTTTATTTATTTGCAAAGAGATACTATACTCGTATTCTTTAACAAAGTTTACGAAATCTCACCTTAATATCAAGACTTCTCTTGGTGCACTAAGTATTCAGGACGTCACCCAACTCAGCTAAGTTACAACTAATATAAACTTGAGCTTTGGAGTTTGCTTTTAATTTATTGAAGGTTCTAAACTGCTTCAAGGGAATAATGTAGTTAATACTTTTATTTTAAGAGAATACTAAATGATAGATGAAATGAATGACTAAATGATAGAGAATACTAAATGATAGGGATAGGCTTACAAACTTGAGATTCTTTAGGCGATGGGCTAGCAACCTGTCACTAGTTGAATCTCAATTCTATCATTAAGCCAAATAGCTGAACGTGGCTTTCAATCTTTTCAAGACTGTTGGCTCTGTCTTCCCCGCAAGGGATATAGACGTGACCATATGTATGTATGTATGTACTAAATGATCACGCCTCTTTACTAAAGAGGTAGGATATATATCTTCTCCTGGGCTCCTGACACTTAGTGTGCTAGCCTTCCGCACTATAACCACTTCAGCGCTGACATCCTGAAATTTTGAAGGCATCATATGATCGCAGAGCTACCATGATGCCTTTTGGCTCTCAGAAGCGACGTTACCAGAGACCTTGACATTACGGATGGCCAGTAAATTGCTGGCCGCTCCCGCCACCCAAGACCTGGATAGTCGTATTTACCCAGCAATGATAGTTCATACCTACCCCATATAATTTAATAACGGCACTTTCTCGCACTGGTCAGCGTTTCGATTGCCAATGCTCTTAATACCTGTATTTTTTTTCTCAAACTATTGTAATTAATCAACTATATGTAGGCAGTTAAAATTACTAGCATAGAAAGGAAAACCTGTTATTGGCTTTAACATTATTTAATATTAATGTAAATTGTAACTGTAACGCTGTTGGTTTTCTTAAATAAATAAATAAATAAAGGTAGAAGGCGGGCACGGTAGTGCGCTCGCTTACAACCAGCCCGACTATGTAGTCCTTGCATGACTCTCCGGAAAAGGGGCGTCATTGCAAAATATATATTTTTTTAATTTAAGTTTATATTTTTTTCTTTTAACTTTATGCACGTAAAATGAACAACAGACTTGGACTTAATGCTGGATGGAAGGTGGATGTACGAGTAATGGAATAACTGTAAAAGAAATAATAATATTATAAATAAGAATAATAGGTTACTTAATGCACTTACATACGAGTATAATAGATTACGAAGATACCTATGTATATAGAGAAGAGGCGTTGAGAGTAGTATATGTAGGTATATCTATTCTCAACGCCCCTTCTCTCCGACTTATAATCCGGAGCGAAGGGGTCCTTGAGAAATAGTATACAGCATGGATAGGATTCCAGCTTTGCGACGACTTGCTTCTGAATAGGTAGCCAACCAAGCTGAGAACGAAAAGAGGTGACATGGTCATAATTTCATAAACCAAATTTCTATATGTAATTTGAATCAATAACTACTCAAAGTTACAGTTGAAAACTTCACAGATCCATCGAAATCTAAGCAGACATTAAACTATGTTTAGCGACAGGTGGAATTACAGTCAACAAACTTTGCATCGAAACTTCTCGAAGTAAGGAATACCGTGTGAAATATGCACGCTTATATTTAAACTAGAGGCCGCCCGCAACTTATACAAACTTTGGCATTTATAATATTAATAGGATTCTAGAATAGCATTTACCTAGTTAAAGATCTAAGACAAGAAGGTTAGAACTAGGACGAATTTTTTGACCAATGACCATAGAATGTACGCCAACTATAGAACAAGTTTATGTATAATTAAGGTCACTATTTTAATCAACAACTTATAAGAACAAACAAGCTTGATATGTTCGAATAATCACGCCTATTAACCAAAGCTCTAGACAAAGATAACTTTTAACTAAGAAATCGAGAATACGATAATGTATTCCAAAAATACTCGGTTTGTGATAAACTTCATACAAATTCAATGTTTCCGTTCGAAATAAAAGCATAATTACTTAGATATATATAGTCACGTCCGTGTTCCTTGCAGGGTAGACAGAGATAACAGTCTTGAAAAGACTGATAGACCACATTGAGCTGTTTGGCATAATGAAAGAATTGAGATTCAAATAGTAACAGGTTTCTAGCCCATCGTCTAAAAAACGAATCCCAAGTTTAGAAACCTATCCCTTAGTCGCCTTTTACGACGTCCATGAAAGAGAGATGTAATGGTCCTATTCTTTATTTGTATTAGGTGCTGGGCACCACACGGCACTACATTACGCTAAGAAAATGAAGAAAACTACTCCTAATAAGTAGTTGTAGTAGTATTTCTTTCATGTGATATGGTTACATTTACGAAAACTTTGTCATTATTGTTTTACGTCACACTGAAGCACAAAGGCTTTTTTATACTTTTTTTCTCTATTAGGTACCCGATGTCTTTGCAAAATTTCGAAAGCATTGCACTTGAAGAAATTACAAATATTTCTACGAATTCAAATTGAATTTCGAATGCTCATTATTTGGGTAGGGACCAGAAAAAATTTCCTTATCTATTGGTTTGACATTCATACAAACAATAAAAATGCGTAAGTCCCCTCTCTCTCCCTATACAAAGTTTCTTTTCAAAAATAACCCCAACATTTCAGCGTCTCACAAACATTGGAAAGCTATTCAAAGCGTATCGATACAAAAACATTAACAAACATTCAGATTGGTCGAGTAATCGAGTTACACATTCGATGCTGTCGAATTTTTGACACGTGGTCGAGATGACCGAAAAAATAATTTATTATCTTCCTACAGATTGTAAGTTAACGTATATATACTAATGACTATTTTCGAAAGTTATGTACATTAGTTTGAATACTACTCTTACGGTGAGGAAAAACATCGTGAGGAACCTAAACATTCAGGAAACTGGATGTGTAACCATGATCGATCCAATACGGGTTAGGTTTCCTGCAAAGGTTGTGGAGGTCAGATGGGAGTCGCATCGTGTGAAAACCTGACTCACCCAATTCAGGGTCCATGATCAAAGGCATACCCCGGGCTCCTCTCTAGAGCGGTGAGGATGCAACCGGTACTAAAAGTCATGAGGAAGAAGACTATTATTCGTACTACTAGGATTTCCTCGTCATCATAATATAACTACATGACAGTCAATTGAAAAAGGGAACTATATTTTCTATCACCAAAATTTATATTTGTCATCAAGTTGTATCACCTAATAAATAGATCTATCGCCACGAAATATTTTCGTTCTCAGATAAACAAAAATTGTTCCCAGGTATGAATTATCAAATTAATGTTAATATATGTGTAAAATAAGAGATCGATAACCAATAAAATTATATTGAATTACATGAATATAAACTTCGTTCTTATAATAACAGTTTTGTTACTTAAATAATAGCTCTGTGCTCAGAATGGTAGATCTGTCACCAAATAAATCGATTATCGATCCCTGACTGCGGCTCCTTTTTATTTGATATTTTGTCACCAATACAGTAGTAACATTTTATTTCGTTCAGATATTAAATTAATAGTATTCGTTACCAATTTAATACATTTACTACTACCAATTTAACAATAAATATTGATTATTTTAACTTTAATTAAGTGTTTTATCTACAATTATGCTAGCTATAAGCCAGCTATTAAACCAGCGCTGATTGTTCAGTGGTTATTATTGGGAACTATATTTTCTATCACCAAAATTTATATTTGTCATCAAGTTGTATCACCTAATAAATAGATCTATCGCCACGAAATATTTTCGTTCTCAGATAAACAAAAATTGTTCCCAGGTATGAATTATCAAATTACATACATACATACATACATAAAATCACGCCTCTTTCCCGGAGGGGTAGGCAGAGACTACCTCTTTCCACTTGCCACGATCTCTGCATACTTCTTTCGCTTCGTCCACATTCATAACTCTCTTCATACAAGCTCGGCGGTTTCGGGTACTTTTGACCTGACCCTTTACCAGGACGTCCTTAATTTGATCAAGATACGTTCGTCTAGGTCTTCCCACTCCGACCTTTCCCTCCACACTCTCCTTGTATATCTGCTTAGTCAACCTGCTTTCATTCATCCTCTCCACATGACCGAACCATCTTAACATACCCTTTTCTATTCCTGTAACTACATCTTCTTTCACATCACAACATTCCCTTATCACGCTGTTCCTTATCCTGTCACTCAATTTCACACCCATCATACTCCTTAACGCTCTCATTTCCACTGCATTTATTCTGCTTTCATGCTTCTTTTGCCATACCCAACTTTCACTCCCATACATTAATGTCGGGACCAACACGCCCCTGTGCACAGCCAGTCGAGCCTTTTTGGATAGTTTCTGACTGCTCATAAAGGCATGCAAAGCTCCATTCACCATGTTCCCCGCGTTCACTCTCCTTTCAATATCACTATCATACTTGCCATCTGATGTAAACTTTGATCCTAGATATACAAACTCTTTCACTTGCTCCACTTTTTCTCCTCCAATCAAAATATTACATGCTGTCACTTCTTTCTCCATTTCAAAAACCAGTGTTTTAGTTTTACTTACGTTCACTTTCATTCCTTTCTCTTTTAAAGCTTCATGCATACAGTTTACCATCTCCTGTAACTCCTCCGCTGATGACGCCAGTATAACCTGATCGTCGGCATAGAGCAGACATTTGACGAGTAACTCATTCATCCTTAATCCACTTTTAGACTCTTTCAAATCTGTCAAACAGCTATCCATAAATAGGTTGAACAGCCACGGTGACGCAACACATCCTTGCCTAACGCCTTTCTCAATCTTAAACCACTCAGTGTGCGCTCCGTTTATCCTGACACAAGCACTCGAATCCTCATATAAGGATTTCAGTGCTCGTATTAAGAGACTGCTCACCCCATGCATAGAAAGTGCTGACCACAATTCATTCCTCTCAACTCTGTCATAGGCCTTTTCCAGATCTACGAATGTGCAATAGACTTTTTGACTCTTGGCCAAAAACTTTTCGGCTATGCACCGCAAGGAAAAGATCTGATCAGTACATCCCATTCCCTTTCGAAATCCCGCTTGAGCATCCCATATTTTGTCATCAGTTTCATTCCTGACTCTATTAATCAATACCTTAGCATACAATTTGCCGACGACGCTAAGCAGGCTTATACCACGATAATTTTTGCAGTCCAGCTGTGACCCTTTTCCTTTGTAAAGTGGCACGATAACAGCCTTACACCAATCTTTTGGTACTCGGCCGCTTCTCCAACACAAATTGAAAAGGCAGTACAACTGACTAGCTACTACGCCTTTTCCTGCTTTAAGCATCTCGACCGACACTCTATCACACCCAGCAGCCTTTCCCGCTTTCATACTCTTAAGTGCTTCCACAATTTCGAACATTTCAATTTCGCCTTCCATCTCATTCTCTTTTTCTTCGCTATAGCAGAAATCTTTCTTATTTCCTTCCTTTTTTTCAAATAAACTTTCAAAATAGTCCTTCCATATCTTTAGTACACATTCTTCTCCTTTCACAACGCTACCATCCTGGCATCTGATCCTAGTCAGCTCTCTGGTTATAGTATTTCCTCGGGCTGACCTTACGGATTTCCAGAATACTTTCAGATTTGACTGAAAGTCTTCTGATAGCCTTTTATCAAAATCCTCTTTATACTCTTCTTTCTTTCTAATCACAGCTTTCTTAACCAAATCTTTAATTTTCTTATATTCCTTACGTGCTTCATTCACATCTTCATCTATAACCTCTTGCATTCTTAAGTTAGCTTTTGCTGCTAACAAATCCAGCCATGCTTTCTTCTTTAATCGCACAAGTTCTTGCACATCTTTACTCATCCACGCATTTTTGTGATTTTTTCCTTTCCTTCTTCTACTTACACCACACACTTCAACAGCTACTTTCACAATTCTTTCTTTAAATTCCTTCCATCCATCTTCAATATCGCTCATTTCCTCTAAATCTTCAAATTCATCCTTCAGTCTATTAATATACTTCTTACCTACATCCATATCTTGCAAATTTTCTACTTTTACTCTTTCCAAAGCGCTGGTTTGCTCCCTTACCCTGTGCCGCCAGCGATTGAAGATACCCCTTATCCGGGATATCACCAGTAAATGGTCCGAGTCAATGCCAGCACCGCGATATGCACGGGTATCCAGCACTTTGTTCTTCAATCTTTCATCTACAATCACAAAGTCTATCATACTTTTTAAAATACCTTCCACTCTTGTGTAGGTGTGGATCTCTTTATGTTGAAACATTGAGTTCGACACAAAAAGATCCCACTCTAGACAAATTTCTAATACACTTCTTCCATTATCATTCACCTTTTCGTCACCAAACGCACCAAGCACCTTTTCATATCCATCACGCTTTACACCCACCCATCCATTAAAATCACCTAACATAATAATCTTCTCATTTGGCTTGGTAACTTTCAATACTTCTCTTACACTATTCCAGAACTCCTCGTTTTCGCTTTTTGCTGATGTTGTACCCCTCGAACCCACATCCCAAGGTGCATAAACACCTAGAACGAAGATCCGAGTGATTCCAACTTTCAGCCTAATCCATAGAAGACGAGGGCTGACACACTCATACTCATTCACGCACTCAGCCATTCGTGCAGAAAGAATTAGACCGACCCCTTGACAGCCTCGGCTGGTACTGGAAATTCCAGACCAATACGCCGTGTAAGGGCCGTGCTGCGTCGCGTCGCATCCTTTCCGCTTCGTTTCATTCACGCACAACACATCCAAACGTCTTTCATCCATCATCTGGCATACTTCCTCAATCTTATCCTTCATTCCTCCTCTTACATTCATCGTCGCAAAGCGGCTTTCAGCAGACCGCATACCGCTCCCGCCGGGAACGAGACGTGATGGGGTGCGGACACCATCGCCGCCATCTAGGTGCTCTTTCAAAAGATTTGCATCCATGCGATTCCCACGAGACGCTAGGGAAAAATTTTGTCCGCCCCAGCAGAGCCCCGCATGCCAGGGTAAGGCTAGCCATTACCTGGGGGTCGCCCAACCCCATGGCGGAAGTGGCACGCTCGAGACTAGGCTCGCCCCTAGCCATGCATCCATCGGCGCGGCAGACCTTAGATTGGCAGGGATTTACATTAAAGAGGAATCCCAAGTCTATCCCTTAGTCGGCTCTTACGACATCCGTGGGAAAGAGATGGAGTGGTCCTATTCTTTTGTAATGGTGCCGGGAACCACACGGCACAATTATCAAATTAATGTTAATATATGTGTAAAATAAGAGATCGATAACCAATAAAATTATATTGAATTACATGAATATAAACTTCGTTCTTATAATAATAGCTTTGTTACTTAAATAATAGCTCTGTGCTCAGAATGGTAGATCTGTCACCAAATAAATCGATTATCGATCCCTGACTGCGACTCCTTTTTATTTGATATTTTGTCACCAATACAGTAGTAACATTTTATTTCAATCAGATATTAAATTAATAGTATTCGTTACCAATTTAATACATCAATTTATAATTTTAATGAAAAAATGATCAAAGGGGCGGAGACGAATTGGCGCGCTTTAAAAATTGACCAATCCGGCCTCAACGATGGGTAGTAGTTAACTATTGATTATTTTAACTTTAATTAAGTGTTTTATCTACTATTCTGCTAGCCATAAGCCAGCTATTTTAAACCAGCGCTGATTGTTCAGTGGTTATTATTTTTAAGAATAAATATTGATTATTTTAACTTTAATTAAGTGTTTTATCTACTATTCTGCTAGCCATAAGCCAGCTATTTTAAACCAGCGCTGATTGTTCAGTGGTAATTATTTTCAACAATAAATATTGATTATTTTAACTTTAATTGTTTTATTTACTACTCTGCTAAAAATTTTATTTAAATATAATTTATACTACCAGTGGAAATTTAGAACCTTGGGAGTCTAGTTAAGTAGCAGAATCTTTTGGTTGAAACGATGATGACAACCCTAATTTTTTATTTGAACTTAATGCAATTTTCTAGTAACATAATATGATTTATTGGTGATCTCTTTAAATTAGTTTGCTTAAATACTTATTAGGACACACCTATTATAATACATACAAAAACATTTATTTGGTACTAGACCTTATATCTCAGGATTTTAGGTGATTTATTGTGGAACTGATTTTGCATTGTTTGGTGACTACATTTTGGTGACAGATCTACTATGTTGAGGACAAACCCTATTATTTAAGAAACACAAAACTAATTAAATTGGTGATAGCTTAAATGATACCCTATTTTTAAGAATAAATATTGATTATTTTAACTTTAATTAAGTGTTTTATCTACTATTCTGCTAGCCATAAGCCAGCTATTTTAAACCAGCGCTGATTGTTCAGTGGTAATTATTTTCAACAATAAATATTGATTATTTTAACTTTAATTGTTTTATTCACTACTCTGCTAAAAATTTTATTTAAATATAATTTATACTACCAGTAGAAATTTAGAACCTTGGGAGTCTAGTTAAGTAGCAGAATCTTTTGGTTGAAACGATGATGACAACCCTAATTTTTTATTTGAACTTAATGCAATTTTCTAGTTACATAATATGATTTATTGGTGATCTCTTTAAATTAGTTTGCTTAAATACTTATTAGGACACACCTATTATAATACATACAAAAACATTTATTTGGTACTAGACCTTATATCTCAGGATTTTAGGTGATTTATTGTGGAACTGATTTTGCATTGTTTGGTGACTACATTTTGGTGACAGATCTACTATGTTGAGGACAAACCCTATTATTTAAGAAACACAAAACTAATTAAATTGGTGATAGCTTAAATGATACCCATTGAAAAATGCTTCTTATGCTCTAATTATCCATGAGGACAAGACAATTTTGTAGGATACAATCAAGATAATAGAGTTAATTAAATAGAATAGGACCACTCTATTCTATACCCATAGATGTCGTAAAAGACGGCTAATAAGAATAAGCAGTAAATAATTCATCTAATGCAGCTTTTACCATGATTCAATATATGTTTACATATTTAATTCTTACTCGCTGTACGACTCGCAAGTGTAACTTTCCTACTCCACTCGCCCAATGTGAAGTTGTACAAAGAATGAAGATCTTATTGGTTCGTTCGTATTAGGTCTGAAGGTGCTCGGCACGGGTTCTAGTGCCTATTATGCAAGGTTTGAATGATCAATTTAACTTTTGCCACTGAAAAGTGGTAGGAGTTTGGATAAATTGATGTGGTATTTGATCTAGGCATCTTGAGAGCAAAAGAAGACTTTTAAAGTTGTTAAAAAGTTTGTGTTGTAAGCACGTAAATTTAAAGTTGCATATTGCATTACTGAAAATGGTGGAAAGGTTATTAAAAATAAATGAGTTTCATTTTGTCTCATTTCTAAAAAAAGAGGACAATCATGTAATATTTTTTCTGGGGTTGAAAACCCGAACTGGATCATTAGTTTTCACAAATACCTAAGTACTTGAAATCCAAGCTTGTGGAAATTATTTAATTCAAACGAATAGCTGAATTCTTAGTTCGGCGTGTCACTCACAACTGGGAACGAAATAATTTGAAATTGTTAAAACTGTTTAAATTCAAATTCAAAAATTTTATTCATTATTATAGGATATTTCATATCGCTTAATAATTGTCAAATATTTTGGTTACACAACATTGGTTGACGTCAAAGTGAAAGACGTTCGATTTGAAAAAGTCATCATTCGACAATTTTGAGTGAGACGCTTAGTTTGTTAATAGCACCTCGAGGAAAAGCATACGATAACTTGCGTAACTAACTTATTATATTGTGTTGATGTGCGGCCAACGTGTAGCTTTGAACCCCTGTCATCATATTAAAGGTAATTTGTTATAACTGTATTGTGCTAAAATTGTTTATAGTATTTCAATTATGGTGTAGGTGGACTGGTGTTATATGTAACGGGATTTCTAAGATGAAAGGCATCCTGGCCCTAATCAGCGACCATATTAGATGAACCATGATTTAATATATTTTATTTTAATACAGGAAAAATGACACAGATTTAGTTAGCCTCGAATGGATTAGATCGAACAATCCTACTAATATTATAAAAGCGAAAGTTTGTATATCAGTATAGATATTTGTTACTCTTTCACGCAAAAACTACTGAACCGATTACGATGAAATTTGGTATGAAGGTAGCTGAAGACCCAGAATAACATATAGGCTACTTTTTATCCCGGAGTTCCCGCGGGATTGATAAGGTTTCGGACGAAGTCGCGGGCGGCCTTCAGTTAATAATAATAATGAAGTGGCACCTGTCATTTTAATCTCAGTTACTCTAGCCCCTGTTTATACAGTAAGGGATAAACACGTGATTACATGTATGTATGTATGTAACAACTTTAGCCACAAATGGCCAAAACAACGCTGCTCCGCCGAGTTACCTGGTTACCAAGTTGCAGTAGGTAGTCCGTCATATGCATAAAGTTACTTAACTCGCAGAATCTTGTTAACTCCTGTGGAACTTCAGGGGAGTTCTATCTTAGGTTAATGAGAAATTAAGTAAATGTTTGGAGGTTATGTCTAAAATACATTAGATATTTCAGTATTTAAGATATACATACATGTAGTCACGTCTATATCCCTTGCGGGGTATACAGAACCAACAGTACAGAAAACACAAAAATATATACATATATGTATATATGGTTTACATTATTATTAGGTATAAACTATGAGTATGTTCAAATAAAGTTAAATAATATTTTTAAATGAAATCTTTTTAATAGTTCTCTCAGTTTTTGAGTAAATCTAATAAAAATGTGCATTTACACCGTTTTACATTTCATCAAGTTGGTTTTTCTTAAAAAATAATTATAATTAAAATAATTCTTTTTGATGAAATATATACAAAATCAAACTTAAAAAAAAAACAAGATTAATTTCCACAGAAGATACACTAGATACTAACTGCAATTCGATCGCCAATCAGAATTCAGAGAATGTTATAGTATAACTGAACTAGATTCAGAGTACAAGTATTCAAATGGACGAAAAGCCTCTCGTACAAGCCGGTAGTCATGTTTCATGGACAGCTGAGAATATAATTCAATATCTTCTGTGGAGTACGATATATCGACTTACGACTTGAATGGAGCGTTGTTGAATCGGTAAGGTGCCCAGTTAAAAGTGATGCGCAGAAAGGCACAGGTTCGAGTCGGCCTTGTACTAATGAATATATCTTCATTCAGTGGCGCATCATTCGTCCTCCCGACGTTAGTCTTGGTTACAACTTCACTTTTCTGGCGAGCAGCCCGAGATGCACCTTTGACTACTTATGATGGTTGGTTGGGTAAGGCAGGCCTTCGCAACCTTTGGAACATTGACAATGTGCATTATCAGTCAAACTTGTCATATCTCTTTTTTTTTTCACTGGTTTATAAAAAAAGACATCTCTTTTTCGCCGGGTAATAAACAACAAGATGGTCTCCACTTTCGTAGCTCGCAGTTCTCGCTCTGCGCTGTTCTAACGAAGGCATTCATGCGGCCGGCCCGTAGTGTTCTGAAAAGATATGCTGCCTTAAATTGAATCAAACTTTGCAATTAAAAGTTACAGGTGGTGTCGGGTTAGTAAGTCAGACTTTGTGAATAAGAAAAGGGTAAGAAGGGCGATCACTCAGCGATAGCATGTATAGTATAGTCAGCCTCCCCTCTAGAAGTCCCTATTCTAGTAATACAGAACTAAAGGGACAATACAGAGATTTTGTTAGGGGTCAAGAAAGGAAGCGCTTTTGAGCAAAAACAAGATATTTCTACAATTCTTGCTTATGTTGGATAATTAGGTAAAATTTCAACATACATACATACATATGGTCACATCTATATCCCTTGCGGGGTAGACAGAGCCAACAGTCTGGAAAATACTGAATGGCCACGCTCAGCTATTTGGCTTAATGATAGAATTGAGATTCTAATAGTGACAGGTTGCTAGCCCATCGCCCAAAAAGAATCCCAAGTTTGTAAGGCTATCCCTTAGTCACCTTTTACGACATCCGTGGGAAAGAAATGGAGTGGTCCTATTCTTTCTTGTATTGGTGCCGGGACCCACACGGCACGGTAAAATTTCAACCCCATGTTTATTCTAATTATTTGGAAGGAGAAACATATACTGAGGCAATTATTTTAATAAGCGACACGATTTATAAGACACCCTGTATATGTCAACGTTTTATTTTTCAAATCTTTATTTAAACAAGGGACTTTTGTCTTTAAGACATGTCAGTCCCAATGTCTACGTTGGATTTGTGAACACAATTGAAGAATAAATTATTTTTTGGTTATAACAAAGGAGCGTTTCGTGAAATCAAATTCTATTCAGAGTCGCAGTTACGAGTTAAATGATTAAACAGTACCTGTTGTTTATTCGCGAGAGTTCAACTCTCGCCTCACAAATGTAATTTACACTGAAATACCAGGGCACCAGACAATGCTACATTTTCAACTACATTGTTGATTTTATGTCATACACATTCAATGCTTCATTGTATGTATCTTAAATTTAATTGAGATAATTAGGATTTAAATATTGTGCCGTGTGGTTCCCGGCGCCTGTATAAAAAAGAATAGGACCACTCTATCTCTTTCCCATGGATGTCGTAAAAGGCGACTAAGGGATAGGCTTACAAACTTGGGATTCTTTTTTAGATCGCCTAAAAAAAGAATCCCAATTTGTCAGCCTTCGCCTTGATTGTCATTAAAAAAATACGCGAAAAGAGAAACAGCTGGCACAAATTATTTTTTTCTTCTTTTTTTATGTTTTTCTTCCATACTAAATAAGCATGAAAACAATCTTTGTTGATAAATAACCTGTACATAAACGGTTTTATTTGCAAGATGTATCCAAATCGCAATAATTTATGGAGTAAATCTATTATCTAGTTTTAACTTTATATTTTTATTGATATTTTACTTTTATAGCAGAAATAAACGATTTAATGCCAGCTTGGAGTTTAACGGCACGTTTTATTGCGAAGATTCCAGTGGCTGATTGTTATTTTGATTGGCTATCAGTTTCGTGATGATCCGCCAGAAAATAAAGTCTACCTCAGCATCAGTTATACATACATACATATATAAAATCACGCCTCTTTCCCGGAGAAGTAGGCAGAGACTACCTCTTTCCACTTGCCACGATCTCTGCATACTTCCTTCGCTTCATCCACATTCATAACCCTCTTCAGCCTACCTCAGCATCAGCTATATTCTACCATTTATTGTTGAAAGCACGCCTACGTTTCTCTCTCCGATGTGTTTGTAGGGATTGTGGCAAGTGGACAATTGTAATGTCTGCTTGCCTCTCCGGAAAAGATGCTTAGTTTTATGTACATATGTATGTATTTCGTATCTTTAGCTCAAAACCTGGTTCAGTCATCGAACAGGGGCGCGAACTTTCGATTTTTTTTTCTTTTTTCTAATTTTTTAGCTTTCAAATGCAGGCACTGGCGTTCGGGAAATTGAACCATCTAATAGAAGGACCTGTAAAGGCTAGTGAAACCTATATGTACATACATACATATGATCACGTCTATATCCCTAGCGGGGTAGACAGAGCCACCATTCTTTAAAAGACTGATAGGTCACATTCAGCTGTTTGGCTTAGTGATAGAATTGAGATTCAAATAGTGACAGGTTGCTAGCCCATCGCCTAAAAGAGGAATCCCAAGTTTATAAGCCTATCCCTTAGTCGCCTTTACGACATCCGTGGGAAAGAGATGGAGTGGTCCTATTCTTTTTTGTAATGGTGCCGGGAACCACACGGATGTTTCCAATATATGTATGTTGTCTGTAACCTGGTCTGTGCGTAGCTGCCGGCCACGCATTAAAGTTAAAAAGACGAAGAAAAAGTACTTATTTTGTTCAAAAACAGATTACAGGACACAAATATATTAGAAATTGAAGAAAAACGATTCTGAATATGAACAACAATTGGGTTTGAATTTTACTTACTACTGGATATTTTAAATGCATTAATTGAATCACCGATATAAAGCTAAAGCAATTGCATTAATGGATTAATTCATTAAAACAGGTATAGGTTTTATGATTACGATTTAAATTTATTGCTGCAGAGACCCACTTCAATGTTGTTGATTAAACTACCATAAAATATTCATTTATTATCAAAGAAATAATAATTTTTTAAAAGTGTTCTTCAAAAATAAATGTAATTTAAACACATGTATAACAATAATATTTTGATATGGTGTAGATAGCGTCTCAGTTTCTGACATACATATAGTATAATAAAAAAATATTCCACTGTAACTCCATTTTGATATTTTGGCAGCGAGCCGTCTTACTAGATACGCGTAGTGAGCGCACGTTATCCAATATTCAGTGTACCATTTTGATACTAAGTTAAGCGTATTTACAAGCATAGTAAATCATGATAACTATTCAAAATTCAAACGCGATTTACCAAACACCCTGTATATTTATTGACCCTCTTGATCGTGATCATATACGTACTTTGGTCATCTCCCTAGGCATAACGCAATAAGATGATAATTCTAATAATGAGACATTGTCATGTGGTTCCCGGCACCAAAACAAAAAAGAATAGGACCACTCCATCTCTTTCCCGTGGATGTCGTGAAAGGCGACTAAGGAATAGGCTTACAAACTTGGGATTCCTTTTTAGGCGATGGGCTAGCAACCTGTCACTATTTGAATCTCAATTATATCATTAAGCTAAATAGCTAAACTTGGCCGTTCTGTCTTTTTAAGACTGTTGGCTCTGTCTACCCCGCAAGGGATAAAGACGTGACCAAGTGTATGTGTGTGAGACATTGTAATAAGTAGTCATAAATTTTATCGGCTAATTTATTCTCTCGTTCAAGGTTAGTTAGACTTTCAAGACAGGGGTGAAATTAAAAGCAGATTTGCAATGCTAATTTTCTCTTATGCCGAGAATTATTCTGGTAACCTTGATGAAGGAAAACAAGTTCACGTCAGATTTGACCCACGAACGAAATGTGAGTTGTTACCGGCACTTTTTCCAACTATCCAACTGATATTTTCAAAGCATTGTTTAACAACATCCATGGGTAGGTAAAATAAGGGATAAGTCCTATTCTATGCCGGGGAACCACACAGTATATTTCAAATATTATACATCCAAATTCCATGAACGTTGTTTATCAAAAAAATTACTTTAAATATTATGCATTGTTCATCAAATTAATAACAGTTTCTTAAACTGGGAAAGTAAACAAGCGGTTAGCAAAAAAAAACACGATTTTCTCCGAAGTCGCGGTCGGCGGGACTTAATTAATTTTAAATTGGACGTGGTTAGTTCGTGACAACGTATTGTTTTATGAAAACTGTTCTAGATGGACGGTGATTAAAACTCAGTTTGTTTTATGGGAAAGAGATGGAGTGGTCCTATTCTTTTTTCACTGGTGCCGGGCACCACCACACGGCTGTCGTAAAAGGCGACTAAGGGATAGGCTTACTAAATTGGGATTCTTTTTTTTTTAGGCGATGGGCTAGCAACCTGTCACTATTTGAATCACAATTCTATCAGGAGGCCAAATAGCTGAACGTGGCCATTCAGTCTTTTCAAGACTGTTGGCTCTGTCTACCCCGCAATGGATATAGACGTGACAATATGTATGTATGTTTGTTTTATATTGGCACTAGCTTCCGCCCGAGGCGTGTCTCGTGTGTAAAATGTAGCCCGTTTCAGATTGATATAAATGTTTGTCACGTTATCCATATCTTAAATAAATAAATAAATATATAAAGGACAAATTACACAGATTGAGTTAGCCTCGAAACTTGTGTTACGAGATACTAACTCAACGGTACTATATTGTATAATAAATACTTATACAGATAAACATCCAAGACCCAGACCAATCAGAGAAAGTTCTTTTCTCATCATGCCCTGACCGGGATTCGAACCCGGGACCTCCGGTGTCACAGACAAGCGTATTACCGCTGCGCCGCTGAGGCCGTCAAAATCTGTGACTTATCAAAATTACTTCGAGTGTTATTCATTAATTCAGTCAGAGTTAGTTATTGATTCAAAATAACTCTTTAATGGACACTAAAATAATAATACTAGGGAATGTTTTTTTTTTTTTTTTTTTTTTTTTTTTTTTTTTTTTTTTTTTTTTTTTTTTTTTTTTATGGGACAAATTACACAGATTGAGTTAGCCTCGAAGTAAGTTCAAAACTTGTGTTACGAGATACTAACTCAACGATAATATATTTTATAATAAATACTTATATAGATAAACATCCAAGACTCAGGCCAATCAGAAAAAGTTCTTTTCTCATCATGCCCTGGCCGGGATTCGAACCCGGGACCTCCGGTGTCACAGACAAGCTTACTACCGCTGAGCCACAGAGGCCGTCAGTCAATGTTTTAAAATTTGTTTCTTGCTTGTAACGTTATTTACAAATGACTAAGTTTAAAATTTCTATAAATCATGATTACTGGACACATTGATCTCAATATGTATTCTGTATCTCAAATTGTGTATGTAAAAATGACCCCTTCTTAATTTTTGGCCAATTTGGCTCTGACAACAGCGAAAGTCTGTGGAAGTCTTGTAACATCAGTGGATGAAATCGCAATATCAAAAAAATATTATCATCTCTGTATTCTGTGATAAAAATCATGTCTTTTTCGAAATTAATTAATTATCTGTTTGGTATGATACTATCAAAAAGCCAAACAGCTAAACGTGGCCTATCAGCCTTTTGGCTTGCTCTGTCTACCCCGCAAGGGATATAGACGTGATTCTATATATGTTTGTATGTTTTACTAAGATATTTACGTACTTCATCAACCGACTTCAAAAAGAAGTAGACCCTCATTTCCATTTTACATTTATACTTGTTTTGTAAGTATTAAGTAGGTATTTGTGGGACAAAATATTCGTGTAACTAAAATATTTTGTTAACTCCGTAATTAAGCATGAGCATTTGAAAACTTGTTAGCACGTAAGAATACTTCACGGAATCTATTTTCGATCCTAGACTGAATGGAACTCGAGATTTGAAGCAAGTCTAACGGAAACTTTGGAGGCTCTCGGGTCACGCTCTGAAAGGTCGCCATAGCGAAAAAATAAACAGAAAGTTATGTTCTTCAAATGATTGTGAGCGCTTTTTAAATCAGTATCGTCAGATCATCCAATAATTTTAAAAACTTAAAAAAACATCCATTAATATATTATAACTAAGAATAGAATAGATTTATTTTCAAAATTGGTTACAAGGTATCACTTTTTTTATGAGCTAGCAAACTATCACTATTAGATTCTCAATTCCGTCGTGAAGCCGTACAGCTGAACGTGGCCCTTCAGTCTTTTCGAGACTCTTGGCTCTGTCTACACCGCAAGGGAATACAGATGTGACCAGACTATAATTTATGTGACTATAATTTATTTATACAAATAAAATAGTGACGATGACCTTCTGATGATCATCATCTTGTTGCTACGGCAAGTTAATACCATTCGGAACTCCACGATTGGAACCTCAAGTTTATGAAAAGGACCTCCTCTCCTGTATTTTTTTCCATTCCCATAAATATTTGAATAAGCCGCTGTATAAATAAATTGCGGAGATATATATCTATACTAGAGGCCGCCCGCGACTTCGCCCGCGTGGAATCATTCCCGCGGGGACTCCGAGATAAAAAGTAGCCTCTATGTTATTCTGGGTCTTCAGCTACCTACATACCAAACTTCATCGTAATTGGTTCAGTGGTTTTTGCGTGAAAGAGTAACAAACATCCATACTGACATCCTGACGTACTCACAAACTTTTGCATTTATAATATTAGTAGGATTAACTTTTAAGCTGCGGTTAAGGTGCCCGAATAAACTGCGGATTAGCAATTTGAACCTAAAATCGATCGTGATCCCATTTTCTTCTGGAAATTTCTACAACATAATATTATTTAGAACCTATTGTATAAAACCAAATGTATTTATTACAACAAAATAATAATTCAATATTGAAGGAAATGTGACAACAATTCCGATTCGTTGTGAGAATATTCCGACACCCACTAATGAACATAATCCCGAACAAATACATACAATTGCGAATAATGTCCATTCGAAACAGTCCAATATGAGACTGTTTCTTAAAATAGAAAAACAATTAATGGTTTGGTGATATTTTTCCTCACATTTTATCTATTATGTAAACAATAATATATACGAGTATTTATGTAATAAATGCGTGGCGTTTCAGTCTTGAAAAAACTGGCTCTGTCCACCCCGCTAGGGATATAGACGTGACTATGTTTAAGTATGTAGTTGACAATTGTCGATATATGTATGTATAATAAAGCTTTCGTTACTGAGGGAATAACTGGCATACAACGCACAGCAAAACCACTGGTTTTAGAGACTTTTTAATTTGGTATGACTGTTCCTTAATGTGTATTCTGGAGTGGACTAAGGAAAGGTCTCCCGAAAATCCCTCGGGAATCAATGGAACTTGTCATTTTACGCAGGCGGAACTGCGGGCTTACTTTAGACTATATAGTTTTCCATTTTGACTTGAGCTGGCCAGGAATCAAACCTGGGTCTCGGATAAAAAAGCAAACATACTCTATCTATACTTATAATAAATCTGTAGAGAGGTCAATTCTGTACATGGAATATATTTTCAAAATAACTATCAGGGGGTGATAAGTGATCGATACTGATGCCAAAAATGCAATCAGTAAAATTTTTGTCTGTCTGTCTGTCTGTCTGTCTGTCTGTCTGTCTGTCTGTATGTTCTTTATAGAAACAAAAACTACTTGACGGATTTTAACGAAACTTGGTACAGTTATTCTTCATACTCCTGAGCAGGTTATAGTATACTTTTCATTACGCTACAATCATTAGGAGAAGAGCAGTGAAAGGAAATGTTGGGAAAACGGGAGAAGTTACTTGATTTTTTAAGCTTCCGTCGCGTGTGCAGCCTTAATGGTTAAAGATACAGCAAAACCATGTATAACAGAAATATTCTTCATAAAATTATTAAAAAAATATCCCAAGACAGCATAAGTCTATCTTTTATGGTTGACTCACAATAACACGTGTAATTCCTAATAGCTTAGCAGTTCGGAGATTTCTGATTATATTTCTTTACTCTGATGTTTATAATAGGTACCAATAACACTCACACTCATTCATAATTCTTAAAAATTAATATAAGTACCTATTCTATAAAAAAGAATAATCGAAATCGGTATAGAAACACCAAACTTATACATGAAATAAAATACCCTAACAAGCCATCACGCGTAAATACTGAATCATGTTATAAGGATTATTTTTGCGTAACGGTGGCCGCGCTCGACGCGGCTAGCGGCGGCAGGGTATAAAAGGGGCAGGAGGCGAGCGCAAGCTTCATGACCAAGGCAGCCAGGGGGAGACTTCACGCAGTTCTCTCTTCCAGCCTCCCCCTGAGGACGAAGCTCGGGATCTACCAAACGTACGTCAAATCCCGCTTCACGTACGCGGCCCCGGCGTGGTACGCATTCTGCTCTGAGACCAACAGGAGAAGACTCAGAGCCCAAGAGAACCAAAGTCTCAGAGCAGTCGTCGGAGCCCCGCGCTACGTGAGGAACTCGACGATGCTCAGGGACTTGAAGTGGGAGAACCTAGATATTCGAGAGGGCGGACGCGTCATCACACAGCCACCTGCGCGGCATCGCGCCGCTGCACTCCGCTCCCTCCGGGCCGTCGGCTGAAACCCTCCCCTCGCTGCCATGCGGCTGACGTCGTCAACCAGTGACGACGCCGCCGCCGATGGCAACTCCCAGCGTATGAAGACGTGAAGACCCAGGCCGTCACGGCCGCCCCATCGACCTGCCTACAGTCGTAGGCAGCGATGATGCCATTGAAGAGGGCCAAAAGCCCTGACCAATCTACTTCGACTCCACTAAGGGAGTATGGGAAGACCCGACGACGGCAAGACAGTATTGCACAGGCGTTTCAACTTTATTTTCCTGCCTTTTTCTTTTGTAAGTTGTAGGTACATATTTCTGGTTATAATTCTATTAGAATATTTTTTTTAGTTTAAATAGGCACTTAGATTTATCTATACTAATATTATAAAACTGAAGAGTTTGTTTGTTTTTTTTAATGTGCTAATCTAAAGGACTACTGGTTCGATTTGAAAGATTATTTTTGTATTGAATAGACCATTTATCGAGGAAGGCTTTAGGCTATATAACGTCTAGATGCAACTATTAAACTATTAGGAGCGAAAAAATAATGGAAAATGTGAAAAAAATCGTGGAAGGAGCATCCTTGAGGGCTTCAATGATGCCCAAAATAACTATTCCACGCGGACGGAGTCGCAGGCACAGCTAGTATACAAATAAAAACAATTAATAAATACATATATTATACGGGACAAATTACACAGATTGAGTAAGCCTCGAAGTAAGTTCGAGACTTGTGTTACGAGATACTAACTCAACGATACTGTATTTTATAATAAATACTTATATAGATAAACATCCAAGACCTAGGCCAATCAGAAAAGTTCTTTTCTCAATAAGCCCTGGCCGGTATTCGAACCCCGGACCTCCGGTGTCGCAGACAAGCGTACTACCGCTGCGCCACAGAGGCCGTCTAAATATATAACTATACACAACAAGTTTGCATGAATCGGTATGCACTTATTACATGTTTAAAATCATTTACGCGTAACAAGGAACGTTTCTTTGCATACATTTTTCACAGCAAACATCTATTTTCGCATAACGCTGAACGTATTCCGCTTACGATGCTCATTTTGCAAAGTGTACGTCAGTAAACATTTTGTCAAGATGCGATCGATAGTCCGCAGATTTTCTCGCCTTGCCTCTTTTTCCTAACTGTCCCGAATCTTAGTGCTGGGCCTAGCAGAGATACTGCACTACTCACCCTGGTCTTTGAAAGTTTCACCAATAGGATAACGCCTCTGGAAATTTTGATGGATAAGTTTGTCCTTTGTTTCATTGCTTTTAACATCAGAGCAGAATAGCTAAGCAAATTATGCGAATTTATTGTAGCTACCTTAACAATGTAGGATAATGATTTTGAATGAAAAATAGGAAAGTGGAAAATAATGAAATAGTTAGAGCCAATTTCGAAAGAGTAGAAATATGTATGTACAAATATTGATCGTTAAACGATAAACGATCTAAGTAGGAGAAAGGGCACCATAACAAAATATGCACAGAAACCTACCTAAATCTTGTAGATTCGTAGCTGTCAGCTCGGTGTTGCCAGCATAACGGGTTTACCGCAAAATTTGCAAGTTCAACTCTTCATCGAAGTTCCTTAACAACTCCAAATTTACTTGCAAGCATTATTTATTACGGCTTTGTTCATTATTCACAAGTTGCTTTCATTTTGTGACGTTACTGAAAATATATTTGAAATAATAACAGTGACACAATCATTATTCTGTTTTATATTAACAGAAATTAATTTGTAAAATTTTATTGAGTATTTAACATTATTAATTAACGACAATCCGATCAGTAATATGCGTAATCTATTAACACATAAAAACATTATCTTTGGGATATAATATATAAAATATAGAATTATTAATTTACTTTACAATTATGGAAAATCATGCTATTAATATCAGTGAAGACCTTAAATAATACAATAAGAGACAAAATGAAAAGATAATACTACCAACTAATTTTAATGAAATTAAAAACAGTATAAGCTATGTAGGTTTTTAGCCGTAAACATAATTTATTTCATACCCGATTAATAGTGTCCGAGGGGACAATACATAGTTACAAAATTAAATCCTACTACTATTATAAAGGCGAAAGTTTGTATGGATGTATGGATGTTTGTTACTCTTTCACGCAAAAACTACTGAACCGATTACCATGAAATTTGGTATGTAGGTAGCTGAAGACCCAGAATAACACATAGGCTACTTTTTATCCCAGAGTTCCCGCGGGATTGATAGGGTTTCCATGCGGACGAAGTCGCGGGCGGCCTCTAGTAAATAATAATCTTTCTAAGCACGATCAAATCGTAACAATGTTTCTTTGCCGTTTTATAATTTGGACTTTATCAAAGTGCCGAATCAAGAAACAAGGGATTAGACTTTAAAACAAAATACGATACAATATTTTTATATGTGCCGTGTGGGGGAACCACACAGCACATATTCACATATTCATTACCCTTTCTTAGTCCACTCCTAGAATACACATTAAGGAACAATCATACTACTAATATTATAAAGCTGAAGAGTTTTGCCGTGTGGTTCCCGGCACCAATAAAAAAAAAGAATAGGACCACTCCATCTAGTTCCCATGGATGTCGTAAAAGGCGACTAAGGGATAGGCTTATAAACTCGGGATTCTTCTTTTAGGCGATGGGCTAGCAACCTGTCACTATTTGAATTTCAATGGCTCTGTCTACCCCACAAGGGATATAGACGTGATTATATGTATGTATATATTTTTTATAATACTTAATTATCTGCTGAATAGTTAAATAAGTTAAAAAAAAAACATGAAAATTCTGCGCGAAAGAAGTCTTACGCAAACGTTAATACTTACTACATAAACCTTAAAAACTTCTTCCAAATAAAATGAAACTTGGTATTATTTATACAATGTTTTTCAAATCTAATTAACAGGGAATCAAATGAGTTCTTAGAAGGACCGAAATGTTTTCATTTAAATTCAAACACAGGCAGGTGCGTGCTTGTGAAGTAATAACGAGGTTCTATTGTTTTACATACATACATAAAATCACGCCTCTTTCCCAGAGGGGTAGGCAGAGACTACCTCTTTCCACTTGCCACGATCTCTGCATACTTCCTTCACTCCATCCTCATAAATAACTCTCTTCATGCAAGCTCGGCGGTTTCGGGTACTTTTGACCTGACCCTTTACCAGGATGTCCTTAATTTGATCAAGATACGTTCGTCTAGGTCATCCCACTCCGACCTTTCCCTCCCTCCTATTGTTTTATTATATTTCTATTACTGGTTTTTGCCTTACCGCCTTACTGTCGTATTTTACAGGAGGGTTTATTCATCTAAGAAAGATCTCAACTCCAGAAAGCCTCCCCAAAGGCCTGGTGGTCAAGGGAACTACAAAGCGACGAGCTTGCATGATGTGACTTGTATGTGGAAGCGAAAGAAGTATGCAGGGATCGGGATAAGAGGAGAATGCAGTATCTTCATACCTTGTTGTTGTTTTACCGTTGTTTTACCTCGCCGTAAGATCATCAGTTGGTAATCAAACTAATGTAAGTATATAACTTCGTTAATAGTCATTGGTATATGGCTGAGGTGGGATTTGATCCTGTGCATTTTATGCGCATCACTCATTTCAACCGGGCACCTTACCGATTCGTCCACCGACGCTCAGTCTTTGATGTTCAGGAGAAAATAAATAAAAAAAAACAATGTGCACAGCTGCCTAAGCTTGATCCTTTACCCAAGAAGAAAAACTCAGCTGAAGTTTTAATTAGAACCTATATAAATTGCCGGTCTTGTCCAAGTAGGAAGTCATTGCCTTGAGCGACTTCTTGTATTCGTTATAAACTTGGCAGATGATTCAAGATACTTATTATTATTTACATACCTATATAAGTATTTTCCTTATATTTAATTTTCAGTTTGTAATCATTAAGTTCCTTATTTATTAATTACTAGCTTTCCCCCGCGACTCCGTCCGCGCGGATGTCGGTCTTCGCGTAGATGGTTTATTTCCCCATTTTATTTTCAGTCCGGTCAATTTAGACCAAAAAATAGGAATGAAGCTACATTAATTCCCATCAAGCTGAAAATGAGTATAATTGTTTAAAACACAATCAAAAGCATTATTTCAAAATTCCCCATGATTCCGGTTTAAGGAAAAAAATTACCCAAGGTCAAAGGTAAGAAAATGGGATTTTCACGATTTTCTTCAAAACGGTAAGTTTTATAGGAAAATTACCTCAGACATAGATTGTAGATCATAAAAATATCTATAAAAAGGAATCAATATTTTTTCACTAAAGCTACCGTTTCTAATATATAACGATGCAAAAATTTGCAAGCGTCATAATATGCATAAGCACGTCTCGTATATACTCTATGTAGCAGTAATATAAGTAAAAATATTGTTCTGTCGGTAATTTTAACTTGAATTCAAAATATAAAATATACATAAGTATAATGAAACCCAGTCCCTTCATTTATACTGTAGTGAAAACTTGAGACAACATCTGTCTCTCTGTTTAATTGTGTACGTGGCTAGGGTCGTATAGCTGCTTTATCTCAGAATGCTCAACACATGAAATACCGTTAGTCTTTAATAATAGTTGTCCTTGCGGGGATACCGTTGTCGACTATGGACACCACGGCCTCTCATGCCCTAGGAGTGCCGGCCGTTTAGGGCGCCATGCCGCCCTAAATGATATAATCCTCCGTGCTCTTGCCACCATCCATGTTCCAGCCGTTCTAGAACCAAACGGTCTGGCTCGGGATGATGCCAAGAGACCGGATGGTATGACTTTGGTACCCTGGAGATTGGGGCGGCCTTTGGTGTGGGATGCTACTTGTGTCGACACACTTGCGCCGTCTCATCTTCAGGTTACTAAATCTAAGGCCGTTCTGCTTCAAATGAGGCAAAAAACCTCAAAAGGCGCAAATATGTAGTTATCGGGATCAAAGTTTACATCAGATGGCAAGTGTGATAGTGATATTGAAAGGAGAGTGAACGCGGGGAACATGGTGAATGGAGCTTTGCATGCCTTTATGAGCAGTCAGAAACTATCCAAAAAGGCTCGACTGGCTGTGCACAGAGGCGTGTTGGTCCCGACATTAATGTATGGGAGTGAAAGTTGGGTATGGCAAAAGAAGCACGAAAGCAGAATAAATGCAGTGGAAATGAGAGCGTTAAGGAGTATGTTGGGTGTGAAATTGAGTGACCGGATAAGGAACAGTGTGATAAGGGAATGTTATGATTTGAAAGAAGATGTAGTTACAGGAATAGAAAAGGGTATGTTGAGATGGTTCGGTCATGTGGAGAGGATGAATGAAAACAGGTTGACTAAGCAGATATACATGGAGAGTGTGGAGGGAAAGGTCGGGGTGGGAAGACCTAGACGAACATATCTTGATCAAATTAAGGACGTCCTGGTAAAGGGTCAGGTCAAAAGTACCCGAAACCGCCGAGCTTGCATGAAGAGAGTTATGAATGTAGATGAAGCAAAGGAAGTATGCAGGGATCGTGGCAAGTGGAAAGAGGTAGTCTCTGCCTACCCCTCCGGGAAAGAGGCGTAATTTTATGTATGTATGTATGTAGTTATCGGTAATATCTATACTTTTGAACCTTTTGGGGTAGAAACTCTGGGACCGGGGGGCCTATCTGCCCATCAGCTTTTCCGACAATTGTCGAAAAAGCTAATTGAGGTATCTCTTGACCGGAGGGCTGGAAATTATCTGGCTCAGAGAATCAGCATTGCCATTCGAATTGGCAATGCTGCCAGCCTTCTGGGCACATTCCCGCATGTTGATGCTATGCAAGGACTGTACAATTTATAAATTAAATTTTAGTTTGTAGTCATCTTTTTTCTTTCTTTTTATAAGTAGTTTTAGTTTTAATTTGATTATTGCATTGAATTTGATAATTGTAATCTGTATTATTGTCCTAAGATGATTTTCTTCACTTAGGGTTATTCTTTTTTTTTTAAATAATAAATGCGAAAGTTAGTCTTGAGTGCCACTGCGTAGTGAAAACACGTGTTTATTCTAACCTATTTCAGACTTTTTCAAGTTTAATAATAAAAATGTTAAAAAAAACGCGCTAATAGTACACTACCTCAGAGGTGGCAAGGAAACGGACATATTATGACGCTTGCAACTTTTTGCATCGTTATTTGACAGAAACGGTAGCTTTGTTGAAAAAAAATATAGATACCTTTTTTATAGATAACTTTATGATCTACAATTTATGTCTGAGGTAATTTTCCGATTTGAAAAACTTACCGTTTTAAAGAAAATTGCGAGACACCCATTTTTTACCTTTGACCGTGAGTAAATTTTTTTCCTTAAACCGGAATCATGGGGAATTTTGAAATAATGCTTTTGATTGTGTTTTAAATAATTATACTCATTTTCAGCTTGATGGGAATTAATGTAGCTATGTAGTATTTTTTTCATAGTAATTAGTAGCAGCCCGCTTGTGCAGCAAACGGTTCAAGCCAAAGCCGACTTTAGGCGCTACAGGTTACGGCGCTAAATCCACTGCGGGTAACGCAACGTGGGTTCGCGGTTCTACAGAACAACGTCTATGGATAAACTGAAAAATTAAGATTTTTTTTTCTAATTTTTCGGGATAAAAAGTATCCTATTTTACGCCCAAGATAATAAGGTATAATTATACCAAGTTTCATCAAAATCGAACCGTTAGTTTTCACGTGATGCCTGAACATACAGACAGACAGACAAAAATTTTTTTAATCACATTTTTGTGTTTGGTATCGATCCAGTAACACCCCCTGCTATTTATTTTTTCAATATTTTCAATGTACAGAATTGACCTTTCTACAGATTTATTATATGTATAGATTAATATGCTTACAGTAAATTTGTTTACATCAATATTATTGAAAAATATACGGAAACTTTTTTACAAAATATTTGCGCATTTTCTTACTTTTTTTCATAGTAAAGAGATCTTTGTTTTTACTCAGGTACATCTTAGTTTTTTTAATATATTATCCCAAGTATTTTTATATAAAGCTGTACCCAAAATCTTACTTATCCTGATAAAAAGTAAAATTTATCATAATCTTTTCATATTATTCTACAGAGTATAAAAAAGGCGTACTTATACGCTTTTTTTAAGCACTCAAATTACTCACCATCAAAATAGTAAAAAAAAAGTAAAGAAAACAATTCTAATTAAATAATATTTTACAGTTTTCATTCGTTTGTTTACCTTCAAACTGAGTGAAGACCGCGGCCGAAATTAACGTAACAAGGTAACAAAAGTGTTGAAATTTAAATTTTTGTGCGTACAACTAAATTTGTCTGCAAATTACATGCAATTACATCCGGCGGGCCCTGGCTAGTCTTAATTGCCGAGGAAAATATGCTAAATTCAGACAAGTCGCTGGAAAATTTAATTAAGGTCTTATGGTCATTGAAAAAAATGACAAGAATTGACAGACTTAAGGCGAATCTTCTACGACACGACAGTATCTTGTGTTATCTAACACATACCTAACATAAACAAAAAAAATATATTTACATTTGCGAAGTTCGACTAAAAATCACAATACAATTTCACAGGAGACTCGCTTTAATGTACAGTTCTCGCACAAATAAAGGCTATGACGGCGTGTGGTTTAAATCGGCTCGGGTCCCACACTATAAACCATCTTCTCGTGTTTTGGATCTTGCCATATCTTGCAAAGAAATATGTATGGAAGAAGTCATTATATTTAAAAACAACAAGTCTTATCACCGTGAGTGGGAAGTAACCAGAAAAGAGATTATTTTTTATTTATTTATTAATATACATCAAGGAAAAAATAAGAATAGAACTTAAACAAAAAAGATATTCATTCAAGGGCACTACTTACTATATTATAGGCATACATACATTTATATCTTACTTAATATGCCAGCGTCAAAGGGCATGCGCTATATAAGTTGTTTTCCAGAAAAAATAGTACACATAATACAAATGCAAGCCGTTGCATTTGAAAGAAAATAATATTACTCTAACGCTATTACACAACTTGTCACTTCTATTCCTAGTTATATAGACTCAATGGTACGTATCCTGAGGGACGAAGAAAGGACGTCTTCAGTTCTTGAGTGTTTTAGACTAAGTGCATTGCATTACTGCATAATAGGTTTCATTCGACACGCAAACTTTCTTAGAAATATCGACAATAGTGATGCACCCTATTGTCGATACGAGTATTTCTATACTGAATTTTCTATTGGAATAAATTTATGACAGCGCTTCGGTATGTTTGCTGGAGTGGTCTTAACCTTATCTACTTCAGTTGTACGTTGTTTGTGTTTATTTATTTTTAGCGTCCACGTTTGCTTGGTTCTTTATTGATTTTATTTCTTTACTAGCCTCTGCATCATTGAATATGGAATAATAATTTAATTTACTAGTGTCACATGTAAGCCTTTAGGGAAGGTTATTGTAACATAAAATCACGCCTTTTTCCCGGAGGGATAGGCAGAGACTACACCACGATCTCTGCATCCCTTGCTTCATCCACATTTTTAACTCTCTTCATGCAATCTCGGCGGTTTCGGGTACTCTTGACCTGACCCTTTGCCACGACGTCCTTAATTTGATCAAGATACGTTCGTCTAGGCCTTCCCACTCCGACCTCCACACTCTCCTTGTATATCTGCTCAGTCAACCTGCTTTCATTCATCCACTCCATTAATTTTTTCCAAGGCAATTTTTAATAGCAATGTTAGGACAAGAATGTTTTTGTATTAACTCTAAACCCTTATATAAGTAATTAATTAACAAAAGCACTACATTATTATAATCTCAACATTACCTTTAGTTGTGTAATAATAAAGCAGTATTAACCTAACATATACATTGGTACTATGTCGAATAATTGGCTAAAATGAGGGAAAACGGACAAGGCTTGTCGTTTGTCTAACATACATCATGAAATATAGAATATCGTTGATATTCCACACATACATATAGTCACGTCTATATCCCTTGCGGGGTAGAACTGAAAGGCCGCGTTCAGCTGTTTGGCTTAATGATAGAATTAAAATTCAAATAGTGACAGGTTGCTAGCCCATCGCCTAAAAAAGAGTCCCAAGTTCGCAAGCCTATCCCTTAAATACGTACATGCAAAAAATGACACCTTTTTCCCGGAGGGGTAGGCACTACCGTTGCAAATATACCAAATATTTTTGTTTGTTTGTTTGTAAACTCTTTATTGCACATAAAAATAAATATAACAAAAATAAAACAGTCATTGGATATAGAAGAAAATGTACAATGGCGGACTTATCCCAATCGGGATTTCTTCCAGTCAACCAAAATATATATTTTTTTAATATTTGGCATATTTGTAATCGAATGCGAACCTTAGTTCCGTAAGCTAACTGTATGTTACTAACTAGATGTGCAAAATCCACCAATGATTATTTTTGACCACATAAATTAGGTACCTATAGCAATCCTATTCCCGACGACAGCCCAACGTGCTGTAACTACGTTTACAGCAAAAATGGGATGAAATTCGAGATTTACGGCACGTGGAGAAAAAAGCCCAGGAATGGAGGCGAAACAGGAACGCTCCCGAGGGATGAAAGTTGCGAGAGCTGCTGTTAACACATTACCAGGTAGAATTACAGCTTTTTATTCAACTTTGGAAAAAATTATGGTAAGTTGGTTCATTATTATTTGCAGAAGAAGAAGTAGTTTAAGGTTACTCCTATCGTTACTAGTTACGGTTATAGAAACATATGATTTTTTTAATACCATATGCATACATACATACATACCGCCCAGGCGTGCTTTCTTCATTAACTATTCATTTATAACTAGCTGTGCCCGCGACTTCGTCCGCGTGTAATATTTATTTTCATTGATTGATTGGGATCAAGAATGAATAATTTTCCCAGTTTTTTTTTTACAATTTCATTATTTCTTCGCTCCTAATAGTTGCAGCGTGATGTTATATCATATGCAGCCTAAAGCCTTCCTCAATAAATGGTCTATTCAACACAAAAATAATTTTTGAATTCGAACCAGTAGTTCCTGAGATAAACGCGATCAAACAAACTCTTCAGCTTTATAATATTAGTATAAATAAGAACTAAATGACATGACAACGTGAAATCAGGAAGAGATCGAACATTTGGAAGCCATTTAGTTTCACCAGTCTATCATGCAGTTCATCAAAGAATATTACTCGCGCACAACTCGATACAGAATTGTAGCACATTTTCCCGCCAAAAGCGGCGATCGTTCGGAAAATTCCTACGATAGTGGGCGGACAAAGGAACTAATTGACCGTAAGCAATGAACAAAGCGTTGTCTACGCCGTTTATGTGATTAAAAGAACATTCGACATGTTTTCCATCAGATTACTGTATAATTTTATTATTTGGTATGATTGTTGGGTAATTTTCTAAATCAAATTTTCTATTTACACACAAAATTATATGCAGGAGTATTTACAGTTATTCTAGAACAAAGATGCTGTTTATTTCAATTGAAATCTCCTTCAGTAGACCCATGAGAGGGGAGATGAATTTTGGAGCGGTATAGCGTGTACGTAAATATCGTTTAACATATTTAACTATACTTACATAAATAAACATGAAACAATAAAATAAATGACAATAATAAACTACATATACATAGATATATATTATTTACATATGAGTTTATTTTGAGAGATAATAGTCTTTAACTCGTCGTTCGAATGAGGAAAGAGTTTGGGAATCGCGAATATCATGCGTAAGGACTTCCACAGTCGTACAGCATAAGCACCTACCTTCGCTTTACAATTATTTGTAAACTCAGATCATGAATATCACGTACATGTCCCGTCACGAATGTGGATGAAGTGAAAGTAGTGTGGCGAAATCCATACGCCACAAGTCACAAAAATAAAAAATAGAATGACGCGACGATATCAGTCATAAACAGCAAAAAACCTAAATCGCGCAAGCAAAGATTTCCTCCGACACAACATCGTCGGAGCCGCGGTTCCCCAGACATAACACCTAGCCTGGCGGAAGATCTTTCCTTTGGTGGCGGTCGAGCCGAATCATCGCTCCCGCTACAGTACAGTGCCTCTGAAAGAACCTGAACCAACTGATCTCCGAATCCTTTGCAGAGGAACCTATCCCATATTTAATTATGACTACACATCCACTTACCTGAATGTGCATGTTTCTTCCACCTTAAGAGCATTAGTGAACACTCAAACTAACATAACTCAAAAAAGAATCATTATACCTACATGATTTGCAGGTCAGATTCACATCAGGTCAGATTCAAATCCTACCTCGACGAACATTTACTTACATAAATGTTCGAGGTAGGATCTGAACCTATGCCTCTCTAAACAACACGTTTTTTAATCAGGCTCCTTAACGGTTCGTTCACCGGCGCTCAGGTACCTACTAAAATTAATCGCCCTGTTAATTGTAGACACGACAATAAAACACCGTAGATGTATGGCTGGCTCGCTATTTGCCCGAATCGATTTGTGGCTACAATGCAGGACATAACGAGTAGGTACCTGAGCTTCATGTAACCTAATTGTACTAATTTAGTGACCAAATGTTGAATTAAATTAAGATCTATTGTTACAATGAATATTAAAGTAATTAACATCTAATGGAGTGCCGTGTGGTTCCCGGCACCAATACAAAAAAGAATAGGATCACTCCATCTCTTTTCCATGAATGTCGTAAAAGGCAACTAAGGGATAGGCTTACAAACTTGGGATTCTTTTTAGGCGTTGGGTTAGCAACCTGTCACTATTTGAATCTCAATTCTATCATTAAGCCAAATAGCTGAACGTGGGCATTCAGTCTTTTTAAGAATAATTAGCTGTTGATTCGGTATATTTAAACTAAATCAAATGTGGACACGTTTTTACGTCAGTAGAATAATTCTGCAGTCTGAATAATCATTAAAAAAATCGAATGAATCTTTTCTGAAATCGGATAAAATAGTGCAGAAGTCTAATTAATAGTTTCTGTTGCGCAGCTTTGAATACGTGGCTGCTTCTCAAAGCTGGTTTGAAGTTGAAACTGCTTCAATGAGTTCTTTGGTTCACGGCTTTGATTGAGATGGTTCAATAAATTTTAGACGAGGGAAAATTGAATTAGTTTTTATTGCAGCATTTTTTACATACGTACGAGTACATTTTTTTCTAGACTTTTACGCACCTTATCCAGCCAGAATCATGGTTTACGACAACATCTGTCGTCTTTCACGACATTCAAAAGGAATATTCTCTCACTTTCCAGCCACGTTTAGTCTCTTCATATTATCTTCTTTACAATACAATGAGGGAACTTACGAAGTTTCGAATGTCTTTTACAACTTTGAGAATTAAATAATCAAATATCGCTTTACGCATTAAAAAGCCCTGTACAAAGTTAAGCAGTGAACTTGCGATGCCTGCTATATCTTGCCAATAAAGAGGAAACAAAAGGTTTACTTAAACTAATATAGGACACTGACTAACAAGACTGTTGACTCTGTCTACCCCGCAAGGGATATAGACGTGACCATATGTATGTATGTAATATAGGACACGTGCTTATGTTTTAAACGCAATTAACTACGTGCTGTTTTATTATCGTATAAATGTTCTTGTCTAAATGTATGTATACAGAGGCCCCCAAGACTTTTCGAGACTGATGAATCTGTCTGCTCCGCTAGGGATAAAGACGTGACTATGTGAATGTATATAATATGTATGTATCGTAAGATACTTAAAAGATTTCGTTTCAGGCGAACAAGTGCAGGTATAGTTTACAGGGTAACGAGATGATGCTATTCCAATCATTCTAAGCCTAATCATTTTGTTTAAAACGTGTCAATACTAAATAAATACACTCCTTTTTTCTAAAAGGGGAACAGGAAAATGAAATTTGTTTTAAACGCCAATAGCCGCCCAGAAAATATGTAAATTTGTCGAATTTTTTGCGAGGCATTTGTTTAAAGTGTCAGTCCTGATTCAACTATATTTTGTAATGTTATCGTCTGTTTAATATTCACGTCGGCACCACAAAGTTATCTCATTTGCCCTCAAATGTGACGACAACAGTACTTAAATTATGTGCGTACAGATAACACAGGAAAATATACCTAATTGTTTTTATATTACAATGGTTTTTGTTACAGATCGACTAGCAACCTGTCACTATTTGAATCTCAATTCTATCATTAAGCCAAACAGCTGAACGTGCTGTACCAGTCTCTTCAAGGCTGTTGGCTCTGTCTACCCCGCAAGGGATATAGACGTGACTATATGAACGAAAAAAGAAACTTTGTTTTTTTTTCGCAGACACGGAAATGAACATGGTTACCCTGACAACGGTCATCGTCTTCCTCCTGACATTAGTCCCGGCGTCCTCGCCTCTCTGGAGAAGAGCCAGTGGTCTTTCCATGATCACAATCCAAGACCTGGATTTGGAGTCAGGTTTTTACGCGAAGTAAATCTCGTCCGACCTCCGCAAACTTTGCAAAGAAACCTTACTCAGATTAAAACATTTTGTTTTAACACATCCTTTCCTTCTTTCCTTCACAGCATGAGTGCTACTCAAATTAATTTATGTAACTCGGAATAGTCATTGATACATGACTGCAGTATAATTGTAACCTGTGCATACATTCAAACACGTCTTTATCACTTACGGGGGGGACATCGCCAACAGTCTCGCGAAGAAGGAAACTTTCAACATGTGCAATAGGCTTTTTAATTCGGGTATCTTATCTAAGTGACCACTGACACTCTCATAAGTAAGTAAATAATCTTAGTTTCTTATTTGCCAATTGTAATAGTTTTATAAATATTTTTGCACTTAGACACGCCTGTTTTAGACTTATAGTTTTTTTTTTGTGTATTGTGTACCGTGTGGTTCCCGGCACCAATACAAAAAATAATAGGACCACTCCATCTCTTTCCCATGGATGTCGTAAAAGGCGATTAGGGAATAGACTTGACTTAACCTATAAGTAATTGAGATTAAAATAGATCTCAATTCTATCATTAAGCCAAATAGCTGAATGTGGCCATTCAGTCTTTTCAAGCCTGTTGGCTCTGTCTGCCCCGCAAGGGATATAGACGTGACCATATGTAGGTATGTATAGTATACCTATGTATATGTATTGTATAAATATGTATAAAAGTTTTTGCTTCTTTGTTTGTAATCTGTTTGGAGTGCAAATAAATAAATAAAATATAGTTAAATATTGATAACAATTACATTTTGTACTTGTTACTATAAATATAACTACTATAATATATTCTGTGGTACAAACAAAAAACAATAGAAAACAACTGTGGACAGTTTCTTTATGAACTATGTTCTTAATTATAATTGAAATAATAAAATTGTTTTACATACAACGACACGTCATATTCCACAAGAGAAAAATCGCATAATAAAAAGAAAGTTGTATTTGTATCACTACAACACAATGAACTAGGGTTGTCGAACTATCGATAGTTTTTCTATCGATAGTTGACCTCGCAAATCAAACCCTATCGATGGGATATAGCTCACTTTGGTACAATATTGATAGTTGTAGTAGGAGGGGATGGAGGGGATGTTTAGGCAAGAACTGTCTAATCTAACTATAATCGATAGTTGAACGTCGTTGGTCGAATTGGTAAAGTGCCCGTGTGGACTTTATTTATTATTCGCTGTACCCGCGACTTCGTCCGCGTGGAATAGAACACACATTTTCCATTATTTATTTGCTCCCTAATAGTTGCAGCGTGATGTTATATAGCCTAAAGCCTCGATAAATGGTCTATTCAACGTAAAAAAAATTTTTCAATTCGAACCAGTAGTTCCCGAGATAAGCGCGTTCAAACAAACAAACTTTTCAGCTTATAATATTAGAATAGATTTAACTTCTATAGAGTCATACCATCATTTAAAGAAGGTAATGCAGTCAGTTTGTCCCGACTTCAAATTTTTATACAATTTCGATTAATTAATAAAAAAGTTCTCAATAAAAGTTCCTTTAAATAAATATTATGTATAGGCCCCCTGTGGCACAGCGGTAGTATGCTTGTCTGTGACACCAGAGGTCCCGGGTTCGAATCTCGGCCAGCGCATGTTGAGAAATGAACATTTTCTGATTGGTCTGGGTCTAATGTTTATCTATTTAAGTATTTATTATAAGACACTCGTATAGTATCATTGAATAAGAACCTCATAACACAAGTTTCGAACTTACTGGAAGTGAGTTAGACTTACTCGATCTGTATTTGGCACATATACATATATTTACTTATATCCTATGCCGTCCGTCCATTAAGATTATATATATCCAACCCACATTCCCTTTATATCTATTAATGCTTGATTTTAGAAGACATTTACACAGATTTCTGTTGGCGTAATACAGCCATCGCTCTTAACAGAATGGGAGATAAATGAGGCCGTATTTTTATCTTAAGTAGCTGTTTGTGTTGCTGGAGAATCGTTTTGACAGCTATATATAAGTGGAGCATATAAGAAGGTATATAATAAATAAAATATACAATGTAAATAATCAAGTCTTTTATATATATACATACTTACGTACAGCTGAACGTGACACCTCAGTCTTTTTGAAACTGTTAGCTCTGTCTACCTCATACGGGATATAATCATGATTTTATATATAAGTTAGTAAGTCTTTCACACACAGTAAACGGGTACTTCGGTATCATTTATGTAAGTTGGAAATGCATTTGTCTATCTTCCTGACTCTGAAAAATAAATGTGATAATTTACATAAACGTTACTTTACATTTTTTTAACAGAATCACTCCATATCTATCATACGGATGTCGTAAAAGGGATATGCTTACAAACTTTGTGTTCCTCTTGTAGGCGATGGGCTTTCAACCTGTCACTATTCAAATTTCAATTCTATTATAAAGTTATACAGCTGAACGTGGCATTTCAGTCTTTTCGAGACTGTTTGCTCTGTCTTCCCCGTAAGGGACAAAGTGCCGTCGATTGACCTCTGCAATCTAACCAGAAATCTATTTTGGTGCTCCACCAGGAAGCGTTTTCGGTCCTCCTCTGCCATAATCCATACGATCACGACCAAATGTTGTCGTAAAGTATAAAGATGGTTTCTGTAATTAGCATTTTAATTGCGAGACGCGACCGCCGCCCAGGTAACGTCAGTTTATAGCGTTCCAGTTCCGCAAGAAAAAAATTATTATACAGAAGTGTGACCAGCGCTGTACTGTAAGAACGTAAACATAGTTTACTGACATATAAAAAAAAAATAATATAATAAGATTGTGGTAAGTAAAAAATGTAGTCTCTGCCTACTCCTCCGGGAAAGCGACATGATTTACGTATGTATATCGCATAAGGGGTAGACAAAGCTAGTAGTCTCGAGAAGACTCTGGCCTTGTTCGGCTAAACAGAACGAGGTTTCAAGTGACATACATACATACATATAATCACGTCTATATCCCTTGCGGGGTAGACAGAGCCAACATTCTTGAAAAGACTGAATGGCCACGTTCAGCTATTTGGCTTAATGATAGAATTGAGGTTCAAATAGTGACAGGTTGCTAGCCCATCGCCTAAAAAAAAGAATCCCAAGTTTGTAAGCCTATCCCTTAGTCGCCTTTTACGACATCCATGGGAAAGAGATGGAGTGGTCCTATTCTTTTTATATTGGTGCCGGGAACCACACGACGTTAAAGACCTAATTATAATGAATTTCCTTTATTTTGAAAAATAAAAACCGTATTACACGTTTATATCTCAAAAATCTATTATAATCATGTGGATGAAGCGAAAGATTGTGGTAAGTATAAATGTAGTCTCTGCCTACCCCTCCGGGAAAGCGACATGATCACATAACGAGTAAACTAAGCTAGTAGTCTCGAGAAGCCATGTTCGGCAGTTCGGCTAAACAGTACGATGTTTCGGGTGACAGACCTACGTTAATTTTATTCTGTGATCCGGCCAGGCACCGCTGGACTGTGATTCAAATTCGTGAGTTTACGAGTTCAACCCCTTTGACCACGGCAGTTATTTCATTTTGTTCCCGGATTCCTACAATGTTGAATGAGTTGTTATTTTAATATCTGGTTAAAGCAAAATCGTAGTTTAAAGTACTTATATATTCCCAATTTTTTAAGGAATCCCTTGCGCAAAATATATTAACTAGGTATCCGATTACACAAGAACTTTATCAAGAAAACAACGTTTTCTTGAGTTCCCATTTCTTTCTTAGTACTGTATATGAAATTGATAAATGTGATTGGTGTGTGTAGATCGTGGTTATTGGAAAAATATAAGTATCTGCCTACATTTTCGCGAAAGAAGCCTCATCAAAAAGATTTAAAAATAAATTATGTATACTCATTAAAAAACCAACTATATAAATCGAGAAAAATAAGTTGTTTTTAACAAGAAATAATTATACATTTTAATGATTCCACATTTTCACTTTTCATCTATTTTCGGCAGCAGAACAAAAACAGGGTTGTTTACCCTCTTACAGAGTACATAAGTTTATAGTAAACAAAATATTAAATCGGTAATGAAAACATCGTTTGTTTTAGGTTTGTTTTGTTTGCCGTGTGGTTTTCGGCATTTTAGAATAGAATTAAGATATGGAGTGCCATATCTTTCCCATGAATGTCGGAAAAGGCGACTAAGGGATTACTAACAAACTTGTGATTCTTCTTCTAAGTGATTGATTAGCAACCTGTCACTATTTGAATCTCAATTCTGTCATCAAGCCAAAAAGTTTAACGTGGCGTATCAGTCTTTTCAAGACTCTCGGCTCTGTCTATCCCGCAAGGGACATAGACGTAATTATGTGAATGTGTGTAAAACATAGTCGCTATCCGTACTACACGCTAACGTATAAAGAATGTTCAACTGCCAGTTATATAACATTAGCTATATATATAGATAGATATAGCATTTCCTTATTGCGATTTATATTGACCTTAGACTTACCACGACTTTCAATGGCGTAACTACAGGGTGGCAAGTCGGCAAAATGCCACGGGCCCCCAGCCGGAAGGGGCCCTTGGTCAGAGGAGAATCCCAACTCCCAACATTTGTTATTTATCATACATGTTTAGTAAAAAAAAATTTTAGTCTTTGATTTATTTTTGTTACCTACTCAGTTTCCTACACAAGTAAAAAAAATATTAAAAAATCAAAGCTTTTGTAAAAAAAGGGTTGTAACCCAGTTAGAACGTACCTATCCGATGAATTTGCCACGGGCCACGAATGGTATAGTTACGCCACTGACGACTTTGTTAAGATTTCATTACTTTTTAGAGATAAACAAGCAACTCCATCTAGACATGCCTGGTTTTTTCAGAATGAATTTGGTGATACATTTATTGTCGAAAATTCCCGACTATATTCTTGTCTTCGTAGCACTGTCTACAATCGTACACAGCATCGTAGGCTCGTAGAGGATTTGCTACGATCGTAGACGGTAAGATTGTTTCTTTTTTTATATTATCCCTAGTACTGGCATCTTTTTTTACTGGTGTCTGCCAAAGATGGCATAAAAGTCAGTGTACATGCTATAAATAAAAAGACACATTATACATTAGAAACATACATTAGAAAAAATGCTACCTTACTTCAATATTTTATTGTTTTTTTTTTTTTTTTGTAAGCGCAGTGAGAAGAGTAGAGTTTAAAACTGAACCTAATTAGTATCAGGCTTTAAAAGTTTTACAATCTTGTACATTATTGAAAGGAATAATTATTTAAAGTCTACTAGATTAGTCTAAATCCAAGGCATTTTTCCACGACAGTGAGGCATCAAGGAAATATTGTTCAAAATAATTCCAAAATTTCCCCAAATAAAAATGTTATAAATGTCACATTATAGTGGCAACACATCAAATCAGTGTTGCCAGTGCACGCCCTGAAAGGGTGCGGCACGCCACAAAAAAGTACCATTTTAATTTAATTGCTCCCATGTCTTTCGCAGTTTTGTCATTTAGGCCGGACGGACACGCAAACTGACAATTATACTAGTTACATTCTCATGCCCAGAATTAGGAATAATGTGACAACCCTGTGAATTTATTTAAACTGGGACACATAAAAAGGCAAAAGTTTTTGGATTCTTGAATGAAGAACAACATCGTGAGGAATACCTGCACAATCAGGCAATTGTATGTTTTTCCTCACGAGGTCAGTTTGTAACTGAATAACCTAACATCATTTTTAATTCCCAATTTATAAACCCTTTTTAATGAAAGTGTGACACGAAAAGAGGTAAAAAAATATTGTAATTAACTATCTACTCTTGCTTCCAGACTGGAAGAGAAGTAAAACAGTAAGAAAAGTCAATTAAGGGAATTAAATGCTAATGAAATAGGGATTCTTTTTTTAGCGATGGGCTGGTAACCTGTAACTGCCTATTTGAATCTCAATTCCATTAGTTGAGCGTCACTTTTCAGTCTTTTCAAATCTATTGGCTCGGTCTTCTTCAAAAGAGATAAAGAGATGATAATTATCCGGCATCCCTTTTATTCGACTAATTTTTTTTGTCCTATTTTAGTTTGGCATAACGAGTTACGCATACTATTTTTTGTCATAACAGTTTTTTGGCATAATTGGTTTTGGCGTACTATTTCAATAAGCATACATATAGTTTAGACTAATTTATTTTTTGCGCGGAGTAGATGTAGTGTAATGCGCTATAAGGCGAGTACTTCTTAGGTTAGGTTAGGTTATGCTAATAGTAGGTATGCTTAAAGAAATATGTCTAAAAAGTTATGCCAAATAATATAATGCGTAACAATTATTAGGCTAAACAAAGGTATGCCATGTAAAATTATGACACAAAATTTTATGCTAATAGATAGAGAACCTAATTATCTAAGGCGTCATTAGTGCTATCACATACTGCACAGATTCTTTTAAAACGTGTAACATAATAATTAATGTAAAGTATAAAAACATGGCACCAGGGCACCGCATAACAAATAAATTTAAAATCTTTTATTATATTTGTATGTATAGTTTTTTTTTTTTCAATACAAAAATAATATTTGCTCTCCATCGCCGGATATTGCGAAAGTTCTCTCTCAGTACTTCCACCATATTAATTTACCTACCTACTTATGCCATACGTTAGTGGTTCTGAGATTTGAACGTACTTCAAAGCTTTGTCCATACCGTGTTAATTTCATAGTATCTCTATTTAGTTTGTGGTTAATTTGTTTCATAGCAGCTACTCCATCTATGTATTTTTTAACAAACTATTTCATTCCCTGACTTAAGTGAATGGTGTTGCCAGTTTCTAAAATAACATTCTGCGTTTTGTTGTGGAGTTATTTTCTAATAACCTATTTATTGAATTCTTAACAAATACTTTTTTAATTTAAGAGGCAGGAAAACCTTTAATATTAATTTTTAAATGTACGCAAAATTTAGGGCTTTGCTTGTTATTTCGAACTCGCGTCACGGGATACTAAGTAACTCGACGATACTCATGTATGTTTTATCAAATAAAACATAATAATAACTTTAAAAAAATGCACTTCGCTAGACTATAAATTGATATTTATTAAAAGATGTTTTGTAATAAAAGAATCCATAAACAACAATGAGGGCAGATCTGGTGTTGGAAATGAATATTTAGAAGACCCTTTATTAAAAAGAACGACCCTGTAAAATGAGACTTGACCTGAAAAACGTTTATTACAAAGATGCAATTAATTAATAAACCTGCCCTAGTACATTGTGGAACTTGGTCAATTATTATTAATAGGTATGTGCATTAAAATGAGAAAATTAGTTTTATCCGCTTGTGATGTGACGTATGTTCGTGCATCATCAGCAGCAGAATGAGTGAGTACAGACGTAGGTACTTTCGTAGACTTCATTCATTCATTCTAGTTCGGAATCCGGTACTAGGACTACGATAGATCGTTTTGATTTGCGTGTTGTGTTACCTATCAAAGAGGATATAAACTTCTGTTTGAAACAGTGAATTATTTAATTATTTATGTTAATGAACTTTATCTCAGATAATTATTATAATGAAATAAAAATAAAGTGACGTTAAGTTTTTACAGCTCGATGTGGCATTTTAATATTTTTACAATGGCAACATTACCATAGTGAGCCATCGCCCTGTTAAACTGTGTCATGGCGGTTTGACTTGTTATAAGTTTTTTTTGCAATAACTCACTAGTTAATGTGCTTTTTAGTCATTTGATCTTTGATTTCTTTAAATCAAATCACGTAATACAAAATAGTTAATAATGCGTGAATACAAAATAGTCGTGTTAGGTAGCGGAGGCGTGGGTAAATCTGCTCTCACAGTACAATTCGTACAAGGCATCTTTGTGGAGAAATACGACCCCACCATTGAGGACAGCTATCGGAAACAGGTGGAAGTAGACGGACAACAATGCATGTTAGAAATTCTGGACACGGCCGGCACGGAACAGTTCACCGCGATGAGGGATTTATACATGAAGAACGGGCAAGGTTTCGTGTTAGTGTATTCGATCACCGCACAATCAACGTTCAATGACCTACAGGACCTGCGGGAGCAGATCCTGCGGGTGAAGGACAAAGATGACGTGCCTATGGTACTGGTTGGCAACAAATACGACTTGGAGCCAGAGCGCGTGGTGGGCAAGGAACAGGGGGCTAATCTCGCGCGTCATTTCAATTGCGCGTTCATGGAGACCTCCGCGAAGGCGAAAATCAATGTGAACGACGTTTTCTACGACCTAGTGCGACAGATCAACAAGAAGTCACCGGACCCCGAAAGGAAAGTTAGGAAGAATAAGGTGTGTCGCCTTCTGTAAGTGTTGTGGGGGCCTGGGTCGCGTCTAGATATAAAATATTTAATAATTTGAAAGACTTCTTGTACCCGAATTTGGCTCTTGACAGTTCCCAAAGTTTAAATAGGTCGGGTATTGCGCATTGTTGCGGATTACTGTAGCATTTTGAGAAAGTGCATTTGTTGAGATGTAATTGTTTCAGTGCTGTAGTAGCAGGAATGAAATATGCACAGAATATCAATTGTACTCACATTGCTATCTGTATGAATATTTTTGGCATGGTCCAAACTTTACCTAGCTGATATTAACATTACCATTATACAGCAGGATTATTTACTTGTGAACATGCATCCTGCTTTTGCAGGATTCTTGTTTTGTAATATTAATGTCACCTGTTTAAGTTTGATTATAATTTGAATTTACTTTGACATGTGGTCTTTATGTGACATTTAGTGCTTGTGCGTACAATAGTTCAGTGCATGTTTCACTCCAGGAATTCCATTTGTAATGTGCGGATGCTATTAGGTTCAGAAGTTTATGATTTCCACAGTTATAGACCTAGTTATTTACAGTGTTCAAGTCATGACTAATGCATTCCTACGTAATTTATGCAAGCATTCAGTGTTCTTTCAATAACAATACTTTGATATTACTTGTAATTGTCATGAACTGTTAATCTTAACTCCAAATAGTTTTAATTAGTCTACAGTTGTTGGTTTTAGTTACAATTCAATGCTGTAAGTATAAGATTCCAATGCATTGTCTTATATAATCTTAAAATCGATTGAAGAATCATCATTCCTTTTTGTACTATACATACAAAAGTAGACTAAAATATAAAATAAAAAACATTTTTGTTTCTTTTCATTATATGTAAATTAAACTTAACATCCTTAAAATAATTTCATCCTTTTTATGTGAACATAACCACAGACAAAGGAAATGATTGCTTCTGTTTTAGAATGCTGAATTTTTACATTCTGGTAGAATTCAAGCATTAAAATTGGGATAATGTATTGGAGATCTTTTACATATTCAGTCAATATGTAGCAGCTAACAGGAAAATGACTCGAGGACATTCACATGGATAGCACTGTATATATTTAAAAAACCGAAATATACTGGCTGGATACGGCATTGTTGTGAATTGATGTAACTTTGTTTATTATAGAATTAAGATTCAGCAATAAACTTCTGAACGGTTAGAATGGAGGCAGGCTCCGAGGAGACCTGGATATTGTGCCAGCAGGCCTGAACCAGTGTGTAAGTAATGTTTAATAATTAAGAATACATTAAATTTTTTCAGATATATTATTGTCTTGTTATATAATTCAAATGTATCGAAAAAGTTGATAATGCGACACCGTTTAGGACTTACATTTGAACAATTATTAGTGAGCCTTAGGTGATTGCACCCCGCTGATGGTAGTGTCTCCATGTGTTCCCGTGGTGGCCCGGGCCCCTCGCCTGCAAGGGCACCACTCGTGACAGACTATAAACCCCTTATGAAATTGAAAACTCTAAAAAATTTTATCGTTATTGTAAATGGAGTAAAATTTATGATTACTGGCTCATTTAATATAAATATACCAACCTATGTTTGCTGCTTTGAACTTTGTTAACGTAATACATTATATAGGTGTTCAAATATTGTTACGGGATTAGATGTTTCATCCATTCTCATTTCTGTTAACATAAGATTACTGCACAAGGATATTGGTAAATTAACTTTGATCTGAGTTGAATTATATTTTTTATATATATTGTGCAAATTATAAACTTGTATATTTTTATCTTTTCAATCAATAATGGACATTGTACAATAACTATTAATTTCTTTTTTTGCCAATAAAACAAATTTTAATTATTTGTTTGGGTATGCTTGTTCTCTTGGCGTGTTCCCATGTGACCTACGATATAGGGCCGTCGCCTCAAAATCACATCAGGACAAATCAAACATTCTAATTATTCATGTCCTTGCAGGTATTCGATTCATCCATCCATGTTATTAATATTTTCTGCCAAATACTAACTACATGGTCACGTCTTAAATTCCGTGTGGGGAAGTCAGGGCCTGTGTCTTAAAAAGACGGAAAGGGCATACTCAGCTTCTCATTCTGCCGAATAGTATTCCAAGTATATTCCTGTGTTCATGTTATTTTGTGTCTCTGAGTCACCCACTGCAGGCCCGCGTTAGAGCCCGGTGCCGCGACAATCAAATCAACGTCAATTGTCCCCGGAATTTTAATAGAATTCAATTAAATGAAACAACCATTATGTTCTCTACAACTATATTTTATTATACGACCAGTGTAAAAAGTTCCATAAAACGTGTTTAGCTTAATCTATATAGACTAGAATTTAAGGTACAAAAGTTTAAAAAAATTAAACTGGCAGTGCGCCGTGGCGGGCGTATGTCGATATTCTAGTAACATAAGAATTGACACAGTCCAGTGAAAATGAACACATACGAACTTAATATCTATCAACTTAATCTAATCTATGATGCAAAACGGGTGTCGGGTTGCATTATATACTTGTGCATCTGTTTATAAACCCAAACGTGTGAAACAAGGTCTCATCTATAGACCAAGTTCACTTTGGGTGCGCAAGATTGCACAGTACAATAATTAAACAAATTCAGAAGTCTCGTAGAAAGCTTGGGAGAGTGCACGAATCTACATACAATTGTGATAGAGTGGCACGCATACCGAATTTGATAGTGTAATGAGCAAGTTGTCTATTCCATCGAGCTATGCTATCTGTCTCTTATCGAGCTATTACAATGAGGTCGCCAGTCCTTGGTGGCATTACACTCGAAGCGGGGTACGTCCAGAAAACATTGGACAATTATGACAGTTATGTTCAATACCTAACATCATTTACATAAAAATGTGTTTGAAATTGAAATTATGAATTTCATATAATTTACACAGGTGTTAAAAAATCGCATCACTTTTTATACATAATCAGATATCAATACATAAATGCTATTTAATTTTTCTAAATCTTATAATTATTTTTTTCTGAAAATCAACACTTTCATGTAAATGTTTTCGTCGTGAACTTGGGAAGGGATTTCACATTCATAAATGCATAATAAACGATAAGAGTTAATAATATTTTATCGGCAGTGTTCATGATAATACCCGATAATGCCATTGCCACACGTTATAGTATTACATTTCATGGTATAGAGGATATACATAGAAGTTGTTGGTACATACAAACGGACTTCGTCTGTTTACAAATTCAAATGCTTACAATGTTAACTCAACAACAGTCAGCACTAAGTGGCAACTTTTTACACACGATTTTTATAGGATTACAAACTGCTCATTCATGTAAATTTTACAGATCATAAAGTCTGGAACAACTTTGTGAACAGACATTCAGTTGTATTTTTGTGAATAAATAAAACTGAAGAATGACGTCATAGCAAGTATCGTCATAAAATTTTTAATAAATTTATAACAAATTCCATGAAACCAAATTGAATAATGCCTACGTTACACGATTAAATAATATTATTTTTCATTTTCCTTATATACAAAAATGTCAAATACTTTGGTTCTGCTAAGTATTGAGCAATGTTTGTGACGTGACAATTTATATAAATTTACGACTTAATACATATCCGTATTAACATAGGTAACTTTAAATTATTTAAAAAAACTTGAGAAGGGTCTTTCAAGATACCGAAAGGATTCATATAGCATGCACTTTATGAAAAGATAGTTTTAGATAGTAAATAATATTTATCCATAGTATCATCATAAATACAATTAAAATAAAGAGTAGGTACTTAAATGAAAACTCTTCTCATTACAATAGTAAACGATCTGCTCTCGTATTATGGCAAGCGCGATGCAGTTTTTATCGCGCGAGAAACGATCGCAGTGGGTGATAGCATGGTACAACAAAAATCTTGTCTTTTTCTTTTCTACGATACCTACTAAAACTTACATGCTAACCCTGAAATATTTTCATAGGCGGAGATTGTGATTGGACTACCGAATAATACGTGCTACTTACACAATATTAGGACGGAATCATAAAATACTTTTAATGCTTATATATATAGCTTAAATGCGGTAAATATAATTGCTATAATATTTCCGAGATAAGATCATTTTCCGCAAAAAAACGTAGTTAACAATATTATAGGTTTATTTATCAATAATCGTTGCTTTCCCTTCTCAATAATCTTCATCCTGGCTTTAGTCCCATCATCATTAGTTGCATCCTCAGCACTCTGGAGAGAAGCCCGGAGTATTTCTTTGACTATGGATTCTGGATTGAGTGAGTTAGGTTTTTACACGAAGCGGCTCCCATCTGACCTCCGCAACCTTTGTAGGTAAATCGATCATGATTACACATCCAGTTGCCTGAATATGCAGGTTCCCTGACGATGTTTTCCCTTATCGTTAAAGCATCGGTTAGTATTAAAACTAATGTAACATAACTTCGAAAACAGTTATTGGTACATGGCCGAGGTGGGATTCGAACTTGTGCCTTTATGAGCATCACGCATTTTAACCGGGCACGTCATCGATTCGACCACCGACGCTTTCCCTCCTTAATAATATCATTAATTAATTGTAATAGGGGTACACCCAGACATTCCATACAAAGCATCGATTACGATGGTTACAGAAAGTTATGAATGTAGATGAAGCAATGCAAAGGGATCATGGCAAGTGGAAAGATGTGGTCTGTGCCTACTCCTCCGGGAAAGAGGCGTTATTTATATATGTAAGTAGGTACTTTCACAAATCGTCTATATTTGAATTCACATCGAAGGTGTAACCTACGCCTTGTATAGCCTTCCAAATAAAGATAGGTTAGTAAGTAAAATTGATTGTTTTTATTCTTTTGTTTTATTTTGGTTTGAAGTAAATAAGTACTTGTATACCTACTTATTTATTACTGATACACTTTTTCACAAACAATTTTACACATCAGAGAAGGCATCTTTTTGGTGTAAGAATATAAGTAGGTATATTGTACCACATGAGTATTAACTACCATGGTGTATACCTTTCTCACATTGTAACTAAACCATTGTAAATTTATGAGATAATTGTATTAGTTGTAATTGTGCGCCAGTATGAGGTAATGTTTGACTCATCTTTTAAGTAATTAATTTAATTGGGTTTTTGCGCTCATGCAATTGCGAATAACGAGTAAAGTCACGCGCAAATAATTCCCTATAGAATAGGTAAATAGTGAGACCGCTCTAAATTATACACACGAGTTACGAAAATAATGTTTGACAGTTGAACACTATGGTTTACAAATAAAACAAGCGTATTCCTTATTCCACTAACAAACGAACAAAGATGAATTTGTTTCGAAATCAAATTATTATTTTTTCTTCTATTGGTAATTATAATTACTTTCGCTTTAACGAGGGATATTTTTACAAGCCAAGTTGCTTTTTGTATAATTCAGATATATTTCGCAAGCACATTGATAAAACTTGTCATAACAGACAGAAACAGGGACTTTGACTAGTGAATGTTTACCTCGGAGCAGAGTGTGAAATATAAGGATCGTTGATATGGCCCAATTATTTAGATAGGGCGCTTCCTAGTCAATGTGGGTGGGCGAAATATAGGAACATAATAGGAGGGGTCAATGTTCGTACTGTAGTGTTTTCGGAGGACTATTATCAGGCCGCTAACATTACTAATTGAACTACACTGAAAATTAATTACGCGGTTCCTACTCGTTGAGTTCCATGGGCTACAAAATCTTGCAATGTAAACAGAGAAATATACTTCGCGAAAAAATTTTAAGCAACATGCTTAAAAAAAAATGTCTATCCGGCTCCGAAGGTCCAATCTATCTACGGTAAAATGCATCAGTTCATTCAAAAAAGGACTTTACATAACAAAGTATGTACCTATACTTGGAATTTGTAAGTTATAATCTCAGTGAGTTAATTCTTTAAAAGTTTTTAATCCGCAGAAGTCTGCATTTAAAACTTATTACATTATACAGTAAAAGTATGAATCAGTAAAGATTTTATAAACACTTCCGAGTTTCTTCCGGCTAGGCGACCTTAAGTCGTAGCGATGAGTCATTAGTGATTCACGGCCGATTTGAAACAATAATTACTAAACTGGGTGGTCGCATAAATAGATGAACCGGTCAGGGCTATCAACCTGATTCACCGCAATGTCATAATCCTTATCTGTATGGACAGGATTTTATATTAGGTATAATATAATTTGTATCTCATTCGTGGAAACAGTTTCAATATCAGTTACAATATTTAACGACATTTTATCCGTATATTTTTACTAGGCCATTCGTCTCTATTTACCCCGTGAGAGTAAAGATAAACAGTACAAAAGGCGGCCTTTTAAAATGTTATATTTTAACAATATTTTGTCTGATCAATTATGGAAATATCGATTACTTATCCGCCAATAATTTTGAACTATAAAAAAGGGTATTGGCAATAAAATATATCAAACGATATAATATTATTTTTCCCAAACACATCTGGGTTCGTCAAACGAGTCGATCAAAGAAAAGGCACGGATAGGCGTTAATTTTCTGAAAGTTATTCATGTGTGATAATAGCCTTTATACGGTCAGTGGTAAGCTTCCCAAGACCGGTCAGTGATATGCATATAAATCTTTTCATGTTAAAAAGTAACTGATACTTTCTGATTTTATTTATTTATTTTTTAATTTTCTATCGTTAGAGAATTTATCGATTCCAAACTTTAAAACAGACAATAGAAAATGCATTTTTTAAGATTTAAAACAATTTTTAAGGCTTTTGTTACATATAAATTAAAAAAAAAACTGTTTCTTTTTCAATTCCAACGATAAAATCTAAAAGCATGTTTTTAGGGCAGGACATACTGAGAAACTATTTTAAGGCCATAACCACACAACCGGGTATTAAAGTTTTTAACTATTTGTTTACGTTGTAAAGCTGAATTTTACGAAGCGATGAAATTTAGGGCTCGTTAGCCAGATGTACTTCTCATTTTTATAGTTCGCGGAATGGCAATAGTTTTATAAAGAATGTTTGGCATATGTCATAAACTTAATAAAAATATAACGTATCCTTACAAAAAATAAGTACAGATACCTAACTGTGATAACTGAAAACGAACTTTTGTGTAAAATCTTGCCACGTGGGTATTACAAATCCAATTTCTATAGCCATTATTGAAAGATAATACAATATACATGACATACAATAAAAAAATATAGCACCATGACAAGAACTGATACTATGACTGGGATGTTAGTGGGATGTCTAATAAAATAAAGAGGTTTCAGTACGCTTATAAGTAGGCTTATAAATTTGGGATTCTTTTAGGCGATGGGCTAGCAACCTGTCAGTATTTGAATCTCAATTCTATTATCAAGCTGAACGTGGCCTATCAGCCTTTCAGACTATATCTCTATCTACCCCGCAAGGGATATAGACGTGATTATATGTAGGTACGATGGATGTATGTATGTGCCAGTACTTTTGTCTTTAGGTAGTAAGAATTTCTAGTTAAAATAAAGAATCAGTTCCAAATTGCTGTAAGAACAATATCAGGGTATAATATGATTAAGTAATTTGACCGAATCGCAGAAATTAATTCTGTAAAAGGTACAGAAATCTGATTTCATATTTATCTTCCGACACCAGGATGAATTGACCTTAAGCGCCCTGTAGTAGCAACTCGCGCGCAGCTCGTAAATTTACTCTATAAATTATGTTTACATTATTTATAACGTTAATGATAAAGTATAATATATAACGGCGTAAATAATGCAAAAAAGCATAATGACCTCTTTTATAAATAACGTCAAATATTATCTGTTATAATGCGTCAAATTAATTATAACTAAGAAAATATTTCCTGTTTAAATTAGGTCTCAAATTCAAAACTTCTTGATAAAAAAAATTATTTGAATCATTTTGTTGTTACTGTAAACTGAATGATATACCTACGTAATTGATTTTTTTTAAAGAAATCTTTGCCATTACACACTGATGATTATTTCTTTTCTATCTAAATATTTAAAAGTGGAAACTGATTGATTGACTAACTGACAACATCAGCCACTGGTACATTATTTTGTTAGCAATTTCCCAAATACGATCTAGGGGTGCACTAAGATAGGATTTCTCGAAATTTCCGCGGGAACTAAAATTAATAGAATTCTTCATCTTATGCTGTTAAGGCAGCATTTTTATAGTATTTGTATAAATTTCAATTGACATACTGATATTTAAATTAATTGTAGCTACTATCGGTGATAAGTAATCGTCTTAATAAATAAATAATTCTTCTCCAGCTCAGAATGTTACAAATTCACCAAATTCAGCAGTCATCAGGTACGAATGTAATTGTACAGCATTTGTTCAGCTTTACTTGGAGGAGTCGTAGCTGTCGTTCAGCGGAGGTAAGCTGTGGGCCAGCGTGCTGTCCAGCTTTCTAGCCTCGTGTTCTAGAGTGTAGGAATCTAATGCTGGATCCTGTATAAAGAAGATTATTATTAGTAGGTGACTTAAAAGAGTATGCGAAAATTCTGAGCATACTTTAAAAATATAACTGTTCCAAGGTGCAGTTAGAATACCACATCACCCAAGTACAGCCGCCTATCGGGAAAATTGACCCCTCCAAAGATTTGGTTTGTATTCTTCATACAAATTGGTCATGTTTCTCAGCAGGCGACTGTACCAATAAGTCCAATTCGAGTTACGGATGTGAGTTGAATACTAATATTGTGAGTTAAAAACAGTTAAAAAAACACATTTAGGGAACCGGGCCACCATCATCCATTGAATATGCGTGAGGCTTCCTTCCATGGTTGCAGACGGGAGTCGCTTCGAGTATAAACCTCACTTAAAGCCTCTAGATATGAGGAATCAACCGACTCCAACGCCAGTAGTTTGATGATAATAATATGTGTGTGTATGTACCTATGTGTACCCGAGACACAGTCCTCTAAAGCCGGTCTCAGTTGCTGAACATCTCTATACTGCCGACGGCGGATAATGACTACACACCTCAAAGACTGACTTCAAAATTAAGCGTGATACCTAACTAACAACTACCTAACTTGGCGACGAGGGATCTCGGCGAATAACTGGCGGAATTGTTGCTTCTTACATTGTGTACATAACACACATACACAGTGAGCTACACACCTGCGACACAGTCCTCAGCGAGTCCTCTAAAGCCAGTCTCAGTTGCTGAACATCTATACTGACGACGACGGATAATGACTACATATCTCTAACCTGTGACTAACAACTACCTAACTTGGCGGAGTTGTTGCCGTCACATTGTGTACACAACACACATACACACCTGCGCCACAGTCCGCAGCGAGTCCTCTAAAGCCGGTCTCAGTCGCTGCACATCTCTATACTGTCGACGGCGGATAATGACTACATTCCACTAACAACTACCTAACTTGGCGACGGCGGATCTCGGCGGATAACCGGCGGAGTCGTTGCCGTCACATTGTGTACATAACACACATACACACCTGCGCCACAGTCCGCAGCGAGTCGCCCAGCGCCGCCCGCAGCCGCTGCACGTCTCTATACTGTCGACGGCGGATAATGACTCCATTCCACTAACAACTACCTAACTTGGCGACGGCGGATAACTGGCGGATTCGTTGCCGTCACATTGTGTACATAACACACATACACACCTGCGCCACAGTCCGCAGCGAGTCGCCCAGCGCCGCCCGCAGCCGCTGCACGTCTCTATACTGCCGACGGCGGATAATGACTCCATTCCACTAACAACTACCTAACTTGGCGACGGCGGATCTCGGCGGATAACCGGCGGAGTTGTTGCTTCTTACATTGTGTACATAACACATGTAGGAAGTATAGTTATTAAAGTTATTTATTCCTACAGAAGAAAGAAGGAAAAAAAGGAGAGAAATTATCAGTTAAAAATCGCTATATTATTCGACATAAAATTAAGAACATCTAACAATTAAAATTATTTTTGACATAAAACACTAATAAACAACATCATGGCAACCGTTGCTATGGCGCATGCCAAGAAGGTTGCCTACAACACACATACACACCTGCGCCACGGTCCGCAGCGAGTCGCCCAGCGCCGCCCGCAGCCGCTGCACGTCGCGGGCGGCGCGGCCGCTGCGCGACACGTACGCTTGCCGGCGGCGGATCTCGGCGGACAACTGGGCGCGGAGCTGAGCCGCCTGATCGTGAAACAAGGGATTACACGTACAATACTGTACTGGACATGTTTAGAACAGGTTAAGAGAAAGTGCCGTGTGGTTCCCGGCACCATTACAAAAAAGAATAGGACCACTCCATCTCTTTCCCATGGATGTCGTAAAAGGCGACTAAGGGATAGGTTTATAAACTTAGGATTCCTCTTTTAGGCGATGGGCTAGCAACCTGTCACTATTTGAATCTCAGTTCTATCATTAAGCCAAATAGCTGAACGTGGCCATTCAGTCTTTTCAAGACTGTTGGCTCTGTTTACCCCGCAAGGGATATAGACGTGACCATATGTATGTATGTATGTAAGAGAAAATATGAGTCAATTGGAGGAAGTTTTAGCCAACTAATTGCATACAAACACGGGGTGTAAAATTTATTTATTTACGACCTCTGTGGCGCAGCGGTAGTACGCTTGTCTGTGACCCAGTGGGTCCCGGGTTCGAATCCCATGGGCATAATGAGAAACGAAGCTTTTCTGATTGGCCTGGGTCTTGGATACTTATCTTATCGTTGAGTTAGTGTCTCGTAACACAAGTCTCGAACTTACTTCGAGGCTAACTCAATCTATATAATTTATCCCGAATATATTTATTAATAAAAAAAAATTAAACTTCATTGAATAAAATACAAATGTATAGCACAATTGGACGACTTAATGCTAGAAGCAATATCTACCAGTTAACTGTTGGGTCTGTAAGACATGTTTCTACTACATTTGTATTTGTGAAATATTTTATTTGTAACTGATAGGTATATTGTAATTAAATGTAGTATTCCTTTATAATTATGTGTCTAAGTGGCCAATACTAGATTTTCATCTAGTGATGACAGCTGTTCTCAACCATCGCTGCAACGACGTGTGGTTCCCGGCACCTATAGAAAAAAGAATTGGACCACTCCATCTTACCCAAGGATGTCGTAAAAGGCGACTAAGAGATAGGCTTATGAACTTGGGATTCTTCTATTAGGCGATAGGCTGGCAACCTGTCACTATTTGAGTCCCAATTCTCTCAGTAAGCCATACAGCTGAACGGGACCTTTCAGTATTTTCAAGACTGTTGGCTCTGCCAATCCCGCCAGAGATATAAACGTGAATAAGTATATGTATGTATGTATCTATATTCTATTCTATCTACAAGCTTAACAGCTGAACGTGGCTTTTCAGTCTTTTCAAGACTGTCGGCACTGTATACCCCGCGAGGGATATAGACGTGATTATATGTATGTATGTGTGTATCGCTGCAGCGGCTGAGATAATGAGAATCGATTGATAACCTATATTACACACTAGAGGCCGCCCGCGACTTCGTCCGCATGGAAACCCTATCAATCCCGCGGGATAAAAAGTAGCCTATGTGTTATTCTGGGTCTTCAGCTACCTACATACCAAATTTCATGGTAATCGGTTCAGTAGTTTTTGCGTGAAAGAGTAACAAACATCCATACATCCATACAAACTTTCGCCTTTATAATAGTAGTAGGATACATCACTTCAAAAGACTCACCTGGTTCTCTAGTCTATGAATCTGTTGTCTATAGCTCGCTTCTCTGGCTTCCAGCAGTCGTTCAGCTTGCACCGCGGCCTGCCTATAGCGGTCCACGTCACTGCGACGGCTGGGGGAACACGTCGATAGGTCGTTGATGTAGCGGGAACGCGCTAGGGCTAACTCTGATTCCTGGATAGAAATCATATTGATCAAATTATAGACACAAAGATATTAATTAAGTGCCGTGTGGTTCCCGGCACCAATACAAAAAAGAATAGGACCACTACTCCATCTCTTTCCCATGGATGTCGTAAAAGCCGACTAAGCGGTAGGCTTATAAACTTGGGATTCTTCTTTTAGGCGATGGGCTAGCAACCTGTCACTATTTGAATATCAATCCTATCTTAAAGCCAAATAGCTGAACGTGGCCTATCAGTCTTTACAAGACTGTAGGCTCTGTCTACCCCGCAAGGGATATAGACGTGATTATATGTATGTATGTATATTAATTAAGTACAGCGACACATTTATCTTCTTCCTGGCTTTAGTCCCGGTCGCATCTTCACCACTCAAGAGAGGATCCCGGGGTATGCCTTTGACTATGGATCCTGAATTGGGTGAGTCATATTTTTACACGAAGTGACTCCCGCCTGACCTTCGCAACCTTTACAGGGGAACCTGACCCGTATTGGATCGGTCATGGTTACCTGAATGCGCAGGTTTCCTCACGATGTTTTCCCTCACCGTAAGAGCATCGGTTAGCACTCAAACTAATGTACATTACTCAGAAAATAATCAATGGTTCATGAAGAGCATCGGTTAGCACTTAAACTAATGTACATACCTAAGAAAATAAGCAATGGTATATGGCCAGGGTCCCACCCTTGAAACTTTTTGCACCACTAATATATATATAATTTTTAATAAAAAAACATCGTGAGGAAACCTGCACATTCAGGCAACTGGATGTGTAACCATGATCGATCCAGTACGGGTCAGGTTCCCCTGCAAAAGTTGCGGAAGTCAGATGGGAGTCGCTTCGTATAAAAACGTGACTCACCCAATCCAGGATCCATAGTCGAAGGCATACTCCGGGCTACTCCTCTCAAGAGAAGTGAGGATGCAACCGGGTCTAAAGCCAAGAGGAAGAAGATGATAATATACCAGAGAAGAATTTGTCATGGAGACTTCGAACAACTTCAACCGCTTTTTGCAACTTTACCGATTATCACCTAATTTTCTATTGATAGCAACTCACTCTTCCTCTTTTTGTTTCAACATACCTTATCAGCCAACTCTTTCTCCAACCTCCTGATCTTCATTCTTAACTCCCTATTCTCCAGCTCAAGGAGGCTGATGTCTGCAAAACTCTTGTCTTTCAGGTTAGAAGAGTCCTTGTAACAGGTGCACACGCGGTGAGACTCTTTGGTGGAATCTGGACCTGGTAGGTGAGAAATTTAAACTTTCTTGTTTATTAACTATATACATTCTGTTATATTTTTAACTATCAAAACGCACAGGTAAACAGATTTAACTAAAAAACAAATATAAAACTATAATATGCATATAATAATAATTAAACTGTTTGTTCCGCGAGGATGTCGCAAAAGGCGACTAAGGGATAGGCTTATAAACTTTGGATTCTTCTTTTAGGCGATGGGCTAGCAACCTGTCACTATTTGAATCTCAATAGGCTATTACACTCTTTTTTGAAAACTGTTTTAAATCAATCCTGAGACTGTGTTATACCTATAGAATTTTTATTAAAATTTTTTGAAGCCGAAAAGTGCTCTAAAAACGATTTATTATTTATGATTTTGTATTTTCGCGCGAAAACGCCATCCGCCATGCTGTTTTGACTCGTGACGTCATACTTTTAGTAAACAATACAAAAAATAGGTTATGTTGGATTGGTTGTGTAATAATTTACCTATTATAATTGTGTATTGTAAGAGAATGTTTAATACAATAAATACTTACATCGCTGTTTTAACATTTCTTAACTCAGCAGAACAGAAATCGGGATTGGACGCAAAAAATTTCGCCACCATCAACGTATTAATTCTCGGTTGATTTATATTGTCTGCTTTCACAAAACCGTCTTCCATGATTCTATTAAATTATTAAAGAGTAAAAACCCAAAAACGTGATAGAAATTTTAAAATTTCAAAATAAACAGAGCCTGACATCATCAATATGTTTTTGATTCGATATTTGTTTACTAAAAGTATGACGTCACGTCAGTACCCAACATGGCGGATAGCGTTTTCGACTTTTGAAGAACAGATTAAAAAAGAGGATTTTTTAAATTGAATTATAAAATCCATATTGCACTTTTATGAATAATGATCGATGTTTTTCTTTTATTTTTTACAAAATCTATAAGATACGTGCATTTTTATATTTTTTTTTACATGGTGTAAAATAGCCTATTCCATCATTAAGCCAAATAGCTGAAAGCGGCCTATCAGTCTTTTCAAGACTACTCTGTCTAGCGCACAAGGGACATTGACGTGATTATACGTATGTATGTAATCCAGAATCAAAGTCACCCCGGGCTCATCTCCAAATAGGTGAGGATATAAAGCCAGGTGGAAACAAAAGACATTTAATACCTACACAAGTCATAAACTCGTGGCTAACTCAGTCTCAGAGTTTTGTCTTAAAAAAACAATATTTGGGTTTGCTTACCAGAGTCCAAATCTGATGAATAGTAAACGGATTTTTCAGCGCGGTCGTGACTCTTGCTTCTAAGAGCTGAAGGCCGTGGCGGCATCCTGTGTCAAAAATGTGAATTATTTGACGGCCACTTCTGGATCGTAGTAATATTCAGACCTCGACACTGCCCGAAGCTATGTTTAATTTATAAATGCCAGTTCTTAAATTACTGAAATAAAGGTTCCTTTTGAGTTGCTTTAAAAGGTCTTTGAAAGAGACATTTTAATACTTTAAGTAATCGCTTCACCTATTTATTATAAAGTGTTTATTTATTATGCAATTTCGTTTCCGGCACCAATTGAAAAAAGAATAGAACCACTCCATTTCTTTTCCATGGATGTCGTAAAAGGCGACTAAGGGATAAACTAATAAACTTGGGATTCTTCTTGTACAATGTTCGATGTACGATTCATTTGAGAAAATTACCGTTACCGATATTGTGGAGCGCCATCTTTGAAAACCAATACGAACTTTTTAACACATAACAAACCTCCTGTCAGCCTCCAACTTGCGCACGGTCTCTGCGAGCGCGTCACACTTGGCCTTCAGCTCGGACCTCTCTCTCTGCAATATATGTAGTTCTCTTTCTAACTCTCCATCGCTGCTCTCCTTGCCATCCCACGTGGTCATGCGCAGTTGGGATTCTAGACCGGATCTGAAAGATATAAAAATAAAAGGTTCATCACAAAAACATTGTACAGACAAGAGAGTCTCTAAAGAGAAATACAATTTGAATTTTGAATTTGAATTAAAATGTTAAGACGACAGCAAGATCAAAAAAAAAGTGTCCAAACTCTTATCCGCCATTTTCAAGATGTTCACATTTTTAAAATGGATTTTCATCTATTACATGTGTGTGTGTGTGACACATGTGTCGGAACGAGATGGAGTGGTCCTATTATTTTTTAATTGGTGCCGGGAACCATGCGGCTGAATTATAATTGTCATATTTTTTTATATTAAACGTGTGCCGTGTAGTTCCCGGCACCAATACAAAAAAGAATAGGACCACTCCATCTCTTACCCATGGATGTCGTAAAAGGCGACTAAGGGAAAGGCTTACAAACTTGGGATTCCTTTTTAGGCGATAGGTTTGCAACCTGTCACTATTTGAATCTCAATTCTATCATTAAGCCAAATAGCTGAACGTGGTCATTCGATCTTTTCAAGACTGTTGGCTCTGTCTACCCCGCAAGGGATATAGACGTGACCATATGTACGTATGTATGTATGTTTTTTATATTAACATAACAAACGATCGTATCACCTCTGTACTTCAACGTTGGCCAGCTGGTTAGTCAGTCTGTGCACTTGGTCCTCTAAGGAGGCGTTCAGTCTCTTCAGCTCACCGAGCGCCGTCTTAGCGCTCTCGAGTTTCTCGCTCAGAACGCGCCTTTCATTCTCACAGTTCGCTGTGAAAACAAACATTTTAGGTTATCCTTTAAGATTAAAGCGTATTGGACAAATAAGAAACGAGACAGCTATAGAGTTCAGAATTGAACAACACTATAGAAGTGGCAAGTTGTGAAAATGAAGTCGCGAGTGACATCGTCCATATTATTCATTTGCAGCTACACAAATAAGCAGAAAATTTGAATCGCAATTCCATCAAACAGCCATACAGCCTTTCAGTCTTTTCAAGACTGATGGCTCTGTCTACCCCGCAAGGTTTTTAGACGCGACCATATGTAAGTATTGGTACTTACACGGACCTACATATATATTTTTATAAAAAAAGAAGACTTACAATGCATGCATGAAGAGAGTTATGAATGTGGATGAAGCGAAGGAACTATGCAGAGATCGTGGCAAGTGGAAAGAGGTAGTCTATGCCTACCCCTCCGGGAAAGAGGCGTGATTTTATGTATAAATAAATAAATATATACGGGATAAATTACACAGATTGAGTTAGCCTCGAAGTAAGTTCGAGACTTGTGTTACGAGATACTAACTCAACGATACTATATTTTATAATAAATACTTATATCGATAAACAGGCCAATCAGAAAAAGTTTTTTCTCATCATGCCCTGGCCGGGATTCAAACCCGGGACCTCCGGTGCCACAGACAAGCGTTCTACCGCTGCGCCACAGAGGCCGTATGTAAGACTTACAAATATTCTTCTGCAACTGCCTCAGCTTATCCACAGCGTTATGTTCATTACTCTTAGCCTCATTGAGCATGCGCTGAGTCTTGCTCAGCTCCGCTCTCAGCTCGCTCTCGGCCGAGGCGGCCTTTTGCAGGGAGGTGGACAGCTGCTCCACCGTCCCCTTTAGGGAGGTACACCTGTCTTCTAGGGAGGCTATAGTGCGGGTGTAGGCCTCGCAGCGTTCTTGAAGTTTCTAGAATAGAATAGAAAAATTACAAATAATATTATTGTGTGGAGGGAAAGGTTGGAGTGGGAAGACCTAGGCGAACGTATCTTGATCAAATTAAGGACGTCCTGGTAAAAGGGTCAGGTCAAAAGTACCCGAAACCGCCGAGCCTGCATGAAGAGAGTTATGAATATGGATGAAGCGAAGGAAATATGCAGAGATCGTGGCAAGTGGAAAGAGGTAGTCTCTGCCTAACCCTCCGGGAAAGAGGCGTGATTTTATGTATGTATGTATGTATAATATTACGAGTACTTATTGTTAAAGCTATTTTTTATTATTATTTAACATGTTTACGTTACCTTTACCATACATACATAATTATGGTCACGTCTACAGAGCCTACAGTCTTGAAAACACTGAATGGCCACGTTCACATTGGGATTCTTATAGGCAATGGGCTAGCAACCTATTTTAATCTCAATTCTATCATTAAAAAACGAAAACATTTCACTTAAGCCGTTATATTGAAATGTTTGAAAAACCACGTTCAACTGAATATTATAATTGCAATTCAAATAGAGACAGGTTATAAACTTGACTATTGACTTGACAAATTAATAAATATGTCTGAGTGAGTTCCCCCTCACCTTAAGAGCCTGATCCCGGTCGCGGGCTGCGACGGCGGCGCGCTGGATGTCCCCCTCCAGCTGGGCGCGGCGCACGTCCAAACGGGCGGCGCGACCTTACACACACACACACACACATGTTGGATTAAAGTCATAAAATATTGGTACGTAACTCTTTTAGTTTACTTGAGTCTCGACGAACAAGCTAAACGTGTGTCATTTTCAAAATTTCATTGCTTAAAATTAAAACTCATGTCAATAAATATAGATAATACCTGGGTGACCGAGCTGTGATTGGTGGAAGTCAACGCGTAATTTATCCATATTCTTATTTATTTATTAATTTTTATTAGTTTAGAATTCATTCTGGACTCGCTGCTAACGAACGTTCGTAAGTAAAATTTCAAAATGTATTTTACCTTCAGCCGCAGCCAACGCTTCCCTCAACTGACCCGCTTCTTGTACGCGCTCGGCTAACTGCACTCGCAAATTTTCTGCCTTGTTCTAAAATAAAAGTGCAAATTTGAGAACAAAATAAAAAAAATGATGCTGGGTGACTGTTTATATTTTAATTAAATTTATTCTCTCGATCAATACGGAACATAAAGCAAAGTCGACTCACGCATCTGTCTGTCGTGTATTAATGCTTTGCCCTTAAAAAGTTCAAAACGGATTTAGATGCAGTTTTTTTAAGTAGATAGTGTTTCAATGCCCGATTGAATTCGGGGCGGGTCGCTAGTATTGTTATAAAAGTATGAATACATCTATAAAAAAGGCGAACAAAGACAAATTACTAGATCATTCGATGGGTAATGAATCCTTTTCAATCCAAAAAGTCCACATCCCAAACGATACGATTCTCATAATGTAATAAGATAACAATGCAAGAAGATATTAGTAAAATATAGATAAGTCTTTGTTCAGCAGTGTTACATGAATGTTAAGTAGAGAAAACATCATCAAATGAACAGCCAGACAACTATGTAATTACCTCATTCTGAACTTTCTCCTCTGTGACGGCACTCAACGTGGCTTCTATACTGGTTATTTTGTCGCGAAGGTTGCTTATTTCTACCGTCTTAGTCTGCACAGATTCGTTCTGAAAATTATAAGATAATATAAAACTGTTCCTACACGCTTTAAGCGTTTTTATCGTTCGAAAAAATTTTACTATAAACGGTCGCGGTAAAATGGTCATTGGACAACTCATGAAACGTTCATATCTATGAATTTCACATTAATATGAACTAGTGCATTAAAGAAATATTGGCTTATTATCGTACCAAATTTTTTAAAGCGCTTGTGTTCAAAGTAGTATTAAGAAATCCAAACCAACTCGTCAATTTGAGCATGTTTCTGTGCGATAGCGTTTTTGTAATTTATCTTTCTGTGGTACAAACGGTTATTTTTCACAAATTATAGCTTTTACTACTCTCTTCCCTCTATTGAATTCTTTAGTATGAAAACCAACCTGATTTGTGGTAAAATCCCAACTATCACTATAAATGCGAAGGTCAGTTTATTTGATTGTTTTTTTTTCTATTCCCGTGTTATTTTCTTGAAATTTCGCATATAAGAGCATATAATTGTCTGGAAAAGGACATAGTCTACCTTCTATCCCGGTAAAAACCGGGGATTTCCGAAAACCCTGTTGCGGGTAGATGTCGCTTAAATCGCGCGTATAGATGGCGCTAAAATCACGCGTGTAGATGGCGCTAAATTCGCGCGGGCGACAAAGCTAATAAATAATACAAACCAGAGCGTTAATCTGAGCATCTTTCTGTGCCACAGCGGTTTGCAACCTGGCCCTTTCCTCTTGCACAGAGCGCAGGTTACTCGTCACATTTTGTAGTTTCCCTTCTCCTTTCCCTTGTTGTTCTGTGGCCTCCTTCAGCTGTTTCTTCAGAGCGTTCAATTGGGACTTGTAATCGTCCTGGAAAGAATACATGTGAATTATGATAAACCAGCAACCAACTCCGGCTTTGCACGGGTAGCATTTAAAGATATAAACCTCCCTCAGAAAACCCTCTTATTTTTTTTCATTATGCCCTCTGGAGATGTGCCCAGGGTCCACCTATGCTCCCAAGAGGGTAATCCAAGCATTAAATAAATTAATTACACGGTACAGATATGGGTTGGGTCTATCCTTATTTGCCGGGTACAACTTGGCGTTAGTGCCAGTTGTGTCCACATCTCTAAAGATGATTGAACATCGGTTAGCAATCAAACTAATGTATGTAACAATAGAATCATTTGTACAAGGCCATTGTAGGACTTTGTGCCACCATCCTCCACCTTTTTTATTCGAACACCTTAACCGTTCGACCAGCGATGTTCTTTTGGCAATTTATCGTATTAGGGTAAGTGCACACTTACTTTTTCCCTCTCGATTTGACAGACGTCATGCATGAGATTCCTCATTCCCTTCTTGAAGAGCTCGGGGTCTACGTCGATGACTTCGTTGCGGTCTTCAGAGTGATCGCGACCTGTGAAAATATATATACAATATGTTTAACTGACACTTAAAAAAATAAATTATATTTGAAATAATTTTTAATCCGCTGTAGAAGTCCAACTAAACATCGTCTAAGTAAACACGGATACGTATCTTTTTATATAGTTCCTGAGAAAGCCAACATGTTTTGACTAAAGAGGATCAAGTCTCCACCTAACAATTCTGTAAAAAGGTAACCTAACTCAATAATACAAAAACATGAGTTCGATTAAAGAAAGTAATTTCTTATTATTTCTGTCGACAGAGATCACACTGACCTCTATATATTTCACTCATAGCAGCTAAGACATAACGAGTGACTTTTGTCTCTGCCTACAGAGATCACACTGACCTCTATATATTTCACACATGGAAGCTCTACAGAGTCACACTGACCTCTATGTTTCACACATGGAAGATATCTAGCTAAGATATAACAAGTGACTACGGTATCTGCCTACAGCGATCACACTGACCTCTATATATTTCACACATAGAAGCTAAGATCTAACGGGTGACTTTTGTCTCTACCTACAGCGATCACACTGACCTCTATACATTTCACACATAGAAGCTAAGATATAACAAGTGACTATCATCTGTGCCTACAACGATCACACTGACCTCTATATATTTCACACATAGAAGCTAAGATATAACAAGTGACTATCATCTGTGCCTACAGCGATCACACTGACCTCTATGTATTTCACACATGGAAGCTAAGATATAACAAGTGACTATCATCTGTGCCTACAGCGATCACACTGCCCTCTATATGTCCCCACTGACCTCTGTGCGGGCTGTACCTCCTGGCGGGGCTGGCCAGGCGGCGGCGCGCGGCGCTGAGCACGGAGCCGTCGGGCTGCACGCCGCACACCCTGCGCAGCGCGTGCGCAATGGAAGACAACTTCGCCTCGGCCTCTCGCTTCCCGCTCTCGCATTGCGTGAGAGAAGCTTCGAGAGCCCGGCAGCGGCCTTCGCTGCCGCCGAGGCGGGCCTGCATATATAGCGATACTATTTATACATGTATAAAATCCCTGTGTTACCTATATTTGCAAAAAATTTGACTTTGACTTTGAATATCGGTATGACGTCATGCCGCTGCAGTCTCTCCAGCGCCCCTCTCTTCACAGAACGGGAGCCCTACAAAAGCGCGCGCACGCGTCCCGGGTGACCCTGACCTTTGGACTTCAGCGTTCACTAAGTAGCTCGCTATGCTCAAGTGGCTACTTGCTGCATCTCGTGTCTATAGCTAAACCCATGACATGTTTTAACTTGTAAAACTAGTCCAAATAAAGTTTGTCTTTATTCTTAATTTTTTTTTATTAGCTCTCATTTCTCTTACCTGCTAGATTTTACTTAAACACCACATTCAAAAGTAACGAACTTTGACAGTTTGCACAGATTTATTTAGCCTCGAAGCAAGCTCGAGACTTGTGTCTTGTGACACAAGTTACTAACTCAACGTAACTATTTTTTTTAATAAATACTTAGATCCAAGATACACATTACACATCCAAAATAATCAGAGAAACTTATTTTCTCATCATGCCCATAAATCATAACATAAAAGAGTAAGCCGTTTGGCCTGGGCTCTCCTCATCAGATGGCAATCGTAACGCCATATTAGATGTGCCTTTACACGGCCTCACGAAGCCTGACATCAGGTTTTTAAAATAAATAAGATAATATATAAGAGTAAGGATATAAGAGGAGATTATATAAATAAGATATAAGGAAATAAGATAAAATATAAAAGAGTAAGGAGTCGTGCTTCGAACGGCACATTAAGCCATTGGTCCCGGCTCTCCTCGTGAGATGGCAGTCATAAAGCCACGCTTGATGCATTTAGCAGGCCTGACAAAACCGAAAACCTGAAAAGGCCTGTTTGAGAACGCCAGTCGAGAAAAATCTGACGAATTTCGAGGAAAATTTGATTCAGAAATATGCGACATCCACGGCTATCATCGACATTTGATCCGAATTCGCTGTAAACTCGCTTTTATTACCATTCTGTCCGGAGACACTTGACGAACTGTTTCTGTGTGATTATCTATAAACACCTGTGCTCACGAACAAACGTAAAGACAAAGATAATATATTGATCTAGTTTTTATCTTTTTTCACTTAGGGTCGCCTGTTTGTTTGTTTGTTATATGTTTATTGCATAGAAATTTACATAGTTAGTACATAGTTATAAAAGAAACAAATCACTTGTAATGGCGGACTTATCCCATATACCTACTGTTTTAGGATTATAAACATGATCAGTTCTATACGTGTACACATTCTTTTTGGAATGCTACAAATAAAATTACCTTCAACTCTTGTATCTGCTGCGTGGCATCAGCAAGGCAGACCTCCAAGTTGTGTTTGAGCTCTTCGAGGCGACGCTCCTTAGAGCGGCAATCCTCGAGACGCAATACCAACTCCTGAAAACAAATATATATATATGTAGATAGTGTCAGCGACGCGCTCACTAAGGTTTTAATTTATATACATATGGTCACGTCTATATCCCTTGCGGGGTAGACAGAGCCAACAGTCCTGAAAAGACTGAATGGCCACGTTCAGCTATTTGGCTTAATGATAGAATTGAGAGGTTTTAATTTGTATATAGATATGCTTGTTATTATGTGTATTGTTATTACAAATATGTTTCAGATATTAATTGTTCAGACTGTGAGTATTAATTATTTATATTATCAAAACCGTTGCACCTACAATTGTTTATGGTTTTAAAATGTGTTCGTAGTTGTCTATTGAAACGCACGCTCGCGCCAATTTTAAATTTCGAACTCTGTCTCGGTCCGCGCGACTCTTTGACTCCCTAGAAAACCTCTTCACAGTGTCCTGTTAGTGTATATTACAACTCTCATCTATTTGTACCATGAAAAACCAAAAACATTTCTAGTTTTTCCTTTACTTCTTTAGAACGTACATGAACCCCAGCCCGACATGTTTATTCCCTTTGCCTCGTGGCCGCTTCACTATCATTTCAGATTTATCTCATCCTCATTAACTAACTTTCTAGCGATTATTTTGATCGATTCTAGAACTTTCCTTATTTATTTAAACTTATTGCACAAAAATAAAAATGTAAAGCACAATTGGCGGACTTAATGCTAAGAGCATTCATTATCATTATCTACCAGTCAACCATTGGGTCTGACAGATAATGTTTAATATCCGAATCTGTATGGGCTGATCGTGAAGCCACGAAGCTTGAAAGCCACAAACATATATAATAAATTATAAGGTAAACCACATCGCGTTTCAAAACCAACTCAAAATATTTTAACGCCATCTAGTTATACCTTTTACAATTATCGTTTACATAGATACTAGCGCCAAACGGCAAACCAAAGAAGTCTTTCTCATACAAAATAATAAACTTAAACAGATAACTTATATCCTACTAATGCCAATCTACCTGATCTCTGGCCCGACAAGCCTCTTCCAATTCCGCTCCCCTCTGCCTCGAGGCCGCTAGTTCGGCGCGGGCGTTCGCCAACATCGCCTCGAGTTCCGCGCCGTGCCTCCGAGCGGTGGCCGCGTCGTTGGCGCAACGTTCGCGTTCCTCGCTTTCGTTTTGGAGTCTGAAGAAGTAGTTTTTAAAGTTTTAGATATTGAACTGTCACGCTGACATAAAGGTGAGAAACTCTTTATTGATAATAGCGAGACCAATTTGTGGATTTACTAGGTGTTCCATACGAGATGTCAACACTCGAGTCTGAGCTATGTCAGACTGGCGCACTGCAATAGTCCGATCATTATAGATTCCTGGACATAGTTTAGGATTATATAAATTAGGATTATACGGCAAAAAGATTATTTAATAATGGCAGAACCTGCAGTCTCAGTCCCGATAAAGGAAAAAACCTGGTGGCACAACAATAAACACAAATATAACACCGACCTAGACTGTATCATGCCTGCTCCAGTGCCGCCCTCTCGCGCTTCAGCTGCGCCTCCGCGGCTCGCAAGTCCCTTTGAGATAGTTCAGAGATCTGGACCAGAATGCGGCTACAACACCGACCTGGACTGCAGCTCCTTGACATCATGCTGCGCCTGCTCCAGTGCCGCCCTCTCGCGCTTCAGCTGCGCCTCCGCGGCTCGCAAGTCCCTTTGAGATAGTTCAGAGATCTAGACCAGAATGGAGCTACAACACCGACCTGGACTGCAGCTCCTTGACATCATGCTGCGCCTGCTCCAGTGCCGCCCTCTCGCGCTTCAGCTGCGCCTCCGCGGCTCGCAAGTCCCTTTGAGATAGTTCAGAGATCTAGACCAGAATGGAGCTACAACACCGACCTGGACTGCAGCTCCTTGACATCATGCTGCGCCTGCTCCAGTGCCGCCCTCTCGCGCTTCAGCTGCGCCTCCGTGGCCCGCAAGTCCCTCATCACGTGCTCTCCGCCGGACTCCGCCTCTTTCAGCAGGTTCTGTAGCCGGGACAGCTCCAGCTCGAGGGATGTGCGGTTCTCTTCCAATCCTGGGCAAAAAAAACATATTTTTAGGAGCCTTTTTTTTGCCAAACCCGTTGTAAAGCTTTGTTTCCATAACTATTGTTTTCCCTTTCACTCGGGCACGACAGTTAGTTCCTTTAAAAGTATCGCAAATATGCAACCATATTTTTGGATGTTGAGTCGGAAATTGTATTTGTGCTCCAATCCGTGGAAATTCTGATTGCGGGATTTAAACTCTTCGCTGCTATTGGTTGAGCGTGGTACACATTCTTTCGCCGCGATATTAAAGATTGACATCTCCGCAATATCTCTAAGAAACTTGACCAGAGTTTTCGACTGAGAAGAAATTGCTTACCTGCAATCTTATGATAAGCTTCATCTCTAGCCCTGGCGGCGTCTCGTCTCTCACTCTCAGCTCTCTTCACGTGCTCTCTCAACTCTCTGCAGCTGCTATTGTACTTGTCTCTTTCCGCACAACAGTTGGTCAGTTGTCGGCGGACGTCGGTCAACTCTTTGCGTAGACTGTCTGCTTCGTTTTCCACTGAAACGAAGATGTTGCTATTATTAATGAAAGTTAGCTGGTAGAAGTCGTTATGTTACCTATATACGGCTTGATGGTAACTTTGTGATGTTAATTTTTGTATAAACATCACAAAGTACGAATGCAACGATAACACATTCTTTTTTTTATACAAAATGCAATATGCAGGTTTTATTGAGTTATTTGAATTGTACCTATTACAAAACTTCAAAATATTGAAATCTTGTTCAACTTAAATATGGAATGGTCAAAACTTTAGAATAAAGGTTTTTCATTTTGCTGTATCTTTCTATGAAAAGCATAAAAAGATGCGTCATTCCGGGAATAAGACCTAACTAACATGCCGAGAGAGTTGTTCTATTTATATATTTTCCGATACCGATCTACCCACATTTCTTATATTTTTCGAGTATATATTTCGAGTTACATAGGTATTTTTTGAAAACAAAATACATACTGGCCATACAGACTATTTCTTTTTTTTAACACCTTCCCAACATTTCTATGGTGTGTGTGGACTAAAAACAAAACACTTCCAAATTCTTATTTCAAATACTTACATTCCTTCAATTTCCTTGTAGTCTCCTGTAATTGGCCGTACGCGTTGTCGTATTTGTCCTCAGCGAGTGACAATAAGGCTCTAGTCTCGGTACACTCGCGTACACAAGCCTCTTTTTCTAAGTGAAGCTCTTTGATGCGATTCTCGAAACGGGCGCAGTCGTCTTCTGCTATTGCTCTTTTAAAAAAAAGGCAAATAAATTATTGTAATAAACGTGCCTTATGGTTTCCGGCACTTTAGAATAGAACAACTCCAGATCTTTTCCAGAATGTCGTAAAAGGCGACTTTGTAATAAGCTTATAAACTTGGGATTCCTCTTGTAGGCGATTTGCTAGGAACCTGTCACTATTCGAGTCTCAATTTTATCATGAAGCCATACCACTTAAAGTGGCCTTTCAATCTTATCAAGACTGTCGGCTCTGTCTACTCCACAAGGAATATAGACATGATTATATGTATGTAAAAATCCCCTCAATCAATAAGATTGCGTGAAAGGATTATCAATTTGGGATGTATATGTGAATATGTGTAATAAAACTCTTCCATTATTGTTTCTATACTTCGAGTCTTGTGATATTTGCTTCTGTTTCATTATGAGGAATAATAACTTGATATGTGTATTTTTTTATGAATACGATAACTCATTATTACATATCAGTAAAACTAATTTGAATTTCAAATTAGTTTTACCGATATATCATTTCCTAACGAAAAAGACAAGGGAAAAGGTAGCACTTAGCATATCAAATACACTTACTTAGCCTCCTCCAACCTAGTCTTCATAGCAGCCAGCTCATCTTTCAACTGGTTAACGTAATTCCTGTCGTGCTCGGCCCGCGCCTGCGCATCGCGACGCACCCGCTCCAATTTGTTCGCTTCGCAGTCCAACACTCGCTTCGCCTCTTCCAAACGTTCTAAAAGCGCTTGTTGTTCTTGATGAGCTTAGTTAGGAAGAAATGTTACCAATTTTTAAAATAATTCACACAATCGTCCCGCTTTTTTATTAAAAGCAAGTGACTTTGGCAAAGTACGCTGTACATACATACATATAATCACGTCTATATTCTTTGCACGGTAGACAGAGCCAACAACAACTGTGTTGAAAAAATAGATAGGCCACGTTCAGCTGTTCAAATAGTGACAGGTTGCTAGCCCATCACCAAAAAAAAGAATACCAAGTTTATAAGTCTATCCCTTAGTCGCCTTTTACGACATCTTGTGGTCTTACTCTATTTTTTATTTTGTGCCGGGAAGCACACGGCACTATTTAAGTGTAAGTTCCTTCTTAACTTTAAGGAGGAGTACCTACACACACTAGATTAATTATAAGATTAAAGTTTATTTAAGTTATAATTATGCGTATATTAGTCTGTAAAGTATATCGATGGGCCTTTGATGCCTGAGAATAAATAAATAATAAAAATAAATAACAAAAATAAGCAGCTAACACTCACGACAAAAGCCAACATTACTATAACCGTTATAACAATCACGTTAAGGATCATATTCCCTTACCCATAATCAAAGCTTGCTGTTTATCATTCTCCGCTCGTAACATTGCTTCGTCATGTTGCAATATCAACTGGTCCCGAGCCGCTAATAGCTTCTTCTCTCTTTCCCTCGCACAGGCCTCGGATGATTCCTTCTCGCTCGTTAGAGCAGCGATGGTTTGGTTCAGTTTGTGCTCGAGGGATTGACGTAATTGTTCCTTAAAAAAATATTTTCTTTATAGTTTCTACAATAACAAGAAAAAAGTATAGGACCACTTCACCTCTTCCCTATTTCAATTTTAAAATGGTTTAATTTACCTTTTCCGCATTCATTTTAGTGATATGATCTGCTGATACTCGGTCTCTTTCTTACTAAAATACTTACTACTATTACTACCAGTATTTAAATTACATACATACATACATATGGTCAGTCACAGAGCCAACAGTCTTAAAAAGACTGAATGGCCACATTCAGCTATTTGGCTTAATGATAGAATTGAGATTCAAATAGTGACAGGTTGCTAGCCCATCGCCTAAAAAAGAATCCCAAGTTTGTAAGCCTATCCCTTAGTTGCCTTTTACGACAAAAATAATAGAAATAATAATAATAATTCATTTTATTGAAATTAACCTACACTTTTTTTAATTTCAATACTGGCAATATAATTTCAATTCGATAATAATAAGAAAAAAAAATACATTCAAAAAAGGAACGTAAGTTTTTAAGGCGCACCTTCTCCTCTTTCAATTTGGTGATGTTCTCCGTAGTAGTGCGGTTGAGATTGGTTATAATCTGTTGGTACTCGGCCTCTTTCTTGCCTGAAGCCTGAGACATGCTGTTACGGGTGTCACGAAGTTTCTTCTCACTGTTCTCTAAGTCTTTCGTAAGGCGAGCAATTTGACCTGAAATACACAAGTTCATAAGAATTAAATAGATTTATTTTCAAAATTGGATACAAGGTATCACTTATTGACGTCACATAACTTAAATCTAATTATAACTGCTACCGCTTCCAAAGCGCATGTGTAGAAGAAGCGGCGGAACAAACTACACTGCAGCATTTTCATCGGACGTCAATTTACAAATATAGATCTCTTAAATCTAAATCGTGGATATGAGCGTCGGAAGTCGAATCGGTAAGATGTTATGTTAAAATGTATAATGCGCAGAAAGGCACAGATTCAAATCCCACTTCGGCCATTTTCTATTTTCAAAGTTGTGTACATTAGTTTGAATACTAACCGATGCTCTTACGGTGAGGAACAACATTGTGAGAAAACCTGCACATTCAAGTAACAAAATGTGTAACCATATATACAATACGGGTTAGCTTTACCTGCAAAGGTTTCGGAACTCGCTTCGTGTAAAAACCTGACTCACCCAATCCAGGATCCATGGTCAAAGTCATACCCCGGACTAAATCCAAGAAGAAGAAGACACAAGATTATATTATACGTGAACTGTTAAATAGTTAGTGTTAAGTTAAAAATAAACTTTATTGCAATACTAATCCAATCGTCAACATGGAAAACAAATAGAAATTAATTTTAACTAATCTAATAAAATAAATAATTGAAACATTTGTAAAACAGTTAAAAAACATCAATTGATTGATTGATCTCTTGAAGTTGACCGGAAAAGATTGCATTAGCATCCGCTTTTGTATTATCTCTGTCTGTTTTGTATGTTTTATTTTTACTCTTTTTAGTTAGTTTTACTCTTATGGTGCAATAAAGAGTTTTATATAGAGGTGCCGTGTGGTTCCCGGCACCGGTACAAAAAAGAATAGGACCACTCCATCTCATTCTCATGGACGTCGTAAAAGGCGACTAAGGGATAGGCTTACAAACTTGAGATTCTTTTTTAGGCGATGGCCTAGCAACCTGTCACTATTTGAATCTCAATTCTATCATTAAGCCGAATAGCTGAGCGAGGCCTATCAGTCTTTTCAAGACCGTTGAATAGAATAGAATAGATTTATTTTCAAAATTGGATACAAGGTATCACTTATTGACGTCACATAACTTAAATCTAATTATAACTACTACCGCTTCCAAAGCGCATGTGTAGAAGAAGCGGCGGAACAAACTACACTGCAGCATTTTCATAGGACGTCAATTTTTGGTTGGCTCTGTCTACCCCACAAGGGATATGACCATATGTATGTATGTACCTATGTAAGAGTTTAATCTATCCATCTCTTACCCTTATAGTTCTCCTGCTGTACCAATGTCTCCTGCAACTCCTGTTCCAACTTGTTCCTCTTGTTGTCGGCGTCTTCCAACATGTTGGCTGTGTCGAACAGAACCGCTTCCAAAGCGTCCTTCTCTGAACGAACACCAGCCAACTGTTCTTGCAGGTGTTGCTTGTCTTTGTCAAGGCTGTCGATGAGGATCTAAGAAAAAAGTGTTAGTTATTATACATACATACATATAATCACGTCTATATCCCTTGCGGGGTAGACAGAGCCAACAGTCTTGTAAAGACTAATAGGCCACGTTCAGCTGTTCGGCTTTAAGATAGAATTTAGATTCAAATAGTGACAGGTTGCTAGCGCATCGCCTAAAAGAAGAATCCCAAGTTTATCAGCCTACCCCTTAGTCGCCTTTTAGTTATTATTTAACAGTTTTTTTTTTTTGTTGATTTGCCCAAGTTAATAATTTCTTATGTAGACATTAACATGACCTTCCGAAGCTCTGTTAATACGTCCTAAAGCCTAATCGGCTTACTCTATTAAACTATTTCAAATGAAACGATTGATATTCCTGCACTTGAGATGCAAGGACATAGGCTAATAATAAACTTGGGAATCATCTTTTTAGGCGATGGGCTACCAACCTGTCACAATTAAAATTTCAGTTCCATCTTAAAGCCATACAGCTGAACTAAGCCTTTCACTCTTTTTGAGACTGTTTGCTCTGTCTTCCCCGTAACGGATATAGACGTGACGTAACCCCAGGTCCCAAATCATTAGGCACGCTATTTTAGGAAAGAAAAAGAGGTGCCGTGTGGTTTCCGGCCTTTCGGTCTTTTCATGACTGCTGGCTCTGTCTACCCCGCAAGGGATATTTATATATAGATATATATATATATATACGTGTATATATGTATGTATATGGACGTGTATACATGTATGTATGTAGAAAAAGAGGGAGATATGGAAACAAGAAAGATAGGAGCGTAAAAGAAGAGTAAGGGACACACCTGTTTCTCCTCCCCGTCTTTGACGTGGTCTTCCAAAGCTCTGTTGATGCGACCTATGGTCTCGTTGGCTTGCTCCAAGCGCTGTTGGAGACGAATGATCTCTTCATTCAGCGTATCTTTCTTGCGGACCATAGCTGTCAATTGCGAACTGAGTTCACCACGCTCCCTGTGAAAATTATTACATTACAATGATATTATTTATTACTAGTTGTGCCCGCGACTTCGTCCGCGTCGAATAGTTATTTTGGGCATCATTGAAGCCCACAAAGATGAATAATTTCCCCGTTTTTCTTTTCACATTTTCTATCATTTCTTTGCTCCTTATAGTTTCAGCGTGATGTTATATAGCCTAAAGCCTTTCTCGATAAATGGTTTATTCAACGCAAAAATAATTTTTTAATTCGAACCAGTAGTTTCTGAGATTAGCGCGTTCAAACAAACAAACTCTTCAGCTTTATAATATAAGTATAGATGTACTTATTTTCGCGTACCCTATGAACTTCTATATACTTCACACAATATGTATCCAAAATTTTATAGATTTAGTTCAGTGGTTTTACTCTAAACGCCGAACTCATATCGACTTGGATAGGTAACAAGTATACTTATAAACGTCTGTACGAATTTTTCAACGCAGTAGTTTCAACCTGGCATTATCTGTGAGTCCATCATCATTAAGTCTCCGAAACCGAAAATAGTCCATATTACTCCAGTAATTTTCTCTTTGTAAAAATTTGCAAGGCTATATTAGAAGGATTTAAGAAACTTTACTTATAAAGCTACAATGACCTCACCTCATGACTTGTCTCAATTCCAACTCCACCTTCTCCCTTTCTCCCTCCAAGAACTTGATCTTCTCGTACAGCGACGCCTTGTCGGCTTCGAGTTCCATTCTATTCTGTTCCGCTGCGAGTAACTCTTTGCGAAGAGAGTTGAGGTCACCTTGTTGTTCTGAAGACTGGTTTGAAAGCGAAGACTTTTCATCTTCCAGCTTTAAAATAAATTTGAATATTAACTCCATTGTCCAGTAATCCAGTCCACTAGCATCTCATCCGCATGACCCAGACTGAACCATCTGGTAAAGGGTCAGGTCAAAAGTACCCGAAACCGCCGAGCTTGCATGAAGAGTTATGAATGTGGATGAAGCGAAGGAAGTGTGCAGGGATCGTGGCAAGTGAAAAGAGGTAGTCTCTGCCTACCCCTCCGGGAAAGAGGCGTGATTTTATGTATGTATATGTATGTATGACCCAGACCAAGTAAATCTCTCCCTGGCAATAATTTGGCGGCTGTGGAGGGCTGTCCGTTGGTGTATCCCAATGGTTCATCAAGGGACAGATCTCCATAGCTGCAGCCATTTCACTTTTGAACAAAAGGTACAAAGGGTATCTTTATGTTGGCTTCGGCCCCATGAACGCCTCCCAAATGACCGGGCCCCTATGGGCCCGTGCACATTTTACATGTACCAACATAATAATAATAAATAATATTAAATGTAGGTAGGTAGCAATCAACATCTTAATGGTAAGTATGTTGATGAGTCATAATTCTAAGAAAACACAAAACTGCTTATAATATGACGTCAGCCAACATAAACTAAAATATATTCTTTATGCCGTGTGGTTGCCGGCACCAATACAAAAAAGAATAGGACCACTCCATCTCTTTCCCATGGATGTCGTAAAAGGCGACTAAGGGATAGGCTTGCAAACTTGGGATTCTTTTTCAGGCGATGGGCTAGCAACCTGTCACTATTTGAATCTCAATTCTATCATTAAGCCAAATAGCTGAACGTGGCCATTCAGTCTTTTCAAGACTGTTGGCTCTGTCTACACCGCAAGGGATATAGACGTGACCATATGTATGAATGTATGTATTCTTTATGAATGAAAATCTAGACAAATCACCAAAACATAAAAATGTCGTTTGTAATACATTTTTAAAATTCAATGTTAAACCGTTTGTAAACCAATAAAGGATTAAAAAATAAGCCTATCCCATAGTCGCCTTTTACAACATCCATGACAAGTAAATATTATTAAGTATTATTATATATTATTATTAAATATGTATTATTATTATCATATAAATATATATTATTATTAAATATTCTTTTTACTATTTTATTATTGTATTAATTTATCACAAAAACCCAACTCACGTGCTTCACTTCGTCCTGGAGCTTTTTCTTCTCACACTCGAGGTTCCTCACGGCCGCCTCTAACTTCTCCACCAGATCTTGCAAATCCCCCCTCTCCATTATGATACGCTCCAATTCTATTTCCAACTCGTCTGAAGTGAAGAATTTCTTATAAATAATTTGACCCTTTTGCGAGAACAACTGGGTGGTTCCCAATTCTTTAAGATTGCATTAAAATACATACATTTATAATCACGTTTTTATCCCTAACGGAGTATATAGAGCCACGCTCAGCTGTATGGCTGTATAATACCTTAAATCCCTCAATCAGGGATTACAAAGCGTCTTACAAATATTTTTTTTAATGCCGCAAAGGCAAACATGTGATACTTGTAAAATGTAACAGCAAATTGTACTTACCATGTTTATGCAAATAAAGAAATATTATTAAATTATATTATAAAGCCGGACGCCATTCTATGATTCTCGTGCTTATATTGACGGCCTCTGTGGTAAAGCAGTAGTGCATTTGTCTGTGATACCGGCAGTCCCGGGTTCAAATCCCAGCCAGGGCATGATGAGAAACGAACTTTATATGATTTCTCTGGGGTCTTGAATGTTTATCTACATATATAAGTATTTAGTATCGTTGAGTTGGTATCTCGTAACTCAAGTCTCGAAATTACTTCGAGGGAATTAATAACAGACTAACCAAAGGAATTTATAAGGCAGAGCGGACTGTAAAAGTGGAACAGGAAGAATCATCATCGAACTTCAAGGACCAAATTCGAAATGTCTTTAAAAAAGGGAGATGTTAGGAGTACTTGTAATCGCCCAATTAACATGAAAAGAGTAATGAGTGTGGAGGAAGCGGGAGAGGTCTGTAAGTATCCTAGTAAGTGGAAATCCATAGTCTCTGCCTGCCTACCCCAATGGGAAACAGGCGTGATGGTATGTATGTATGTAACTCGTGTAATCTGTCCCGTATATATAAGTATATATTATTTTTAAGTCCGAGCGAAAAACCCAGAGGTCGCTCTACCTACATCAAAACAAAGGTGCCTCGTGGTAGATTTTTCTTAATTAATATTAAAAATCATCCCGATTGCCTCAGTGATAAATAAAATTTATTATACTCACTTCTATGTTTCTCCATCTGCGATATAATAGCGTCGGCCTCCATTTTCTGCTGTTCCAACAGATCTCTCGACAATGCAGTCTTGTTAAGTTCTTCTCGCACCGACACCAGTTCTGAACGAAGACGAGATGAACGCTCTTCTTCGGCTCTGTATTCAAAATTTCCTTAATGCAATTAGATAACGTACTATGTCGAAATGAGTAAATAATATAGACATAGCATGGAAAAATGTAACAAAAAATCTATTAAACTTGTATGGCGTAGTGATTCAAAATGAGCGTTCGATAAAAAGTTGATTACAATAAAGATCTTTAGTCTATTTAGTGTACAGAGATGTGTCTATGGACATTATTAAGTTGCGTATTTCACGGTTAAGTTTGCTGATCAACGTTTTTTTTTTAAATATATATAGCAAACATGAACGCGGCGAATTATGGGTAATTGCTTAATTCTTATTATTATAGAAAGATAAAAGATTTGGTCCTTCGAGCCGGACATCCAGCGATAAAAGAGGTGAAACTATCAACAAATGGAAATAAAGATATCGTTAACTATATTGATAGAAATAAAAATATTTACCTCAAAACAGATTCCCTGTTGGAACCCTCCCGGTGTAAGTGGTCCACTTCAGAGTTCAAGGCTCTCTTCTCAGTCTCCAAAGCTTCGATAGTTTTCTCCAGACGTGCATTTATCTTCTGCAATTTCTCGTAGTCCGATGTTAGTGATTCCACCTGAGAAATAATTTAATAAATATTTTTATTCCTTGTCCACATAAAAAGGATATGATGGTATTGATAAATGCAACATACATACATATAATCACGTCTATATCCCTTGCGGGGTAGACAGGGCCTACAGTCTTGCAAAGACTGATGGGCCACGTTCAGCTTTTTGGCTTTAAGATAGGATTGAGATTCAAATAGTGACAGGTTGCTAGCCCATCGCCTAAAAGAAGAATCCCAAGTTTATAAGCCTACCCCTTAGTCGGCTTTTACGACATCCATGGGAAAGAGATGGAGTGGTCCTATTCTTTTTTGTATTGGTGCCGGGAACCACACGGCTCAAGTAATTCAGATAAATTCAAGAAAACAATAAAAGCGATTCAACAACAGTTTTTAAGAAAAAGAAAATCATTTTTCTTTCTTGTTGCTGAAACGGCAAGTATGGAAACGTTTGAAAAAAAAATTCACCACTCACCATAGCATTAATTTCGACTCTATTCCTCTCCAGACCATTCTTATCTCCTCTCAGCGTTTCCAAAGTCTTCTGCATAGACTCCTTCTCGGAGACCAACTGGTTTATATCAGCATTGGCCTGGTCGAGTTTCCCTTGTAGATCCTGGACTTTGCTCTCCAAGGAGCCGATAGTAGTCTCAGCGGACTCGCATTGCTTGCGGCTCGTTTGGAGTTGTTCCCGACTATTTTGGAGTTTAACCTATTTATACAGAAATGATTTTATAAAGATTTGTTTTATAAGATGCTAGGAGACGCCCGCGGTTTCACGCACGTAAACGAAAAATCCCGTTAATTCCCATTCCCTCCAGTGATTTTTGTATCTCATTAGATATTTCTCATCAGACTGAAAACCTTTTCTAAGGCGTCGTTTCTATATTTATTATAAATGTATAAATTATTATATTTTAATATATTCAATGTAAGGACACATATTTGTGGCTGTACATTGAATATACTACTGTTTTATTATATGTATTGACTAGCTTCCCTGATCATCCCTAAGAAATTCTAGTAAAAAAGTAAGCAATATTAAGGTCTAGTCTAAAATTTGTTTGTTGTTGAGAAAATTTTCTCACTCATGAATATTTCTCTCAACATAGCGTATGGCCAGATATATTAAATGAAGCTTTTGGTCCTTCGGACTTGGGATCCGCAAAATACAACAAGCTTTGCTTTACGTGCTGTCAAAACATTTGGTAACTATTACTGGAGGTTACCTGTCCAACACTGATTTCTTTTTTAGTTCAAAATAAAGGCATGGACTTAACACTAAGCTATTTTACATTGCCGGTGTTCATTCCGTCGTAAACAACATTATAACAGGTCCATGAAGTGGTATAACACAACAAAAAACAATTGCATTGAAAACCTTCTCTAAAAATTCGGTTAAAATTAGTTTCCTTACTTGTAGCTCGTGTATTTGAATCTGGTACTTGTGCAGGGCGGCCTGCACTGCGGATATCGTGCTTTCGGCGAAGGCAGTCGCGTTTGCTGATTGCGGGATACTGCGTTTTGGTGATCTGCAAAAAAAAAATGATTTGACGATTAAAAAGTGACCAATACAGACTTGACATAAAAAAGGTCTACACGGGCAGCCTATTGCAGGTTGTGTGAAAATGCTCATTTACTTTCTTTATTCAAAACGGTGTCAGAAGTGGGATTCGAGGTTTGTGTAATGGTGGCAGAAGAGGGATTCAACTGGCATAAGAAGTGTGATTTGTGCATATTGGTAATAGAAAAGTATTTCAACTAAAGTCAACATTACCTATCAGCGAGGTGTATATGCGACGAAGGCATTATGTCGGACTCCGAGTCCTGTATGAGTGCCCGAGCCACGTCTTCCAAGGCGGCGCGCATCACTCCCGCGTCTGAACATTGAGCCTCCGCTATTTCGCAACGCTCCTCCTATAATAAGTATTAAAAAAATAAAGATTCTATAATTTTTTATTCAATATTGGATTAGGCATTTTGTTTGTAATGTATGTATTTTGCAGTACGCATGTGCACTGTATCGCACCACCAACTAAAAGTTTTTTCGTTTGGACAGCTGGTAGACTGGTAGAATACCAAATGGCAAGTCAGATATTGTGTATTTTTCTTTGCAATAAAGTTTAAAAAGATACATACAAAAAAAATGGCAAACAATGCTTTTACTTCAGCAAGAAATCTTAGACACTAATAGTTTTTGATTGTCTTGCTTTCTTTGTTTAAAAAATATTTACTTACCAATCCCTGCAACTCTCCAAGCAGACGCTGTATACGTGCGTCTCTTTCTCTCAACTCGGCCAAAGCGGTGTCCTTTTGAGAGGACATGTCTCTCAGTTCTACTCGTAGCGCTTCAAGACCGACGTTTGTCGACCCCTGACCACCTTGACCAAAGGTAGATGACGCCTGTCCAAAACCTGACGAGCCCTGGCCAAAGCCTGCCATCCCGGGAGCACCCATGGCGTCACCCTGTGAACGGGTAAAATAATAAAATGAAATTTATTTAAATTTTTATAACTATTTCAAATTCAATAGGCAGACTGTAAATGATACTTTTTATGCTGGAAAAAGGTTATATTTAAACGAAATCACATCAATGTCTTCTCTTCTAGTTTGTAAGCACTTACTGCAGGTCAATGACTGTCATCGCATTTTTAATGTTGTAAAAGTTTTCAGGCAGAAAACGCTCATAACATATCTGGTAACCACAGACTCAATAAAACCGAACATCCATCTCAGTTTGGTCCGAAGGTTCGACTGGCAGAGAATGCCTTGTGGCATTAAGTCCACCTGTTGTACATTTTACGTGCATAAAGTTTAAATAAATAAATAAATAAAAATAATAATTTTTTGGAAAACCTTCTTGGAACATCTGGGACGGAGCAACTGACTGGGGCTGAATATTTTCATAGTTCATGACCTAAACATGTTTGCCCTAGCAACAAGCGGCCTATAAAAAAAAAATCTTTTTTCAAGAAAGCAAAATAATTTTTTTTTTTTTTTATATATATATATATATTTGCGATCAGTGCATCCACTTTTAGCAAATGTGTTTTAGGCTCTTGACATTAGAGTGTATCCCCCAGTGAGGATATCTACTCATTCCGATTTATAGGATGTCTTTCCTCTTTAATCGCTTTGTATAGCTGCGGTTTGTGAGTTGCTGTGCAAGTATGTTTGGGTGCTTTACGAGCCTCTCCCGGTACCTCAGGCCGACATTTAGGAGTTCTTCCTTTATTGTAGTAATTTCCAGGTGTTCATGGATTTCTGCGTTCGTAACATACCAGGGCACGCCACTGATGTTTCTGAGTATTTTATTTTGCACTCTTTGCAGGCATGAGATATTGGAGTCAGAAGCACTACCCCAAAGTTGTAGTCCATAAGTCCAGATTGGTTTGAGAATTGTTTTATACACTAGGAGTTTGTTGTCTACTGATAGCTTGCTATTTCGCCCCAACAGCCAGTGGAAACTTCCATAGCGAATGTTTACTGCATCCCTCTTTTTTTTTATATGATCTTTCCATGTCAGTCGTCTGTCTAGGTGCAGTCCCAGATAGCGTACACTGTTGTGTTGTGGGAGTACAATATTTTCCAGTTTCACCTGAGGACAGTTGCCTTTTCGTAGTGTGAAGGTGACATGGGAAGACTTCGAAGCACTAGCTTTAATGCGCCACTTTTGCAACCAAGTTGTTGTCTCATCTAAGCCTTTTTGAAGTACTTGTGTCGCCATGGACGGATCTTTGTTACTTGCTAAAATAGCGGTGTCGTCAGCAAAAGTAGCTATTGTGGTGTCCTTTGTCTCAGGTAAATCACTAGTGAAGATTGTATATAGTGCTGGTCCCAGGACCGAGCCCTGTGGAACACCGGCCTGTATCTCATAAAAACCAGAGGTTGCTTCTTGTTCCTTAACTTGAAAGATGCGCTCTGTAAGATAAGATCTTAATATAAGGTAGTAGCTGTGTGGAAGATTACTTTTTATTTTGTACAGCAAGCCCTTGTGCCACACTTTGTCGAAAGCTTGCTGTATATCTAAAAATGCTGCAGAGCAGTACTCTTTTTCTTCCAGGCTTTTTCTGATTTTATCGCAGACTCTATGGACCTGCTCAATTGTTGAGTGTTGTTGTCTGAAGCCAAATTGATGACTTGGAATTGTGTTGCTACTTTCAAGTAGAGGTAGAATTCTCCTGAGCAGAAGTTTCTCGAAAACTTTTGATAGTATAGGAAGCAAGCTTATTGGTCTATATGAAGTAACTTTATCGGGAGGTTTGCCATCTTTATGAACAAGGATTATCTGTGACACTTTCCACAATCTGGGGAAGTACTGGACTCTGAGCATACCATTGTAAACGGAGGTTAAAAAGATTATAGCCTTTTTTGGCAGTTGTTTTAGGACCTGTTTGGTAATTAAGTCAAAACCAGGAGCTTTTCGGTCTTTCAGCTCCGACACAACGCTCCATACTTCGCGAGCAGTAACTGGTTTCGGTGGTTTATCCATCTGCAGGTCTTGGTTAAGGACCGTGTCAATGTGTCCTGACTCAAACTCTGTATCCTCCGTGTGATTAGGTGTAAACACCCCTGCTAGGTGCTTAGCAAATGTGTCTGCTTTTTCCTGTGATGTCCTTGCCCAGCCATTGCCACTTCGTATCGGAGGTTTTGCAATAGGTGGTCTTTCGTAATCCTTAGTGATCTTCCACAGTGAGTAGTCCGTAGCTTCCGTTGCCGTAAGAGCCTCAAGTTTTGCTTGGAATGTATCGTCATGCCATTTTTGGATCAAATGCTTGAGTACTGTGCCAGATTTATTAAATCGTGTTTTGTCCTCTTTTAGTCTGCTTTGATGCCATATTCGCCGCATTCGCCTCTTTTCTAGCACCGCCGACTTTATCTCTAAGGGATAGTTGGCGTCTTTGTTTTTATTTACTACCTCCGGAGTACTCAACCAGCATGCCTCCTGTATGAGTGTAGTAATATATTTGGTCGCGTTTTCAATATCATCAGGCGTTTTGAGAGCTATTTTCAGTTTTATGTTTTCTTCTATGTGTAGTCTGCATGCGTCCCAATCTGTATATTTATTACATAATGTTTCGGGTTTTTTCAACTCTATGATATTTGCGCTCAAAGTGAGTAACACTGGTGTATGGTCTGATGAGCCATCGTAGCAAGGCTCAGATTTGAAATAATGTTTTGATAGTCCCTTTGTGATGAAGAAATCAACTAGGTCTGGCAATTTGTTCTCATCACTGGGCCAGTATGTAGGTTCCAAAGAGGATATCGCACTGAGCTTATTTTTGTCTACACTCAGTTTTAGTTGTCTGCCTCTGGTACTGGTTAATCTTGATCCCCAGTATGTATTCTTTGCGTTCCAATCCCCTCCAGCAATGAAACGGCTACCTAAAGTGTTTAAGAAATGAGTAAAGTTTGTTTCGCTGATTTTGTGTTTCGGCGGGCAATACACTGCTGAAACAATAATTTTACCAGTTTTGTCTTCAATAGCTATGGAGGAAGCTTGGATGTGATCAGTTCTATAAGGTGGCATTTGGTGATGTTTTAGGCTGTTCTTAACAATCACTGCAGTACCACCATGTGCTGTGCCGTCGGGATGGTTAGTTGTGTAGCATTTATAGTTTGGGAATTTCATAGATGTTCTGGCAGTGCAGTGCGATTCTGAGACAAGCAATATATCTAGTTTGTGTTGAGTCAGCAGTAACTCTACTTCCTGGACATTAGGAGCAAGTCCATTGATGTTCCACGTTGCTAACCTTAATGAGGTCATTTTGTCAGTTTCTCAACTAGTTTAACTATGAGAACCATGAGGGAACTCATCTGTTGGAGGATTAAATCAAATTTTTCAGACTGTGCTATTAATAGTTGCTCTAATTTCAGGTTAGTATCAGGTATCTCTGTATTTTTGGGTGGTCGTTTTAATTTTTCCGCATATGTTTCGTTGGTGTTATTTTTTTTCAATGGTATTTGTTATCACATAATTTGTTTCTACCCCCTTTTCCTTAATTGATTTCGTTTGCATTTTTCTGGAACTTGGTATAGAATTTAATTTTCTTGCCAATATTTCTTTATAAACTTCACACCCCTTATAGTTGGCTGGATGTGGTCCATCACACAAAGCACACATTGCTGGCGTATTGCGGTCTCTTTTCTGGCAATCTGATGTTCTGTGGGACTGTCCACATTTCACGCAACGAAAAGGGCGCATACAGTAATTTTTGGTATGCCCATACTGCTGACACCTCTGACACTGTACAATTGTTTTCCTTTTTTTCGGTTCTTCTATAGTGATAGATTGGTGGTAGATATATTTGAGGTCCTTCACAGCCTTGTTGTTTGGTCCAGCAGTAAGGTTAGCAAAGAATGTTGAGGTAGGTCTCCTTTCGGGACCATACCTAGCATTTATAATCTCTCCTGCTACTTGGTTACCCGTTGCTTCCAGTTCCTCTTTTATTATACTTATAGGCGTGGTTGGATGGAGGTTCTTGATAACAATTCTAAATGATCTATTGTCTTTTGGGTTGAAGGTGTGTCCGATAAGGCCATTTTTTCTAACTAAGGTAATGAGTTTTTTATGTGTGTCTGTATCTATGGTACTTATTCTTAATTGGTTTTTGTTAAAATAAATGATACTAACCTTCATAGTCTGAGCAGCAAAAGCATTTATAGAATACCCGCTGAGCATGCCCAGTAGTTCCCGGGCTGAGGAGTCAAACTCATTCCTCACTCGATACAGGTCCCGCTCCGTAGATGACTGTAGCTCTGCGTACTGACGCTTGACGGAAACTACCTCTCGCCAGAGGCTGAGCAGACGATTGTGCTCGCTTGAGTAGTAGTCGTTGAAGGCCTGAGCAGTACAATACAATTTATGATTTAATTTATAGAGGTTATATGGCCTTGATAAGGTAAATCAACTGTAAATGTTTGATAAAAAAAATCCTTTCACATATGCCTTCAATAAAATATGATTTTTGGCAATGAATATAAAATTTTGATATAGAAACACAGCTATTAAGCTATGTTGACAGGTTGCTAACCCATCGTCTAAAAAAAAATCACAAGTTGTAAGCCTATCCCTTAGTCGCCTTTATACAACATCCATGGGAGATGGACTGGATATAATTTATTATGTATTTATTCTTCTCAGAATTCTGGCTCAGAAAAGAAAACATAGATTAGATATATGTATGAACCTGTTCTTCATCCTTCCACTCGTCCTCTTTGATAGTCATCTCGTCGCGCAAAGCCTCCCAGTCATTGGTCAGTTTCTGCAAGTCGCCAGTGAGGGCTTCGTTCAGCTGATGGGACTCCTCCAGTTGGTCACGGAGCAAGTTGTTCTGAGCCACCAGCTTCTCACATCTGATGAATTTATAACAAAAGATTCATCGAGGAACTGTATCTAAACTAGACATATTATTTACATATTTACCATTACTTACTTCCTACCCATTGCACTTACACCTATGGTACTATTTGTAGTTAAGATATTATCACTGTATGCCCTGGATTTATCCTCCATTGCTGGCTTTAAAACTGCAACCATGACTCGAGAGCAAAGACTTTACACAAATTAACTTCCATCTAACTTAGAATTTAACAACAAGTTTAAAAGGTGTTTTTTTCATATATCTAAGATGGGCTTTTTTAGCTGAGGGAATCCTTTTTACAGACCTGCGCTTCTCCTCATCCAGTCTCCTGAGCGCAGTTTCCAGGTCATTGATCCTTTCATCCTTCCGAGAGTCGATGCTGGAAGGGGTGGGCAGAGCGGCCGACGCCGGGAGGGCGATGCTAGTCTTGTCAGACGTGGGCCGGTACACGTCGCTCCGGGGGGTCGTCTCCAGCATATGGGACTCAAGCTCTGAGCATCGCTGCTTGTATTGAAGCACCTGAGTAGTAAATTAGAATGAGTTTGTTTAGTTAACTTGGAAGTTCTGGTTGCATGCGCAAATATTATTTAAAATTATTTTAATTTATTATATATATAAATTTTTTTACCTCATGTACCATCGGAACATACGGCAGAACATTTTGGTTAGTTTCCAAAATTAATAGTATGCTTAAATTCAGTTATATTTACTATGTTTTGTAGATAAAAAATTTGGTTTGCTTTTTTGTTTTGATTTTTCGCGTCATATTTACTAAAACTGACATTGATAATTTTATTTTGACGTTGACAGTTTTAGCGAATGAATTCTTTATGTAATGCCACATAAACACTGTGATTGTTTTAATGTTGTCAATACTTGTTAACGATTGTTTAAAACCAACAACTACTTATGTTTAAAAGTGCTATCTTTTTTGCCAACTCAAAGTTTTTTGAATGGTACAAATTGTTAACAATTTACATAGTTAACTAAATAGGTGCCTAAGTTTGAAAGTGGTAGTTAGGTAGGTACCTTTGCTTGAAGCCTAGACACCAAAGCAGCTTGCCCTTGCTGCGCGCGGCGGTAAGCATCCAGCCTGCGTTTATGGTCGGCTGCCTCGCCTGCCAAGCGCGCGCGCAGTTCCTCATTCTGCCTTCGGAGGTCGCTACTGACGCTGCCAACAGGTGAGTCCATTTCTGGAGGTGTCTCCAGGGACTTCTGCGAAATGGTTTTACAGTTAAGGCGATACATCATAGATTTTGGGTCATTTTCACTTGGTTTTTTCTCATAAAATATAACTTGCATCGTTTCAATATTTTTGGATATGAAAGTAAATATATTCAATTATATTTGTGGAAGATGAAAACACGATTGGAACAAAAATCCTCGATCAAAAAAATTCAGGAACACAAGTCTAGATTTCGATTATTTATCTCAAACTATAAGGATTTAAAATTTGAATTTTGTACCAAATTGAAGATCATTAAAAAATAATAACTTCTGGAAGATGAAATTTCGATTGGATGTTTTGTTTAGACGTAATTAAACTAAATAGATGAAAACAGGAATTAAAATTGTTGCGACAATAGTACTGGACAGTAGAGTGTTGACACTTTATCTCTGTCTCATTCCTACACGACCGGGTGGGATAAAGCGCTATCCTTTGTAAGCGTGCCTTCACTCCGCGGATCACATTCTCCGACGCAGGACCTGTGCCAATCGCTCCGAGCGTCGTTGAAAAATATTCTGCGAAGTATTTTATTTCCCACATTCATTTTGTTTGAATTTATTTCTGTACATAATTGTCAGCTCAGCTTATTGAATTGTGTCGTTGATCTCTGAATCTTACGCGTCGCTTTTCCGCCGGACGGGGTGATATTACGTAGGTATTTAGGATCGTGGATTTTGATACTTTTTTTTTTTTTGGTACTTTCTGAAATATTCCTATTATAGATAGTTTAGGTTAGTTTTTAATACAGTTTTTTTGTTTCGTTTAGTGTAAATAGGTGTATAATTTTACGTCATGATAGCATGTTAAATGTTAGCATGTTAAAAAAAAACCTTGAAAGAGCTTCCCATATGGGACAATTAAGATGGTGGGTACTAATTACACTTACTAATAGATAGACATATAGATGCCTACTGAGATTTTCTCCGCAAACACTGAAGGTGAAAAATATTTCATTTGATACCGGCTTGTGGCGGGGCGGCAGTAGGTTGATAGATAGATAAAACAACAACAAACAACAGCTCCGCCGCCGTCGGTTATACTGTCACTAGTTGTTGCCCTGGTCTTTGCCTACGGAAACAGTACTTTTTACTGCATGATTGTTCTGTCTTTTTCTATAGGTACTTACTCCTAGGTAACTGTATTATTCAGGGTACCTCCTCAGCTGCAAGACGTCGCAGGGTTTATTTTTCTTCGCTTTCTTCATTTGGCACGATCACAGTCATTATCCCATTATTTGATTGTTATTAATTTTTAGGAAAAATAAATTGTCTCCGATATCGTCGTTGACAATGTCCGAACAGAGAAGTGCGGATGGTGTGGAGTCGACAGTTGATATTATGGACTTAGATAGTCATGGCATTATTCCGACGCCGACATCAACGACAACCCAAGATAGAAAACCATATATAGAAAACCATAGGTTCCGTAGCCATTTGGCTACGGAACCCTAAAAATATATGATATACATTACTATGTAAATTACCTTTGATTGAACGAAATCGAATAAGTAATTACGAGTAGGTAGTTTTTTTAAAACCATTACAAACTTATTCATTTTATACAAAATTTTTGCATACATCCGCAACTATATCATTGCTTATAGGTAATGTAATTTAATATATGTATGTTTTTTTGTAAAATTATTTTATTGTATCAAAAACAATAAAATATTCTGATGCGGACTCCATTGCATTCGCAAACTTTATTCGGGTTACGTGAGGTCACGCGCCAGCGGCTATGGTGCGGCGGCGATCTAGCGGGGCAAGCTGGTCGGGGGTGAGCCCCGCGCGGGGTGAGCCTCTCGCCCGCATCGAGGTACATGTAATCTGAATGTAGCGCCTTAACGAAACGGTAGTACCTAATATTCCGTAAGGTCCGGTGGAATTAACTCTTCTTATATCTACATATATATAAATCTTATATGAAAGCATTTTTACAGGTACCTAGGAGTCTTAAAGAGATATTATTAAACGTTAGTCAAATCTTTTTTGGAAGGGGAATCATACCTAAATACATACATATAATCACGTCTATATCCCTTGCAGGGTAGACAGAGCCAACAGTCCTGAAGAGACTGAGAGGCCACGTTCAGCTGTTTGGCTTTTGATAGTATTGAAATTGAAAAAACAGGTTGCAAGCCCATCGCCTAAAATAAAAATCCCAAGTTTATAAGCCTTTTCCTTAGTAGCCTCTTACGACGTCCACGGGAAATGAGATGGAGTGGTCATATTCTTTTTTATATTGGTGCCAGGAACCACACGAATCAACACATATTAAATAGGTATCCAAATCTATTGGTAGCTTAATTTCGAACGTACGACCAATACTTACTATTCGAATATGACTCACCTCCTTCTTCAGACGTTGATGGGGAAGAGCGCTCGTAGGCCTTCTACCCACCGGAGCACGGGCGCTCCGCGGTGTGGTCAAGCCTTCCCTCGAAGGCAACTACAACAAAGAATAAAGGATACATACATACATACATAAAATCACGCCTCTTTCCCGGAAGGGTAGGCAGAGACTACCTCTTTCCACTTGCCACGATCTCTGCATACTTCCTTCGCTTCATCCACATTCATAACTCTCTTCATACAAGCTCGGCGGTTTCGGGTACTTTTGGTAAAAGGATCATTTTAAAAATATAGCGTTTGCAATTCCGTTACTGACGTTTATTCCTTAGGTACTCCATACTCAAAGAGAACTCATGGCTGCTAGACTAAGTACCTAAATGATACCGGCGACCCTGATATCATGGTAAATTATTCCAAAATATTATTCAATATACAGATTGCCATATGATACCATCCTTCGGTGTATGAGCATTAGCCATTATATTAAAAACTCAGAAGTCTTATGGTAGCAGTAGGTACGAGTACTACACCGCAGAAGTCGAATACTTTAACCACATAACCGGCGATCACAAAATCTCATTTGGCAAATTCACCTTCGAATTCCAAATGAAAATGATTTCCTAACACAACCAAGGCTATGTAAGTTTAGTAAAACCTGAAATGTAACTTTTTTCCTCGTCTTCCTTTTATGCTTGACTTCAAAGTAAAGATGGCGCGACGATTTGAACTCAAAGGACATTCCAAAATGCAAAAAGCTACTCACAAAAGGATAATTAAAACTATAACTAAGTACGACCTAAGAAACGCGTACTCAATATACGGCCGCCCCGTAAGCCTACATAGGGTAACTATGCTATCAGACTTAAGCATCTAATTACCACCCTATAATGCACCAGACCCCTTGCAAAGCCAACCTGTCTCTTTTCAACACGAAATAAATCATTTTCCTTCTCACGAAATTATTCCCCGTTTACATTTCGGTGCAATTAATGTAAAAAGATAATGAAACGATAATAGGTTAGGTATCTACCTCATGTAACTACGTACCTTAGTATGTTAACCCATTCTATATATACCTACAGAGGTTCTTACTTACCATCACCCAGTCAAGACTATATTAATCTAATGACAGCCTACTTGCTAGTCCGAATGTGAAAAAACATACCTAGGTAATATGGTACATACAGCTGCATGTCATCCCACGCATATTGTAAAAATCAAGAAAGGGAAAAAACTTTTAGAACAGTTGAGTTTGTAAGTAAGTATGTAGTTCTGTAGTATAAAAATTAAGATTCTTTTTTGTTTGCGATGGGCAGCCACCTGTCACTATTTCTGAATCTCAATTACGACTTTTGTGTCTCATAGCTCATGTAAGTTTTAAAGTTAAGAAGAAAGATGTTATTGGGTTTGTGTATTCAGAGATAAAGATTTGTTATCATATTTTATTAAACAAACATCCGCATCATCTTTAGTATAGGTACCTAACAGATACTACTTATAATAAAATAACTAATGTTAAGTTGACGCCTACTTACTTGAAACCCATTCAAGATTAATTAGAGACTTTATAATCAGTTAATTAATAATAAGGTTTGATAACATATATAATTACGTGTTTAAATTGTTGAAACTATCGATAGGTAGGTACCTAGACATTATTTTGTTAAACTCAAAACTTGTCATAATAAACTAAACAAACACCCAAAATAATAGTTAATCGGCAGTTTTATTCTGTTACTAGGCTAAAGTTGTCACATTCAGGCCCTATTACGTGGGGTTATACCCATTAGGTCACGTAACAGGTCAATTACCTGCACTAATGTATGAAAATAGCTACAAACAACGAAGTTAACCTTGCCTCGCTGTAACCTCTGTAAACAATGGCTTTTGCTTTCTTAAAACGACACTAGATTGTTACTTCAACTATTTTATTGTGATGTAAAATAAAGTCTTACCTATTCAGCAGTCTTAGAACACTGGATTCATAATTCACTAACTGATTTTACGTAAAAAATCCATTCTTTGTTATAGATAAACATCGTTGCTTAGTAACGCAATCACGATTATGGAAACTCATGTTGTATCAATATTAAATTTTACTGCTTAAAGCACCGGTTCTTTATAAATTTAAAGATTTAAAAAGATAGTAAGGATTTTTTTTTAATTTGTGTTTATTGATAAAGGTTGCACTTGTTTCACATTTTTATTTGTACAACTCCTGGCAGTTTCTTGTTAGCAAAAATATGACGATCGTATTTTTCAACGATATGTACATTTTATTTCGATTATTTTTGGATTTTTAGTTACAGGTTTTATTCTTGCTTATTCCATATAAGTATGTGTTATTGCGACAGGGGTTTTAGTAATACTGATTAAACATTTATTATCGAGGGTGTAACTCGGCAAATGTTTCGGTCGACTGGTCACCCCCCTCTTGAAAATATTATTTCGATACCGGCGTGAGGTGAGAAGCACCCGACAACCGAATTTATTTCATTAGACTATAGATTTAAGCACACCTGAGCTTTGAAAATTTATCGTACTAGAAATAAAAAAAAAACATCTCATGTAAAGCCAAGATTCTTGATCTATAGCGCTTACCTTAACTAGACCTAACTTCACTTTTATTATTTTAGTTAAAACATGTGGCTTATATTCACTTCCCATTGCAAATACTTCTATAAGTAAACAAAAACATTTTTAACTCCATTTTATTTGACTTTATATGTCCAATTTCGACTTCAATATTAAGTATGTGATATTTTAGGAACTTATATTAACCGAAAAAATGCGCCATACTTAGGTAGGTACTCCGTTTTCAATATTTTTCCCTTAAAGCTGAATACCATTAACATTCACTTAGTAATAATACTTAGCAACACATGTAATGGAACCCTTTTCTATTCGTATTAGAACTAGGTAACTATCTGATAATTTTTAATCTTATCCAAAGGTGTTTTGGATGTATTTTTAATTACAGTTGCGTAAATAAAATGGATGACATACATAGGTACATAAAACACGTTTCTTTCCTGGAGGGGTAGGCAGAGAGCACATACTTCCTCTTGCCACGATCCCTGCATACTCCTTTCGCTTCATTCATACATACCTACCTAAATTCACGTCTATATCCCTTGCGGGGTAGACACAGCCAACAGTCTTGAAAAAAGTGATGCGCCACTTTCAGCTGTTTAGCTTAACGTGACGTGATTATATGTAGGTATGTATCTCTTACTTCATTTCTAATCGCAAACGCTAAACCCACAAGAAAACAAGAGAGTACGTCACTGCTGTGGCGGGTTCAATGACTGATAACACAATCCCTACTGATAAAGCTCCTCCGGTTGAAATTATGATTGTGACAGTCGAAACATGCGTTAGATATCCATTATATCTAGTAATAGAATTATGAAACGTGGCTGGATTCATAAAAATAAAAATATTTTATTTTTAATTTATTTATTTATTTACAAATTGATGTATACAGAAAACATCGAGACTGATAAACACAAGAAACAAAATTAGGTAATTACAATGGTTCCGCTTATTTCAAAAGAAATCTTTTCCAGCAGACCCGAGATAGGAGACGATTATAGAGATTTATATATACTTATTTGAATGACCAACAGCAAATGTTACAGTCATAAAAAAATATTTGCACAGTATCTTACCATTAAATGATAAATTAAAAATAATACTTACAAACGAATGCGCATATCTTATCTGAATGTTTTTAATGCACTTTGCTGTGTCCCATTTTAATATTCACATTTCATTGTTTATATTTTTGTACGCTGTAATTATCGCATAACCTCGAAAAACGATTTCATAATTAAGTAAGTACTTACAGATTTGATAGAGTGTATGCTATTTAAGAGGTCAGCGCGTCCTTTTTATCGTAGTAAAGGTAGGTACAATCAGAAAGTGCCGTATGGTTCCCGGCACCAATACAAAAAAGAATAGGACCATCCATCCATCTCTTTCCCATGGATGTGGTAAAAGGCGACTAAGGGATAGGCTTACAAACATGGGATTCTCTTTTAGGCGATGGGCTAGCAACCTGTCACTATTTGAATCTCAATTCTATCATTAAGCCAAATAGCTGAACGTGGCCATTCAGTCTTTTCAAGACTATTGGCTCTGTCTACCCCGCAAGGGATATAGACGTGACCATATGTATGTATAATATGTATGTACAATCAGAAAAAAGGAAAAATATCGTGGTAATTTAACTTTTCAGGGAACATCAAGTAAGTACCTAATGCGTGTGGGGGGCACATTTTCAAATCCTACCTTTGCCATGTACTTGCATACATACATACATACATACATCACGTATGGTCATCACGGTCACGTCTATATCCCTTGCGGGGTAGACAGAGCCAACAGTCTTAAAAAGACTGAATGGCCACGTTCAGCTATTTGGCTTAATGATAGAATTGAGATTCAAATAGTGACAGGTTGCTAGGCCATCGCCTAAAAAAGAATCCCAAGTTTGTAAGCCTATCCCTTAGTCGCCTTTTACGACATCAATGGGAAAGAGATGGAGTGGTCCTATTCTTTTTTGTATTGGTGCCGGGAACCACATGTATTTACCAATGACTCTTTTCTGAGATATGTACCTACATTAGTTTGAGTGCTAACCGTTGCTCTTACGGTGAAGGAAAACGTCGTGAGGAAAATACTCATTCAGGCTACTAGTGTAAACATGATCCAATATTTGGGTAAGGTTCCCCTGTAAAGTCTGCGAAGATCAGGCAAGAGTCCTTTTACTAAAACCCGACTTGCCTGAGTTCGATGAGAGGAATTTTCACAAAAATAATAAGACCTTGCTGAAGATATTCTTATCAAAAATAATTACAGAACTCACTAACTAAAACTAAAAAATAGATAGTCATATCATGAAATAATAATTGCAACATCATCTAGTCAAAGAGATAAGATGAGAAATAAGATGTACTTACCTACTTAAGGTTTACCAACTTTTCCTAGTAAGTATCTACAAAATTTAATAAAAATTAGACCAACTTTTCGAAAGTTATCACGTTACAAACAAACATACATAAATATCTACAGTAGAAGTAAGAGTAAATATTTAAACTATTTTTGAAGAAATTTGAAACAAAGTGAACTCGAGTTTCAGGAGTAACATACATACATACATATGGTCACGTATATATCCCATGCGGGGTAGACAGAGCCAACAGTCTTGAAGACTAAATGGCCACATTCAGCTATTTAGCTTAATGATAGAATTGAGATTCAAATAGTGACAGGTTGCTAGCCCATCGCCTAAAAGAAGAATCCCAAGTTTATAAGCCTATCCCTTAGTCGCCTTTTACGACATCCATGGGAAAGAGATGGAGTGGTCCTATTCTTTTTTGTAGGTGCCGGGACCCACACGGCACAGGAGTAACATAGTGTTTTTTTTTATTTCTAGCCACAGCATTAATCCTAAGCAATAATATATAGCTAGACAGATATAATACCTTTATTGCACATAAAATTATAACAATAGATTTGTCCTAACCCTATATTAAGGTAATGTAGATACAAAAGGCTTATCGCATTATGAAATTTCTTCCAGGCAATAAAAATAACATACATGCATATAGTCACGTTTATATCCCTTACGGGGTTGACAGAGCCAGAACTCCCGAAAAGACTGAATGGCCACGTTCAGCTGCTTGGCATAATGATGAAATTGAGATCGACATAGTGACAGGTTGCTAGCCCATCGCCTAAAAAAAGGATCGCAATTTTATAAGCCTATCCCTTAGTCGCCTTTTACGACATCCATGGAAAAGAGATGGAGTGATCCTATTCTTTTTTGTATTGGTGCCGGGAACCACACGGCACAAAAAGAACAAAAAATACAATGTGCTCTTTGACTATAACTAAAGATTGTATTCTAAGCAATAAAAGAAGCTGACGTAAATCATTGGACCACCAGAGAACATTCGGTCATTGACACCTTTATTATCTTATCAAAATGTTATTGATTTCTAACTCTAAATATTATGAATAAAAAAAGGATGCGCGTGGAGATAAAATACATTTTTATTCATTAAACTTCGCAGTTATAGAATTATTTGGTCGCTCTCTTTTTCGTTGCCACATCGAATATAATCTACCAAATTATCTTTATTTTCCTTTCGGGAACACCATCCTACATATGTACTTTAAAACTTGTACATATTCTTGTTTTTTTTTTGTTTTGTAATGGTGTTTTTCGAATAAATTCTTTTTACTTTTTTTTTCATACTATTTTAAGTGTAAATGTCTATTAGTATATAACACTTCCACTGCTAAACCAACTGGGCCAATGTCGATAAAATGTTGTTCGAATATAGTTAATTATCTAAACCGAAATATAAGCTGATTTTTACTATAAATTTCCCGGAGAAAGTCTTATATTATATAAAAAATCTAATCGATTATTTAACATCGCCGTATTGATTATATTGATCATCCGATGCTAATGCTAAGTGATAGCATAGTCTAATCAATGTACAGAAATGAACTTTTGATATTGGACTTCGCTCCGATCACGAGCCAATTTTTTTTCGAAGGCGACGTGACTATTCACATTTTAATGTGTGATTGGCATTCTGAAGCAATATAAACCTATATGTATAGAAACGATATTTGGAAGATAGATCAATCTGAGTGATTTGGCCATTGATATATAAATCATGAATGGGCCTAGATTAGGTCCCTGCGGCGCACCAGTGTGAAATACTGTTTCAATTAATGATAAATATCATATCTATATGATGCAATCAAATGAGTACAATTCAGCATATACTCATATAACAAGCCCATCCCTTACGGAGTAGACAGAGCCAATAGTGCCGAAAACCCACGAATGCTACATAACTAGGCAAAAATGACTGCATGATTTGACATATACCCAACAATAATGAATTATAAGACCTGAAGACGAAGATTAAGGGAACTTGTTGAATTTTTGACCAGCATATTATCTACAATAGCTAAACCATAACCGCTGTTATAGCAAGTAACTAAACACACTGCAACACTCAATGGAACTGCTCAATTTAACCAAAACATCTTTAGTGTTGGAACGCAAATGTTTGAGAATTAAACTGTTAACGTATGAAATAACGCGATTGCTCTGATCAATTATATAACGCGAACGCGATCATTTTAATGACGCAATGTCCGATGTTTACTAATCATGTCAACAGCGAGTGCACCTAACGTACGAGTATCTAGATGGTGAACTTTGTATTTGTTGCTAGAAATGTAGACTTTGCCCTCAGCACCTATACTGCTTGCTTTCCTTATTAAAGTCAAGGATTAAACACAAAGTATGCCAAAGGATAAGTTTCGGTCTTTTTCAGTTTGAGAAAAATTCCTGATGAACATAGTGGTAGGTACAATTTATTGTGCTAACATCCGGAGGTCTCATTTCATAGATTTCAGCTATGAATATAGCAGAATAATTTGTTAAGGAATCAATTGTACATTCTTCATCTTGTATATTATACGAGACCTTAGTATCTACTGATGGTTCATATAATATACAAGATAAAGTATGATTATTGTACAAATTTCTTATTAGATTCAAAAATATCTTGATCAAATTAAGAACGTCCTGGCAAAGGGTCAACTTCAAGCTTGTATGAAGAGAGTTATGAATGTGGATAAAGCGAAGGAAGTATGCAGAGATGTGTCTCTGTCTCTGATTTTTCAGTACTTTTTCTATGTTAACAAATTGCAAATCAGTATACTCTTATAGTTACGCATGTTCTAACTGGGAGATTAGATCAGACACTAATACCCTAATTTAACATTCATATGTTGAAAAACACATATAATTTTAAACCCTGACAATATGCTTAACGTTGCCCAAGCAAAGAATTAATTTTGTCCAAATTTTCATATGGGTGTGTTCTTGCATGTATGTAGTCTTAATATTTTAAGGCCAGTAATTGAGAATAATAACAAGAAAAAATAGAAAAAGCTTACCCGATGACGAGATGTAAGACTAACACTACAAAAAATAACCCGTAGCTTTTCAATTACTGACAAGAAATTTGAGTGCGTTAAACCTCAATTTACCTGATTAACAATTAATTAAAAAACGGAAGCGAAATTTTAATAAATCAAATAGCATAGTAGCAAATTGGGATGCAATTTGTGCTGAGGTGCGTGTCAGTAGGAGCTTAAGAACTGGGTCACAATAACGTTTACGACCAAATGATAAACCGGTGAATAATGAAGACGAGAATAAACGCAACTTTCGATTTATACAACCACATTTTGATTTATTAGGTCATGATGAAATGTGAAAAGATATTCGTTTGGTAAGGTATTCAAAGACACATTTTTATGTTGAACCTAACTATTAACGCAGGAATGCTGCTTCAAGGCAAGGGTCGACTTAGTGCAGTCTCTAATTTGACGATGCGTATCTAAAATTTGACGATGTATCTAGTATTTTTATAATGATATCTTTTTTATCTTCACCAAAGAAAAATCCTATAAGATCCCAACAATATAAGGAAAACTTATTTAAAAAGGAACCCACACTCCTCAACTCTTCAATTTAAATGGGTACATTAATATTTTTATATATTTTTTATAGAATTTTTTTTTTTCACCATTTAGGTCAATAGCCAAAATAGGTAGGTACTTTATAATTAGTTATATACTAAATAAATATTATATTCTATACCAGTTCAATGCCTATCTTCTTCATGTCCTATCATTATCGTCTAATAATTATAAGCTATTTTTGTCTAAATCTACTTTGATAGTTCAATTTTCCTTCTATTTTGGCAAATTCCAATACAATTTAAAATAAAATACACCTACTGCCCTTGAAATAGGTGATAAGACTCTTATCTTACGCTATTTTGTTCCAAAATAGTTATAATGTCATCGAGTTGTAAGATAATTTGTAGCACTTACTGCCCTATCTTCAATAATCAACGGTCTTCGATGTGGAATATTTGTTCAGGGTAACGATAGTTGCAGCACTGGTAGGGCGGTAAGACAAGGTAACTGCTTACCATCAGATAGATTGCTAACACTTACTGCGCTAACTTCAATAATCAACGGTCTTTGTCATGGAAATATTTGTTCAGGCTCGGTGACACGAAGGTTGTAACTTAATTAATTCTTTATCAATAAAAATGAACCTCTATTACGAAAATGAAGTAAGTATGCAGGGATCGTGGCAAGAGGAAAGATGTAGTAGGCAGCGTGATCATATAAATGTAAATAAAATATCCTTGATTGCTGATTGATTGAGTGATAGACATTGGACAAAAGAAAATGCATCAAGCTAAAATTGTATTCACCAAAAAGCGTACCGGCTAATTGTATAGTAAGTAATTGTGGTAGGGTAAAGAGAAAATGCTTCAGTGCAGTTTGTTACCGCTTCTTCTGCACTGACAATTTGGAAGCGGCAGTAAACTTTGTTTTGAGATTTAACGTTAACCAATGTTGTGAAATTATTAAATGACGCAGATATGTCCCACAATTATGAATAAAAATTTTGAATTTTAAACTGTGTTTGTAGATAATTTAGATAGAAGTTTTATTTTATTAACTCAAACTTTCAAAATCTATAAAGTTTCAGGCTATGGCTCTTTTAACGATAACGGTAAACTTGGCTCATTAGTGTCAAACTTTTCATCGGTAACGAATAACCGACGATTACCGGTAAAACCAACGAAAATCAAGTGGCTAGGCTAACCGACGTAATTAATTTTGTATTTTAGTGTGAAACTTCTTTTTTTTTCAGCATCAACGAAAACTTTAGTTACCTTCATTATAGAGTCAGCCAAGGTAAGTAAGGCATAAACAAAAATGAATGAGACTCATTTTAACTAGGTACTACAAAACCTGTGTGGCATATTTCTGCCACCTATCAATATTCAAATTCAAAGTTAACTTTAAAATTTATATTACTAAATGATTACACAATTTTTTTTGGGTAAATAAAATTAAATGTTAAACACGAATAATACAAGGAAAATCTTCTCCAAACAAACGACTACAAAATAAATATATTTATTAATTTCGTTTCATATTTAAAAAACTAGCTTTTTCCCGTAGTTACGCCCGCGCGAATTAAGCGCGACCCTAAAAAAAAGGCGGCGAATTTAGCATCATCTACAAAAAGCAACAAATTCAGCGTCACTTTCAAAACGCGACGAAATAAACGCCACCTAAAATGCTAACTTATATGTAAACTACTCAAAATTTCTAAAAGATAACGATGACATGATGACGATATTAATACAGTAGATAACGCGTGAGGAAACAACAAATTAACTTACGAGTACTTTCTCATTTATAATATTAGTTGAAATTGGGATGAGATATTTAAAATGTAACCAATGAAAATTAAGAAGATTCTCGACGAAGGCAGATGTTTATTATTTTCATCATGAAAGCAGTTTCCACTGAGAACAGACACGCATAGAACATACAGCCAAAAGAGTAAAGGTCAATACATTAAAACCTTTTTTAGACAACGCAATAATAAGTTCGCTATCTATTTTTATTTATCTCTCATGTTAAATATTGTTGTTTATTATGTAAGTTTATTAGCATAATATCAATTCGGCCAGTAAGACAGTTTTGTTGCCCGGCGTTACTTGTTTGTGTCTCAGCATCCGGGATAAAAGGTTATCAGAAAGAGATACGATCATCGATTCGATTGATTTATTTTGTGTATTGCGTATCATTTGTGTCATCATTAATATGCTTCTAAAATTGAAGCACTGATTCTATATCTTGTATGTACGTATTTACCTATCACCTTTCTTAGGTTAAGTATGGGGAAATTTGCTTCAAGATGGAAAACGTACGCCTAATTTTTTGTTAGGTTGGATATGACTAGTAGTAAACTACATAATATGTGACTTTTCCATAGGTATATGTATTTATTAACGTGCTTATATTTTGAAAGAGTAATTGTTGTTACATATAATTTTAATTGCATATTAAAAAAAGGAATCAAATTGGTAGATAGGTAACAGATCTTGCCCGTCCAATAAATTAGTTTGTAAGAAATTGTTTTTGTAACCAAAAATAACTCAAGCCATTCGTATCATATTATTTGTCGAAGCTTTGATACTTATTAGTAAGCCGAAAATTCTTAGCATAAATCTGCCGTGAATACGAATCGTTCGTTTAGACTACGAGTATATTTCCGCGGTTCGTGACGGCCTCGCATGTCGGATCCGCGAACTTGGCGCTCATAAATATTGTTTTATGTCATGTGTCACAGCGGCCATCTTGGTTTACCGGTAAAATCCGAAACAACTTTACCGGTAATAACGGCGCAGCCCTAACTTGCGTTTGCAAATGAACGTCGGTACAGATGAGACTCTCTGTGAGTAAGCTCTTATTATACGCATGATTATATTAAACGGATTTAGAGTCATTATCATATTTTTAATCATATTGTTTTTTATCTCTTTTTAGACTAAACAGAGGTCTTGTCAGTAACACATGTATTCAGAGTTACGATTTTTATTAATGAAAACATGATAACCTGAAAGGAATAATCATACATTTGTGAAATTTGTACAAATTGACCTACTGAGATAAACAAATCATAGTAAAAAGAAAAATATGAGGATATTGATTTCAACAAATACTAGAATCGTATAAACACAAGTATTGAATGAAGCTGCAACTAGATACAAGTATTAAGAAAGATTCAAGAAAATAACTTAGACACAGAACAACATTCTGTATCTTAACTTTTCTGTATCAGTGTAGCCGGAATTTGCATGTAGCTTTTTTATTCCAGCATTTTTTTACGGACAGTAAAAAAGGGAATGCTTGATTATCGATTGTGCCACCGCGTGCTTACCTCCAATCTCGATTTGGGCAATTGGTGGGTAATCGAGTAGTACATCACTCGAATTCTAGTGCCAAGTGATAGGTCGACCGTAATTTTAGACAGACACTCCAATTTCAGACTGAATGCTTTTTGTTTTGAGTGCAGGCAATCGAATAACAATTCGATGCTATATAGCGAACAATAATATTGAAAAGCGTAAAATTTAATTTTGTATGAATGTAAGTTCGGAAGTAAATTATATATTCAAATGTTACATATTTTGAGAATGAAATATGAGCTGTTACCAAAGTGATCATTTTAGCATATTTGGATACATACAATAACTAATTTCAAACTTTCGCGTTGCATCATAAATATTACAGGTATGAAACGCGCACGAAATATAACTTAATTTTATCTCGGACGTTTCGTCATGCTACATTTGTTGAATTTTAGAAGATTTTATTTTTGGTTGGATTAGTTGGATTAATGGTTTAAAAATGTTATATAGATATTTGGATTCTATTAGATCCTCGGTATTCGGTTAATACAGTAAACTTAAAATCGGTACTTAATACATTCGAAACTACCAACGGGAAATAAATAAATAATTGGCATTGAATCACGTGAATGTGTCAGTCAGTTAGCTTTGGTCATGCTCCCACAACATTCTTATCAACCATGCGAGACGGTTCTCAGCATAATCAGGCGGAACACGTATGTACAAAAAACTAATTAATAAATTGTCACTATTAATAATTAATTAATTTACATAGAGATAACTTTGGTATAGCTATCGTCACAGCCGTTTTTTACTGAAAATAATGTGGGCATTGACCTGAGACAAATTTCAACTTTTTTGCTTATTGAATTTTGATAAACATGTGTCTTCTTCATGTGAAGTTCAATTTTTTCATTAACAAACGGTCGTGACCTCAGCATTGGGTGATCAAGTTTTCTTCCACAAAGTTCTTTTATCGGTTCCTATCTTTAGCATCATGACCAGGTCTAGCTTATAAGCTATGATCATTCCATTTTATCCATCTTTGAATGTTCATCTTCATGAATTTTTCTTGGATTCGAGCATTTGGTAGTTTCTCGAGTTCTAGCCATCAACTGTTGAAATACAAATTTGAGCGGCATACAGCTCAAGAAATTTGAAATATACGAGTAACTTCGTGGAGGCAATGGGAGACTTGAGAGCAGGCAGCTAATTTGCTCAGAGTACAAGTCTCGCAATTCAACGGGGGAACGCTGCCAATATCCTGGGTGACTCCATGTGGCGCATTGGAAGATTATCTTATGTATAAAATTCTCATGTCACAATGTTCGTTCCCGTACTCCTTTGAAACGGCTTGATTGATTTTCATGAAACGTCGTAAGCATATTGAGTAGATCTGATATCTGTTTTTATGTCATATTTCATATTCATATTTATAAATAAACCTCTTCACCTTCTATCAATGCAATTTTTCTCCCATAATCCATGGTAAACTATGAATCGTGCATCGTAACCATGCCATCTACCCTTTAATAATACTTCGTATAGAGAACATACTCTTATCGCTTATGCATTCTATGAATCATGAAACGCATCTAATGCATTACCTGCGTGATGCATATTTCCCACAATAATAGCACGGTGTCTTGATTGGACATAAGTTATATTTTCTTTCTCCCGCGTTTATAAGGTTTCGGGCTTTAAGTTATAAACAATAATGTTTCAATTTTTTTTTTGTACAAGTGTTTTCACCATTTCTTCCATTAAATTAAGGTCCTTCGTACTCTTCTTTTTGTTTCTATATACCTCATTTTTAACTTAGCTTTCTTTAATAGTGTACTTAGTGACAGACTTGCAAGTCCCAAGTGATAACATTTTATATTTTTTTCGAGATTTCTTCTTTTTACAAAGCATAGGTAAGTATACAATTATATTTAACAAAACGCACCCTTAAAAAACCATACATAAAAAATTACCTACATCAAACTTAAGGCCTCATTTGCACGCTATACAAAATGTTCATGAAATGATCTAATCTTTATACATTTTTTCAGAAAACTACAAATTGTCTCATTTGCAATTTGCTCACAATACAACTGATATTTAGCGAATCACGCACCAGCAAGTTTATGATTAACTTTTGTTTGTTTGTCCTTGGAGCTGATGATATTATTGTTGTTTATGTTTTCTTGTTTGAACTGACTTTAACAATGATGAAAGTTCCCAGTTTTGATTAAAGATAAGAATTTAGGAAAGAATTCTATACATGTCCGCTGTATTTAGTATTACTTACTTTATTTTATTTATTTAAACGTTGCACAAAATACAAATGCAAAATATAGCACAATTGGCGGACTTAATGCTAGAAACATTATATCTACCAGTCAACCATTGGGTCTAACAGAGAATTACACAAAATAAAATTATTATAATAAACATACATACATGAAATCAACAACAAATAAACAATATACATAAATAAATAGGTGTAACGATTACCGAAATGAGTGAAAAGGCTTACAGGTATTAAATACCATAAGGGAAACCTGTATACCCGTGATTTGAAATTAGAACAACTTTAACTACTAGAGGTGCCACACTAACAATCTCGCCCTTAATTGTCAATTCGAATATCTTTAGTTTTAGCATTTTTTTTAATTATTAAGCAATTACTAATAAATAAACAAATAGTCTTATAAAACCACATTTAAAATAATTTATCCAACATTCTTTACATTCTTATGAAAACCAAGTGACTGTTTCACTTCTATTTCATTCGTCATTTCCATTCTAACTTTCCTTTCGATCGTAGACAATCTCTATCTCCCAAGTGCCTGTTCTGTACTTACTTTATTTTTTCGAATAAAGGCGCCACGCTTCGAATCTCGCGCCCCTAATTCCGTCAAATCAAATCGCTTCACATTCGGGTTATCCTCAGCCGGTGACCTCGGATCACCGTTATCATAGGTCAGTTCCGTGGGGACTATGGTCACGGTGCACATGACGTCTGCGCATGTGCGGTGCGGTGTTAAATGGATGCCTTTTAATTCATTTAAAACTTGATGAAGCGAGAATTAAAAAAAAATATTTTAAAAAATTAAATCTATTAGTTACAGCCGCATGATTCACAGAGTAGACGTAAATAAAATATTTTTTTTTTTTATTTATTATGGGACATTTTAAACGTCACTTGATAATTGTCATATCTTTTGGTTGATGTCAAATAAATTACTTGTAAGTTTACTGCCGCTTGCAAAGCGTCAGTGCAGAAGAACCGGTAACAAACCGCACTGCACCATTTTCTTCAATAACGTCAATTTCCTTTAATTATTTTTAAGTTAAGTGCAAACTGTATATATACAAATGTACTGGTCACAAAACCTAAAATTAAACTTGTCACGGACTTTTCCGAGAGTAAAAGAATTTTACTTTTTACGCGGGTGAAGTTACTAACAAAGTCACAATACTAGTAAATGTATGCTTTTATCTTCATACATACATACATATAATCACGTCTATATCCCTTGCGGGGAAGATAGACCCAACAGTCTTGTACAGACTGATAGGTCACGTTCAGCTTTGACTTAATGATAAAATGGAGTTTCAATCAAATGGAGGTTGCCAGTCCATCGCCTACAAGAAAAATCCCAAGTTTATTAGCCTATACCTTAGTCACCTTTTATGACATCCATGGGAATGAGACGGAGTGATCCTATTCTTTTTTTTTAATTGGTGCCGAGAACCACACGACACCTTATTCTATTATTTATCTTCATCCTCTCATTTACAGAGAAGTGAAATCTGTAAAACGTGGTTAGTTCCAAATTCTGTAGACACTGCTACGAGTTATGAGCTACGCAGGATGTCGTAGCACATTCGTAGCTATCTCGTAGTTACCCATAATACTAAACTTAAGACGCTACTCCGTGTCTTAATCTATCATTAATTTTAACGTATTAATTTCATATATAAACAAGCGACCTGCCCCGACTTTGCACGGGTAGCATTTAATATTATAAAGCTTCGTCATATAACCTACTTTCCAGCATTTAAATCAGGAACAAAAGCCGTTTACATTAAAATATGTAGTGATAAATAAATATAAGAAAACAAATTAACAATACAAGCTCCAATGCAAGTTCAACACTTGTGTTACGGGATACTAACCCAACGATACTATTACATATCTCTTTCACGCAAAAACTACTAAACGGATTTTCATGAGACTTTGCAGTAATATAGCTTAAATCGGAATAACTTCGTGACCTTCGAATCTTTGAAACTATTACTGAACTATTGCTTTATTCTGTAAAAAATAAGGACTGTGAAATTGCTGTTAATATTAAGCGTCATAAAAAAATCATTTTTTTTTAAATTAAAATGTAACATCATTCAGCATCGCCTTAACATCACGCCGCGCATGCGTGATGCAATCTCGCGCCTCTCATTAAACTAATTAATTGTCTACCTTGTATGTCTGTCTTGTTATCTGTTTGTCAGCAACGTGTTGTTTATAAGGATGGCTGTTTTAAACCGGATTTGGATTAAAAAATTGTCTTAAGAAAAATTCTTAACTAAACTTTGTCTTAACAAATTGAAGGTCTTTTAAAAAAATTTATTTTATTTTATTATATTAAAATTGTGCCGTGTGTTCCTCGCACCAATACAAAAAAGAATAGAACCACTCCATCTCTTTCCCATGGATGTCATAAAAGGCGACTAAAGGATACAAGCTTACAAACTTGGGATTCTTTTTTAGGCGATGGGTTAGCAACCTGTCACTATTTTAATCTCAATTCTATCATTAAGCCAAATAGCTGAACGTGGCCATATGTATGTATGTATGTTATATAAAAACTATCCCTGCGACTGCCATACTAGGACAGTATACATACAAACATATAATCACATCTATATCCCTTGCGAGGTAGACAAAGCCAATAGTCTTGAATTGACCTTTCAGCCCACGTATGGCTTTAATGATGGTACTGAGATTCAAATAGTGACAGGTTGCTAGCCCATCGCCTAAAATGATAATCCCATGTTTATTAGCCTATCCTTTGGTCGTCTTTTACGACATATAAGGGAAAGCGATGGAGTGGTCCTATTCTAAAGTATGCCGGAAACCACACGGCAAACAAAGTTATTTTTCAATGTACCTAAAATCATAATGTACTGGATAATCAAAACCTCTGTAATATTTATGATTATGAAAGCACATGTAATTCGAAAACAAATAAAATTATCATTCGTTATCAATTTGATAATGATGCGAACAATTTATCGATTCCCTATTATTTAATCTTAACTATGGAATAAGCCTATTATTAAAATAATTCCGGCTTTATGTCTAGACATTGTCAATTGAAGTTATATATTATATTATTGCAATATGACAAATAAGTACTTACCACTTGTGGCGCTTTCTAGAAAGAGATATATTCTTTACAATTATCGACGCAAGCGCATCGAACAAACAAGTAGTGGAAAAATTTCGCCTTGAAGAATTAAGAAAGATTAAAAAGGTGAAAACAAGTTATTTTATTGTCTTTGGCTATCTACTTTAGCAATTTGACGACTTTTAACCGAAAAAAGGAAGAGGTTCGCAGTTTGACTGTTTTTTTTGCTTTTGTTTAGATACCTTTACCAATTTCATATTGTATAATGTTAAAAAATACCAATTAATTTCTAGATAAGTTCCTAGATATAATTATCAAGCAGATATAGTCATAGTTTAAATTTAATCTTCGAAAAAACTTTATGAACCTACTAAGTACTTAAGTATATATTTATTTTTTAATAAAGAATTAACTAAAACGGCTCAGTTAAAATTTTTCTTATTAATCTGAATAAGAGTAATTTGAGTTAGAAGTTTGCTTTTTAAACAGCGAAATGGTACATTGGAGATTTAAAAGTGAGAGATTATTTGGTAAACTATATATTTAAATGTTCTGTGTATGTCTGTAATTTCCTTTTTCTCAAGAAAATTGCATCGTAGCATGTAAAAATATTGTGTACTCAAATTTCTTGAGAAACCTTAAGATTGAGGTACATTAAAAAAGGATTTCCCGAAATCCCCACGGGAAGGGAAATTAACAAGATTTTTCAAATTATACGGGAGCAGCCGCGGACGACCATGATAACAATAAAGAAACAAACAAACAAACGACAATTTCCGCTGATACATAAAAGGAAATTCAGTTCATTGTGCATGCTCATACCAGTTTAATGTTGCAATCCTATTTACCCTTATTAAATGGATCATAAAGATCAAAATCACAGTTTACGATGTGATATAAGTTTGTGAACGTATTATAGGCGCCGATATATTTGTATTGAATGTCGGCTGCAAAGATTGTACTCCTGATATGTTCAGTCCAATGTCGATATTATTTTGATGGCCTCTGTGGCGCAGCGGTAGTGCGCTTGCCTGTGACACCGGAGGTCCCGGGTTCAAATCCCGGCCAGGGCATGATGAGAAACGAACTTTCTCTGATTGGCCTGGGTCTTGGACGTTTATCTATTTAATTATTTATTATAATATATAGTATCGTTGAGTTAGTATCTCGTAACACAAGTGTCGAACTTACTACGAGGCTAACTCAATCTGTGTAATTTCTCCCGTATATATTTATTTATTGGAGTTATTGTAATTCGTTCTTAACATTTATAATAATCTAGGTAGGAAGGAAGGAAGGAATCAAAACGAGGACGTCCTGGCCAAAGGTCAAGCCCAGTGTACCCTTCACCGACGAACTTACACGAACAGAGATATGAATATGGATGAAGCGAAAGAAGTAATGCAGGGATCGTGGCAAGTGGAAAGATGAATTCTCTGCCTACCCCTCCAGGAAAAAGGAAACATTTTGTGTATGTATTTCGCACAAGTTGGTATTATTAAAAAATAAAACAAACTTGTGCGAAAATCAGGCTTAATAATTTCCAAACTACTTATTAGTTAAGATTAATTTTACTTTAAAAATCAACTATGAAGACGATTCTAACAAGAGGAAGATTAATTTCGAACGTTCAATTTGGTTCTACGGTCCCAAGATTCTCAGGTTAACATGACTACATCAGCTAATTGAGAGTTTTATAATACGACGTATAGATGATACACGGCATTGATTCTTTTTTCAAAAAAATATGTATCATTTTAGGGAACATATAATATTACATAAGTAAACTACAAATCTCAAAACATGATATCAACATTTTGACTAGGTAGAGAAAAATCGCATATGTAAGTCTAAAAATATATTTCATGTTTGATGAAAACTTTGGATTAAGTACATTTAGTACATTTATATGTGTAACAGATGCATACAGTCAATAGCTGAACTTTAGTGAAAAAAGTATGGGTTCGTGTTAAAATTTCCATTAAAAATACCTTTTTCTGTCTGAAATACCTATTGCATCACATTTCAACTTAACTTTGGACTCGATACACGCATTGAAACTGTTGAGAAAAAACCGTTCCAATCTTGATGTCATGTTTACATATTACAGGCCATCAATGACCAAAACTATTCTACATACAATAATTATTAATTAAAATATTGCGTCATTGACTCCTTAATTGCCAAAATGTATCACGGATTGAACTTCGAACGAGACGAAGCACGTGGGAGTCGAACATGATTACATCCTGTGCTCATTATATAGTATTTAGAAAAAAAAACGCATGTATCATTCTCGCTAAGGTCACTTTTTTCAGCAGTTCATTGACCGAAATTGGACTTGAACCTTCATTCAGAACTGGCCACAAAGACACGGTTGCCACGGTGAGTTCTAAATTCGAATAATTGAATCATTGCTAATTAGTAAAGACGGTTTGAACTTGGAACACAAATCAGATAAATATCAGACGTCTGTCAGATGTCAGATGTCTGTGTTTTAGACAAAACGTTGACCGTGATTTCCGGCCACATATCTAAAAAGACCGCGTCTGTTGGCAGAATTTTAATGTGTGTCTGTGGTCTATCATTTAGCATCTTTTAAACTTTTTTAGCTTCAGGATTTTCCCGTAGATATCTTACAAACCAAATACGTTTATAATTACAACCAAATACCTTGGTTTAAGTAGTATATTGTATTTCTCTTCGTAAAAAATATTAAAATTTTTTAGAGCGCATAAATTAAACTAAACCTTACCGATTCGACCATCTGTAAAATGAATGCAATAAATAAATAACTTATCAAGATGATTCAGAATAACTTTAATGTGAGAGAAAAGGAGAAAAAAACGGATTGCACCACCAATAATAAGGAGAATCAGAATTAAACTTTGTACCAAACGATACACGACGCTTAAGTCACGTATTTCAGGCGGTTACAATGACCGAATTATTTATCAATCTAATGAATATTTATCAATTAATTATGTTATTGTCTCATCGCTGAGGTATTTTCCAAGGAACTTTGGGTTATCTTCACGCTTCAAGAATGTGGCTTCAATAATTACGGAGAATGTGATTTCTTGGAAGAGCCTAAGGGAAAAGTGATGCATTTAAAACTGGCGGGTTGGTGTCAGACAGACGTATTGTTTTTTTATTTCATTTTAAACCATAGACAACTATGTATAATCTTCTATATATAGATATATATAAGCGAAAAACACTTACTCACGTAATTACTCATCACGATATCTCGAAAACTACTAGGCCGATAAAGATTAATTTTAGCGGAATCAATTGTGACTGGAGGATGTCCGCTAAGAAAGGATTTTATAATAAAATTAAAGCCGTCCTGGCGAAAGGTCAGGTCAAGAGTAACCGAAAGCACCAAGCTTGCATGAAGAAATTAATGAATGTAGATAAAGCGAACGAAGTATGCAGAGATCGTGGTAAGTGGAATAGTGAAGTCACTGCCTACCCCTCCGCGTAAAAGGCGTTGTTTTATGTGTGTATTTTACTCGAATATAGCGAACTACCTTTGTTTCACGTGTCTAGCAAAAGCTAGTCCGACCCAATTTCGAAATGATAGTTTCCCGAATAATTTCCACATTTTCCATCAACATGGCGAAATGAGGGATGTGTGGGTTCCCACGGTTGGCCAAACGCTGCACATTTCGCTAGTTTCCGTGACAAAACCACATTAGCACGGATATCAGCTATGTACCACTATCGCGCCATAGACATTGTGATTTTCTTTTTAACCACCTCACAGCTATTTACAACTTTTTATTCGCAATTCCTTGGGGATATGTTGTCAGGGAAATAGAAACCTTTACGAAGTCAAATGTCTCATTAGCGTTAGCAATTGAGACTGAGAAATAAATACATAATTACATACGTACATATAATCACGTCTATATCCCCTGCGGGGTAGACAGAGCCAACAGTCTTGAAAAGACTGATGGGCCAGGTTCAGCCGTTAAGAAAAAAATAAGTAACTGATTTGGTAGTTCGACTGGCAGATAATTCTTGTAATACGAGTTAAGTAAACTTATTAAATGTTCATCTCTATAAGTATAAAGAGAGAACAAGAGACCAGTCAAAGATAGGGAGAAGTGGAGGAAGCTGGAGGAGGCCTACGCCAAAGAGGCGACTGTCACAAATTATTGAATAACTGGCTGTGCCCGCGACTTCGTCCGCGTGGAATAGATATTTTGGGCACAATTCAAGGATGAATAATTTTCCCCGCTTTTTTTTTCACATTCTCACATTCTTCCTAGATACATGGTCTATTCAACGCAAAAAGAATTTTTCAATTCGAACCAGTTGTTCCTGAGATTAGCGCGTTCAAAGAAACAAACTCTTCAGCTTTATAACATTAGTATAGATATTAAAATGATGGATGATAATAATTCTTATACTAGTATTTTAATAGTAAGTGAAATCAGAATTGGAAATTATCGTACTTACACTAAAAATGTATTTAAATTTAAAAATTGTGATTGAAATTTTTTTATTGTAGAGATTCAAACATACATTCAGTTACTTATATAGTTGGACAAATTACCTACAAACATATTTCCTTTTTACAAATTTCTACAGAACCGCCAGTGCCCGCCCGATTCGCACTTGGCTTGTTATTCGCTAACGTCTCATTTTCACACACGGCCAAGGAACTTTGTGTGAAGAACTCGTAGTGTTCTGGGTAATTTACATTATTATCTATGAAACTCCAACTTGGAGCTGTCTGTGACCGCCTACTAGAGTTCGCCCGGGGAATACGAATTTTAGGAAATCCTTTCTATTATATTCTTCTACCTAGACCTCATAAAAACTTATGCAAAATTAATAGACTCAACCTTTCGGGCTTGTGGCGACATCACTAATGTCACACACTAATTGTCAACCATCGCAAAGAAATTGACGCGCTCAGCCAATAGCAGCGAAGAATCTAAATCGCGATTACCAAGATTTCACAGAGTGGAGCATAAATACAACCTCCGACTCTACATCTTCGGAGAGGCGGTTTCCCAGGCATTATACCTAGCCTGGCAGAAGATCTTCCCTCTGATGGCGGTCGAGCCAAATCATCGCTCAGTCAATCAGTTTCCTCTTTTGTATTATAAGATTTATATAAAGATGTACTTACATGTATGGATATTATATCAATTATTTAACTTCCTTAACTTTGTCGAAGGTATCCCAGTTTCGTGAGTTTAAAAATGGGGGTAGATCCCGATTCCCGATAACAGTGATGGCATGACTGGTGGATATTCCCGGCCTATAGATAAACTCCTCATTCAATATCGATCAAAACTGAGTCTTCTATGTTTTCTTTGAATAAGAACTTTGTTTTTTACGAACCATTGCATTTAATCAAAATAGCTATTAATAAGTTTTTTGTTTCTATTTTCCAAAATTATTATTCCAGAAAACTATTTGTATAATCGATAGATTATTTGTATTAACCGTCGATTATACAAATAGTTTTCTTAGTCTGAACAGACAGAACTTACCACAAACTTGAATTTCGCGGCGGCCGCGCGAATTTCTTCAATACGTGGAGCTTACAAATCTGTTCAACAATTTCATAGCAACCGAAACACTGGTAAACAACATCAGATTTCTGTCACATTGTACCAACTTTCTTAAGTAATTCTAAAGTGTCTTACATCAATGACAATCTGTGCAGTTACATTAAATTCTGTAAAGTGCGCTTTCGCAATGTTTTGCAGTAAATCACAGGTAAACTTAAAAATCGTACTTACCGGCATGTTTTCCTTGGCTCCGCGTAGTCCGCCCTCCGCGCCCGCCGCCCTACTGCCACGAGGAACAAGCCTCCACTGTGCCACTCCACCACCTGGCCCCATCTGAAGCCTCCTTGCGTGACAGACACCATCACCAACTCCACAACGATTATCAACTTTATCAATACTACCCGTAAGGTCCAAAACCCCAAGCGCTTCCCCATCACGTTTCGCATTCAAATTTGATGTTCCTTCAACATTGTCTCCAGTTATAATAATCGTCGGTATTATTTTTCGAATATCTATTTTATTTCCGTCGGTATTAGGACGTATATTAGAACTGGAGACATCGCTAAATTTTTCTTTCAGTGAATTAATGACCGCCTTTCTTGCTTGTTCGTAGTTCGCTTTGGCTTGTCGCTCTCTCCATTCTTTCAGAACTTTATCTTTCGGTTTATTACTATCGATATCTTTGAAATATTCATAGTTTTTCGATGTTATCGCTTGTGCATTTTGAGTGCATGTCGATTTGTTTTTAAAGGTTTTTATTTCAGCTTCTTCGGCTTCGTTTTGTACATAATACTGTGGTGTTGTGGATGTAGTTTCCTCATGTCCATACAGGTCCCACCACGTGACTCCGGCTTCGTCGATTGGAGCTCTTGACCGAGCAGCATGAGGAGATTTCGGCGCATCTTCCATAAATACTTCTTGATCTTCTTTTTAAATTTGAATTATGAACTTCTTCAGAACTAGACGACCATACTCTTTTAACGCTGAAAAATGATTGCTTGACAAGGAACCCATAGACCTGATTTCAAAAATTGCAAGTCATATTACTTTCTTTCATATACTCTTTCTTTCTAACTGCCAATAGAGAAAGAGACAACACCATGTTTGTTACAAACGTGATGACTTGTGGATTTGGTCTAAATATATCAACAAAGCTTATTGTGTCCTTTATTAATGATCGCGTATGTGTCTCAGTAGGTCACTGTGTGGGTTGTTGACTTCAAATTCCTTACCAAAATTCATGTCTGAAACATTATATGTCCTTATCTTAAGAATTGAAGAAGAAATTCATAACATATTACATAATCACGTCTATATCCCCTGCGGGGTTTACAGCCCCAACAGTCACCAAAAGACTGAAAGGCCACGCTAAATGATTGAATTGAAAAAAAAAACATTAAGATTTTTTGATAATAATATCTTTTGAGACTATTGGCTCTGTCTACCTCGCATGGGATATAGACGTGATTATATGTATGTATGTCATATCTGATAAGATACATAAAATCCATACAAAACACATTATACATACATAAAACATCAAAGGATGACCCATTTTTGATCTGCCGAAGGAAGAACCTATTCACAACATGTTTAAACGCCGTGCGACTAAAAGCTTTCCTTGTCATTTCAGGAAGAGCATTCTAGAGCCTTACAGCCTGAACCTGGAAAGTTTTGTCCAAAAAATAGACCGGAACAAAGGAGTACGAAGCGTCAGAGTCTCTGAAGAGAAAAGAGATCGGGAATTAAGATTTTAGGTATAGAGGATATAGAGCTATAGACACTGCATTCACGCCACGTCATATCCCTTGCTGAGTAGACAGAGCCAACAGTCATTAAAAGACCGATAGGCCACGTTCAGCTGTGTGGCTTAATGATTGAATTGAGATTCAAATAGTGACAGGTTGCTAGTCGATCGCCTAAAAAAAAGAATCGCAAGTTCATAAGCCTATCCCTTAGTCGCCTTTTACGACATCCACGGGAAAGAGAAGGGAGTGGTCATATTCTTTTTTGTATTGGTACCGGGAACCGCAAGGCACATAGCTATAGATAATATTAAGCCGGATTTTTTTTTTAATTTTTTTTTACATATATCAACTGCTTATATCTATTGGTACAAAGCACTAAAGGCAGTCGTGATCGCAACAAATTACGCAACCGACTAATTGGTTTAAAAACAGGGTCGCAGGCCAGCGGTTGGCGTCTGGGGTGCTCCGATAAGAAGAAACGCTTCTGATTGGCTGCAGGCGTGTTATGCTGCACTTCGGCCAAGGTAGTCTATATATGGATCTTAACCTGTGGAACTTTGAAAATTACGCATTTAACAGAAATTATATCTTTAAAAATCGAATTACGTCCTGGTCAGGTCAAAAGTACCCGAAACCGCCGAGCTTGCATGAAGAGAGTTATGAATGTGGATGAAGCGAAGGAAGTATGCAGAGATCGTGGCAAGTGGAAAGAGGTAGTCTCTGCCTACCCCTCCGGGAAAGAGGCGTGATTTTATGTATGTATGTATATCCTTAAGTTATACCATTTAAGCGTATTATTAGGAACGAGCGACGACAAATCTTATCCACAAATACAAACTCATTTATTTAATAACATACATACACGTAACCACGTCTATATCCCTTGTGACGTTGGCTCTGTCTACGCCATATGGGATATAGACGTGACTATATGTATGTATAATTGAGATTCAAATAGTCACAGATTGCTAGCCCATCGCCTAAAAGAAGAATCTCAAGTTAATAAGCCTATCCCTTAGTCGCCTTTTATGACGTCCATGGGAAAGAGATGGAGTAGTCCTATACTTTTTTCTATTGGTGCCGGGAACCACACGGTGTATATATATTTTGGTGCAATAATGAGTTTTATCTATCAGCTATCTACCAGTGGACCAAACTGAGATTGTAATTTGAGTGAACAAAAAAAAAGATCAATTTGTTATAGAGAAATAATTAAAATGATATTTTTTTTTAATTCTTGTGTCAAAGACATAATCTAAATAAGTATAATAAACTAAGTGCAGAGTATTCACATATGCGACCACATCGAAGTCATTCAAGCCATTATGTCATGATAGCCCAGTTGCTAGCGGCCGTATCGGGGGAGCAGACATTCAATGAACCCATCACGCTTTTGATTTCTGCACACTAGGGTGACAACTAATAAATAATAAAAAACTTTTGTAATAAGAAAAACCGCCACTTAACAGTATCCTCCTTTTTCTAAATCGGTTAAAATTTCAAAACCTAAGTGTAACAAACACTGAAAACCGCATCAAAATCGGTTGAGCGAAACGCGAGATAATCGCGGACAAACATACAGACAAACCGATAACCACCCTTTTTTAAAGGTAGTTAAAAGCTATAAACATTAAATTAGTAACTACATATATATTTGAGCCTTTTCGGGAATTCTGCGAAGAGGAACGTGGGGTCCATTAACTCACAACCATTTTAATTTTCTTTCGAAGAGGCTGATAGAGGAAGCCTATGACCAGAGGAATTACTTAAAGACAAGCATTTCTATTGGAAATATTGACGGAGAGGCAATCAAAACACGAGAGACACGGGACTAAAATAGTTGCGAAAACAGATTTATTTATTTCAAAAAGAATCAGTCTCTGAAGAAAAATAATTAGGAAGTATCTACGAAAGTATGAATTTTGTCAAATGTTTATGTAAATATCTGATCGTGATAAACATCTTACTCGTATAGAGTCGTAGCCGTGCTACGAGATACGTAGATGTGCTACAGCTACGAACTGGCTACGCATATAGTTTTCGTAGGCACTAGAACCAAACTTTTACACTTATAAATAATCTTCAGGGAGGGAATTCCAATACACAGCGGTTCGCATGATAAAATAAATAATAAATATATACGGGACAAATTAAACAGATGGAGTTAGCCTCGAAGAAAGTTCGAGACTTGTGTTACGAGATACTAACTTAACGATACTATATTCCATAATAAATACTTATATAAATAAACATCAAAAACCCAGGCTAATCAGAAAAAGTTCTTTTCTCATCATGCCCTGGCCGGGATTCGAATCCGGTGTCACAGACCAGCGTACTACCGCTGTGCCATAGAGGCCGTTATACTTTTTGAACTTAATAAAAGTGCTCTTATATTATCCCAGACTGCAAGTAAATTGTATGCACAATCTTCATTAATAGACGTTTACGAATCACAGTCTGTATCTAATTATGAACGTGGAATATTCCTTGAGCACATCCGTTGCACAACTATCATACTTTGGATACGGCATGTCAATCGTAATTCTAGACATTTTTAAGAGAAAATATTGCATTACTTAGCCAGCACTAAACTTATTTACTTTTGAACGTTAGTGTTGCATTATGTTTCCTAAATCAACAATTTTTAACACTAATATAATTTTAATTTTCAATAGTTAAATTAAAACGTAATATTTCGTTTTTATTTTTGCCGTAAAAAGTCAGTTTGTGTAGTCATGAATACGTATTGACAATAGGAAGTACTGACCTCCTTAAAACTTGTGTGTCTTGCAAGAAAAAGATGAAGCTAATATTTATTTTGAGAAGGGAGAGAGAAAATAACATTCAGTCTTATCCTCTAACCTCCAAAGTTTGTTAGAATGATGAGGAAGTGGGCACATAAAATAAATCTACCGATTAAATTGGTTGCAGTGCAGTTTGTTACCGCTTCTTCTGCATTGACGCTTTGCAAGCGGCTCTAAACTTAGTTTTAAGTAATTTATTCCACGTCAACTAATGTTATGACTATGAGATGACAATTAGGTGCTATTCAAAATGTCCCATAACAATGAATAAATTATTGAATTTGAATTACACGAAATGGCTTAAGTGATGTATACTTCACAGGAAAGTGATTGACTAATTATATTATACTGATTTCTATGACCTTTCTTAACGGTAGACAGCCTCTGTGGCGCAGCGGTAGTTCGCTTGTCTGTGACACCGGAGGTCCCGGGTTCGAATCCCGGTCAGGGCATGATGAGAAAAAACTTTTTCTGATTGGCCTGGTCCTTACATGTTTATCTTGAACTTGCTTCGAGACTAACTCAATCTGTGTAATTTGTCCCGTATATATTTATTTATTTAACCTCCTGGCATTAGTGTTGGTTACTACCTCATCTCCATAGAGAGAAGCCAAATCGAGCCTTTTAATCATGAATCTGGATTGGAGGAGTCAGGTTTTCAGACGAAGCGACTCCCAACTGACCTTGGCAGGGAAACCTAACCCATATTAGGTCATGGTTACACAATTACCCATACAGATTCCTGTAAGTACAGGATTCTATGAAATTGATTGATATGTCCTATTCTTAATAGCCCACACAAAAACAATCATACCAGTTATGAATAAGATAAATTACATAAAATAAAATAAAAAAAACAAAAATATTTCACCTTGCAACAAATCATATCAAGATATGTCAAATAAACATTTGTAATTGTAATTATAATTACAGAATATGTATTTATAAAAAAAAAGTTAACTTTACCTAAGAACATCCAAATTTATTACATGATCACCGCAGGTCACCTTGTCTTTAGTACTGTTATGAACCCAATTATAAGGTGCAATGTTATCATTATTCGCAATTAATCACGCTGTAATCAACTTTATATTTATTACGCCACGGTGGTAATTCGGATAATAGGGGTTTGCTTGTTTCATTGTCCATAAAATTTGGTTTAACTGATAATTTTTTAAAAATAAAGCTTCAGATAAGTAAGTTCCGCTTCGTATTTATCAAAAAATGGTGCAATAGTTATTTTTGGTATGTTGTTTTATTGAGAGAACTTGCAGATATGTTTTTGATCGATGTAACGGGAGCGATGTTTCAGCTCGACCGCCACTAAAAGGAAGATCATCCGCCAGGCTAGGTATCCGCGGCTGCAACTATGTCGGAGGTTGTATTTATTTTCCAATCCATGAAATCTTTGTAATCTCGATTTAGATTCTTTGCTGCTATTGGCTGAGCAAGTCAATTTCTTCATGATAATTGAAAGTTGTTGTGTGATTGGCTGTTGTGGCTGTCGAGATTATAACGTCTTTTTTCGTTTACGTTTTTATTTGTTACTGCTTTTTGTTTGTTTCGTTTTCACCTAGAAGCCGTATAATACCATTTTTAAACAAAGTCAAAATGTTAAGTATTGAATCACATACGAATGTTTATATTTGTCCGGTCTTATATTTGTTCTATTAGTCTGACTATCTTAACTCAAAGCTTTGGTTTTTAGATTCCGTGGTGGGCCGGGTCCATCTAGAACAGCTCGCCCAATATTATTAAATACGCCTACTTCTCAAATTTTAACAGTACCTATAGCACCCAATAAATAAAATGGCTGTGACATACAGAGTAAAAAAGAAGGTAACAAAATTATAACGGTCCCGTTTTTTCATACCTTAAAAAGTACATTCTCATTATATACAGTTCCTAGACTCAATACGTACTCATCTGGTAGTTCTGCTAGGAATACCGTAATATTACTTACACGAAAGTATATCTATGTAAGGGCTCCTTCACACAAGCGTCGTTCGAGCGTCGTCGACTTGCTAGCGTCGACACGAAGATACACAGAAGATCGACGGAGCGAACGAAAGACGGATGACCAATCATTTTCATTATAGGTACCTTAGTAGTCATAGTCATAGACCTATAATAGATCTATTTTTAAATGGACGTCCAGAGAAAATGCTGCAGTGTAGTTTGTTCCGCCACTGTCTGTTTTGCGCTTTGGAAGCGACAGTAGATATAATTAAATGTAAGTGATGTGACGTCAATAAGTGATACATTGTATCCAATTTTGAGAATAAATTAATTTTATTCTATTGTATGTCATCTATAGTCTTAGTAATGGCCGTGCCGTGTGGTTTCCGGCACCAATACAAAAAAGAATAGGACCACTCCATCTCTTTCCCATGGATGTCGTAAAAGCCGACTAAGGGGTAGGCTTATAAACTTGGGATTCTCCTTTTAGGCGATGGGCTAGCAACCTGTCACTATTTGAATCTCAATCCTATCTTAAAGCCAAATAGCTGAACGTGGCCTATCAGTCTTTACAAGACTGTAGGCTCTGTCTACCCCGCAAGGGATATAGACGTGATTGTATGTATGTATGTACATACGTATGTAGTCTTAGTTATCATTGTTATAGTACCTTGACTAGACCTAAAGTAAATTTATTCCCAAAAATCCCGAAAAATTTATATTAATTAATTTCAAATTATTTATATTTTATATTAATTTCAAATTATTCACGAAAAATTACAAACATGCTTACTTTAATCGGCTTTGAGTACCAACCTAGACTTGACATAAAATAAAATTGAAAACCAAAAAAAATCTCGAAAATATGTACGAACATGTTTACAAATAAGGTATCACCGGATTCAACGTTAAAATTAGTCATTCCATTGACACACAAAATAATATGCGATGTTTTCCTCTATTTTTATTTGCCTTGTAATGTAGGTCGCGTTGTCTGGGCGGCCGTATCTCCTGTACTTTGTACCTACGACTGATGACAAAGTGCAGGGCGAGGACCTGTCACGGAATGTTTCATAATTATATCTATACTAATATTATAAAGCTGAAGAGTTTGTTTTGTTCGTTTGTTTGTTTGTTTAAACGCGCTAATCTCAGAAACTACTGAACCGATTTGAATAATTCTTTCACTGTTAGATAGTCTATTTATCGAGGAAGGCTATAGGCTACATTTTATCCCGGATTTCTTACGGGAAACGTCAACAATGCAGGTGAAAGTTGAATGAGTCGGCCATCTGCGAGCTTTCCACGCGAACGCTGCGCAAACCAACAAAGATATAGTAAAACAATGTAGTAAAGATGTGAAGTACTCATTTTTTGCCACAAAAAAGTCCGCGAGAGCATATATCTATCTCTTAAGGTTTACTTACAATAACCACTTTTATGTTCATTTTTTAAGATTATTTTTTCATTATAAACATAAAGTTATTTTGAAACCAATTTTCTTTAATTCAGTATTAATCCTTATCCAAATAAATATGTTCATTACTTTCGGCTTTTCATGTAGACTAAAATTGCCATTTACAGTATATAAATCAGACGAATAGGTTTTGAGATATAGTCGTTATAAGCAATTTGCAGCGAAACATTTAATACGGCGAACCAGCGTTCTTTCTAACCGCATTAAAATCGGACCAGTAGTTTTGGAGATATATGCTAACATTGGTTTGCACAAACAAACACACAAACGCACAACCTCTCACCCTAAACGCATATATACGGTCTCCGTTCGGTCGCGGGTAATGATGTGGGCCAAGTCGTCGCCAAGTCGCATAACAATTAGCAGCTATAATTGATAAAGCCGAGGAGGATGTTTGCAAAAATAAATATGATGCCCAAAATAACTATTCCACGCGGACGAAGTCGCGGGCACAGCTAGTTTGTATATAAAATGGCAGAGGCCACATCTTTCTATTTGTCACGATCCCTGCATACTTCTTAAGCTTCATCCATATTCATAACTCTCTTCATGGAAGCTCGTCGGTTTCGGGAACTCGTGACCGCCTTGAAAATTATTGGAATAATCTGATTACCTATACAATACATTTCTTGCAATTATACATACAATGACGTCACTTCACTTGCGGGGTAGTCAGAGTCAACAATACAGCGTACGTAGCCTTACAGCTGAGCACGGCCTTTCTGTCTCCGAGTCTGTTGGCTCTGTATACCCCGCAAGGTATAAAGACGTAATTACATAAAATATAGTAGACTAGCTGTGCCCGCGACTTCGTCCGCGTGGAATAGTTATTTTGGGCATCATATTTATTTTTGCAAACATCCTCCTCGGCTTTATCAATTATAGCTGCTAATTGTTATGCGACTTGGCGACGACTTGGCCCACATCATTACCCGCGACCGAACGGAGACCGTATATATGCGTTTAGGGTGAGAGGTTGTGCGTTTGTGTGTTTGTTTGTGCAAACCAATGTTAGCATATATCTCCAAAACTACTGGTCCGATTTTAATGCGGTTAGAAAGAACGCTGGTTCGCCGTATTAAATGTTTCGCTGCAAATTGCTTATAACGACTATATCTCAAAACCTATTCGTCTGATTTATATACTGTAAATGGCAATTTTAGTCTACATGAAAAGCCGAAAGTAATGAACATATTTATTTGGATAAGGATTAATACTGAATTAAAGAAAATTGGTTTCAAAATAACTTATGTTTATAATGAAAAAATAATCTTAAAAAATGAACATAAAAGTGGTTATTGTAAGTAAACCTTAAGAGATAGATATATGCTCTCGCGGACTTTTTTGTGGCAAAAAATGAGTACTTCACATCTTTACTACATTGTTTTACTATATCTTTGTTGGTTTGCGCAGCGTTCGCGTGGAAAGCTCGCAGATGGCCGACTCATTCAACTTTCACCTGCATTGTTGACGTTCCCCGTAAGAAATCCGGGATAAAATGTAGCCTATAGCCTTCCTCGATAAATAGACTATCTAACAGTGAAAGAATTATTCAAATCGGTTCAGTAGTTTCTGAGATTAGCGCGTTTAAACAAACAAACAAACAAAACAAACTCTTCAGCTTTATAATATTAGTATAGAAGATAAAACAATAAATATATACGGGACACAGATTGAGTTAGCCTCGAAGTGAGTTCGAGACTTGTGTTACATATTATAAAATATAGTATTGTGGCGACATCTCTACGCCATTCGCCACAAACATCAAATCAAACAACTACTGTCAATCATCGCGAAGAAAATGACGCGCTCAACCAATAGCAGCGAAGAATCTGAGACGCGATTTCAAAGATTTCACGGATTGGAGCTATATATACAACCTCCGACACAACATCGTCGGAGCCGCGGTTCCCCAGGCATAACACCTAGCCTGGCGGAAGATCTTCCCTTTGGTGGCGGTCGAGCCGAATCATCTCTCCCGCTACAGTATCGTTAAGTTTTAGTATCTATAACTCAACGATTCTACATATATTTTATAATAAATGTATGTTTTTCTTGTCTTGTATGTTTTTCTATATGAGTACATTAGAAAAACATACAAGACCCAGGCTAATCAGAAAAAGATTTTTTCTCATCATTCCCTGGCCGGGATTCGAACCCGGGACTTCCGGTGTCACAGACAAGCGAACTACCGCTGCGCCACAGAGGGCGTCAAATGTATGTATGTCCAATACGTCAATTACTGAACGTGTCCGTATCAGTCTTTCAAGTATGCTGGCTCTGTCCACCCTGCAAAGATGTAGACGTGATAATATGAATGAATGTCAATTTACAAATATCTTAAGTCTAAGCCGTTGACGAATGTACATTTTATTAAATGTAGGTCTAAATATTTAGTTTGTTATTTTAGTAATATTTATTTATGTCACGTGTCGATTTTAGATCGCTCACGTTTCAAATTAAGTGCGTGTTTTTTTGCTAAAATTTTGATACAAATTTATCGCTTGTTGATGTAGGTCGTTTTTATTTGTTTTTGTTTTATTGATAGATATACAATTCAAGAAGAATCTAGAAATATTTATTATTTAGCACAATATTAATAAATAATTAAACTAATACATAACGTATCTTGTTTTTTTTTAATTTTGGTCCCAACTATTTATAGCTATATATATATAGCTGCTGTGCTGCTAAGTGTAGGTCGTTCACGTTCTTTTCAATTTTTCTTGATGTAATTCAAGAAGTTGAATTGACAATCGACAACCCAAGACCAAATGTCTTGGCGCTGAAGAGTGAGGAGACCCAACCCCACATAACGAGACCAGGAACAGAAGAAGAAGTACAATTGAAGAAGTTGTTTAAGATCGACCACCGGTTCGAGGTGCCCGGTAAAAATGCACAAGTAATACATGTGGGGACACAGGTTCAAATCCTACCTCGGCCATATTATAATGATTCTTCTGTGATATGTACATTAATTTGAGTAATTACACGCTCTTACGGTGAGGGAAAACATCGTGCACATTCAGGTAACTGAATTTGTAACCATAATGAGTTAGGTTCCCATGCAAAGGTTGCGGAGGTCAGACGGTAGTCGCTTCGTGTACAAACCTGATTTACACATTCCAGGATCTATGGACACGGGCAAAGGGCAAGGGCTCGGCTTCTCTCGGTGTGCAAACCTCTCAAGAGTGGTGAGGATGCAACAGAGTCTTAATCTAGGTGGAAAGAGAAAATAAGAAGTATGTAGGGATAATTTACTAAAACGGGGCATTTTTGGGCGAGAGGTCAGGTCAAGAAAATCCAAAAGGATGACGTAAATATAGAGATGGTAAAACATTACATTAATATAATCAAGTCTATGTATATTCGACTAAGGGATCGGCTTATAAACTTGTGATTTTTCTTTTAGACGATGGGCTGGCAACCTGTCTCTATTTGAATCTTAGTTCTATCGCTAAGCCAAACAGCTGAATGTAGTCCATATAATATATCCCTTGCAGGATAGACAGAGCCAACAGATTTGTGCCGTGTGGTTCCCGGCACCAATACAAAAAAGAATAGGACCACTCCATCTCTTTCCCATGGATGTCGTAAAAGGCGACTAAGGGATAGGCTTACAAACTTGAGATTCTTTTTTTAGGCGATAGGCTAGCAACTTGTCACTATTCGAATCTCAATTCTATCTTAAAGCCAAATAGCTGAACGTGGCCTATCAGTCCGCTCAGGACTGTTGGCTCTGTCTACCCCGCAAGGAATATATAGACGTGATTATATGTATGTATGTAACAGATTAGAAAAGATTGAAAGGCCACGTTCATTTGTTTGGCTTAATGACGAATAGTATTGAAATGTTGGTACCAAATTAATTAATTGTTAATGTAGGTCATTCCCAATTGTAAAACTAAGCTTGATAAAAAGTAGGTATAGTATTGATAACGTCTAATCGTAGTCTGCGATGCGTCTGTTATGCAACCTTGAGGAACTACGGCGTAATTAAATTATTTTGTATATGAAACTGCGATTAATGTACCTAATTGGGATTATCATTAGGGACTTTTCCACTAGAATTTATGTGCCGTATGTTTCTCAGATTTTTATGATTGGATCACTTAATTTTCTTCTCTTAAACAAACTAGTACCTACGACCACACGGCTCCGTTCGCGTAAAAAAGATAATCACATTTGTTTCGATTCCCGTGCTAATGTTGACGATGGGCTAGCAACCTGTCAACCTATTTGAATCTCAATTCCATCATTAAGCTATGCAGCTGAATGTGGCCTTTCAGTTTTTCAAGACTGTTGTCTTTTTTGCCCCGCAAGGGATGAAGACGTGTTTATATGTATGCAAATCCTCGTTTAGTCGCTCCTAGAACATATAAGAAACTTTTAACCGAAATTTCTAATTTCTTGATCCCGTGGTTAGAGTTGTGCATTGATATGTTATATCAACCAGTCAGTCAGTGTCCTATATTAAAAAAAACACACCTCTTTTCCCGGTGGGTAGACAGATACCTACTTCGTCTACTTGCCAAGGTCTTAGGTATTAGTAGTTCACTCATTTAAGACCTGGATTAATACGAAAAAATATCATTGCCTATTTTGATAACCACCAAACGAGTCTCGTTTAGTCTCATCAAAACATTCGCTAAGATTTTTTAATTGTGGTAATATACAATACATTTCTACACACTAACAGTATCTTTTCGTTATTATTTTTTATATCTTTCGCCCTAGTTAAAAGTATTCTAATGTATTTTTCCTACTCCAACACAATATTTTGACGCAAAATTTCTTTTGTTAAGTGTAAATACTTGAAAGACGTAACAAAAATACAAGAGGATTCGGTATGGATTACATATCTCTATAATTTCGTTCACATCTTCGCAATTCTAAGCACTTTCTTGATTCACACATCCTCGAATGACAAATTTGGAAACGGGTCTTACTCATGCGCATACAAATGACACTTATCAAGTAGGTACCTAAGTAAGTAACAATATGTGTAATATAATATACAATAAGTGATTCGGACTATGTCCGAATTTATCACGTCAGGTGAATAAAGGTGTATTGCTTAAATACATACACACATATGGTCACGTACACACATACGGGGTAGACAGAGCCAACAGTCTTGAAAAGACTGAATGGCTACGTTCAACTATTTGGCTTAATGATAGAATTGAGATTCAAATAGTGACAGGTTGCTAGCCCATTGCCTAGAAAAGAATCCCAAGTTTGTAAGCCTATCCCTTAGTCGCCTTTTACGTCATTCATGGAACGAAATGGAGTGGTCCTATTCTTTTTTGTTTTGGTGCCGGTAACAACACAGCACTACTATTAGACTTGACGTTTAGATTATAATTTCGTATCCGTGTGATTAGTCCCAATATTTATTTATTTATTTACTTATATACCGAGTACATTATCTCGGTCCGGTTTACACAGACCAAACAAGCTGCCTCCGGGTGCGATGGTCCGACGTTTTACACACTTGACCCCGAACAGAAAGCTAATTAAAGTGAGGTAGTTTGAATTTACGTGGAAATATCCAAGACAACTGTGTAATGGGGGCATGATGCATGAGTGGGGAAGATGATCGGTTATTGGATGCAAACCAGTCACGTCTATATCTCTTGCGGGGTATACAGAGCTAACAGTCTTGAAAATACTGATAGGCTACATTCAGCTGTTTGGCTTAATGATAGAATTGAGATGCTAATAGTGACAGGTTGCTAGCCCATTGCCTAAAAGAAGAATCCTATAAAGTTGGAATAGGCCTATAAACTTGGAATTCTTCTTTTAGGCGACGGGCTAGTAACCTGCTTTAGAATAGAATAAAATAGAACTCATACTGATAATATTTGAATCTCAATTACATTATAAAGCGATACAGCTGATCGTGGCCTTTCAGTCTTGAAAAGACTGTTGGCCCTGTCTTCCCCGTAAGGGATATAAGACGTGGTAATATGTAAGTTCACTCACAAGTTTATTTGCCTATTACTACCTATATACATAATTATTACCATGATAATTATTTTTCAAACGAACTTCACTCAAAGCCAACAGTCTTAAAAAGACTAATAGGCCACGTTCAGCTCTATGGTTTTATGGAATTGAAATTCAAATTGTGACTGATTCAACCATCGCCTAATAAAATAATCTAAAGTTTATATGCCTACTACATAATAGCTACATATCACTGACATGTGCTATTTTTATGGCATTTCACTAAAAAAAACACTAGAATAATTTAAAATAGGCATATAAACTTGGGATTTTTCTTTTAGGCGACAGTCCAGCAACCTGTCACTATTCGAGTCTCAATTCTATCATTGAGCCATACGGCTGAACGTGGCCTATCAGTCTTTTTTTAAGACCGTCGGCTCTGTCTACCCCGCAAGGGATATAGACGTGATTATGTGTATGTGTGTGTGTATAATTTAAAATAGTTTGTGCTACTAATACGAATACACACAATAAGATAACAAGTGGCGTCCTTACTATGTTTACGAACATCGTAGGAAATTGCCGGCACAATCGACAAACAAATATAGACTTTGTCAAACACGATGCATTTGCCTGACCGTCTGTACCGTAAAATTAGGCAAGCGATAAGCGGTACCATACGTGCTACAATGGACGTACAGACTGACGTGACGGAGTCACGCAAGCATGGATGCGTATGCGCATTCCTATAGTTTTTACGTACATTATTTTGTCGTTACTAAATGTTTGCCACTCTGTCGCGGTTCTTTTTGCATTTTGGCTGGATCCTCTTCATCCCATCCCAACTCCTTCAGGAAGTGAAGCACCGCCGATGCTGAGGCCTTGCCGTCGCGGATTTTCCGGGAATTGCCGGGAACGTCCTCCTTAAGTGACGAGCTTGCATGAAATAAGTTATGAATGTGGATGAAGCGAAAGAGAAGAGTTTGTAGAAACATGTAGTCTATGCCCATCCCTCTTTGAATAAGTCGTACTTTATGTATGTTCTACAGAGCGCCCGCGGTTCTGTCTCCGTTAAACGAAAAATCCCGTTATATTTCGTTCTCGCGATGATTTCCAAAACATTGTTGCAACTATTTGCACGGTTAATTTCAGCTCGATCGATTTAGTAGCTTGGGCTGTGAGTTGATAGATCAGTCAGTCAATTAAACTTATCATATAGTGCTTACTAATAACAAAAATATTTGAGGAAATGATACGGGTATCCTCAATATTTGAACTTTCAACTCAACTCTCTCTTCGAAAGAGCCGAGCCAAAGGGTCAAGTCAGTTATTTACAGAAATAAAAGAGGAATGAAGACGAATTAAAAAGTCTATATATAAAATGAAAATAACCTCGACACCTAAATACTTAATACGTCTTTAAAAGATATTAAAAAAAATTGCATTCTTTAACATTCAACTTTTGGAAAATAAATATGAGAAAAAATGATGTTGGAAGAATTAAAATAGAATTAAATAATTAGTAAGTGCTTAAAAGATAAGGTATGAAGTTCAAAAGAAGTTTTGGTCTAAAAATAGAATATTTACCGGTGCGGACTGAGTTCTAGCAAAAATAATATTTATCATTCGGTTTGTTTATTTCACGTGTTTATTTATATTTGCTCTGGTCAAAAGTAAATAGTGATGTGCTAAATTCCAAGGAGATGTTTATGAAGTGTATGTCAATCAGTCAGTTATAAATAAGCTATCATTCGCACTCAGTTTCGCCCGCGTATATTCTCATTTACATACATACATATAGATATTTATTTGAATCGGCTTTTTTTATATCTTTATTGTATATACCTACTAAGGCGGACTTATTCCATTTAGAAATCTCTTCCCGTCAACATTATTTCAGTATTTTATCAGCGGATTGTCACGCGGACAAAGTCGCGGGTCGCTTGAATCTACTAAACGCATAAGCTATTACATAATTTGTGGTAGCAAGTACCACTTATGACGTCAATGTAATTAACAAGTTTTCACAAGATAAAACTGTTGCATTTTGCGGGTCAGAGGCTAATGTCATCTTTCTTTTCTTGACATTGGAATCGTTATCAAATATATGTATATACACTAACTTTCACCCAACTTTTTCTTTTTAGGTGCCAGGGTATAAAAAATATTGTCAATCATTTTAAAAATAAGTTGATAAGTAGGTATTTAAAAAAAATACGATATTTGACTTTTTATTAAGTACCAATTACAGTTAACTTTAGAATCATTTACACCATCATAGATAACGAAGTATTATTAATGTAAATTAATAGCAACTTGTATAGAATAAACATAACTAAAGTCATAATAATGTGAAGTTTTATTAGTAAAATTGTTTACTAATAACGTTCATTCAAAATAAAATAATAACGTTTGTTTTTAGTAAACCCTTCCTCCTTCCATCCTGGATTGGGTGAGTCAGGTTTTTAGTAAACTATCACTAGCTATTTTAATCTCGATTCCATAATTCATATGAACGTGGCCTTTCAGTCTTCTCAAGACTGTTGGCTATGTCTACCCCGCAAGATATAGGCGTGATTAAATGTATCTATGTATAAAGAAATCTATCATAAAATAGCGCCGATATGGCAATAAGCAAGTTATTTTTCCATGAGCCCGGGAAAGGCGTGACCTTTGCCCCGCCGCCTGATAGCCCCTATCACTTCAAGTGCACAGCCGAGAGATATAATTATATGTTCGTCTGACAAACACGTTGAAAGTTGGCAAACAAAGTTAAAACATAGTATTGACATCCTCCTGCCGTTTTAGAAATAGATTTATTTTCAAAATAGGATACAAGGTATTGCTTATTGACGTCTTCGTATAAACCATACATAATCACGTCTATATCTTTTATATCTAGGTATACCTTTGTAGGGTAGGCAGAGTCTACAGTCTTGAAAAATATAAACAGGTCTCGTTCAACTGTTTTGCTTAATGGTAGAATTGAGATTTTTATGGTGACAGGTTGCTCGCCCATCTAAGGCTAACTCAATCAGTTTAATTTGTCCCGTATATTGGTATTTGTTTATTTATTTTAAAAAGAATCCCATTCGTCCGTTACGACATCCATGGGAGATGGAGAGGAGTTATTCTTTTTTCTATTGGTGCCGGAAACCGCACGGCACATAATTAAGGTAATCGAATAAGCAATCTAGATATCTGATATCTATAGAGTGCACGAATTAAATCTAGCGACAACGATTGATACCGATCTGGCACCAATAAATATAGATGTAGTACCTACTTGTAAGATAAAAACGATAACAATAACACAATTACACGCATAATTTTCACACGGATTAAGTCCATTAAAGAAACAAAGGCCACATTCAGCTGGAAGGTTTAATGATGGAATTTAGATTCTGATCTACTACCTCCTGGCTTTTAGTCCCGGGTACATCCTCACCACACTGGAGAGGAGCCCGAAGTACGCCTTTGACCATGGACTCTGGATTGGGTGAGTCAGGTTTTCACACAAAGCGACTCCCGTCTGACCTCCGCAACCTTTGCAGGTAAACCTAACCCGTATCACACCTATACCCAATTAAGAAAAGGGCAAGCTGATTAGCCAGAGATGCATCGCCGCTAATAAAGTCATATTAATTAATAACTTATTTTGGCCATTATTCTTATGGAACGTATATATCCACAGGTAATCTTTCTCATTATAAGTTATGTGTGCATATCTCAGAAACATTCGTCTTACGGGGTAGACAGAGCCAACATTCTTATGTATCAGCAAAATATAGTAAAGTTTAACTTATAAAGTTTTGCCGGAAGAAGATGCACTTCTTCCCAGAAGTAAGAAGTAAGTCTTGGTTACATTTTCATTACGCAAACACTGGACCACCGCAGCAGCTGCGTTCTCATCAGTGTTCTTCAAAACCCGGAATCTTCAAGACATAATATGTTCTACACCTCCTTTACGTGGTGCCAAAGAATTGGGCACGGACTTGCAATAATGGAAATATATCATAATGAGTATCTTTGTAGTATTACAACTTTGACAAACTCAGTCGAGTCCCAAACGCGACTTTTTTGACACTCATTGAAAAATTCAATCAATCAGAAGACATGCAAGCTACTTTAACCTCTAAATATTTTTAATGTGCCGTGTGGTTCTCAGCACCAATAGAAAAAGGGTAGGACCATTCCATCTCTCTCCCATGGATGTCGTAAAAGGCGAGTAAGGGGTAGGCTTATAAACTTGGGATTCTTCTTTTAGGCGACGGGCCTGACACTTTATATGATATCAGTAAGCCAAACAGCTAAACGTGTCCTATCAGTATTTTCAAGACTCTTGGCTCTGTCTACCCCGCAAGGGATATATATGTATATTTTTAAGATTTTGTTGGAGATATCCTATGTACTTTTATACTTATATTGTTTAATTTTTTTTGTAATGGTGTTTTTTACTTAACTTTTTAATAACATATCGATGAAACTGGGTTTATTATTCCACTACTGTATGTACCTACCCATATAAAAACAGAGATTAATGTAAGCTACTTAAGTAAATTTTTATCTTAATCGGTGCCATAGTTAAATCGTAAAGATCAAACATAACAAACAAACTTACTTTCGACCGCATTTATAACTTGGAATTAAAAAATACACTCGATGTAAGAACCAGATTTGCTACAAAAATGACATATTTTACTAATTCATTTGTAATTATATTAAAACCAAGGAAACGTTTGAATTGTAAATCGGTATTTCATAGTTTTTTAATCTCATGTTTGTGTGTGATAACTACACATATCTATTAACTTGATTGATGTATACGGTCCAATATTCAAGGGTCTTTAGATAACTGCCGCTAATTCGAAGTGACTTCTAATGCGACCCGGATGCAAATAAACAACTAGACGAGTTTCTATGTATGTATCTAGTTGGAGCAAAGGGGAGCGTATATGACCCTATAACAGATTAGCTATCTGTTATTCTAGACTGTGATATAAATGAACATATTAATTACATTCAAAAACAAACGGAATTATTTATAGAAAAGAGGAAGAAATAAGCATGCTGGTGACTCCGCATAAAAACGGGGTTTAATAGATAAATAGATAATTTCTTGTTTATCGAACGTAAAAATTAAGATAATAAAACAATGAATGAGTTTAACATTTTTATTTTAACCTATAATAATAATATTTGGTATCAACATTACACATACTTATATCGAATCTACTTAGTAGTTACAAACATGTCATATCGTCCTTCGACCCCTGTACTACTTGATATGCATTCGCGCCAAAGGACAATTGACGGAGAGCTTGACATTGCACAAGCCACGTTAAGAAAAACAAATATCTTCTGATATGTGGCACAAACGGAGACCACTCCCACTCACGAACTCTTCAGGTACTTGAGTGTCTTAATAAATATCCTATTGAGCAAAAAAATAAATTCTCAAAGTGGCACATTCGGAGGCGTCTTGCACGGTTCTGGGGGAGGCAGTCGCCTTTCTTCCGGCAGCCGAGACTGATAGTATGCGCAGTACGGCAGCGGATCCCAGAACGCGAAAAGAGCTTCGCGTGTGTCCAGCACTGTATCTAGCAGCTTCCCAACAGTGGCGGTGTGGCCACAGCGAGTTGGTCCTTGGCACAAGTATGGCAATGATACTCCTACTCGGGCTCCAATGGCTACTAGCTTATTGTTGTGTCCATTTGTGACACTTTCTTCACGCACAAGCCTGAATGATACATGTCCAGTCATAGGCCTCGCTGGGGCGAGGCTGGAGACAAATCTTTGCACCCATGCATCTGCTTCTTCATCCTTTTGTGGCACTAAACCTTTCCTTGTAGAATCCACGCGGCATGTCACATTGTTGACGGCTCGAGATTCTTTCAAAGTTGTACAAGTGATAATGCGTTCTCCTTTCGGCTCTCTCACTATAACCCATGGCTTTTCAGCGCTAATTTCTCGTGGGAATCTGAAATGTGTTTTGTCCTCGGGCATCACGAAACGCAATCGATCCCTTGCGCCACGGGCGCCTGCACTGGCTATAAAGTGGCGTCCTTCCTTCGACGCGCCGCTGTCATACCACGCACGAACATCTTCTTCACTCACCACTACCCAAAAATGTGGTGTTGGAAGACCAGCAGCACGACACACGCGTATCAACTCGACTGGGTCGTCTAGTGTAACGACATCACGGGCGCACGGCACAAAACATTGACAACCCGCTATTTCTAAGTGCGGTTTTGCAAGAGCGTCGTAGTAAGCAGGAGTGGATGAACTAACGGGAACATAGAACACCACAGTTTCACGTTCGACAATTTCTTTTAGCGCTCGAGCATATGCCAATGGATCCGCCGGATTCGGTCTCGGTATCGTGTAGAATCTGTCCACTGCTGCAGAATATTTGAGTAATGAAAATTGTCCCTCGATCTCAAAGGCTACCACTCTGGCGCCAGCCGAGTGGAAATTTCTTGCCAAATGTAACGCTTGAACCGAACTTCCTCCGCTGATAAGGACGGTACGCGGCTTGTTAGGGCTTTCTGAACTTAGAGCGCGTCCGATCATTTTTATTACTCCTATTGGGGTCTGCACACACTTCCAAAATATGAACAACGATGCCGCTATCCACAGTGTCGGCAGCACGATCAGGATTTGTTTCCAGGCGGGGTGCCAGATCAAGTTAAAAAGAGCGAAGAACGGTCTGAGGAAAAGTCTCGGTCCCCATGTGACGACTCGTAGCAAATATGGTAGAGGAGGCGGCCGTTCCGGAGAGATAGCTCGTTCTTCAGGTATGAGCGAGAATGTCGATGAGAAAGAGCGGCGGAGCGCGGTGAAGTTGGGCGGAGGTTGATGTGAGCATCGTTTGATTCGCGGCGAGAAGACGAGCTCCGTGTTGGAGCGCGCGAGGCGGCTGTACTCTGGCGCGCAGGCCGGCATGGCGGCGGACTGACGCGCGCGCTCGCCTCGCCACCATATAAACTGCCTCGTTATCTGCCGGCGCCCCGCGACACTAGCTATAACCGCTCATCTTTGCACCCAATTAACGGCTACCTATTTAAAAAAATAATGAGAAGTAATTATTTTAATTAATGCATTTAATGATCTTTGAACTAGGGTATAAAAGAATACTAAGTCTCGATATTGGAAGTTTAATTGCCAACAATCAATAAAATACATTTTTAATAGTGACATATCTAATAATATCTATTTCATAACATTGTAAATAATAATTAATATCTACAAAATGCGACTAGCAACAAAGATGTGTATCATAAAAGCAAAAATAAAGACCTTCAGGAACTACGATTTAGTTTAAACGATAAGATTTATAAGTATACTTACAGAAAATAAAGAAGTTAGTTGTTAAATAAATACATAAGTTTTGGAATACCTTACACATGAAACTACGTGTCATCGGTACATTTTCTTTTAAATTTAAATTAATTTATGTTAAACAATTTATGTGGAAATAAAAATAGTAATATAACCCATCTATTAAGTTTTTGATTAACGGGTATCATTACCGAAACAGTATTCATTCTTCGAAATATAGTTTATCAACTATTTTGTATTTCAGTATATTAAACTGAAATAACAGATCTCTACAAATATGTATTTAACATAAATGCAACAACAATGGATGCAGGCTTTCATATGCTCGAAAACAAGAAAACTCCCAAAAAAATGTCAACATGAACATTTATCTTTCTTTAATTATAGGTTAATAATAAATTTAAATCTAGTTGTTGAAAACTACATGGTTGATAAAGGTAATGGTACTCTCTAATACTCCAATCCAATAATATCAATATATTCTAATAGATCACGGAAGACAAGATAATATTATTAATAGGTAACAATTTTGAAATAAAGACATTGAATTTACAATTTGTTTGCTACGCTTGCTGGAAATCTTTTACATTTTTAACCGATTGTGCCAAAAGTATATACTTACTACTAATACTTTAACTTTGACAAAGTGCCAACCAATAATTAACAACAAACAGATAAAGTATAGGTGATATGATAAAAGCACTTGCAACCAAATACTATCATACTTATTTATAATTTAAGAAAACAAACTTGATATGATAATAAATACACAAACACGCAAATTATGCACAATAACTGGCACTTAAGTTGAACCAAAATGGCGGTGATCTGCAGGTGCTACAATCGTCGCCAATGCATCGCCTTGATTGATACCTACAAATATTATTCTAAACAATTTCAAATATACTATACAGTCACTGGAAGGCTCTATACTAAAAGGCTTTTTAAACATACAAATACCATAATATAAAAAAAAAAACAAAGAAATAAATATATATTGAAAGAAATATTAAAATGTTTTATGTATATTATATTTTTAATAAATATATTTTTGTGTACATAATCAAATTTGCAAATAAACATTTGATTAGTTAATATGGGAAGTAGAAAAATTATATCATTCGGGCAAAAATGTATCCTCAACTGGAACTACCCAAAAATATTAGAAGGTACTTATTTTGTGTAAAACTCATATTGTCATCCCATGTCTGTTTTCTTACACAGATTGCATAGCATCTTAGCATCTCATCAGCGTTAATGACATATCAATGCCATCTTGTGATAACAGGATTGTTTACATTGCTATGACATACATACATAATACATAATGGTGCTAAAAATTAACATGTACACAATTAATTAATAAAACTGCCAAATTGACATTGTTCTGGTATTTTAAAGAAAAAATATTAATAGCCTTTTATAAGGGTAACTATTGTAATTATCTAGTATTACTCATCTAAACATAGGATTTTAAGCATTTCTTCTAATAAGAAATAAACAATATTTCTCTATGTTTGACTTAGACATTATCAGCAGTGATGTGACCCAAAGATGATCCCAAAATATCAACATAAAAGTGTCATAATTCAAATTAACACCTGGTATATTTAAAAACTTGAAGGATTACAGGAATCAGATTTCAACACTACAAATCTGTAATAGCCATATAATGAGATAAGTAATTCCACAATCATTAAACAGTTATCTCAATACATTTAATAAATCATTAACTATATTTAAAAACATTTTCCCACCATATACAAACAATACAATATTGACTAATGCAACTATCAAAGACTGAGTTATATGAGAAATGGCATACTCGTCTCTTTTAACTCTATGGAGCCATTCTTACAGACTATATGCAACTCATTCTGCGGTTCTCCTTCAAACCTAAACCTCTTTGGATGCGAGTCATCCATAAACCTTCCCAACTTCAATATTTTGTCATCTACCTTGATTCTGTCAGCAATCAAATTTGTTGCAGGCAGATTCTTTAATATATCATGTATAAGGAGCTCCACCTTTCCTTTTTCATGAATAAAAATACTGCTCTTGTCTATAAGTTGAGAGGCATGCATAAAGACCTCCCCACTCTTCAATGATGCCTGCAAGCTGCCAGAAAATCCTGTTATGTGCAAATTACCTTGCTGTATGACATCAATCAACACCGATCTGTGTAAATGATCAAGATTAATATTCCCCATCAATGTTGTGAAATGTGATTTGTCACTGTAACACGACTTCACAGCTATAGGACCAGCATGGGTGGTGACGATAAAGGAGTTTGCCATGATATTGTTACAGCAAATACCAGAGTTAAGACCAGTTTTCAAATCAATATTGCTCGCTTGAAGTCTCCCATCAGTGTGGACCTCACCTTCTGTACTCTCCACTTTGATATTCTGAGCTTTCAAATCCGAAACTTTAACTGATCCTTTGTCCGTTTTCACAACAAATTCATCGCCTTCCAATTTCGTTAAAAACACAGATGCCTTGTCTGTCGTCGTGACCTGAACGTTGAGCTGATACGGCACTCTTATTAAACACACGTCGTTTCGATCTGACGACGTGTTCTTGTTGATCAACTCCAGTCGCTTAGACGTCTGTTTGACTTGGAAATCGCTGGTTTCCTTCCCCAGACTATACAATTCCATAACAAGTTTATTATGAGCTTTCATGTCATTTACGTCAATCGGTTGCACTTTCACATGTATGGGGCTCTCGATGAATATACTTGTGTTGTTATCTATAGTCTTCTCCACAGTCCTGACCACGTTCAAGTTCTTCAAATCGGGCAAGTTGCTGAAGTCGACAACAGTTAACCTCAAAATCTTGAGGCACTTATGTAAGACCCGCTGCCCTCCCAAGGAGAACATTTTGGCGTATTTTTATGAACTAATTACATAAAAAAACATATAATATTGTAATCAAATTACTTTTTCTCATTCTTCTCATGGTGAGAAAAATGACAAATCTCAAACATCTGACTTTGACAATTCCTTTTCTAAATAATTCGATACCTATTACGTATACGCAAACATTATTAAATTTGTTTTGAATAAATTTAATTATTAAATATGAAAGTTACACTAGAAATGTAAATATCTTCAAGCTAATTATATATAATCAAAACCTTCTTAAAATGTAAACAAAATAATTTAAATTATTAATGCTAATATTGAACAACGATACAAAAACACACAAGGCACCAGCAACACAGACACTATTTTTGTTTCTCTGAATCGTAACACTTTCTACGTTACCCAAATATCAATGCCAACAAATAACTGACTGTCAGTGTCAGAATCAGAACTTCAGTCACTCACAGTCAGATCAGATCCAATCCAAGCCAGTGCACAAATTGTAATTAATTCTGAAGTTAATATAAATTTAATTTATTTTATTTTATAATAAAAACAGTCTACTTTTGATAACCTCTGTTTGAAGATTAAATTCATGACATATTATTAAAAATTATCAAAACACGAGATAAATATGTTTAAAATGAAGGCCTCTATAAAAGGGGCATTTGCGAATATAAAGCCAGTGTGCGATGAGGTGATGGTGTGCCCATCACCTGAATCCATAGCAGCCTACACGGCAAGTGTATCGCAGCTGAAGAAGGAGGTGGTGCAAGAACTTCAACAATACCTACTGTTCCCTTTCATCACTCACATTCATTCCACAGAAATTGAGTATGTTCTTTAGTGTTATTTATTAATTCTACCTAGATAAGATGGAATATCATCTTATGTGTATATTAAACTTTCTTGACTTGGTAAAGTTCTGTACTATAATATCTACATTCCTATAATAGTCATGAACATAAATTATAGATAAACACAACTACCTTCAAATGAAAATATTACAGGAAGTGTGATTTTATACACAAAATGTACAATTGTTTGTTTATTTTTGTTGTTGAATATTGATGTTAAAAAAATTAATATTTTCATAATTTTTCAGAAAAAAGTATGATTTACAATGCCTCATAGTAGATGCCATGAGAGCAGTATTGGAACGTGTCACAGTGAACAGCTTCGACATGTGCATGAAGATTGAGACGGGACTCGTACAACTTGTGTTTGATAACTCCAAGCCAGGAATGGGTAAGATTTAACCACAGATTAATCCAATGGATTTAGCATCTTTCAATACTTACATGCAACAACAGTTCACCAGACTAATAGGAAGTGCGGGAGGTCAGGAGCGGTAGCTAGTGCTATGACATTGAATGAAAATACTAAAATTGTATTGACATTTCTTAATATTTATAGTATTATCAAACACCCAATAATGGAACATAATTTTAACCAACTTCCTTAAATAAGCGGTTCTCAACTCAATCTTTTTGTAAACTCCATTTTGTGAATAGGTATCCTATGTGTTAAAATAATTAATTAGGGTGACTTATTGTGGAACGTTTTCACCTTTTTAAGACTATGTGCCTACATGCCTACATATGTATAATAGAGTGACTGTATGTATGTATGTATAAGGATAAATTTTAATTACATTTCCAGTTTCTGATGCGCCTGAGGAGTTGAAACACAGCGTAATGCAGACTCTCACAGTGCTCCTGCTGAATCTAGACAAACCTTTCCGAGATAAACTGTACAAGACGCAAGTGCCGATGTTAGCGCAAATCATGTTTGTCTCTGTTCATATCGCCAAGCTTGAGAAACTGAGGGCATTAAGGTAATAATATTTATTGAAAAAAAAAAAAAAATTAAAAATATTTTATTTGTAGATCAAGTACAATTTAAGTAACATAGGATAATGATGACATCTGCAGAAGTTATGAAAATGTGTCGCAGATGTCAACCATACCTCCAGAAAATATTTATTAATTGAATACAATTTTAAAACAAAAGGTTAAGTTTAGCTTAGGGATATAGCAAGAGCGAGTTGAAGATGCAATTACTATAATCCTGATAAATTCAGATCATCTGTTAGCTTTTTTTTTACATCTAATTTCTGTCTTGTTTTTTTCAATATTGCCTTGGAGTACTCCAGTTTATTAAAGATAACACAACTTATACCTCTTTGTCTCTTTTGATTTGATTGTGCAAAGTGCCTGTATAATACATACATATACATATGGTCACGTCCACATCCTTTGCAGGGCAGACAGAGCCAACAGTCTTGAAAAGTCTGAATGGCCACGTTCAGCTATTTGGCTTAATGATAGAATTGAGATTCAAATAGTGACAGTTTGCTAGCCCATCGCCTAAAAAAGAATCCTAAGTTTGTAAGCCTATCCTTTAGTCACCTTCTACGTCATCTATGGGAAATGGATGGATGTATAATAACACATAGGAACATAATTGTATTACCTTGTCATAACTTTTGTATTTATGTGGAGAATATAAATGAAAATTTCTAAAGGAGTTTGTTAATAATGAAATGTCAGGCTGTCAGCGATCAACTGCCTGAGCGCGCACACGGGCACGCATGCGCAGCTGTCGAGCGCGCCGTGCCCGCCGGAGGAGGGGGCGCTAGTGTCGATGCTGGCCGCCATCTTGCCGGGCGTGCTCGCCGCGCTGCAGGACGTCGCCACTGCTCTCAACAACCCGGGGCACGCTGTTGTTGTGGTATACTTATATTCTTCTTTATATTGTGAAGTTGATGTTGTTGAACCAAATGCTGCAGTGCAGTTTGTTACCGCTTCTTCTGCACTGATGCCTTGGAAGCGGCAGTAAACTTAGTTTTAAGTAATTCATTTGACGTCAATCAATGTTGTTAAACCATATGTTTTGACAATTATTAAGCGATAGGAAGTATCCTACAATAATGAATAAAAATTTTGAATTTATACTAATAGTGCCGTGTGGTTCCCGGCAACAATACAAAAAGAATAGGACCACTCATCTCTTTCCCATGCACGTCGTAAAAGACAACTATGGGATGGCCTTATAAACTTGGGATTCTTCTTGTAAGCGATGGGTTAGCAACCTGTCACTATTTGAACCTCAATTCCATCATAAAACCAAACAGCTGAACCTGGCCTATCAGTCTTTTCAAGACTGTTGGCTCTGTCTAACCCCCAAGAAGTTTAGACGTCATTATGCTTAGGTATGTACATATGTAACATAATTACATCAGTAAAGTTCCATAAGTGAGCTGCCCCTACTTATTTCATCCAGTTGATTTTTGAATTTTTGCAAATACAAATATAATACAAGGCTTTAAGTGGATTGGTACTACACTGATTTAAATATTATAATACAATGAATACAAAATAGTTAGACTTTCACAAATGGAAATATTAATAAGTAGACAGATACCCTATGTTAATTCTGGTGATACTTGTAAAGTATATTTTGAATTGGTTCACGATTATAAGGGTTAAAACAAAACTAAAAATATGGTACCAGAGACATCTATAACTCACATTCTGAAACTTTGACAACATTATTTGTTACAACTTTAAGAACGACGCACAATAACTTCAGATTAATTTCAGGCCGCGATTAATGCAATCCACCGCATTCTCTGTACGGTGATGCATGAAAAGCATCTGAAGAAGAAAACCGACATCACAGTTGAGGACATTGCCAAGATGGTGCGGGAGAAAGCCACGGTGACAGATACAGAAGTAAGCAGGGGTAATTAGTAATTTTAGAGAATTTTGTTACATTAATTTAACTTACTGGTCAATTTGGTACTGGACAGCTTTTTTGTTAAGTTTGTATGTCCGATTTAAGGAAATTGAAAAGCTTATTAGTTTAGAAAAAAAAAATTGCTTTATGAATGCATATTTAATCAATACTGTCGATGTTAAGAGCTAATTGTTGACAATTAAACAAACAGTTTACCATTAATAATACTCAACAAGCTTTCTTTCAAACTTCGATTCCGTGAGATTTCCCAAAAGAAAGTAAATTTTTAGTTTTGTTTGCAAACAAAGATACAAATAATTTCTCTTCATTATTATAGTATGTATTTCTTTTTACTATATGAAATGGGTAGGACTGTAAACAATGTAGGTTACTTTTGTGTGAGTACAGGTAATTAAGAAACACTCATAAGGACTTAGCATGTTTTTGTAACAAAACAATATGACAGCAATATTTTCTTGACAACTACTTGTATGTACCTATGAAAATGGCTGACATGAAAAAATTAATTATGATTCTTTTTTCAGATAATTTAAAAGACTTGCCGAAATGTTCGCCAGAATGGTACGAAATGGCGGGGAAGAAGTTGGTGATGATCACAACTAGCTTAGCGTCGCTCCGCACGCATGAGCACTGGCGAGTCAGGAAGGAGTTGGCTATCTACTGCTATAGGCTCCTCACAGAGTGTCACACGTATGATTATTATGCTATCTCCCTCTCTCTTATTTGAGTGTTCCCGTTTTCACTACAAGGGCTGCCTTTCGAATTTTACCTCTCGCACTTTGTTCAGTCTTTGGTGTCCTCAGTTTTAAGTCCGCTCGCATATCATCTTTTTAGGTCTTGGCTTAAAAGTTTAACATTGAATTGGTTGAATAGCCAATCTGACGAAACACATTTGTGTCTAATATCTGTGTCAATATCAAACCACTCAGGGTACGCCTCTTTTTCGGAGGGATAGGAGACGTCTTTCCACTAGCCATGATACCTGCATACTGCTTTCGTTTCATCTAATTACTTCTTATATTTGAATATTTTATTTTTCAGATCCATGTTGCCCTCAGTGCCAATGGCGCTGGACATCCTCATATCTCTGGCCAAGGACGAGTACCCAGAAGTTGCAGAATATTGTACCAACTCAGTGAATGCGTACTTTAGAACTCCGAATAAACTTACAGCGATGGACGGCCTATCTAAGAATCTGATGACAGCGTTAGCAAACTTGCCTAGAATTATTAATAATATTGGTAAGTCTATTCCGTCAATGGCTGAATCATTTAAGAAGATAGATAGATAAATAAGAGCGTCAGTGGTCAAATCGATAAGGTGCCCGGTTAAAATGCGTGCGTCGCAAAAAAGGCACAGGTTCGAATCCCACCTCGGCCATGTACTAATGAATATTTTCAAAGTTATAAAGTTAGTATTCAAACTAATATTAATGTATATTTTAATTATTTATTTAGTTTGAATACTAACTGATGCTTTTACGGTGAAGGAAAACTTCGTAAGAAAACCTGCACATTCGTGCAACTAGATGTTTAACGATGATCGATCCAATGCGGGGCCAGGTTGCACTGCAAAGGTTTTGGAGGTAAGGTGGAAGTCGCTTCGTGTAAAAACCTGACTCACCCAATCAAGGATCCATGGTCAAAGGCATACCCCAGGCTCCTCGCCATAGTGGTGAGGATGCAACTGGGACTGAAGTAAGAAGGAAGATAAATGAATTAATTTGAATTGCTACACATACCAATGAATTAATAAAAACCACAAAATCTTAAGTTTATACAAAATTTAAAACTTATCATTGGTGTGCTCAAAATGGCTATAACTCAGCGTTTTTGTAAACCTGCGACAAAAACACTGATTTTCAGGCTTGCCTAAAGCCTTTTTTTAATCTTGGACTCTTTTAAGCAGTTCTTCCAATTGTGTTTTTTTTTTTATCAATTTAATTTACCTGAAAACCGTGCCGTGTTTCGTGTGGTTCCTGGCATCAATAGAAAGAAGATTAGGACCACTCCATCTCTTTCCCATGAATGTCGTAAAAGGCGACCAAGGGATATGTACTTGGGATTCCTCTTTTAGGCGATGGGCTAGCAACCTGTCCCTATTTGAATCTCAATTCTATCATTAAGCCAAACAGTTGAACGTTGCCTTTCAGTTTTTTGGTGACTATTGGGTCTGTCTACTCCGCAAGGGATATATACGTGATTGTAGGTTATGTTATGTTATTTTATTTACAGACTCAAGCAGAAAGCTGTCGGCGCTAAATCTTCTCCATGGTTATATTCAAGTGATGGCGGATGGTTCCCGCCCTCAACAATTGACTACGGCATTGAGTGTTCAAGTCAATATGCAGAGTTTATGTAGTGCACTGGTAGAGGCCGCCACTGTGCAGACTGATTTGAACCTGTTGTCACAGTATACTGTCAAAGGTACGGTTATTATATTTATCATTTTTGTTTATATGGACGATATGTTGATGCTCGGTTGAGCATTTTAATCATTTTATTTTTTCGCAAGTCAAACAAATTCGCGACTAATGTCAAACAAATTTAAACAAATTGACGGCATCTATGGCGCAGCGGTAGTACGCTTGTCTGTGACACCGGAGGTCCCGGGTTCGAATCCCTGCCAGGGCATAATGAGAAAATAACTTTTTCTGATTGGCCTGGGTCTTTGATGTTTATCTATATAAGTATTTATTATAAAAATATAGTATCGTTTAGTTAGTAACTCGTAACACAAGTCTCGAACTTACTTCGAGGCTAACTCAATCAGTGTAATTTGTCCTGTATATATTTATTTATAATTATTTATTAATGAACTTTAATATCTATCTTACCTGTCACATAAAGGCAATTTCTCTCTGAATCTGACTACCTCCTTCATTGATTTATTAAGGAATGAATTTATTGATGGTGTGGTTCCCGGCACCAAAAAAGAATATGACCACTCCAAGGGATCCCTTATAATTTAGGGATATTTCTTTTAGACGACGGGCTAGCAATATCTATCACAATTATTTAGAATCTTAATTCTTTTGGCTTAATGAGCCAAACAGCTGAACGTGGCCTATCAGTTTTTTCAAGACGATTGACTCTGTCTACACCGCAAGGGCGTGATTATATGTATGTATGAATGTATTGTTCCAGGAAACCCCCCTCCCCCCCACAACTCCCCCTGGCTGAACCCCCGCCACCTCGACCCCACTTGCGAGCAAGCGCTGAGAGACATCTGTCGGTGTCTGTCGGAAGTGGAATGCGCGGAATTGATACTAGACAATATGCTGGATTTGTTTCACGCGCAGAGGAAGTGCGAACATGTGGCGCTGATGAATTGGATGATTACTGGTAAGTTTTTAACTTATTTATGCATTAATTTTTTAATATTAAAAATGCGAAAGTGAGTTAATTTGTTGTTTTTTACTACTTACTTTTTCTACTATGGTGATATTTCACCATAGTAGAAATGTCACGAACCGCCGAGCTTGCATGAAGACAGTTACGAACGTGGATGAAGCGAAAAAAGTATGCAGAGATCATGGCAAGTGGAAAGATGTAGTCTCTGGGAAAAAGGCGTGATTATTTATGTATGTATGTTTTCCAGACTTCGAAATATCAATTAATAGAATAGAATAGATTTATTTTCAAAATGGATACAAGGTATAACTAATTAACGTCACATCACTTAAATCTAATTAGGTATAACTACTACCGCTTCCAATGCGCATGTGTAGAAGAAGCGGCGGAACAAACTACACTGCAGCATTTTAATCGGACGTCAATATACAAATATAGATCTCTTAAATCTAAATGATGGACTAATGCACATTGTCTACATTAAAAAACATGAATGAATGTAGAACTAGTTATTTCTATACGAATATTTCGTAATGAATTGTTTTAGGTGTCAACACACCGGTGAGCCTGTCCCGCCGCGTGCTGGACGCGTACCTGTCGCCGGAGCTGTGGTCGCTGCCGCTGCAGGTGGTGTGCGAGGAGCACACGGCTCCCGGCGGCACGTACGACATCAGGGTGTACAATTCCAGGTCCTGGCACAAAGACAGCGTGCCTGGTGAGTTTTTCATTGTTATACCTGTCTTCTTATATATAAAAATGAATCGCTAAATGTGTTGGTAAGCGCATAACTCAAGAACGCGTGGACCAATTTGGCCAATTCTTTTTTTTAATATTCGTCGAAGCTCAAGGATAGTTTTTACGGCGAAAAAATATCAAATAATTGCCTGAAAAACCTTAAAAACAGTCCTTTTCTTTATCCCATACAAACGTTTTCTAACTAATACGTACAGTCAATTTGAGCTTTATTGCTAATGTATAAAGTTCACTGTTGTCTAAGCAATGTAGGTCTAATAGATGGGAACAAAAAACCGTCATATTACAAATCTTTTTGACAGAACGAAGTCTGTCGGGTCCGCTAGTAGGTAAATAAAACGCCGAGCTTGTATGAAGAGAGTTATGAATGTGGATGAAGCGAAGGAAGTATGCAGAGATCGTGGCAAGTGGAAAGTGGTAGTCTCTGCCTACCTGTCCGGGAAAAAGGCGTGATTTTATGTATGTATGTATGTACATATATAGGTAAATACATTAATATGTATGTAAATGTTGACAAATCTCTTGTACAATAGTTTGTTGTGCTGAATTAAAAAAATATTAACTTTTGTGAATAGAGAACCGCCTACTACTTTTTTGATGTCGGTAAAAAGTTTCTAAAACTTTCTCCTAAGTGTAACAAACACTTTTCTGAGAACCGCATCTAAATCGGTTCAGCGAAACGCGAGATAATCCCGGTCAAACATATATAAACTGCTGAAACAGAAAATCACCCATTTTTAGGGCGATTTTTATAATATAATGAATCTTATTTTCCGAAACGGCTGAAATTAGATCTCACAATTTACTCTAAGATACTATAATACTCCACACCAAATTATCAAGAATCAAAATAAAACTGACACCAATGACATAAATCATTTCATGATTTATATTCAAACATGATTTCAATGTTTCATGATATTTAACTTACTATGTTATTACAATTTCAATTTGCCGTGTGGTTCCCGGCATCAATACAAAAAAGAATAGGACCACTCCATCTCGTTCCCATGGATGTCGTAAAAGGCGACTAAGGGATAGGCTTACAAACTTGGGATTATTTTTAGGCGATGGGCTAGCAACCTGTTCTTTTCAAGACTGTTGGCTCTGTCTACCCCGCAAGGGATAAAGACGTAACCATATGTATGTATGTACAATTTCAGGTCTATACGAAGGTGCGGTCGAGATGCGCTACACGGGCGTCAGCTACGACACGCCGCGCTCGCAGCCCGCACGCGACCCCAACTCCTGCGCAACTCTGAAAGAAGCTCAGAACAATGTGGCGTTGACTTGTTTGATCACAGAGGGCGTTGGCATCGCCGCTAGAAGACTCGGCCAGGAATTCCAACCGTATTTGATGAAAACGTTGTGTCCCTTACTGGAAAGAGCTGGTGAGTAATATGACTGTTTTTAATCTTCTTCCTCTTGGCTTTGTCCCGGTTGCATCCTCATATCTGGAGAGGAGCCTGGGGTATGCTCTTGACCATGAATCCTAGATTGGGTGAGTCAGGTTTTTACAAGAAGCGACTTATTCGCAGAACCTATACGCCGAGATATTGGCGTATTTTAATGAAGATCCCCATCAGATTACGAATGATACTGCTCGGAGGTTTAACGTAAGCCAGACTTGCACAAGGAAAATAGTGATTTCAGATTGTACCCTACACCCTTATCACTACAATATGTTATACTAGAGGCCGCCCGCGACTTCGTCCGCATGGAAACCCTATCAATCCCGCGGGAACTCTGGGATAAAAAGTAGCCTATGTGTTATTCTGGGTCTTCAGCTACCTACATACCAAACTTCATGGTAATCGGTTCAGTAGTTTTTGCGTGAAAGAGTAACAAACATCCATACATCCATACAAACTTTCGCCTTTATAATAATAGTATGATATGTTATTTTTGTAATAAAATTTTAACGAGGTAAATTTGCTTTGAAGTTTACATCAATTATCTGATCAGCTGTCAACTCTATTGAAGGAGTACGAATAACAGGCACTGGTGAATCACGCGCAAGTAAGAGCGAGAGAGAACGATTAACGTATAAAAGTGATACTAAAATGTTTTTGACAGTTTTATTCAAAATTTAGAATTTAAACAAAAATTATAACTCGTTTACTAATGAGTAATTTTGATTAATGATTACAAAGATATAATTAACAAGCGTTTATTTTATTCAATGTTTGTGTACTGATTAAAAACTAAATGGATTTATGTCAGAATATCAAATTGTTCAGCCGTGTGGTTCCCGGCACTTATAAAAAAAATAGGACCACTCCATCACGTTCCCATGGATGTCGTTTAAGGCGACTAAGGGATAGGCTTATAAACTTGCGATTCTTCATTTAGGCGATGGGCTAGCAACCTGTCACTGTTTGAATCTCAATTCTATCATCAAACCAAACAGCTGAACGTGGCCTATCAGTCTTTTCAAGACTGTCGGCTCTGTCTGCCCCGCAAAGGATATAAACGTGATTATATGTATGTATGTATCAAATTGTTTCAGGCAGTAAATACGGAATGGTCTACCTGGCGGGCCTGAAGGCCATCAACGATGTTGCCATAGCCATGTCATACGGGAGCGTGGCGCATCTCATCCGACAGAACGCGGACTATTTCACCAGCCAGATCTCGACCAAGCTGAAGAGGGTAAAATTTAAGTTGTATCTAAACACTAGGTGTTACACGCGGCTCCGCTTGCGTGTAGGCCGCTTTGCGCGTAACCTGTGTATGAACATGAATTTCGTACAAACTTTCAGATTGTTGATAAAAAAAAAATCATTAAAACTCCATGCTCGGTGGACGTTTCAAATACCATAAAAAATAAAAAACATCAAAAACCACCAAAATACAAATGGTAAAGGCTAAAAAACTGTCCACTTACTTGAACCGATCGCTCGCCAACTGAGCAATTAGTGGAGTAGTTATGTTGCTGAAATTATCGATCTCCAGCGACCATTTTATATTTTGGATGATAATATGAGAAAAAAATGAATTTTCCTCGATGTAGCCCATTTAAATCGATTTCTCATTTCCAATCGCCACCTAAATTTCAAATTACAACGAAATCGTTAGAGCCGTTTCCGAGAACGAGAGTTATATATATTTATGTACATACATACATATATAATTACTAACAAAATTTCATACAATTATCACTTATTAACTTAAATCGAATTATTTCTACTACCGCTTCCAAAGCGCGTGTGTAGAAGAAGCGGCGGACCAAACTGCACTGCAGCATTTTCACCGGACGTCAACAGTGAAGGATTAAAATGATTTTGTTGTAGGCGTGGAACAACGAGTCAGCGTTGCTGATTCTGACTGTCGTCATGGAGTACAGTGACTCCAATGTACTGGACTGCCTGTACGGGATCGTTGAAGATGTAAGTTTTTACATACATACATAAAATCACGCCTCTTTCCCGGAGGGGTAGGCAGAGACTACATCTTTCCACTTGCCACGATCTCTGCATACTTCCTTCGCTTCATCCACATTCATAACTCTCTTAATGCAAGCTCGGCGGTTTCGGGTACCAAGACGTCCTTAATTTGATCAAGATACGTTCGTCTAGGTCTTCCCACTCCGACCTTTCCCTCCACACTCACCTTGTATATCTGCTTAGTCAACCTGTTTTCATTCATCCTCTCCACATGACCGAACCATCTCAACATACCCTTTTCTATTCCTGTAACTACATCTTCTTTCACATCACAACATTCCCTTATCACGCTGTTCCTTATCCGGTCACTCAATTTCACACCCATCATACTCATTAACGCTCTCATTTCCACTGCATTTATTCTGCTTTCGTGCTTCTTATTTAATGTGTATTTTTCAGTATGCATGTGCACCTTATCGCACCACCAACTTAAAGTTTTTTCTTATTGGTCAGCTGGTTGACTGTTGGCTCTGTCTATCCCGCAAGGGATGTAGACGTGACAATATGTATGTATGAAGTGGTCCTATTCTTTTTCTGTTAGTGCCGGAAACCACACGGCACTTCCCAAGTATACCTTAGAAACATACATAATATGTACATTACATATGCAGTATACATACATACATAAAATCACGCCTCTTTCCCGGAGGGGTAGGCAGAGACTACCTCTTAACACTTGCCACGATCTCTGCATACTTCCTTCGCTTCATCCACATTCATAACTCTCTTCATGCAAGCTCGACGGTTTCGGGTACTTTTGACCATATTCAGTATGTTTAACATTATTACAGGTGTTAGTTCAAAGCTGTGATAAATACTATGAGATGAATCTCGAATTATATTTGAAAGTGTTCGTGACCTTTATGGAATGCATCCTTCGCTGGTTTCCTGTAGAGGAGGTAAATGAACATACATGCACAAAAACAGAAATAGATTTATTTGGAGGTCTCTCAGAGTATATACAAGGTATCGAGGAGGCAGAAAGATTAATGAATAGTGATGAATTTGAAAGAAGCCCCGGTCAGAGTGTAGAAGAGATGTACAGAGAAGATTTACAGAAGAATGATGAGGAGGATATTTTAGACTATGACGATACAGTCACTGGTAAGTTTATCTTATTGTTAATAATAAATGGAAAATATTAACCTGTCACTATTTGAATCTCAATTGTTATTGTTGTTGTTGCAATTAAGCCAAACAGCTGAATGTGGTCAGTGTTTTCAAGACTGTTGGCTCTGTCTACCCCGCAAGAAATATAGACGTGATTATATGTAGGTATGTATGTAAGTATGCATGTATAAAAAGTAGTAAAAGTATATAAGCCTATCCTATGTATGTAAGTATGCATGTATAAAAAGTAGTAAAAGTATATAAGCCTATCCCTTAGTTGCCTTTTACGACATCCATGGGAACGAGATGCAGTGGACCTATTTTTTTTTTATTGGTGCTCGGAACCACAAGGCTCTTTGATTTTTATTATAACTGTGTGTACGCTCTGTCTACCCCGCAAGGTATAAAGATAAGTGATTATAATTATATACGTAATAACCCCAAATATATATAGTTCAGGTCAAGAGTACCCGAAACCGATGAGTTTGCATGAAGAGAGTTATGAATGTGGATGAAGCGAAAGAAGTGTGCAGGGATCGTGACAAGCGGAAAGACGTTGTCTCTGCCCACCCCTCCGGAAAACAGGCGTGATTAATGTATGTTTATATATATATGTATGTATAGAATAGAAAAGAATAATTTATTTACATGATTCACATAGTTTTTACATATAAATCAACCTGCATGCAGGCGCGCAAATATTAATGATAGCTATAAACTCAATATTAGGATTACATTTGTAATTTTTCTAATACATTTTTAAGTAAATCATAAGTAAATAGTTCAATTCAATGTTTATCGTCCATATACTCTTTAATGCTATAAAATCGTTTTCCAGTGCCGTGTGGTTCCTGGCACCAATACAAAAAAGAATAGGACCACTCCATCTCTTTCCCATGGATGTCGTAAAAGGCGACTAAGGGATAGGCTTACAAACTTGGGATTCTTTTTTAGGCGATGGGCTAGCAACCTGTCACTATTTGAATCTCAATTCTATCATTAAGGCAAACAGCTGAGCGAACCTATCAGTCCTTTCAAGACTGTCGGCTCTGTCCACCCCGCAAGGGATATAGACGTGAACATATGTATGTAATCGTTTTCCATTCAACCATTCCGTCAATTCTTTTTTAAATTTCTTTTTGTCCAACAATTTTATTTTATTTGGTAGCTTTCTATGTAATAACCCCACGAACATTACAGTGGAGAAACCGCCGCTGCCCCAGCACGTTAGAGTAACTATAACAGTCATAAAACGATGCGTCAACTTCGTCACGTCTCGGCGTCTGCTCCAGGCCCTACTGGCTATGCGTGTGTTGTCCCTGGCGTTCCCTGTTTTGGGACCTTATGAAGACGAGCTCCTACCGCTGGTGAGTATTGTATGTTTGTTTGTTTGTACTCTTTATTGCACATAAAAATAAATATAACAAAATCAGAACAGTCATTGAATATAAAAGAATATGTACAATGGCGGACTTATCCAAATCGGGATTTCTTCCAGTCAACCAAAATATATGTTAATTGGCTTTCGTTGTGTGTATTATGTGCCCCACGTGAGAGACTTAAAATATTCTTGTGTGCAAATAAATCTATACTTCATCACTACTTAGTATAAAACAAAGTCGCTATTTTAGTCTGTTTGTCTGTATGCTTAAATCTTTAAAATTACGCAACGGATTTTGATGCGGTTTTTTGTAACAGGTAGAGTGATTCAAGAGGAAGGTTTTTATGTATAATTTTTTCCGAATTTTGCACCCGTGCGAAGCCGGGGCGGGTCGCTAGTAATATTATAAAGCTGAAGAGTTTGTTTGTTTGAACGCGCTAATCTCAGGAACTACTGGTTCGAATTGAAAAATTATTTTTGCGTTGAGTAGACCATTTATCGAGGCTTTAGGGTGAATAACATCACGCTGCAATTATAAGGAGCGAAGAAATAATGGAAAAAGTGAAAAAAAACGGGGTATTATTCATCCTTGAGGGTTTCAATGTTGCCCAAAATAACTATCCCACGTGGACGAAGTCGCGGGCACAGTAATAATTATTATCATTTATTTCATGACATTTTGTACATTTCAGTTCTAACTACATACTACAATAGTCACTTTTTATTAATGGGTAAAACGTGAACCCCTTATAGCAATTCAATCATACAGCTGATCGTGGCCGTTCAGTCTTTTTAAGTCTATTGGGTCTGGCTACCCCGCAAGGGATATAGACGTGATTAAATGTTATGTTTATTTTTTACAGTGTCCATTGTCAACACAATAAAATTGAGCATTCTGTGCAAAATCCGTTATTGCTTGGCTTAATGATAGAATTGAGTTTCAAACAGTGACAGGTTGCTAGGCCATCCCCTAAAAAATCCCAATTATAAGCCTATCCCTTAGTCGCCTTTTACGACATTAATGGGAAAGAGATGGAGTGGTCTTATTCTTATTTCTATCGGTGCCACACGGCAAGAAATAATTAATAAGATTACATTATTTTAACACATACATATCGTCACGTCTATATCCCTTGCGCGGTAGACAGAGCCAATAATCTTAAAAAGATTGAATAGCCATGTTCATTGTTCAGCTATTTGGCTTAATGACAGAATTGAGATTCAAATAGTGACAGGTTGCTAGCCCATCGCCTAAAAAAGAAACCCAAGTTTGTAAGCCTATCCCTTGGTCGCCTTTTACAACATTCATGGAAAAGAGATGGAGTGGTCTTATTCTTATTTCTATCGGTGCCGTGTACCACACGACAAAAAATCATTAATTACTCGTAGATTACATTATTTTAATGTATTATTTATCATAATTTCACAGGTACATCAGTCGTGGGCCCCGCTGGTGACTGTGATGGAAACCGGCATTGAATTGGCTTTGAGGCGCGCGGTCCACTTGATGCTGGTTCTGGCGTCTCTCTCCAAGGACTTCATACTGAGCAGAGCGGAAAAGTTAGTGTAGTAAATGTTAATAACCAGCGTTAAAGTTAGTGTAGTGAATGTTGATAACCAGCGTTAAAGTTAGTGTAGTAAATGTTGATAACCAGCGTTAAAGTTAGTGTAGTAAATGTTAATAACCAGCGTTAAAGTTAGTGTAGTAAATGTTGATAACCAGCGTTAAAGTTAGTGTAGTAAATGTTGATAACCAGCGTTAAAGTTAGTGTAGTGAATGTTGATAACCAGC